>NC_134457.1:126190401-126805222 GCF_047948215.1 Lycorma delicatula
TGATACTTATGGAATTGATCCTCATCCTGTGAAGGTATTGAAGTAGCTTTTTTTTTACAGTTTTTTTTAAATAGCTTGTTTTTATTCTGATTTATACAATAACTTAAAAAAAAACCATTTTTTTTAAGGTTACTGACATTATTTTTCACATTTATCTTTTAATATCTTGCTTTTGCATACCTTTGAATATATTTTTGTGAAAGTTTTTTCACATGTGTGTTGTTTATTTCTTTGTTGGTTCCAAAAGTAATTTTTTCTAATGTAAGTTAGGTGTTTCCTGGAGAATCTTCCATTTTAAAAAAACTTTTATATGTTACTTAAATATAAAAGTGTTTGATATGGTGAAGGTGATTTAGCTTTTGAAAAATCTTGTGATCCATCATTTATTTTATTTTTAGTGATAATGCTAAAATAAATTTAAATAAACTTTCAAAGCGTTAAATTATTGTGTGTGTGTCCACATTCATTTTATATTTAAAGTTAAAAAATAAAATGTTTATGTTTTTAGGACCATCGTGGAAATCAGCTATATTTAGGAATTAATCATTTAGGCATATTAACATTCCAAGGCAGTCGTAAAACACATCATTTTAGGTGGGCTGAGGTGCATAAGATTAACTATGAAGGAAAAATGTTCATCATTCATATAATTTATAATGAGGTAATTAATTAACTTTTAGAGGTTTGAATAATGATTATAGTACCTTTAATAGTAACTAGCACATAATTAGATAGGTACTTGCACTTTTCCTTTACTATAATTAATTTTTCTCTGAAAATATTATGCTGAATGAGATTTTTTTATCTGAAGTGCAGTGGAAGTTTAATGTAACTGATAAATCAAAAAATGTTATCTGTTTGTGATTTTTTTTCAATAATTTGTTAGTTACATATGATATTAAATATTTTTTTAAATGTCATAAATAAGATTAGAAATATAATATGTTTGATTTAATATTTTAAATATATCAAATAATAGGTTGGGGAAAATGTTATTTCATATTTAATACAGAAGTAAAACAAGGTTTATTTATATTTCAAATGAAGTTTATTAGACAAAATACGAGCATTTTGATTGACCACATTTTGCCAATTTAGAGGTAAAATCACAATCCTGGCATTGTAGAACTTCTGTTTTTTCTGGCTGAAAAACTGTTATAAGTGATATGATGAATGATTTTCACAGATTTCTTTTGAAGTGAACTTATATCATTAAACTAATTTTGTAGAGACCAAAACAACTGATAATCTGCAATGGCTGTATCAAAACTTCCCAGCTAAGCTCTGTCAATTTTCGATGGGTTACCAAAGATGTGTGAGGTTTGGTAGAGTGATCTAAGACAACTCCTTTGCTACTGATCCATTTCTGCTTGCTTTATTTCAGTTGCTTTCCGTTATTTTTCTAGTTGTGGACAGTAGAGATTAGAATCAATCATTTGACGAGGTAGCAGTAGCTCATAGTGAACAGTTCATTGCCAACCCCACCACACACACTGCATCACTTTTCTTGTCATCTAATCTGGATTTGCTATGGTATGCAGAGCTTCCCATTGCTTTGACCAAGATCTTTACCATACATTACTTTCATATGTGATGCATTTTTCATCAGACAGTGAACCATTTCAGAAATGGTTCGATTTCATTTTATTTTAGAAATGATTCGCAAATGGATATTCAATTAGTTAAATTTAATTGAAACTTGAAATGATTTTACCCTATGGTTGTATTTTCATGGCCTGACAATATGTCTTCTACAGATATGTCTAGACCTATGGAAATTGCACAATTGGACATAGATATATAGAGCAGCCCAGAGAATCTTTTTATCAATCTTCAAGCTACTTAAAACACTATTCTCTAGATATAACTCCTGTGATGTTTGGATTTTCCCCAACTAAGATAGGAATTAGAGAGCTGAGAGGATATTATGAAAAGTACAGTAATGCAACTAAATGCCATTTTAAAGCACCATCAAAGTGGTTAAACAAGGTGAAAAGAGCTGACGTAAGTATATTGAACCAGAAGGATGATGTGTAAAGTAATTAAGAGCTAGTACTAAATATGTAGAATATGTTTATCTTGATGTGTTAAAGTTGCATAATTTTAAAACAAACATAATTTTCAATGTTATATTAATATCCAGTTTTCTAAACTGCTTATGAAAAAATTATTTTATTTGAAAATTTACAATTTAGTTTAAGTCCAAGCCCAAGTGTCAACGTAATAAAGTCTTAAAGAAACATTTTAAAACTTGTTTGTTTTGCTTCTGCTATAGTTTCTTTTCCAGCTGCTGTATTTATTATGTAATAATATATTTTCAGAATAAAAAAACTAACAATAAATCCCTCATTCATTCCATTTCATCTTTCTAGACACATTGTTACTTTACGTTGTAAGTTATTTACTTAACTTACAGTTAAGGAAACTTAATTTACTCCATGAAAGCTAGATAAAACAAATTTTTATAGTCTGCTTACAATTTTTTTTTGTAATTTTCTCCAGGTTAATAGATATTAACTAAACTATAATAAATAATTATTTTAATAAATATTCGTAATGATTATTATAATTTATTTATTATTCTTAGAATATGGTAAATTAGTAATTCTTCAGCTGAACTTTGTAGAGAATCATTTATATACAAATTACAAACACAGTATGCCTGAAAATTTCCCAAACTAAATTAAATAAAAATATAGATTTAAAGAGAAATGAATTTACTCACATCAGGCCTCTACCTAGAACTCTTTTCTAGTTATACACTCGTTGCAGTGCCGGTAGAGTCCGTCAAACGCTCTGGAAAAATCACTTTGTGGGATCGCTTTCAACTGCTCAGTGCAAGCCCATTGGATTGCTGGAATGTCATCGAAAAGGTGGCCTTTCATCTTCAACTTGAGTTTTGAGAACAGAAAATAGTCTGCTCGAGCAAAGTTGGGTGAATAGGGCGGGTGGGATAAGACAATGATTTGATTTATGGCATAATAAGATATTAAAACTGTTGCCATGTGTGCGGCGGCATTGTCGTGCAAGAGAGTTCAACTACCCAGATCCCAGTACTCGGGCCGAATTCGATGAATGCAACGCATCAGACGCTTCATTACCGATGTTTAGCTCTTCTGCTACAACCCAAAGGATTAGATGAGGTTGTTTGAGCAGGAGCATTCACACTTTCACAATGTTTTTGTTGTGAAAAGCTGTTGACAGCCTCCTGCTTCATTTGTCGTCATCCAATGACTACTGTCTTTAAACTGTAAAAAAAAACACATTTCCACCACGTGTATATTGTAATACGAGATGTGGCTTCATCAATGAATGCTTACGGTATCATTGAATAAATTTCAATGAAAGATTTTTGAAGTCGAATATAAAATTTTATCATGCTTCTCTGTTCCATGTCGCAAATTTTTCAGACCTACTGTGTATGACGCACATATTCATCATTACATAGATAATGTGAATAGTTGTGATACAGAACATTGATACAGTGATGCCGTTTATATATCTGACTGATACAATTACTATCCTATTATTTTAATTACTCTTTCCATCTTTTCTTTGTTTAACCCTCTCAACCATGCTTCATTGAAATGGCTGTCTGTAACACCTTTCTATTAATATTTGTTCCTTATCAGTAAAATACCAATTTATTTCGGTTTTAAAATTTTCTCAGTCTAAATAGATTAGTAATTTGTTACGTTTAATATAATTCACATTGCCTAAAAGTGATTATATTGCACAATTTTTTCTGGGTACAGTAAACCTTCCTTCTCGAACCTCATTGTTCATATCATAACCATAGAAGTAACAGTCACATTTCCATGTTTATTTGCATATAAAACTTGCCTTTTTAATGACTTAAAAATTTTTATGCATATTTCAGAAATTGGTGGTAATCAGGACATCAAATAATTGATAAATACACATCTTTAAAAATGCATTTAGTTTATTGTAGACTATTACATAAGATTGTTTTCAATGATGGATTTATCTTACTTGTGATCTTGGATAACTGCAGTCTTATGCTAATCTGTTGCATAAGATTGGCATCTGAAATGAGCAGAAACTAGGGTTAGAAATTTTTTACTTTTAAATATTAAATTCAAAATTATTTAAGTAAAATCCTTTTAACTTTATTTAAAATTCATTTATTGTCATTATAATCTTGAATGCTGTTCTTTGCTACTCTCATTACCATGTATACATTCTGAATTAGTTTTTTGAGAATTTATTTGTTTAAAATTAAATTATCAAAATGTTCTGGTTCAAGCTGAGGCAATCAATTCATATTAAACAAAGTTATTTTTCCAGTAATGCTGAAATTCATTAATGTAAAAATAAAACTATAAACACTATGGAAATAAAGCTTCATATATGACTCTTGTTACGTTCTGCTTTGTATTTGATAATTATCATTTATTCAAAATTATTATTTTTTTTAATATTAATAAACATCATTTAATGTTAAAGTAAGTTGTAGATTTGTGTGTTGTTACACACAACAATGAATTTTATTTACATACATAACAGTCTTAAATAGTTAATAGGTAGTACAGAGTGTCCCATATAAAACGCAACCCAACCTTATATTGGTAGGTATTGAAATAATAAAAAGGCATCTGTAAATGTAAATGTAATTTTTATTATTACCATCCATTACCTTACATTTAGAGTAAATGTTGGAAGTGGCCGCCATCTTCTTCAATTCTTTTTACAGCGTTTCTTGCAAATTTTTTTTAAAGTTTGTGGCTGGATATTTAATACAGCTTGTTCAATATTGACTTTCAGTTGTTCAAGTGTTCGTGATTTGTTGCTGTAGGCTTTTTCTTTGAGATAACCCTGTAGAAAAAAATCCTTCGCAGTCAAATCTGGAGATCTTGGTGGCCACAAGCCTCGACCTATAACACAATCACCAAAGAATTCCTCAACGAAATCAGAAGTTGAACCTGCATAGTGCAATGTTGCACCGTCATGTTGTAGCCAGCAGTGTCTGTCTTCCTCTTCCAAGAGTGCAATCAACTGAAATAAAATATCTTGATATCGTTCTGTATTAATGGTGTACTCGAAAAAAATAGGACCGATTATTTTCTTCCGCGATATCGCCCAACACCCAACTTCTGTGGCTGTAATTGTTTTTCGTGATAAAACGTGGGGATTTTCAGCACTCATTCTACTGTTTTGGCTGTTTACATAGCCATCCAAATGAAACCGTGCTTCATCTGTGAAAAATAACGAATCCATAATTCCCTACGCAGAATTCGACGGAACCGTTGACAATATTGTAGCCGTTTTTCTTTGTCGGGCTCAAGAAGTCGATGAACCGTTTGAATGCGATAAGGTCGTAATTGTAATTGTTTGGTCGCCCGATGAACAGTTGATTTAGACAAATTAATTTCAGCAGACAAACATCTGATCGATTTATTTGGCGAGGCGAGTAATCGATCTTTGATTTCAGTGACTGTATTTGTATTCAACACTGACGCAGATCTTTTGTGTTCCTTGTTATTAACAGAACCGGTCTCTGTAAATTTTGCAACTAACCTTAATACTGATGTTTTGTTAGAAGCTGGTTTATCTGGGTACTTATGACGCAACAAATCTTGCACTGCAACCGCTGATTTCGTACTGAAGTACGACTCGACAATGAAAACACGTTCATCTAGCGAAAACACCATCTTGTCTCTAGCAGTACACTGAACGTTATGATTGCATTGTTGTTACTATCGGTAGTGTTCTACTGCGTCGCCGCGATGTTCAGATGTTGGACGAGTCCATTTCAGTAACGAGTAGGGAAGTAAGCTTGAATTTTGAAATTTCATGAATGAGTGATTGATGGGTTGCGTTTTATATGGGACATCCTGTATAATCTAAAATATATACAAATCAATTTAAAAACCATAATTAAATAAGTAGAAACTTAGCTTCAGTGTTTCACCATTGAGTAGTGATAGTGTTTAAAATATATTGTTTGTAACAGAAAGGAATATTTTAATTTATAGCTTTATCTATATAACTTTGTCAGTCTTTTTTGTGCAGCTGTGAAAAGCATCAAAGATCCAACAGCAATATTCAAAACTGCTTTTTCAGTCAGTTGTTGATTTAACTTATTCAGTCATTTTAATCACCACAGTTCCTGTGGAAATATTCAGAATGATATTTAATTTGTAGCATGAATATCACTTACACTTTGAAGAGCTTTAAATGCTAATTTGCAGCATATATTCAGCTTTTATGTTTGTTAATCTTGGTGAGTGGATAATGCCAATTTTTAAGGGTGGCTGAGATTGCATATCAGGCCTTAGATTTAGTTATGATATCTAACCTGCATAAAACCACCATGATAATTATTTTAAAAGAATGCAATTTCTTGGATATAGTTAAAGTTACATATTATATAGTTAGTTGTTTATGCTACCCCCGAGGTTCTGCAACCTGTTAGTTATAGTTTCATTTTTGGTAGTTGAGGAGAAAATTGATAAAAGTATTTTTTTAATATTTATTTAAATATTGTAGAAGAATTTTTCTTTGATTGCAAATAATTACAGAAAAAGTCTTCAAAAAAAATTTCTCAAAAAGTGATAGCTGTAAGGAAATTGTTTTATACAAGGTCACAAATTTTGTTGTTGAAAATTTATATTTATACAGATTGTTTATAAAAGAACTTCTTGGTTTCAAGTATTATTTAAAAGCATTATATTTAAAGTGTCACTTACATGAATATTTTTTAAAGGGTAAATTCTGAAGTTTTTTTGTGTTTAATACACTTCGATATATGCGCCATTCGTTGCTCTGCACATGTTCAGATGGTAATCCCAGCTCTTCCCATGTACTCATCATTACCGTCAATCTGTGGAAAGACGTAAAGTTTGAGCATATCACAGAAAATATCCTCATTGTGCTTTCTGCAAAAATGAATGGGCCCCACAATAAATTCATTCATCAGTCCACACCAAACATTGACTTTGGGAGAATCATGTTGATGTTCAATAATTTCATGCTGTAACTCTTATCCCCAAATCCTGCAATTGTGTTGACAAACTGGTCTATTAGTGTGGAATGTTGCCTCATCTGGAAACATGATATTTTTTAGATAGTCCTCATTTTCATCAATGTATTTATTAAACATTAAAGCTGCAAATGCCAATCTTTTCACTTTGTCTACGGGTTTAATTTCATGTAAGAGTTTAACCTTATACTACTTGTGTATAAGGTTAAACTTTTAAACCACTTTTACACTGCTGATTTAAGTATTCCCAACTCTAAACTGTACCTTGCTAATGACTTTTTCGGGCTGCACATACAAGATGCTCAGATCCATTCCACATTCTGTTCAGATATGGACAGCCTTTCTTTCTTTCTTTTTCCTGTTTAGCCTCCGGTAACTACAGTTTAGATAATACTTCAGAGGATTAATGAGGATGATATGTATGAGTGTGAATGAAATGTAGTCTTGTACATTCTCAGTTCGACCATACCTGAGATATGGACAGCCTGCTTGGTAACTTCCCCTTTATGCCACTGCCTTTTTCTTAAAACTGATTAAACCACTGGAGTATTGCTTTATTCATAGGCACGGCAGTGTCATATTCATATTGAAATTATGCTGAATTGTGATAACCGATCTTGTTTTGATTATCTAAATCACATACTGAGCTTTCTGTTCTAATGTTGTCATGACTGAGAGTGAGACTGACAACCGGGTATGCAGTTAAGGTCACACAGTGGTGCCAGCTGCGATGAATATTTGGCAATGAAAAACTTAATAATATAACATAAATTTGAAACCGGATGCTTTTAACTGACCCCATTATTTCATTATGATTTTTTGGAATCAAGGTGTTCTTTTATAAATAACCCCACAATTTTTATAAAATTATTCTCCTACCTCTGAAGAAATAATTATTTGTTATTAAATCAAAACATCTGTAAAGTGATAATTTCCTCGACAATTCTTAACTAACCTGTAAAACCTGCTATTACTGCTCCCCTTTGTAAGACAACTTTTAAAGCAGTTTCTTCTTTTTTTCACTTTAAATTTATTTTAGGATCCAGGCACTTGTTCTGCACTGTATAGAATTGCTGTGTCATTTTCATTTGATGCTAGTAAGTATAATAAACAAACATGACAGAACGAGTGTAATGTATTTTCCTTTTGTTTATAATGTTATTTGTGAACTTTGTTTACTAACATGGCTTGTAATAAATTATTGGTGTTTATTACCAGTTTTATTAGTTTCTATTATGTGGTTAATATATTTGTAATGTGGTTATTTTTTAAATATTAATGTCTTTAGATGCAAGATATTTATTTTGAAAACTCTAACAAATTATACAAATAATTTTAATATCTGCTATATATGATTTTCTTACCATTTTAATTTTATCTGCAGCTGTTAATTAAAATTTTTATCCACTTTATTTACTTGGCAAAAGAAACTAAAATATTTATATTTTCTTGTGTTATTTGAATTATGTGATTATTGTATTACATGGTTTTAAATGTGTATTCCTGTTGGAATCCATACTGTTAGTTTTCCATCATTATTATGGAATGATTTCTCACTAACCATTTATATTTTTTACTAGAATTAAAACCATTTTTTAAATACGTCACAGAAGCATATAAACTGTTTTAGAAAATACTAAAGTAGAAGTTTTTATCTTAATCCTTTACCAGTAACACTATTGTATTCCCTACCACCTCTGTTTTTGTATTCAGACATGAAAAAACTTGGCTAAATTTTTGTTTTTTCATCCAGAAGATTCTGGTTTAGGCATCATTCTGCATAACACCCAAGTGGCTAATATATTACCCAAATATAATATTACCAATAATACAAGTTGGGTCATTCAAATATAAGCCAGAATTTTGCTGTGCAGACTGAGGAAGTGCAGTAAGTGTGGTGGGATGCTGTGAGTAGTAATTGGATACGTGTGGAAGGTAACCAGCCCAACCATACCCATAGGTCACATTCCCACATCAGTAGCAGAATGTCCCAGTAGGAGGTACCATCATCTATTGTGCAACAAATTATACTCTGATTTCTCACCAAGGTGTCATACCCTCTGAAATTTTGACTCTACTATAGGCATAGTTTGGAGATGCTACTCTGTCAAAAATTCAGGTGTTTAATCGAGCCAAAAAATTTTGAAGTGGCTATGTTGCAGTGGAGAATGAAAGTCACAAATGTCATCCACAGACCAGTGCCAAGGATGAAAACGTTTGGCTCATTCATGACCTTACAAGGTGACCGCCGCTTAACCTTCACTGAAATTGCAGCAGAGGTGGACATAAGTGTTGGGAGTGTGCAAATAATGTTGTCAGATGCTCTTGGATACTGCAAAGCATTAGCGAGACAGGTTCCACACCTTCTCTTTGAAGCACACAGAAATGTCCAGAAAGACATCTGTCAATGGCTTCTGAATTGCTTTGTAGAAGGAGAGGCATTTGTAGACCTTATTGTGACGTGTGACAAAACATGGATTGACCACTAAACTAAACCGTGGGAAGTAAGAGAACAAATATTGCATGGTGGAAAAGCAGAGAGGGGGGACTGAGCAAGGCTAAGAAATTCTTTCAGCTGGAAAAGTTCTGGCAGCTAGGTTTTGGGTTTCAAAAGATGTGCTGTTAATTGATTTTCTGCATGAATGAAGGATGGTAAATGCGACATACTACTGCCAGTTATTGGATTATGTCAGGCTGCTTATCGCAACAAATTATACTGGCAACTAATTCGTAGCATCCTCCTTTTCCACAACAACACATGGCCGCATACAGCAGCTCAGAATTGTGATACTTGCTAAAATTCATTTGACACCTCTTGTAAACCCACTGTTCAGTCGATTTGTCACCGTGTGATTTCCACTTGTTTGGTTTGCTAAAATAAACTTTAGGTGGGGAAAGATTTTAAGATGATGCCACAGTCGAGCAATATGTGCACAATTGATTGTTGGGGCAGCTGTATTGATTTTTAATGAGGTGGTCAGAAAGCTAACTATCCGGTTGAGAAAATGTATTTCTGTTCGGGAAATTATCTAGAAAAATAAGGTAATTTATTTGTAATTTTATCTAATATCAATAAAGCTATATAAACAGATTCTGGTTTATATTTGAATGATCCTTATATTAAAAAAGTCGTGTAAGGAAGCTTTATAGATAGAGTAAATTTCATATTAATTCTCTGATGACATTTAGTAAAAACATTCTTACTACATTTGTACTTCATACAAGGAAGTAAAAATGTTAGAAATGTTTAATCATGTTTAATGATACAACATGTGTATCTTGCATAACTCAAAAACGATTAGCTGTACAATGTTAAAATTGTGGATTTAGAACTGTTGTAACATGTAGTTATGCACCTCCCCTTTTGATTGCATTCAACTGGAGCAAAAGTTGACCAAAAGTTGTCCTTTTTGGACCAAAAGTGTCCAAAAAAGCCCAAAAGCCAGAAGATTTGGATTTTGAACTTTTTCGACAGCTTTTCAACAGTATTATCATAAGTGATACTTATTTTCATTGGTTCCAGAGTTACAGCCAAATAAAATTTTAATTAATGAAATATTTGGGTTTTACAAGGCGAAGGCACATCGGTTCAAATTTGACTTCATTTCCTTTTTTTAACTTTTTTTCTTTAATTTAAATATATTGATTTAATAATATTTGTTAACCTCTGATACAAAAAAATGTTTACAATAAACAATAATTCAATAATAATGATTAAAAAAATTAAAAATCTGAAGTTATTAGTGAAATAAAATTTGATGTACTTTTAAAAATGTGTACATGCAATTTAATAGGCGTACAAGGAAGGCATGTGGTGTCCACATCAATTTTTTTTATTTTTATATTTTACATTACCTGAAAGCTTTTGTATTAACACATTGTGGACTAGGTTTAAATGACCTTCATTTACCCTAGTTCCCGGGCATTTAAACCAGGATCTTTAAAATTATGCATGCATTTAGAAAAAAAATCATACCATCACTCACCATTGTCCAAATTCCACGAAACCTGCTGAAAATCATGAGGGGAGGTTCTAGTATTGCTTCAAGGTGTGGTGGTACTTCTGAAAGCAGCTTCCTTTATCTGGTATCTGGAAAAACTTACAAATGTACTTTGTTTCTTTTCTAAGTTTTTTGCAGCACATACTCTACATGGTCTTGTAGGATATTTTTTCCTTCCAGAACTAACAATAACATCAAGAGCTTGTTTCTTCATGTCACCACTCAGTCTATATAGGAAGGAGTCACTAAATGGGACACGTTTGGTTGGTTAGGAAGGACCTGGACGAGCACTGTAAATGTCTGAATTGGAGTCAGAATCTTGTGAGGTTTCCTTTAGTGTTGGTATCCAATTTTTTGCCACAGCCAAAAGAAAGTTCTTATATGTAATTTTTTTTGGGGGGTTCAAACAGTTGTATATTCTGAATAAATTGAAAATACCACAGTTTATTAGGAAGAGAGCCACCGTCTTGTACCATTTTCTTTTCTTTCTCATAATTGAGTATTATGACAAGTATTGATCTGCACGATCTACATCTTTTATTTGTTATTTTATTCTAAAATGCATACAGGCTTGGATATTTCATCTCCTGTTTTACTGTCCCTTTTATCAGTTGTTTTCTGTTGACTACCATGGATTGTTGAAATCATTCTGATTTCCCTTTTTTTTTGATCTCCTTCTTTTTCCACCTAACAAGTAGCACATCATCCTTACGGATAAATGTGGATTCTCCTTTTTCCAAGTTTTACAATTTAGCTTTCAAAGTGCATGGTAAACCTCTATTAGCCCTTATTCTTCCACAAACTCTGCTTTTATTTTCTAATAACCTGTCAGCAGTTGAAACACTGTTGTAATAGTTATCTTGGTACACGTGATGCCTTAAACCAAGATCACAATGAAGGACAGAAAGAATAGTTTCTTCCAATCTTTTACCTTCCCCAATGTACAATTCCATCTTACAAACATAACCTGTGTCACTTTCACATACCATTAAGATACCCCATATTTTATAATTTTAGCAGGATTTTTTGTTCGAAACCGCAGCCTACGAACCATTAGAACTAATAAGTTCTTGAAAAATATAAGACATGGCATGAGAGTTACCAATGTACTAAACCTGGTGATTCTCATGAACGGTCTTTTGACAAAACGAGACAAATCACAAGAATTCTTGCAAGCGGTGCACAATGTGTTAATTTATGTATGGAGAAATTCTCCTACTGCATTTGTCTTGATGACATGAGGTGCATTAAATTTTTTATATTTCTGTTCTTTTTTTTCGATGGCTGTAATTTTTAATTATAAATTAATTTATTTACCAGAGACACCTTCCAGGATTGCTTTCTCTAAGAGTAATGATGTTCATAAAACAGTCACTCCATATTGTTATAATATAACAGCTATGTTGTTCATTATGAATATTTGTGATTATTGTTTTTATTTTGATAATAGAATCTGCATTTCTGTTTTAAAATAGAGATTTTATATGTGTGGCTGTTTCTTGGTTTCATCATGTACAAACATGGCACTAAAGTAATCCTATACAAATCACTTATTTCCTTTTGGAAAGCTTATTAGATGAGTGTAATCTGATAAAATTGGTTCATTCTAGTAGAACAGTTATAATATTATCTGTTAATTCTGGAAGTTGAAGTAATTATTGTGAAATAATTCACAATATAATTTTTTGATATTTCAAAAATATAAATGAATTTTATTTTTCAGACTAACATCACAAAAAATAAAGTCAGAAAAATAATATAATGCTTTTATTTGTGAATATGCTCTCCTAAAAGCAATGCTTAATTACATGTACATAAACATCCCAATTACCTGGTAAGATTAACATAAACTCAAAATACTAGTAAGCTCAGAACCTCTAACACATTATACCAACTAGCTGAATATCTTATCTAGACCAGTACCAGTTTTGAATTTTAATCTTAACTTTTTCATCTTTTCAACAAATTTCTCATCTTTTTAACTTAGGCTTTGTGAAAACTACTATGCCTAGAACTAATTCATTTAATGAAGCTTAACTTTCAACCTTACTTATATCATATCCTGACTAATTTGATTTAGATTATCAAATCAGAATTAGAGATAATAACTGATTATCTTTCTTTTACAGTTTAGGATTCATTTCTTATTTTGAGACTGATTTTTATGATGTAGTTATACTATGAGGAGGGGCTTATTTAATTCACTCAACACTAGTGAGGTTATTGGGGTTAGAACTTACATTCACTGTTTGTAGATGTCTGTAGTTCAGTGGAAACTAAAAGAATATATTATTACAGTTCTACTTAACAAAAAACTTTGATTTTCATCAATGTTATTACTCTACTTCCTACAAACAAGTGATTTTGATAAATTAGTCAATGGACAAGTCAGTACACCTACAACTGTTAGTCCGGGAGGCCGTGACAGTTTTCGTGACTGATCTTCGCCCCACTTCGAATTATTTTTTTCTCATTTTACTACTAGTATACATGATCAAAACAACAGTCTGCCATCCGAAAACCCCAACAAGGAAAATTGGGAAACTCGCAAAATTTTGGAAAATTTGACTTATTTCGCCCTTGATAAAACTTTGTGTACATTTTGTCTAGATCATATACGAAGATATTTTGACAGTCTGCCAATCATTGTGTGCAACATAAGCAGTCTGCCACCCCTTTGAATACGAAAAAATTAAGCAAAATATAAACTTATTCCGCACCACTTGTAATTTTGATATTTTGTATTTGAATATATTTGAAAGCGTATGATAACAGTCTGCCAAGATTTTTGTACAACAAAACCCGTCTGCCAAGCCGATAAAGGTGTGATGCAGCAGCAGCGTTTCAGCATACATGAGTAGCGGCGATTCACCTTTATCTAGCTGACAGACTGCTTTTGTTGTATTGGATTTTTGGCAGACTGGCATATTAGTTTTTCACATTCATTGAATAATTGTTTATAATAATTTGACCCATAGCATTATGAGTGTACGTAGATTTTCATTGAAATAACTTGAGTCGTTGAACTCGATTTAAAATTTCCGTTGCTCTATCTTGTATTTGATAGTAATGAATTAACTATGTTTGAAGAAGCATAGCATTATTATGAATTATATCTAGGATTTTTTTAATAATAAGACATTAAACTTTATTAATATTACAATTTATTTATAAAAACATTTCTGAAATGGAATTAAAAAACAGATGAAGTATCTGTGTCATATTCTGACGTTTCTTCACAGATGTCTTGTTCTTCTTCTTCTTCTTCCAGATTACTTTCATTATCATCTTCATCCTCGTCATCTGAAGATTTAGTAAGCTCTTGACTCATTGGAACTAAACAGTAAAATATAATTATCAATTTTAACATGAAAAATGAAAAAAGGATATGAATTGATATTGTATGCACAGTAGTTTTCTCACCTTCAGGTTCGTCCAACTCATTCTGAATGCTTACTTCGCTGACTGTTTGAGGAACTTCATCTCCTTCAAACCATTTGAAAATGTACTTATTGTCAACTTCTTCCCAACCATATTCAACTGGAGAGAACTGTATAGGTACTGATAAATGAGAGTGCCTCCAAAGATGTGAAATGTACCCTGTTCTTTTCAAATGCTGTTCTAATTCTAACTGACAAGGTGGCAGCGTTGATCCATCAATGTTCTTGATAACAGTTGGAAACTGTTCTTTATTATAAAATTTGTAAGTCTTATTGAATGCGGCTACACGAGCCTCATTCACATCCTGAATTTTTTTGAAACCGTAAATCTCACAAGTATATTCTTGTATAATTTCAAAATTATCTTCAAAAACGTTGTTTAGATCACTAATTTTGATGAAAGCATCAATATATTTTTCTGATTTCTCTAAGATTGTAAGCGGTCTTTTCTTGCCTTTGCGGTAAAATGCAGGGTAAAAATCGCAACCAGTGAATGCGTGAAATGCTGGCAGTGCTTTGCTCAAGTTCTCTCCTAGTTTATTGTATAATTTGGTTACATTGATGAACCTTTGATGATTTCCAACTCCTAAATGCATCCATATTTGTAATTTGTTTTTGTGATACTCCATATTGCCCAATAAAATTATTAAAATATCGGTATCGGAGCATCGAATAACTACATTAGAATCATAGTCTATTGCACATAAATTATGGACAATTTTTGTGTCTGCTTCTTCATGCAATGAACAAGTATATTTACTACAAAGCGACTTTACAATTTTTCTATTTATAACTTCATATTTGTAGCATTTGTCATAATTTATATAAACATTTTTAACACCTAGAAAAGGCGCATAATGATCATTTTCCCAATCTTGTATGAAAAATTCTACTATAGCTTTTTTGAAGTTGATATTTTTAAGCTCAGCGTGGAAATTCGACGGCGCTCTTTGATCCGATCCAGTTATGTGAAAAACATGATCTTTCGAACCTCTCAACAAATGTTCAGTATCCTTGATGGATGGTGAAAAATACTGATCGAAGTTAATTATTACCGTACTAGCATTTTTTGATGCACACATCTTGAAAATTTTTTCTGATATATGACCAAAGATTAAGGGAATTTCCCTCATTAAATGAAGCATAAAGAAACCATCATAGATATACGTATCAACATTCTGTGGTTGATCATGAGCCACACGTTTTTCTAAAATTTTAACTAGAATAGATTTATCAGTCTTGCAAATTGATCCATCTGCGTGACATAATGAAAAAGGCATTGGAGTAAGAGGATACATTAAAACCTTATCAATATCTAAGGATTTTTCCAAAGATATTCTCAATAATTGTCCAAACAAATCACGTTGCATGCGAACTTCGACAACTTTTCCCGTGACAGCAATTTTTTTTTTGGGAACACAACTAGCAAAATTGAGAATCTTATTTTTTTTTTATAGGCAGTTCAAATCTCTGTTCATTTTCAAAACATTCTTGAATGAAGTTTTCTCTTTGCTAGTTTCCTTTTATTTCAATATTAATGAGAAAATCTGCTATATCTTCATTTGCCGCTTGTCCAGTAGAAATATTATACAGATAATTTTCATTAATACCTGGAGAAAATGGATTTATATTCTGACGTATATTATTCAGAAGTTTTTCAAGTTGCCTTTCACTAATTTTAATTCTTTCTGGCTGAAGATCTGCAGTAATATCTTGTCGACATTTCAAACCAACTTCATCTAAGACGTGACTAATGATCGTTGTTCGAAGGCTGTGACTTTTACACCATCGCTGTCTAGCTGAAGCTGAATTGGTTAAATTAATAATACCGGTAAGTTTATTAGCAGCATCGGCGTTTATCGTCTGTTCCAATGTTAAATCGATTGGTTGAGCGGAAAAATCTTTTTCTGTTCTTTTGATGCCAAATGATCCTTTCTCTAAATCCACTCGTAAACCAGGATGAGTTTCATCTACTTTTATAAGATTATCGTAATATCTAACTAAATATCTTGAATAATTATGTTGATTAAATATGAAAAATAAGTTGGCAAGCTTGGGTAATACATAGATAAATAATTCTAAATCCCGCATTCGGATAGACCAATTCAACATGAAATAATACTCAATAAGTTGACAGAATATCATGTAAAACTGCGGAGTTTTACCATGCTCGCCTTCGATTGTTTGTTGTGTATACTGCTGATATTCACTGAATAAATTTTCTAGTCTGCTGTTACTTATTTTTGGCTTTTCAGATTTGGACATCATAAATTCTTCTAAGTATAATTTAACTGCATTTGGTATTTCAATACTATATTTCTGAGAAAAGCTTTCAAAATGAAAAATTTTCATTGCTAAATATACAATTGGATATAATCTTTTGCATCTATTAAAATGTTTACCCTCAATGAAACCATTCATAGATCCACTAGCTAATAATTCGGAATTAATCATTATAGTGCTTATTCCACAATTGTTGATAAATTTACCAATTGCTTTGAAATATGCAAGCATTACGTGAAATGAACCAATGTGTATGAATAAATTTTTATAATCTCCCTTTTCAGTACTCTGAATTTGAAGAGCTACTTTTGCTATTGCTAAATCATACGTAACTTGCATATACTTTTCTCCACATTCTTCAGCGATTTTCAAGGCTTGTTTCATTGTTTCTAGTACTACAGTATTTTCTGTTGGTGACTTATTGATCGATGTTAAATATGATACTCTTTGCATGACAGATGAATCTTGATGAATTAAACTATTATACCCTACCCACATTGGAGTCTTTGGCACTTTTAAAATATGAGAAATAAGCCAAGAAAAATTCAATTGTTGCAGAGTTGGTAAATTACTTGCTCTTATAACGTGAAGAGGGTGATAAATAGGATACAGAGGTTCAATCAACTTGGGTTTTTTCGTATACGGCTCAAATTCAGGTGTAATTGCATCAAAAGTTCTCCTTCTTCTCTTATTCGATGAAGAATCAGTTTCAATTCCGATTTCATTCCTTCTATTTTCTGCATTGATTTCAACAGAAGCACAAACATTTTGAAAAATTATCCCAACCATATCATGAAGAGTGTCCTTTCCTGTTCTAGTATCAACAAATCTATCAAAGTTGTTGAATGCCACACCTGTGCACAAAGATGATGTTTGTAAAATATCTTCGGGACAAACTGATTCTTGACGAGTCGATGTAAATGTAGC
The DNA here is from genome assembly GCF_047948215.1 of Lycorma delicatula. Lineage (NCBI taxonomy): Eukaryota > Metazoa > Arthropoda > Insecta > Hemiptera > Fulgoridae > Lycorma > Lycorma delicatula. The sequence goes on from NC_134457.1 coordinate 126,208,056, forward strand.
TTCCGTTTCTAATTCTTCTAATACTGTATAGCTACAACAGTGGCCGTATCTATTACATAAATTTACTATCTATTTACTATTAGTTAAGCTTTTCAATGCCAAACCAAATGAAATATGTTTAGATGGTTTTACATTACCATTTGTAACTGCGTGTATAAGATCTGATGATAAAGATTTGGATATTCGCTTCGTTTTTGAACTACTTTTTCTACGATACGATGGACCGCTTAAAATAATATTATAGAAGTTATCTAAGCACTTAGGGATGTCACATTCTCCGTTCATCAGATCTAATACATTTAATGGATTTGGCAACTTTCTATGCTTTATACGTTTGATTTCATCTCGTAAAATGAGTGCAGCTTTCTGCAATATATTTTGTTTCTCAAGTGAATTCAAGTCACATTCTTTGATAAGAATCCCTATATAAGGCTTAATTATCTTGCGAGTATTCATTTTTACAATAGATACTTTCTTCGGAAATTTTTTCAACAATTTATCTTCAAGGTGAGAACGCGCTATTTTATCATCTAGTTCCAATTCATTTTCGATTCCCTCATTATTTAAGGCTCGGCTGTAGCTATCTTTGTATATTGTTTCTAGAGCATCGAGTAAATAACTAACTTTCTTTTGAATGATATTATCTTCAACAAAATCACAAACTTCTTCAAAAGCAATGTTGTGGGCATCGTGTTTAAAATGCCAAATCGTTCTTTCAGTCTCTTTTTTATGCAATTTTTCTAAATTGTGTTCATAATTCCTTTTACAGATCTTATGATAATAAATTTTTAAAATCATTTCATCTTCTGAAAGAGCCGAATCTATCTTATTTACCAAAGCCTGATCATCTAAATTCTTAGCTGTCAATATCAAATCATTTATCACCTCTCGTGAAGTAAACAAACTCAAATTCTGCCAGTGACCTTTATGAAACTTACGATGTTTATCGCAAATTATACATACGTTTTCAGAATTTTCTTGGCTTGGATTTTCCATAATGATTTATCCACATTTTCTCCCTCTTCCACTATTTGCTCACACTCAACAGTATTACTGAAAATAAAAGATAGTGAAAAATCAGAATATTGCAATTAGTCATAAGAAAAGAATTTTGTACAGAGGAACAATTACAGAGAGTGATAGAAATTACTGAATACCATTCAACCTGTAGCACAGGCCTTTGTAAATTATATAGTCAATAAGGCTAAGATTAAATTGATATTGAACTTACTCTGCTGAAGTTGATGGTATACACTCGACGGACGCATGTTCACTTGATTCAATCTTGCTATCACTGAAAAAATAATTAAGAGTCATGAACTATTAGTGAGAAAGAGCGCAAAAAAGCGATGAGATTAGTTTGCAAAACTAATTCATGCCTTCATGCCATTTGGTAATTCTAGTTAAGATACGAACCAGAGTGAGGAAGAAAGATGGAGAATAAGGAAGAGTGAGAGAGAAAGTGAAAAAGAGAAAGCTAAGGGACGCGGCAGGGAAAGCGAGGAAGAGAGTATGAATGAGACAGAGCGAGGGGGAGAAGAAAAAAAGCTAAAAGTAATGCATAAATTGATTCATGTGAACTTACTATGTTGAAGAATTCGATGCCGAATCACTTCCAGATAACTTATCTGAATTAGTATATTTTTATTTCACTGCGGTAAACTGACGGTAGCATGGTACGTGATATTTTTGACTATCATTCGCAACAGAAGGAAGAATAACTTCGGTATATTGCAAACCATGATTTTTGCGAACTTTCAGAATAAAATGTGCTTTCTCCAATGTTTGATCACTAAAATCTTTCAAAGCACCACTTTTTTTACTACAAAATACGCACACTGACATTTTTGAATTTTTGCTTTCGTAAACACGTGTTCGCTTGGAAACTTCCAAATGCTAACTACCAGACGGTCGGGCGTCGGTACAGGTAAGCGGCCGCGTCAGCTGCCTATTTCAAACACAATAGAGACCCAGGTAAGTCCGCCAGGTATACGAAGGGTCCAATTCACGCAGGCGCGTAGAAAATCTATATGCTAGACCAAGCGCACAGCTAGCGCCACATTTGAAAGTTATATTCAATATAATAATCAATGCTTATGAAATTTTTATAATTATTCAAATTAATTAAAAGATGCAAGAGCAACGGTAATTTTAGATCGAGTTTAACGACTCAAAATTTTTCAACAGTTATTTCAATGAAAATTTACGTAGGCTCATAATGCTATCGGTCAAATTATTATAAACAATTATTCAATGAATGTGAAAAACTAATATGCCAGTCTGCCAAAAATCCAATACAATAAAAGCAATCTGTCAGCTAGATAAAGGTGAAGCGCCGCTACTCATGTATGCTGAAACGCTGCTGTTGCATCACACCTTTATCGGCTTGGCAGACGGGTTTTGTTGTACAAAAATCTTGGCAGACTGTTATCATACGCTTTCAAATATATTCAAATACAAAATATCAAAATTACAAGTGGTGCGGAATAAGTTTATATTTTGCTTAATTTTTTTGTATTCAAAGGGGTGGCAGACTGCTTATGTTGTACACAATGATTGGCAGACTGTCAAAATATCTTCGTATATGATCTAGACAAAATGTATACAAAGTTTCATCAAGGGCGAAATAAGTCAAATTTTACAAAATTTTGCGAGTTTTGCAAAATTCCTGTCGCTTGTTGTTGTACAGGCGCGCCGGCAGACTGGCACTAATAATGTATGTGTATAAAAAGCATTCAATAGGCAAAAGATGAAGCGGTGCGAAATGAGTCACTTTTGACTGTCACGGCCTCCCGGACTATGTGCATAGTCTGAAGTAGCTACTATTTTATATAAATATCAGCTTCAGCCTTATTACTTCTGATTGATCTTACCTTACATAACTAATCTATGTATATTGTTATTATTATTAAATCAATCAGTTGAATATCTTTAATACAACAGGAATTAAAAACATAAGGAAAAAACTCTTTTACATACTTTAAATGTATGATTAAAGAAAATTGAAAGTTAAAAAAAATAAACTGTGGAAAACGAATAAATTTTTCTTATCAAACATTGTTAAACAAATTTGTTAACTGAGAGAAATCTCTAATTTGTCTTTGCTATCTTTATTCACAAGATGTAATTAGTTTTATAAATAAAAAGTTAAAGATTGTGCCATCTCTAAATCAGTTTCCTTTTTTCTTAATTTTATAAACTCCTTTTCACAGCTGACTGGATGGATTCCTTCATTACATTTTGTAATCTTTGGTGGAACTCTGTATCATTATCTTGTCTGGAATCTGTCCATAATTGTTTTCTTCATTTTGTTTTGAAGTGCTGAATGTAAAACTAAAAACATATACATTTCCTTTCTTACACATATTTCTGTCATTTTAACATACTTGCATTACTTTACATCTTCATAATATGTGGTGACATAGGCTTTCATTTAAAATACTGCTTTCACAAACACTGATGTCATTTATCATCTTTACTCTGTAAAGATGATAATTCATGTATGCTAAGAATCCTAGTTTTATAAACAAAATTATTCTAAATGAGTACAAAATGATTTGATATGCACTAAATACAAAAACAGTGCTGGTGGTTGCTTATATAATTGGATAAACAAATATCATTTGTGATATGCATTAGAATCATAAGGAAGCCATTTATCTCATTACCTTCTGTAGGTAGAGAAGGGAGAATTCCTCTGCGTAAGATTGTGAGGAAGAATACAAATTTAACACATGAACAACAAATATAATAGTTTGATAATAGTAAAAGTGTCTGTTTAGAGTTATTCAATGTAGAGAGATGTCTTTTTCTTTTACTTGAAACATGCTTTAAATTTTTGCACTTTATTTCATTAGAACCTCCATGAAGTATGAGATGATCAATTTCTCTGAGTTGGTTGATATGTATATAATGTATATATTCATATACTTATATGTATATATATATACACATAGACCTTTTGCTACTTGATTCTAGCCTTAAATCAACACTATACATCTTAATGCAAGAAATATTATAAGAAATTAAAACCCAGTAATCTTTCTCTACACCTGATCGATACTTATCTGAGATATAGAAGTTTATGTTACTGTTAGATTCTTTAACATGACAGAATATTATACATCAAAATGTTATTTTTTACTTCATTTGTATAATAGTACATTAACAAGAATAATTTAATTTTACTGTACAGTACAAGCAATACACTTGTCATTTGAAAAAAGGTCATGTACTTTTCTTTGTTTAAGACCAGGAAAATGTTTATTTCCTTTCAAATCCCACATTTCCCCTGACTTCATAATCATGAACTGAGTATTCTGCATCTGCATCTTGCAGCAATATTTAAAATTAACTTGGATTTTCTGAAGGGCTTCAGTTATTGGTGCTTTACTTGTTTAAATGCAAAGTTTTGTTGGTTAAATAATTTTAAAAGATCTTGTGATAGTCAGTTTCAGTGTGATAGGCAGCTCAAAATAAAAGTACTTTTTCAGCTTTAGAAAAAACAGAAACTTTTTTGCATTGAACTGTATACTATAAAAACATTATTACATTTTATTCATAATTTCAATTAAAAACAAATAAAGAGAAGTGTTGTAAAGGAAAGAACAATTGTCACTATAACTGCTGATAAAATCTATGCCAGTGTTTCTCAATATGGGGGTCGTGAAATTAGCTGACAACTGTACATAAATAATAATGAAATCATTTTATGAAAAAAAAATCATTATTATAAGCATTTTACTTACATTTATAAATACACTTGTAAAAAAATAGATTTGTTTTATATCTAAAAAATAGAATGAAATGGTTGCATTTGTTTTTCATTTTAAAGTTTCTCTATTCATGGATCTATGTTAGAAACACACAAAAGAAAATTGCTTTCAGGTGATAAAAGATGATTCCTATATTTAGTTTTTAGCCCAGCTATGGAAGAAAAACTATTTTCACAGAGGTAAGACCTGGCAAAAGGGATTAATATTTTCAGTGCTTCTGTGACTAAATTTCCATATTCACTTTGATGAGCAAGCCAAAACATGTCTAAATCTTGAAGTATACTTGAAGTATCTCGTGGCATTTAAAGTAGCTAAGATGTTCAAACCCTATACAATTGAAGAAAACCTCATATTGCCTGATATAATTGATATGTTAAGTGGAAGAAGCAAAAAAATTGAAAAGAATTCTGCTTTCTAGAGACACAGTATCAAGGTGAATTGATGACTTGGCTGCTGATTTTCACAATCAGATAATTCAGAAAGTGAGTTCAAGTGAATTTTTTTTATCCAGTTTAAAGAATCAACAGATGTGGCAAACATTTCTCAGTTCTTATGTTTTGTGAGATATGAATGCGATAAGGACAGATCAGTAAAAGAAAATATGTTGTGCAACTCAAAACTGGTGATGCAACACGACGATATCTTTTTGATGTTTTTTATGAAACTACTAAAAATATAGCATAGATTGAAAAAATGTATTGCAGTATGTAGTGATGGTGCAAAGGTGATAACAAGAAAGAACAGTGAATTTCTGAAAAAACTACAAGATCATCTTGTACCAAGGGTAGAACGAATGCATTGCTTCCTTCAGAGACATGCTCTTGCCACAAAAAATATGCTGGAAAATCTCAAACAAATTCTTTGTAAATCTGTAAAATGGTTAATTTTATTAAAAGTTGACCATTACATAATTAGCTGTTTGCTAAACTATGTTATGAAATGGATGAAAAGAAAAAAATCTGTTCTTTTCCATGCCGAAGTCAGATGGTTATCACAAGGGAAAGTGTTAATTTAATTATTGGAATTGTGAGATGAATTAATAATATTTTTCCAGGATAACTTGAATATGAATTTACAAGGATGTGATAAAAACATTTAATTTATGACAGACAGACAATGTTCATGCTTTCATTAAGAAGCTTGATATCTGGGTTATTTGCCTTCAAGGCAAAACTTTTTATATGTTTCCACTCACTTCCAGTTATATTGAGAAAAATTTGGATGAAGACACTATTATTCACCACAGTTTGGATAGCATGAAGCTGCATTTGTATGAGCTAAAAATTCAATTGGTGGAGTATTTCCTGGAAAATAAAAATGATTTTTCGAAGAGATGGGTATTAGAGAAAAATGTTGTTGCATCTGCTAAGTTAATCAGTTCAGATTCATGACCACTTATCAAAATCTGTGTTGATAAAACGTTACAACTACAATTAATTCATATCTGAAGATTTAGTTATGTTTTGGCTTGCTCATTGAACGATGGAAATTTAGTCATAGAAGTATTGAAAATATTAATTCCTTTCACCATGTCTTATCTCTGTGAAGGGTTTTTTGTGCTTGGTTGCACTAAAAACTATATAGGAATTGTTTCTTATCACTTGAAAACAATTTGTTTTTGTATGTTTCTAACATAGATCCACAAATGGAGAAACTTTTAAATGAAAAACAAATGCTACCATTTCATTAATTTATTTTCTTTACATGTGTATTTATAAATGTAAATAAAATGTTTTTAATTACTGATTTTTTTCTCATAAATGATTTCATTATTGTTTACGTGTAAAGTTGTAGGCTAATTTTGTGATCACCACATTGAAAAATGTTGGTCTAAGATGTAATATGATATAAGTAGACCTCTTTATTTTTTGCCTTTAACTTTAATTTAATTACATGCTTTTATAAGACCATCTAATTGTCATTTATAACCATAGATGGACCATACAAGATGAAAAACATTTGTGTTACACCTGAGATTGTTCAATTTTTAAAAGCATTTAAAATTTTTTTTCATTTTTACTTAATCTAGAAATCATATTGGAAATTTCAATTATAAATTCAATTTAAAACTGAGTTAGTAAAAGAATTATGCTTATGCTGATTTAATATTGATTTTTTAAATTACACTTATTAATCTATTTATTATGAAGTCATTAATGTGTGTAATTTATTGTTAAGGCATTGATAACTAATCAGAGTATTATTTAATATTCAGAAAAAACACACTAGTAGTAATTATTATTTTCATTTTTTGCTCTTATTAAAATCAACTAACCAGATCTTTTGTTTTGGTTTTGTTTTCTAACAGGATCCTAGAACAAAGGTATGTATTTTTATTTATCTATTTTTAACATTCATTATATTTTCCAGAATTTATAAATGTTGATTTTGTATAATTTTATTATTTGTGATAGATGATGTCATTAATTATTTTTTGTTTGTTGTTTATTATTTATATATCTATTGAATATAGTAAGCAATATAGTAAGCACTATAGTAAAGCAATTTTGTGAACAACCCTAAAAGTCGTTCTTATTACAGCAAGTTGAACCTATGTTTCTGCTTTATAACTTGCCCTCTAACTAATTTGCCCTTCGGTGATTGATTACTAGTTATACCCATTGTTAATCTAAGAATTTTTTTCATTGCTGCTTGAGGTATAGCCATAATTTTCTTGAAGTATAATTATATCATCAGTATGTCTTATTTATAACATATTTCTTAAAATCTTCTAAATAATCTTCACATGGTTGCAAGATTTCATCCATTTTTTACTTCTGATTCTGTGTAAAGCCAATGAGTTACATTTACTTTCTGAATTTAAGCTGCCAGCTTATTATATGCTGTTAACGTACAATTAATTCCTGCCCAAGCCAGACAGTTATCTTTTTGTTCAAATTGTTTCCTTTTAAAGAGGAAATATTAGCTGTAAGCTGATTATGATTAAGTATTGTTTTCCTTCTTTAATATTATTTAAAATGTGGAAGCTTGGTTTCACTGAATTCAATGAGTTATAGCAGTGTAAAGATATTTTGAGTCCCTGTAACCTAGTGGCTAAGATAATGGCATTGATTTTAGTGTAAAGAAATTGTTCGAGCTTGGCTCTTGAAGGTTTAATAAATTTACTGACTTTTATAAGATAAACAGTAAACAATAAACAATTAAAGATTTTATAAAAAGATTTAAATTTTATTTAATAATGCTTACCCAGGCTTTCAGATCCCTCTCTCTTCAACAGGGAGGAACTAATCCCATTTAGTAATAATAATAATAGTAATAATGATTCTTTTGAGAAAATTTGTCACACTAGGATAATTAGTACAAAATTATAAATAGAGAATATTTTCTACATTTAGATTTTTTCATACTGAAACAATGTAATTATTTATTTCTATTTTCTGTTTTATTAATTTATTGTTCTATTTATAATTTTATTTATCTATCAGTGTATTTTTTCTGTTTTCTTTAATGTACTTTATATATAACAATAGAAAGCTGCAAAATAGTCTGTGAATTATTGAAAAAAATTTCTCTAAATGTTTATTAAATGTGATATATGTTACTGATTCCTGAGAAATCTTTATCCCTGGTTTTGTACTTCAAGAATCAGCTATTCCAAATCATACTTGTTGATATTGCTTTCTATTAATTTTTTATGTTACTAGTTGAATAGAAAAAATTACATATGATTATAGAAATGTATAAGTAAACTTTCTGAGAAGTTAAGCTGAAGCTTAGAAATACTGTTTATTCATTTTTTAATAAGAAACCATGATGCTTTGATTATCTTTTCTTTCATCTTTTCTTGAGTGACTGAAAGCCTTGTATGAAACAGTTTACTTATACAAATCCAATGTAATATGCCCTAATTGCAACATAAACTTTCACAAATATTGTTAAGATTCCTTGTTAACTAACTGATGAACATGTAGTTAGTTATTAAATATATGTAATAAACTTAGATTTACATATTTTTATCAATTTTACATGTTATTTTATAGTGAGAGGAGATCAGCTTTAAGTCATACATACAGGCTAAAGATATTTATAAAACCATATTACCACCGTAATATATCATCAAAAAAAGTGTAGTACTTTATAAAGCTATAGTACTAACCCAAATCAGGGCGTTCGTCTTCTGTGTCATTCCACCCTTTCCTTACTCTATTCCTTCCTTTGATAAGTACCATGGAAATTGAGTCAGCCATCCTGGTTCCATCTGTGTTTTCATGCTGGAAATTTCCAATGGTTACTGCTGAAGTGGTAACTACTGCTACTTTCTGCCATCTATGTATATTTTATTTATTTTTATTTTTTTGTAACTTGTATAATTTATTAATGAATGGAATTTTTTTCTTGCAGTTTTAAAAAAATATAAACAGAAATCCTGTAATGTGCTTGCTGTTATTTTGCTTAAATTATAAAGTGTAGATTTAAATTTACTTGTTGCTTAGATTTTATGTGGTTACTTTAATAGATTTGTATGATTAGTTACTGAAATTATTATTTATTTATGGTTATTAAAAAGTTAATACTAAGCCATTAAAAGTTTTCAATTCTTTAGAATTTAAACTTATTTTGTGCAGTCATAAATTTTATTTGGTATTTAATTTATTTTCTTTGTTTTTCTTTTTAGGAAGAATACAAGGTTTTTCTTTTTATAGAAAACCAATACCTACCACCTACCTCCAAGAATCTGTTTTGCTAGCCTTACTTTACAGTTCCTCACCTTATTAACTAAACCTTTACTTGTAAATACATTATTGTTTTATACTTTATGGAATCAATACATTTCTATTAGATTTCTTGTGAGTAAAATGATAATATTATTTTCTATGAAATATTTTCACTAGCTTTTGTTTACTATTATATAATACTTTTTTTAAAGTTTTTATTTATTATTAAAAATTATCATTTATAAAAAATAACTATTGCAGCCTCTATTCTACATGATTTGTGATCATTATGGTGTCTTATTTTACACTTTCATATGAACTGGATATGAGTCTAGGAATGAAAGAACACAAAAACTCTTGTGATTGAGGTACATAGGATTATATTTGCTTCCATATATAATCTACAAACTGCATTACGGAAGCCTTTGATAAATTTTTTGGTAGATTTAATTTATATTACAATTTAAGTACATAATTTTTTATTTCGTTATTCATATTCTTAATTAAAATTATCATAAAAATATCTGTAATGGTACTTGTTATTTGTTTATAGAAAAAACATACAGTGGGTTTTAAATGTCCAACTGGTGCAGCTTGTCGACATGTTTGGAGATGTGCCATTGAACAGATGTTATTTTTTACGTAAGTATATATAGTTTTGCAGTTGTTTATTTAAAATTTTCTATGTTTATACATTTATAATTTCATAAAATTATTTAAACTGTTTATTAACTTTTCAATTTACAATAAGAGAAAAAGAAATGTATACCTTTTTTCTCTTTGTATGTTTCTACTATTGTTGATAGCACTTCTAAATACTGTTGATACATATTATGGACAATCTTCTACATAATTTTAATTTTCTGGATATTGCAATGTAGTAGATGTTGATTGTAGATATTGCAATGTAGTAGCTTTTGATTTATTTGTAGACCTCCTCACTTTTAATCATTTTTATAATGAATGCTCTAACAAGAATTTTTTTTATTAATTTATTTAAGGTAAGCATTATCAGGTTCTGCTGATTGTTTAAAAATATTTTAATTTTATCAGAAGTTAACAAATAACCAAGGTCAAATAAATGTTTAATGAAGTAATGATTTTATGTGATCTATACTTGTTGGATTATCTTGTTTTATTTTGTTTTTATTGGAGTTAAAGTTTTGAACCAATACAGTGATTTAATGGAAAACTGTGAAATTAATTCTATTCTATCAGGGTTTTGTGCAACTATGTGTTGTAATAATATGATAGATGCTGTAGTATATTTTAATTATTATTTTTTGAAGATCTAGTGTGAATTCACATTATTTGGATTCTTTTGATATTTATTATTTTTTGGATCATACATAGTGAAGAAGAACTTCTACTTTGAACAGATTTAACTTTGCCCATTGAAAGACAAATGTTAAACATGTTATCATTAATTGTGATTTGTTTTTTAGTAGCATTTCTTTTTTTGTTTTTGTAAAAAACAAATCTTTTGGCCATTGTCAAAAACCTTTTTTTTGTTAAAACTTTTGACCATTGTCAAAAGTTAAATAGTAAAGCAACAAGTTTTCAAGTTTGTAAAGCATGCTTAATTTTTTTACTCATTATTTGTAAGTAAAAGTAACTGTATAAAAAAGCTTATCAATGAGAAAATAAATAAAACTTTCCGTATGTTGTTCCTTGTTCTTCAGAAAGTAAGTCCTTGAAAATTGTGCATGGTGGGAAAATTGGTACGTACAATAGAAGATTGAGCAATAGAAGATTTGCACATTCTATTATTAAAAAGTAATAATTTAAAATATTAAACTTAAAAATAATTTAAGCAATGAAACTAAAAGTGAGCAACATTCACATGTGTGCAACAGAATCTAATATGACTCTAAAAAGTTGGTATTGTAGGTGTCTCTTGAAGTTGGATGTGCTTAACAACAACTAATTTTGGTTTAAAAAACAGCAGGATAGTGTTTAACAAAAAATAAATAATTAGTTTAGTCTAAACAAGGCAGTACTAGACTGGAATTAAATTTCCCACCTACTCCTGCAGCAACAGCTAATTTTTTTGTACATACAGAATTTCAAATTATATATTACTTACTTTTTGAAAAATATAACTAACTATTTTAATTCAATATGTATAATATTCTTCTAATTTCAATGTAAGTCCAATATAATAAAATGACTTGTATACCAGAAGTAACAAAAACTTTAAAACATATTAAAAAAGGGTGTGAAGAAAATAAAACAGATAAAAATATACAAATTGTAAATTTAATTACGAATATTACAATAATTTTAATAAAATATTTTGGTGTCATAAACGTTGCCTTAATAGCAATAATGATAAACCTTTAAGTAGTAGAAAGGTTTGTTTTTAAGATATAAGAGGATGATTGTTAGTCTTTTATGAGTTAAAAGTTGACTTTAAAATATTTGCTTTTGTTCAGGTTACCATCAAGTTCAGAAGCACCTAGTGTCGTTTCCGGAGGAAGTTTTTTCTCTTGGGGAACAAAGTTCCGTTACTCAGGACGTGTTGAACGTGAAATTTTAGAAGATATTGGTCCCTTAAGGAGAGAAGAACCTACAATCAACAGAGCTTCTAGTCTTCGGAGAAAGGCTTCCAGTGTTCCTGCTACACCATCAACACCTATTGCATCTGACCTTGGTTTGTTTTTAAATTATCTTTACTTAGTTTGACTGGTTATTTATTCACGAGATGTTCATACGATTGGTGTTTTAATAATATTATTGCTGGATTTGAATTCTAATAAGGCTTGGCATTTTTCATACGCTATAAAATTTCCATATCATATTCTAATGCAAACACTATGTCTGGCTGATGTATAAATAATCTCGGAAAAATGTAGGTAAAAGGAGAGAGATATTTATTATTAGTTTGCCATATTTTCAAAAAAGTCTAAAATTTTTTAAAAGTTTGAATACATATGAGGGGGTACCCAAAAAAAGAAAATTATTTATTTAAATTTTTTTTATTTAAGAAAATATCTTGAAGATGTCAGTTCCCTTCAAATACTACATTAGTAGTATTTTGAAGAGGATTGACAAAATATTACATTAAAAATACTATCCCTTTCAAAATACTACATTAGCGCATTAGATGATATGCACTTGTCCCAGTTTTTCCGCTCTTCAAAATATTTTTATATTCTTCTGAAATAATGATGAACCAGCGATTTTTTTCTTAACCTCTTGTAAGTTCTGAAAACGCTTTCCCTTTAGGGTTTTTCATTTTTGTGAACAAGAAGAAGTCATAGGGGGGCCAGGTCAGTGAGTAAGGGGGTGAGAAACCATCATCATGCTGGTTTTCATAAAAAAACTGATTGATTTTCAATGCTGTGTGGGCAGGCACATTGTCAAAATGAAGCAGCCAGTCCCCCAAATTGCCACAATTCAGGTTGTTTTTTTCTCATTGCCTCATGCAATAGTTTCAGCACTTCCAGATAGTAATTTTGGTTCACCATGGTTCCCTGAGCGACAAATTCAACATGAACAACTTCTTTGATGTTGAAAAAATAAATCATCATGGACTTCACTTTTGGTTTCACTTGCTGTGCTTTTCTCGGTCTGGGTGATGAAGCTGCCTTCCACTGGCTGGAATGCTGTTTTGTTTCAGGGTCATAGCCATAACACAAAGATGCATTGCCTGTTATGAATTTAAAAAAAAAATCCGGGTCAGATTTTTTTCCTCCGTTAAGCCACTACTGGCTAGGAATGGAGGGGGTGGTGTAGCAACCTGACATGCTACGAGGTGGGATCTTCTCCCCTCGGGGAGGGAATAGAGATGTGCCTGTTCTCTCACCTCCTAGCATACTCTCAGATGGTTTTCTCTCTGGTCATTGGAAAGCAGTTGTAGAACACTTTGCCATAATGCACGCATCTCATGTTCAAATCTTCATTTAGGATTCTTTGGTATGAACTCCAGGAAGTTCCAGTCATTTCCTCCATTTCATTGATTATTCTGGGATGATCAAACATGATGGCATTTCACACTTTTTGAACATTTTGGTCTGATTTAGAGATTGAGGAGTGATCTGAATAGGGTTCATCTTCACATGACATTTGACTACTTCTGAACCAGATAAATCATAAATTCTTGCCTGTTTAAAGCTTCCTTCCCATAAGCTTTCTCACGCTTTGAAATTGTTTGTACTTCTTTAACAGGAAACAGAATTTGATGTTGGCACATTGCTCCTTAAAGTTTTCTATCGCAAAATCACTAAAAAATATTTTGCAGGCTTAAGAAAACAATCAGTCTACCTACTGTGATGGTTTCTCATGAACCACTACTTGGCCAACTGACCAGGAAGAGGTCTAATAAACACATCTAGCAGGAGAGGGCAGCACTGCCAACCCACTTGGTTTACAGAAAATGATTTTTTTTTTTGGGTACCCCCATACTGTGGATCATTTAAACTGACTAAAAACTCTACAAGCATCGTTGGCAGAAAAGGATTTTTATTTTAATATAAACTTTATGAAAATAAAAACACTTTTGAAAAAAAAATTAAATGTTTTATTAAAATTAAAAAAAAAAAACATTGCATTTGACTGCATCAAAACAAGGCATTGAAAAATTAAAATTTTCTTAGCCGATTTCTGTTGGTGTTAACTGGTAACAGAATAATTGGTAACTGAATGTTTGACCAGTGTCACATGCATGATTATTATTACAATGTTAGATACTATTATTTTTTTTTTTGTCTTCAGTCATTTGACTGGTTTGATGTAGCTGTCAAAGATTTCCTATCTAGTACTAGTAATTTCATATTTATAATACCCCCTACATCCTACATCCCTAACAATTTGTTTTACATATTCCAAACATTGATTTTTACCATTCTCTACATTTCAAAAGCTTCTAATTTTTTCTTCTCAGGTACTCCTATCATCCAAGTTTCACTTCCATATAAAGCTACGCTCTAAACATATACTTTCAAAAATGTTATCCTGATATTTAAATTAATTTTTGATGTAAACAAATTATATTTCTGACTGAAGGCTCATTTCGTCTGTGCTATTTGGCATTTAATATTGCTTCTGCGTCGTCCATCTTTATTAATTCTACTTCCCAAATAACAAATTCTTCTACCTCCATAATCTTTTCTCTTCCTACTTTTACATTCAGTGGTCCATCTTCATTATTTCTACTGCATTTCATTACTTTTGTTTTGCTCTTGTTTATTTTCATGTGGTAGTTTTTGTGTAGGACTTCATCCATGCCATTTATTGTTGCTTGTATTAACTGTTTTGTAAATGTTCATGTTAGCCTGTAAATGTTAGCAATTGTTTTTCTACCTCTGTACTGGAACCCTAATTTTTTTAAAATGCTGAACATTTTATTCCAGTCTACGTTATTGAATGCCTTTTGTAGGTCTGTAAATACCAAGTATGTTGGTTTGTTTTTCTTTAATCTTCCTTCTACTATTAATCTTAGTGCTAAAATTACTTCCTTTGTTCCTATACTTTTCCTAAAACCAAATTGGTCTTCTAACACTTCTTCCACTCTCCTTTCAATTCTTGTGTATAGAATTCTAGTTAAGATTTTTGATGCATGACTAGTTAAGCTAATTATTCTGTATTCTTCACATTTATCTGTGTTCCGACTTTCTTTGGTATCATGATTATAACACTCTTTTTGAAGTCTGATGGAACTTTCCCTTTTTAGTAAATATTACACACCAGTTTGTATAATCTATCTATCATTTCCTCACCTGCAGTGCACAGTAATTCTACAGGTATTCCGTCTCTTCCAGAAGACTTTCTGCTATTCAAATCTTTTAATGCTCTCTTAAATTCAGTTCTTGGTATTGTTTCTCCCCTTTCATCCTCTTTGACTTCTTCTTCTTCCTCTATAACATCATTTTCTAATTCATTAACTCCGTATAACTCTTCAATATATACCACCCTCCTATTAACCTTTCCTTTCGTATTATAAATTGGTGTATTATAATTGCTGTGTTTAACACATTATTAGATTTTAATTTGTGTACTGCAAAATTTTCCTTAACTTTCCTGTATGCTCCATCTATTTTACCAATGCTCATTTCTCTTTCCACTTCTGAACACTTTTCTTTAATCCACTCTTCTTTCACTAGTTTGCACTTCCTGTTTATAGTATTTCTTAATTGTCGATAGTTCCTTTTACTTTCTTCATCACTAGCATTCTTATATTTTCTACGTTCATCCATCAGCTGTAATATATACTCTGACATCCAAGTTTTTCTACCAGTTCTCATTTTTTGCCTAAGTTAGCTTCTGCTGATTTAAGAATTTCCTTTTTAACATTCTCCCATTCTTCTTCTACATTTTCTACCTTATCTTTTTTACTCAGACCTCTTTCGATGTCCTCCTCAAAAATCTTCTTTACCTCCTCTTCCTCAAGTTTCTCTAAATTCCACCGATTTATTCATCTGACACCTTTTCTTCAGGATTTTAAACCCCAATATACATTTCATTATCACTAAATTATGGTCGCTATCATGTCTGCTCCACGGAAGGTTTTGCAGTCAATGAATTGATTTCTAAATCTTTGCAACGATGATATAATCTATCTGATTCCTGGCTTTTTCCACATATATATTCTTCTATTACAACTTTTAAAGTGGATGTTTGCAATTACTAAATTATACTTTGTGCAAAACTCTATAAGTCAGTCCCCTCTTTCATTCCTTTTACCCAGCCCCTATTCACCCACAATAATAATTAATTTCCTTCCTTGCCTTTTCCAGTGCTTGCATTCCAATTGCCAACTGTTCTTAAATTTTTATCCCCTTTTATGTGTTTCATCAATTTCTTTGTATACATACTCTACTACCTTATCACCAACATGGGCACTTGTAGGCATATAGACAGACGTTAACAATATTCGACTTAGGTTCTAATTTAATCCTTATTACAGTATGTTGCTATGCATTTTGAAATACTCTATTCTCTTCCCTATCTTCTTGTTCATTATGAAACTCACTCCTGCCTGTCCTTTATTTGAAGCCGTGTTAATTATTCTAAAATCACCTGACTAAAAGTCGTTTTCCTCTTTCCACCGAACCTTGCTAATTCCTACTACATCTACATTTAATCTATCCATTTTCTTTTTTAAATTTTCTAACCTACCAACCTTTTTTAGACTTCTAACATTCCACGCTCCGACTTGTAGAATGTTATTTTTTAATTTTCTGGTGATCCCCTCCTTAGTAGTCCCCACCTGGAGATCCGAATGGGGGACTAGTTTACCTCCAGAATATTTTACCAAGGAATGTACCTCCATCTTTATTATATGAAAATGCAGAGAGTTACATTTTCTTGGAAAAAAAGTAGCTGTAGTTTTCCATTGCTTTCAGCTGCACATTACTCAAAGACTGAGTGATCTTGATATGGCTGTTTAAGTCCTCCTGACTTACGCCCTTAGCAACTACTGAAAGAGCTGCTGCCCTCTTTCATGAATCATTTCTTAATCTGGCTCTCAACAGACCAAGACAAAAAAACTCCGATATGGTTGCACCTTTGGTCCAGCTACCTTGTGTCACTGAGCACTCAAGCCCCCACACCATTATCAAGGTCTCATGATTCATAGTTACTATTGTATATTTTATTTTCTTTGAAATTATATTGTCTAATAATCAGTGTTTGCAAATTATTAAACGTTAACTTGTATAACTTATCTTACACATTTCATTTTTTTTTTCACCTTTTTACCTATATAAGTTTAATTTAATATACTTTAAACTATGGGAATATGTTTTACATTGTAATAGTTAAATCTTAACTTTTAAAGTGTTACTGAAATTTTCTTCATTTTATAGAAGGCACAGAATCCACTTTGTGCTCATGTGTTTGCTGATCATTTGTCACTGGAATGGTTTCAGTGACATTTGGTAAATCCTACAGGATTTTAGAATTGTTACAAACATGTGAAGAAGGCTAGTCCATTTAGTTAGTCTGTAGATTGAAACAAAACAAATTAATTAAAGAATTTATCAAACTTTAAGTTCTTTATAATATAGATTTAATTTTTCTCTGTAGAAAAGCAAATTACTATCTAACTTTCATTAGTGAGGTTAGAAGAAGTTGATTTCAAATCAGACAACAGAACTGCTTTTGTGTAATGCAGTGCAATACTTTAGTTAATAATTATATGAAGTTATATGAAGACCTTATTATACTTCCATTGCAAATTTTAATAAATTATGAAACCAATTAAAAAATCTCACCAATTTATTTAAAATACATTTAAGAGATTTTTGTTCCTAGAAATAACATTACAGTTGTCGATGAATTCTTATTTAAAACTAATTAAAAATTTGTTTAAAAAACTAATATATGTGTATATAAAAATGTGCTCAAATAATTTTCATTAATGTTTTCTGAACTGTGATTTTTTTTTGTAGTTGTTAATATTTTCATGTATTTATCTTAAAATTATTTCATGACTTTATGTTTTAAATAATTAGTATGAGCTTATTTATTCATATATTTTTTATTCTATAATTAATTTTATATTTTGTGATGCTGCTCTGATCAAGGTATCACTGTAACATTTTCCTGATCCATCCAGTCAACAACTGGTTTAGTTCCTTTTTTTATTCATGAAGAAGCATAACTACTCATTCCTGATGTGATCTGTATAATGTACTATTATATACCAATCAGAGAAAAAGATATATTCATTTATTGTTCACTTCACAGTATGAATGATCAATTGTAATTCAGGTATTGTTTGTGTTCTAGCTATTAAACTATATGTAAATGAAACTAAAATGAATTATGAGAAGTAATGTTTTATAAGATAATTAATCTTAATGACAAACCAGACCAAATGTTTGTCTTAAATTGTAAATTTAAAAGGATTTTTTTACTGAATCTGACTAGTTTCATTCTTATCCTGTTACTAGTAAAATTCATTATTTGTACACGTTCTGCTATTTCTTAACAATATTCCTGGTCTATTTCTTCCTTTATTAATTTCCAAAATAATACTTTGTAGCAGCCTTACTGTTGGAGCTTTCATTTCCTTTCTAACTCACTTCACACGTTCCAATTATACCCATTCTTTTTAGTTTAATTTCTCTTCTAAGATTTCTGGTTTAACTTACTTGCAGAAGTATCCTTATGTTCTATGCAACTCTTTGTATCACCTTTCCATAATATATTAGATGTAAGTCAAACACATTTCAGCACATTTTGTAGTACAGCACATTAGATTTAAGCCAAATGACATAAATAAACAAAAACGATTGTATGAATAATTAAATTTTTGAATCCACATGAACAGCCTTAAGAAATCATATGACATTCAGTAACATAGTCATACTGTTACCTAAAATATTTCTGATCTTAGGCCCAAATTTAGATGCAGTGCTGCATAACTCACAGTTCACTAGTTTGTGGTCTACCATCAGTTGGCAGTCACAGTGAGCATAAATGGGTGCATGTCTTGAGTCATCAGATATGAGTGAGCCTGGTGGGCCCTATTCGCAAACAACAAATAACCTCCTCACGACTGTTATTGTTACATGAAGAGCTCCAGGGTGACACATTGTCCTTAACTGGAGGAAGTTTATTATTGATAGTAGCATGCCATTCATCACGAACCACCTTTTTCAGAAAATAGACAAGATCTTCAGATATAATGTGATCAGTGAAAGGAGACTGAAAATAAGCTTCTTATGTCGCATGATCACTGCGTTCATTGCCTGAAATTCCAATGTGACTGGAGTTCCAACAGAAGCTCATACTTGTGTTACATTGAATCATTTTGGAAATAATAGACTATCTCATTCACAATGGGGTGTTTGGAGTACTTGTGCAAGGCACTGATGGAATCTGAGCAGACAAGTATATGTCGGAATGTTGGACTAAGTATACTTAAGGCTTTATTAATAACAAACAGCTCCGCAACAAAAACATTGGCGATGCTGGTGAGGCCAAACTTGCATGTTTTTTTCCCAACCACTATAGCACAACCAACAGAGTTTTCGTGTTTAGAGTCATCTGTATTAACAATAGCATCTGGATTCAAGTTATTTGTAGAATTTTTCTTGTAAGATAACTGGATTCGTGTATTTTTTATGATATCGACAAAGAGTAATGCAATAATTTATGAATATTATTAATTTATTATTATAAAAAATCTCTCTCAACCAAGGGAGATAATAATGTTGGGTAACAGGAGGAACTGGTGGTAATTGTAGATTTAGAAATAAGAAAAGGCGATGAGCTGTAATGCCTAGCAGGGAATTAGATCTTGGCCATTCCTGATAACAATTAAGATGTTGTTTGGAGTACAGCGCATCAAAAGTCAGAAGATTTGGTTGTGCTTTAATGCATGCTACATAAGAGCAGATCATTTGGTTTCATTGATACCAAAGAGATGGCTCACCCACTAGTAGACTTACCACTGGGCTTGAACAAAATGAACATGTAGCAAGACAGATAAATGAATGACGGACTACATTGAACATCCTAAGAGCGGTGGCCCGTGTGGAAGAATTAGCCAGATAGCTGTAGTCCAAGTGGGAGCGGACCAGAGCTCGGTAGAAGTGCAACATGTATCCTTGATCAACTTCCCAATGAGTATTAGATAGAACTCTCTGCATGTCTAATATTTTTAGACATTTAACCTTCAGCTCCTTTAAATGTGTAACCCACATCAGTCATTGGTCAAACCCAATCCTAAAAACCTAACCTTCATGCATGGTTCAGTTGGTTCCTCATTTAAAAACAGTTGAGGATCAGCATGTTCCCTCAACTGGGAAAAGTAAATGCACTTCATTTTTCCCAGGGAAAAGGTGATTCCAGTAGTTTTACACTACCATTCCAAAAATGGTTATTGTAAAAGGTTACTTCTCGGCAGTAACTAAAGTTCTACAAGCAATGTAAATTGCAAAATAATCTACAAATAACGAACACATAATGGGTTTTCGCACATAGTTTGTTGTATTATTTATGGCTATGGCAAGTAAGGTAACACTTAGTACATTTCTTTAGGATATTTCATTTTCTAGTGTGAAACTTTCAAATAAGATCGTTCCAAATCAAATTCAAAAGGATCAACTTTTGAGAAACCCCTCTGATAATTCCTTTTTATGTCCATTCACATAGTGTATTTATTTATCTGTGCAGCCAATAAGACTTCCTTCAGGATAACAGCCACACCTTCTCGTCCTTTACCCTCAACTGGATGGTCGCATCTCACAGACGTATCCACAAAAAGACAATTCATCCTGGGTAGGAGGCAAGTTTCCTACAGACACAACATTAAAGGATTTTTTTCCTTTAGAAGAATTTCAATATTCCCACACTGAGTAAAATCACAGACATTCCATTGGATAATATTTGACCGCAAGATGGTGGAGGGGTCTTGGAAGGCTGGGAAGACAGATGCCGTACCGGGCGATGATGTTTTTATAGATTCCTTCATAGGGATCTTAGTAGTTTGCTGCATATTCAGTGCAGCAAACCTTATGTAGTGAGCCTTATGTAGTGATGTGCAGCAGGAGCCTTATGTAGTGATGTACCACCTGAACTAGTTTTTGGTAAACCACCTTTTTCTTGCAGAAGTTACCTTTTTGCCAGTACTCAATGCATCAATAGCAGATGTGAGGGACTTTACATGTTCTGACAAGCTTCTACCAATTTGGTCAGTTCTTTACATAATGCATATTCTTTCTCTTTATGTATGTTGTTTGAGAGAGTTTGTATGAAACTAATATCAGGTTGTATGGGATTCCTCATGCTGAGGGATTTTCTGTATTCCCGACACGCTACTGGAAAGGAAACTTTTTCCTTATAAAGGAGGCATTCCTGAGACCTTGCTGATGTGGACCTTTACAGTTTATACATTTTTCTTCTCACCACATGTGCTATCATCATGACCCATACAGCTGCAACGTGCACTAACCTGTTCCTTTTTGCAACCAATTTTAATGTGATGAAAATCCTGACATTGGAAGCAGCATTTAGTGTTTGGTATATATGGTCACACATGAACAGAAAGGTAACTAACCGTTATTTGGTCTTGAATGGTCAGAGTGAAAAGGACAGAATTAGCGGTGAATCAACACTATTTTCCTTTCTCATAATCCTCTGCATAGAAGTGACTGCCTGCTGTGATAGCTCTTCTGATATTTCTGCTAATTCAATACCTGCCAAGTCATGGTAAAAAATCACTTCCTTGCTGAAATTTGGTGTATTGTGGGGCTCTACTATTACTCCATATTTCCCTACATTCTTAAGGGCTAGGAGTTTTCAGAATTGGTCTTCAGTACATGCTTCAATCAGCAGGGCACCACTCCTAAACTTCTTAATGGATTTCAGAGATCCACAGGCTTTTATCACACACTTATTTATTAAAGAGGAAGAAACTTTTGCTAAGGATTTACCTTCCTCATTATATATAACTGCAAGGAACTGTACACTTGCTAATTTGCTATTCTGGTGCATCTCTTGTTTCTACTTAACTAGACACATCTTCTACTGACAATGTCGGTTGAAATCTCTTCATGCTCTCCAGTTTGACACCATTCCTTGATATTTGTTTTATATTACCTGACAAACTTTTCTTTTTTGGTCGTACTATAAACTTCAACATATATAGCAGTCAATCTCCTCAAGGTTGATGAGAAGTGATGCCTTGGTTACTTCTTGTTTCCAAATGTTTTTGTTATGATTATTATATCAAAATTGAGGTTTTAAGTTTTTCACTGTTAGATGAATGTATCTGATGCTGTTCTCAGTCCATGACATCATTTTGTGTATTCAAAACATCTTTTTGAACAAAAACTATTTGGCGATATATTTTAACTGAGATCACTCCATTCATCCAAAGAAATTGAATGGATGATTTTTCTTTGCAGCTGGCAGAACATTGAATTGATAACATTGCTATAATTTAGCATTATATACAGACTACATCAAACATGGTAGTGTGGTTTATTATAATCCCTCTGGGTTGGTCTAGTGGTGAACTTGTCATCGCTAATCAGCTGATTTCAAAGTCGAGAGTTCTAAGGTTCAAATTGTAGTAAAGGAACTTTTACGAATACTACTAGATCATGGCTACAGGTGTTCTGTGGTGGTTGGGTTTTGATTAATCATACATCTCAGGAATGGTCGATCTGAGACTGTAAAAAGCTACACTTTATTTCCATTCTTGCACATCACCCTCATTTGAAAAGTTAACACATTTATTATTCAACAGCTATCAGTCCCATCATATTAATGTTTGCAGGCATGTATACCATTCAGGGGGAACCTTTTTAAAATTATTTTCAAAGGGGTGGAATCCACCCACTCTCTGCACTACACCTACCCCAACTCAAAAATTTTTAATGGTAATGTTAACATTTAATTACATTAATTTATAACAAAAATAATGAATTCTGGTGAAAAGAAAATTAAAATCCACCGACTCCTTTGCATAATAGGTGCAAAGAACAATTTGGGGTAGTACTTTTTTAGATTTTAGCCCAACAAAAATAAGTATAAAATGACATGATATTACTTATTAAACCATTTGAAATAATCATACTCTGTGGATTAAAACTGTGAAAACTATTTTTTAAATTACCAACACAAAATTTTGCTCTTAAATGTTTTCTAAATTTTCAAGGGTTGAAAACTTATTTCTTTTAAATCAGACTACGTAGCTTATAACCTCATTGGAAGGCCCTTTAAATGACAAGTAATTTGGTACAAATAAAATAAAAATTGGTTCACTGGTATTGAAATTATGATTAAAAATGTGGTTTTTTAGTTTATGTTGGGATACAGTATTATTGACCCAAAGCATTAGGATTGAAATCATTCTTGTTAAAAATATGGGTTTTAGCTTTCTCCAGCATTGAGTAAATGTACCAATAAACACAGCATTATAACATCAGATAAAATATGAAAAACCAATAATAATGTACATATTTATATATATACACATGTAGGAAAATTTTTTGAATACATATTTATCCATTATTTTACATATATATAGCTCATTTTATGATTATCAACTTTTTAATGTTTGTATAGATTTATTCTGTTATGTTTCTGTAGGTTACAGTAGTTTACCAAGGTCAAACCATTCCGCTGACTGTAGATTAGATACAGCTGCTGGTAATGATATCAATGATCCTGCCTTACCGCTGGAACCTGTGGCTGAGGACCAAGAAGTTAAAGCAAGAACAGCAGGTAAAAATTATAGTTAATTTTTCTACGTTCATAGAAATTTGCTGAATAATTTTATTTTATTATTCCATCATACTTACAAGATCTTAAAATAATATGGTTTTTATTTATTTTTACTTCTAATAAATACAAGTAAGCTGAATTATTTCTTTAATATTAGTTAAGTTCCAATTTGTTATCTTAATTACATCCATCCATAAATAAATAAAAAGTTATAAATGACTATAAAAAGTTTGTAGAGTTTTTTTTATTATTAGGTTTCTTTTAATGCAGTATTATATAAATCACATTATGTATTAATTCTTGTCTAATTTTATATTTTTATTTTAGGACCAATACAAGGTATGCTATACATCAACTTCACGGTGTATATGTACAGGTATTACAGAGCTCATGTTCAGACTTAATGATCATGATTGAACATTTCTTCTCAACTGACACCTCAGGCTTTCTGTTTCTTTTCCTGTAAAAACCTTTGACAAAACCTTTTTCTGTGCTACCTATGTTATTATGCATCTTTTTCTTCTTGCTATTTGTTGATTTCTTCATATTTAATACTTCTTAATTACCCTGCATTTCTACATTTATTTTATCAGCCTCACCATTTTTCTCATTTTTTTTTTTTATGTTTTGTGTTTTTCAAACTTTACTCCCAAGACTTTTAAGATTATTAGAGTTCTTCTGCTTAATCTCATTGTTTATGTTCAGTCTACCCACAACATTTTTGTCAGCTTAGTTTCTGTTTCCTTGTCATTAAGTTTTGTCCAAAGATTGGGTGGAAAAATTATCCAGGAAAAACAATTTTCACTGTTCTAATTTTTATCTTTTAATTCCATTAAAATTCTTTTAGATATTTTCGTATGGATAATCATTTTTGTAAGCTGGTGGTTTTTACATGATATATTACTTAGGTGAGAAGTTAATCTTGGAAGCTAATTTTGGTACTTGTAAGAAGGCACTAAAATTCATAATCATTTTCTTTATGAGAATGTTTACTTCAGAATAACCACTCACTGTATCATTGCTAGATGACACACTCAGTCACCAGTGGCTGGTACAATTACTACTTTTATATTGCATAGTATTTTCTTTCATATAGTCTATTGTGTCTATCATTCAGTTATAAAAAAAATTTTCTAAAAAGAGCTTTTTAGGTGATTTTTTTTTATTGTTAATGTACCAGATTAGCTCTTTATGTGTATAGGGGTTGTGATAGTTTTTCTTAAGAGTTGATGAGATAGGTGAATTCAGTTGGAATTAACTTTAAGTTTTTACTTACATGCACATTCCTGTAGGATAGTCCACTTCACTTAGACTCAGTAGATTTTTTTTATTACAATGTTCTAGAAAATGAGTAGTTGAAATTACACATGACACAGTAGATTGAATTTGTTTTGGTTTATTATTATAAGGAAGAGGATCTACAGGGAGATTCTTTTGTATAAGGTTGTGATCGTAAGTTTCTGTCAACAATAAAGATGCATTGCTACTGTCACTGCTGTATATAAACTAAATGATTGCTACTTAAACTACTGGGAATTGTTAATGTCTAAAATTACTTTCAAAGCTGATATTTTCTGTATGAAATTTTTTTTACTAACTGAATCTATTTTTATACAGAATTAAGTTTAAGTCCTACAAGGTCCTTTAGACAGTATTATATTTGTATCATTCTCATTTTGCTTAGTTGATTGATGTTAATTTACAATCAAAACAAATCAAGTTATGTACTCTGCAAAGAGTTTTAGTGTAATATTTTTTGGACTGTTTTATAGTTGACAAGTTTTTGTTTGCTTTTATGATTTTTTTTTTTTTTGTTTGTGTTTTTGATAATTCTGAGTTATGCATTACTTATGAAAATGTTTTGTTGTACTTGTGTGTAGCAATATAAGTAATAATTATGATGATAGCTGTTTATTAAGACGTAATAATATTCAGCATTATAAGGAATTTGAACTACATATCAAATTAAAATTTATTTATTAATACTGTGTTTTTTGTGCACTTTGCATTTTAACTGAAGTTTGATTTTGAGTTAAATTAAGGATGATGACTTTTATTTTATTTTTTAGTATTTTCACTGTTGGGAAATGCACTTATTATTTTATTTCCTTTAATTTGTATTTATATTTTTAAAAATTTTAAGTTTTTGAGCATGTTTATGTGTGCTTTTTCTTGGCCTAATACAGATGAGACAATTCCAACTGACAATGAAGCTCCCATCTGCAATGGTGTTACACTGGATACAGGTGAGTTTATTATAGCAATTAATTATGAATCATCAATATACAATAAATTTTTAATCAATTTATATGTTTGAGAAAATTTTTTATTAAAAAAATTACTTTTTATTCTACTACTAATACATTTTGGACTTATTATGAACATTTTGTATTATATATTACTATAATTTCACATTTTAATTCAGTAGATAATTCAGCCTCTTTGATTCATTAGATAAAAAAATTAATTCTACTGTTACTTTGTACTTTTATATAATTCTGTTTGTATTTAGAATATTTTAATAGAAGAAATTACACACTTTTTTATATTTAGGTTTTATGCATCAAAAAGGTTTTTGTTTAATAAATTCTGAGGAAGGTTAATCTTTTTTTAACCGTGTTATTAGGAAATTGGTTCAAATTTATTTACTCAAGGGATGGTTTAAACTTGGTGGGGATTCAGTCAACTAATTCATAGAACACAGACAGCACTTCGAAGGTGTAACTAAGAGCTATGGTGTTTGGGTTCAGACTTTTTACCCATTAGAAATATATGAAAGATAATATAAAGATGAACCATAAAGAACACAACTTTTGAAATTCCCGCCATTTCTGTTCTAGTAAGTTATCAGCACTGAATGTTACACGATTTTCATCTGTTGTCTTTGTGGTTAGTAATCATAGCGCACCAAATAGCGCATGATTGTCATCTGTTTTCTGTATGGGTAGGAATGGAGCACTTCAGTAAGGAACAGCATGTTGTCATAGTGAAAACTTATTACAAATGTGGTGAATGTCGTCCAGAGACTGTTCCCAAATTCTGTGGAATGTTTGGTCAACTTAATGCACCAAATAAATCAACTGTGATGAAACTGATTCCCAAATTTGAGAAAACCGGTTCGGTTGTGAACATTAAACCCTCGGGGCGCCCTCGTGTTAGTCGTTCTGTGCATGTGCGACAACCCCATTGTGAGTGATAATGTTGCTGTAAGTCCAATGAAATTTATTTATTCATGTTCACAACAATTGAATATTTTCAGAACCAGCATAAAATGAATTCTGAAAGAAGATCTACACTGTTGGGCTTATAAACTCCAACTGACACAAAAACTGATGCCAAATGATCATAAAAAGTGCTGAACATTTGCTAATTGGGTGTTTGCAAAACAAAGAGTGGACAACAATTTCATCAAGGAAGTAATGTTCAGTGATGAGGCGCAGTTTCTGTTGAACAGCTTCATTAACAAACAGAATTGCAGGATTTGGGGCTCAGAAAACCCTCAAGTAATTATGGAGAAGTCATTACATCCACGATTGACTGTGGCATTTGGGCTGAGGGCGTAATTGGGCTGTACTTCTTTGAAGATGCTGCTGGAAACGCATTAACAGTGAACGATGAACGCTACCACAATATGTTAAGAGAATTTTTGTGGTCAGAACTGGATCGTATGCGTTCTTTATGGGACACCTATAATATAAAATTAGTATGCCTCCTTCACATATTCAGTAATTCAAAACCATGGCTTTGAGAAAGTCAAATGTATAATGAAGGTTTAGAGACTGAAAGTTAAGAATATATAGAGAACAATTTAACATTACAACTTTTTTATGTAATATATTAAAAATTTACTTATATTATATCTTCTACCAGGTGGTTATGCACATTTACCGTAAGTAGTTTATACGTACAGGATTTGAGTTCCATTGAAGTTACAGTTAGTGTCAAAGATTAAATCATTAAAAATTATTTTGTTAGTAGTTTTTTAACATAAATTTTGGTATTAGGTTTGTAACTTTTACATATAATTAATGAATGAAATGGTTTCATAGTGTCTTGCATACAGTGCAGATTACAAATGTATAACAGAAAAGTAATAAATCATCTACTGTGAATCTTTTTATTTATTACAAATCCTCTTCAAATGTTTTTGTTGTTATGAACCTCTAAACTTAACTCAAAAATCATTAATTAATGAAATATTCATTATTTAGGAAGATATAAGAGAACGAATGTATACATTTTTGTTACACTACTCTATCAAAAATTTATATTCCGATTTTATGTTACCCCTAATAGTTTGTGAAATTTTTAAGATATGCATGGAGATTTTTCACAGAAATACATAATTACTTGAGAGATCAATACTTTCAATGCCCTCTTTTATAGTACTGGAAATACATTTTCTAAGTGAGCCCAAAATTTAGAAGGAACTTTTCCTTTATCTGATATTTCAGAGTACTATCCGGATTATTTCATTAAGTTTGTCTTCTTCTGTGCATACACATTTACTAAAAATGTGGATCTCTTATTCAGTTATCAGTTGTATTGGGAATAAGGTAATCATGAAAACTATGTTACAGATATTATTAGTGTCACACACAATTTCCCTGGGACCATTCTTGGAAATGACTCTAAATTTTGATCTGGTAGGAGAGGATGCCATAATTTCTACTTTTTCATTACTGCTTTAAATTTGTCGTAAACTTGAAAATTGTTACATTCTCGTAGAAGATTTAAGCTGAACATATTTAATTGGCCAAAGATCAGATAACGTGGTAATTTTATGCACCACCAATAATATTTACATTATTATTGAAGAACATCCAACAAATACTTATTGTATTTGATGGATAAACATTTTTTTTGGTCATTAGATAATTTAAGAATCTAGTTGTTTTACTGTTCTTACTATTTATGTGCTGCATTTCTTTTTCAATATAGCTTTATTAATTTTTTATTTTACTCACAGCAAAGAGGTAGGTAGAAGTGGATTAAAGTTGCTGAAAGAAAATTAATACCCAGAACAGTTGTTTTAGAAAAAACAGTTCTTTTAAAAAAAATTAATAATAGTAGCTATTCTTTTCCATCTCATTTTACAATAAATTTTATTGATTTCTTTATAGAATTTTCAAGTTTTCTACAAAAAACATAAGTTTTATATATACTTTTGTGTTTGTCACTTATGCAGTTTATCACTTCTTCGGTGTTATACCCAATAACACATTTATTTTTGTGGTTTTAAATATCAGAAAAGTTGTAATCATTTTAATTAATTTATCATGAACATTTCATAGGATAGAATTTAGTGGATAATTTTTTCCGCTGGGAAAATGATTAAAATTTAGAGATTTATGAGGTATGTAGCGTTTGATAGTTTTAATGCATAAAATCTGTTATATTGATTTATAATATGTAACTGTATATGTTTTCATGAATTTATAAACATTTTCTATTTATGAATTATTCATAAAACATTTTTTTGAAATAATTTATTAAAGTATTTTTATGAAAGTAATTCTAAGATTCAACATGTTATCATTAAAAACAAATTGTATCATTTTTAGTTTTATACTTTTAGATTTTTTGTTAACTGCAGTTTCTTTTACACATTTAATGCTGACCTAGTGAGTGAATTTTTTAAATATGCCTTGTAGAGTATTGTAGATATATATCTTTATATACTTTTAGAGTTGCTCATAGAATGTTTGCAAATTTGCCATACTCCATATTTTTTCATTTAACATCTGTAATATTTATTTTTGTTTATTATAATCTACTAGATTAGGCTTTTTTTTGTTTGCACTTTAATTTCTTTTCTGTTAAATAATTGATATAAAGCAAACCAATTTTTTGTAAGATAATAATTAATCAAGGTATTGGTGTTCTAAGTGATTGAAAATGATAATGATGTGGTTCAAATATATTTATTATGGAATTGTATTGTAATTTACTTTGAAACCATGATAGTATTTGACTGTGGTTAATTTTTCTGCAGAATAGATTTTTGAAATTTACTCTCAACCATAGGTGTAAATGGTGGGTCAGGGTGGTGCGCTAGAAAGGATGTTTGAGTTGTGGCGGGAGTGCTGTCTGGAGAACACATGGGGAACTGGTGGTACAAGGTCTGGATGGTCTGTGATAAAACTTCAATATTATAGAATGTTCGAGGTCGGATTTAGTGGGAAAGTTCTGTTCCCTATTTAAGTGCTGCAATCAGTGCGAGTGAGTCAGTCGAATGAATTGATGCATTTGAGCTAGTTCAGACTGCAATCCCATAACAATAGCAATCTAAAACAGATATTAGAAACCGTTTTAGCACGAAAGGCATTTACCTATATTATTTTCATTTTAGTCAATGATTTGCAAAACCATCTAATTAAAGCAACCTAAAATGTTCAGGAAATTCGAAGACTGTTTTTCACTTCCATGTACGAAGTAAAGGAAGTATTGTAGTAGCAAAAAATTTTGGTTTTCAGATTTCAACAGAAATATCCATTTTGACCATTCCTGGTTACTTATCATCCATTTTGACTTGTTTCGGCGTGATGTCTGTATTTACTTATGTATCTCGCATAACTCAAAAATGATTAGCTGTAGAATGTTGAAATTTTGGACTTAGGACTGTTGTAACATCTAGTTGTGCACCATCCCTTTTGATTGCAATCAACTGGACCAAAAGTGTCCAAAAAAGCCCAAAATCCAAACGATTTGGTTTTTGGACTTTTTCTTAGCTGCACTAATAAACCCTCATTGAGAGCTTTTCAACGGTGTATCATAAGTGGATAAGTGGTACTTATTTAATTGGTTCCAGAGTTATAGCTAAATGAAATTTTAATTAATGAAATATTTGGATCTTACTATGGAAAGTCACTTTTTCTCTGGCTTAAATTTAAATATGTTGATTTATTAATAATTATTAACCTCTATTATAAAAAAATGTTTACAATAAATAATTCAATAAAAAAAAATCAGAAGTTATTAGTGAAATTTTATTTCACTTTTTACAGAGGTTAATAATTATTAATAAATCAATATATTTATATTTAAAAAAATTTAAGTTGAAAAAGAATGTATGTATATGAAGTAGAATTCGAACGAATGTGTCCATGGTTATGGATCCAACATGTTCCTCACTTACACCACATAACTGCTTAAGCGACGTGAAACAAAATTAATATATAAAAAGATATAAAATGCTGATACGGATGCCACAAAAAATGTGATGCAATGCGGTGTCCACCACAATGTAATTGTATAACTGTCCACTTTATTAAAAAATTTGAGGTTCATATCTCATTTCCTAATGAAAATAAGTTTAAATGAAGTGCAGCAAAATATGTGTAATTTATTAGGCGTTCAAGGAAGTCATGTGCTGTCCACATTAGATTTTTTGTTTTGATTTTAATGTTGTCTTTATTATTGAAATTTTAAGAAATATCATACAATACTAAATAAGAAAAAAATAACAAGAGTACACACTCGAATAATTTTAAATAACAACTGAAAATTATAATTAGGTACTTTTGCAGCAGGTTTGCTTAATTAGATGGTTTTGAATTTTGAAATGGTTGATTTTGCAACTAGCTACTTCTGCTAGTTGCAAATAATAAAACAAATTTGTACAAAATATTAGAGGTTTATTAAAAAATACCATCATTCAATAAATGATAGCTAATAAATAGTGAATGGTTCAGAATTCATAATTTTCCAATTTTTGTTGTGATCAAGTTCAATCACTACATAATTTATGTTAAACACATCACAATCTTGACACAAAAATCTCTAATCTCAAATCAGAACCATGGTTAGTTCACATTAATTTCATTCTGTACGCAGCTACAGCCTGTTAGATTTAAATTCCACCAGTTTCGTTGTGCTTTTTCCTAGTTATTCCACTATATACTTGTAGAAAAGAAAAAAATTTACTTTTGTAAATTTGAAAAAATGACAATTATATGGTTTTGAAACTTATTGACTACAGTGTTTTGAAAATCAGTTTCAAAACACTGTAACTTTGTGAAAAATTATTGTAAGGAGATGATAAAAAGACGTTTTTAAGCTTGAAGTTTCTAATAGAGAGTCTGTTCAGAAGCTTAAATTCTTAGTTGCTTTAATTTTTTTGGGAAGTGTAGTAGTAGTTATTTTTTTTAGGGAGATAGAAGAGGAAGAATCCAGATAAAAGTAGTAGCGAACGTGATAGTGATGGAAAAGAGAAATCAAAGCAGAATGTTGGTGAAATCTTCACTACCATCTGGTTCTAGTGTACAGGATCAAAGATATTTTGATAATGATGTGGTTCACTGGCTTGGACATTCGTTTAATGTAACCTCAATCTCAAAAAATGGAAGTTTTAAAAACTGTTGGTCACCAACTCCAAGCAACTCTACATTATGACTGCTAAGGATGCTGTGCAATTAAAAAGAAAATTAAAAATACAGCTGGTTGGCAGATTATGCTCCTTGGGCTGGCATATTCCAAGAAATTAAAGGGCGCATTATGCATTTACTGTGTGTTGTTTCCACCAAATAATGTGTATGGTGTTTTGGGTTATTTCATATAATAGGCCCTTTACTCCCTATATAAAGATACGCATGAATTTGCAAAATCTCACACGTCATCTCAATGGCATAAATCGGCAGCCACAGCAGCAAAATACGTTATTGATAATAAACCCATTTATGTACAGCTGATTTCAGTCCACCAACAAGAAATAGAAGCCAACAAGAAAATTGTTGCATCAATAATTTAGACTGTGATGTTTTGTGATACACGTGACCTACCTTTGAGGGGCAAAGGAAATCATGAAGGTGTTTTTGAAGAATTGATCAAATTCAAAATTGATGCTGGTGATCACATTTTAAAAGAGCACATAGAAAAGGGTGCAAAAAATGCCACTTACTTGTCACCACGAATTCAAAATGAAATAGTCGGCCTATGTGGCAATGTCACTAGAGGTGACGTCAGTACTGACGTAAAGAAAGCATGTGCTTACAGTATCCTGGCAGAGAGAGCTGTGACATATCAGGGAAAGAGCAATCTTCCATTGGGGTTACGTTTTATGAAGAAGAAAAGATGATGGTTCATGGGGAATTTCTAGGTTTTCTAGAGTTGACTGACATAGATACAAAACTGTGGCATTTGCAGTTAACAAGTTTGTAGAAAAGGTAGGCGGCCTTGATCCAGAAAAGTGTGTTGGACAAGGATATGATGGGTGTTCCAGTATCGGATGGCAGGAAAGGATGGTGATATCTAGAAAGTTATTCGAGAAAAGTATATGAGAGCGTTATACTTTCACTGTGCTGGTCACAAACTGAACTTATTTGTAAATGGCTTAAATGAAATAGCAGTGATACAAAATACAGTCTCCACAATAAAAGAAACAATAAAATTCTTCTGAGAATCGGCCCTTGATCAAAAATGCATACTGAATATACCAATGTTCTGTGAAATTGGTTGAAATGAACGTTTCTGTGAAATGTAAAAGTATCACCATATTCAAGAAACATGTGCACATTGTATGGTGCTTGTAAAGCTATCAATAGAAGATAACAATGCAATGAAAAAAGCTGCTTTTCAAATGCATTGTGCTGCTACAAAATCAGAATTCATTGTTAGCGTTCTCATAGCAAAATATTCATCACTCCTGCAACCAGTGGTGAATGCTGTTAATCAACTAGTATGAACTTACTTCAATGTGCAAATGACATATAAAAAATCACAGACATCATGAAACACTGTGGAAATGCCGTTTTGTAGAGAAAGTGTTGTAGCAGAGGTTGAAACACTCGCCAAGTATCTGGGAACAGATTTCAATATGCCACAGGTCATAAATCACAGAAACATCATGAAAATCCATTAGCACAGACTCCTAGCGAGTTTTGGAGAAGATCACTAATTATTCCATATATAGATTCATTAATAATGTCTCTGGAACAGCGTTTTTTGAGGAGAACTTGCCCACATTCTCATTGCTTAAGTTGAACCCTCATGTAATGCTTGATATGACATATGAGGATTTTTTAAAAAAAACTACAAGTTTTTACAGTTACTATAATTTGAATGATTTCCTCTGTGAAGCTGAAATTTGGTACAACCAATGGTAAGGAAAAAATATGCTAAATGCTAACCTGAAGGAGATAGAACTAGCTGCATTAGTTAAAGAAATCCAATTGTTCTACCCATCCATAAAGCAGGCGCACACAGCCACACATCTCACTTACACAGCCTTGCACAACATGCACTATCGAAAAATTCTTCAGCACCTTATGCAGGGTAAAAACTTGGTTACAGCCAACAGTGATAGGCTTGTCGATTTTTGTGTAATAAGTGTGCATAAAAAGAGGGTTCTGGAAGCTAAAAATAAATTGAGAAAGTAATTTTGTCAAGATTTACTCAGAACTCTCTTAGGCTAGTGCTGAAATACGATTTAGATAGGTTTGAATAGCATTGCAACTAATTACATTTAGCATTTTCAAATGTTCAAATAAAACCATTTTTTAACAAAAAATGTTATCTAATTTTTCTTCCCTGGAGAAAATCCTGGCTACACCTACGCTTTCAACTCTTTACTTTGTAGTTGTATGATTTATTGAATTACTTATACTTTGGATTTATATTTCAGATCAGTTTTCATGTTAAGTAATAGATTGTTATACAGTTGTCACATTCTATTTTTTTCTTAGTATAATTGATTAGTGAGTATTATTTGTTATCCCATTTTCAGTTAATTTAAAGGAAATAAGTAGGGAAGCAACTAGTATTATATTTTTATGATAATTTTGATGTTTGGTTGATGTAATCTGTATTTGAGTTTGCTTAGACTTTTTTACTTTCCCAAAACTAATTATAACTTAATTATTTTGATATTACATCATTTTATTTGCATTATAATAAGTATACTATTAAAAAAATAAATAATGGAGAAATTATGCCTGGATTGCTATTTTTCAAAAAAAAAAAAGTGCAGTTGTATTCCACATATAGGTATGTAATATTCATTCTGAGTTTGTGTTAAGCAATAAGTATATTTTTGTTAAATCATGATATAACTGTTTCATTACTGTTGTTGAGAAGAAAATACTTGGATCAATTCAGAATAATTGGTATGTAGTAGTGTGCATGAAAAAAAAATTGTTTTTTATTGCTTAATTTAATTAATTCTAGTGTTGAAGTAACTTTTTTTGTTATTTAATGGTGTGCTTATTATTTATTCATTTATTTATTTTTATGCGATAATTTCCTTAGTAGAAAATTTTCAGTATATCTTTTTCATTATTGCTTTGATAGCAGATTATCTTTGGTCTAGTTATTCACATCAGTTGTTACTTCTCATTAATTTTATTAATTATAATTTTGTTAATGTGTGTTTGTTTTTTTGTTTTGGTTAATTAATTGCACTCTGTTGTATTAGTGTATTATTATTGAATCTTGTTCCTTTTTGTTATAATTAGTGACTATTAATGTTATTTATCAAGTATTGTGAAAACATTATTTTGTTAATCTAAGATTTTATATGGTAAAATATTACTGGTTTATTGCAGAACAGTGAGGATTATTATTCTTTTTGTTAAAATTTATATTTTTAAAT
Organism: Lycorma delicatula; assembly: GCF_047948215.1. Classification (NCBI taxonomy): domain Eukaryota; kingdom Metazoa; phylum Arthropoda; class Insecta; order Hemiptera; family Fulgoridae; genus Lycorma; species Lycorma delicatula. The sequence goes on from NC_134457.1 coordinate 126,243,278, forward strand.
TTAATCTTCCAAAATTTTAGGTAGAGCCAGTCATTAGTTCAGTATTTTTATTAAAAATGATTGAGACTTCTTTTGTAGGATCTTAGACATAAATATTCTGGTTCTGCATTCCAGTCAGATTAGCAAACAGATAAAATTGAAATATTTTTTAAATTAATATTAACTCACATTTAATGAATTTTATGAGATGTATTCTTTTGTAAAATATTCTATAAAATGTTTTCTGGGAAGCTGAATGGCTGTTTGTTATCATCTATTTCAGTTACTTATTTCAGGCCAAGTCTGTAACAAAATCCTTGTGATTTTTTCCATATTTTAACATCTATCCTTCTTAGGAAATAAGCATGATGATCCACTTTCATTATGTAGATGATGTTCTTATTTTTTTTATTAGTGAAACCCACATCTACTGAATTTTCTGTGGTCTTAAGGTTAATATTAATCATTTGATAAAACTTTTTTTTTTATGTATTTTACATTAAAAGTACAATCCACATCTGTTGCTAAACTTTTATATTTAAATATTAGAGTTATTTGAACTCATGCTAAATCAGTTGGCTCTTAATAGCGACCTCATTTCCTATTTTAGATTTTGTTTATTTAGTAAGTTCTGTAACTCCATTGTCATATGCATAGCCTTGTGGTGTGCTGCCAAAAACTATGCAGCTTTTGTAGCCTATTACCTGGATGACACCTCATTCTTCCTTGATTTTTACAGTGATGATGTCTGTTATTACAATCAATCAAGCTAGTGGTTTAATTATTTTTATTAAAGCCATCTGTAGGTCTGGCTTTCAACAAGCAGCCATATTTTTTTATCAATATTTGAAATTGCAAGGCTGATTTGGAACTTTTGAATTATGCCCTCCTTAGGGTCAGAAGCAGGATTACTCTTTCAACATTTGGAATCAATATCCAGAATTAATTTTATTATTTTAATTTTTTTTTGTAATTGATTTTTGTATTTGTTTTATAATTTGTTAGAGTAATGCTTTTTCCTCTTTTATTTCTTTTTAGATAAAATAGTTTATTTTCCTGGTTTCTTAAAATCATTCATTAATTTTTCTTTTATTTGAAATAACTGTTTGCTTTGTTATTAATGGTAATAAAATTAGTGCACTACTTTCTTAAGGTGATATTTTCTGATCAAATTGATTGATTGTATTTGTTTAATTTTATATTAACTGAATGCGTGAATTATTTCAATATTATTAAAATATTAACTTAAAATGTCATGAATATTTTGTAAACATATGCATCTTTATCTTGATGTTCTTTTTTTAACTTTTTTTCAGGTTTACTGAAGGAACCTGATCAATCCTTAAGTACCAGTGAATATCTGTTCCGAGATTCTGTGGATCATTCATCTTCTGAATCGCAGCTAGTAGGAGCATCTCATTCTCATCGATCAAGTCGCAGTCAAACCCCTGTTTTGAGAGCCGGGAACAAGTTGCCACTTCCTCCTCCACGGCCATCACCAGTGCCTACCAATCCACGGTCAAAATCATTTAGCTTGTTACGAGTGTTTATACCTTCTTTCCTTTTAACAGCACTGTCATTAATTGTTATTGTAATAATTGTCTTGGAAACTGATTATGAAGTCTTAGGTGCAATCCGTAGAGCTCCTGAGATGGTGACTTTACGTCGTATTTACTATGAACCTATTAAAGAGTATTTTAAAGCAAAATTTTCTTCCAAGGTTTCTAATACTCGGACTGCTGTTGAAGCTTAGTATCCAGTTTCTATTTTTCAATAAAAAGATACATATATAAATTTATTGTCTTTTATACTGATGAATTTTTATTAAATCTAACATGACAACTAATATAATAAATTTAATGTAGTTTAAATATTGATTTATATTCTTTTTTTTTGTATAATAATTTTAATAACACATACTATATTATTCCAGATGTTTTTATTTTACTTTTTTAAGTGGCCTAACATACATTCCATTATTAGTACATTATTTATTTTAGTGTAGTTTGTTTTAACTATTAAGCTCTTTTCTTTTGAATTTTAATTATTGTTTCTTAGAAATATATATATATATATAATAAATATATATTTGCATCTAAGTAAATAAAAAATAGCTTAAAGCATTACTATAACTTTTGTATATTGGTCGATATTTACATGTGATTTATTTAAAAATGTATTTAATTTAGAATTTTTTAATTTGTATAATTAAATCTCAATTTTTCTATTGTATTAAAGATATTACTTTAAACTCCTTTTTTATTACTCGGATGTAAGATTTTTGTTGTTTGAATTTATTTCGTTTCCTTTCTGATTTTCATTATATAAAGTTTCATTCAATTTGAAGTAGCCTATCACACATTTTACTACGCCTAATTATTTAAAAATTTAATTAAAAAAAAAATTGTTTCATGTTTCTTAACTCTGTGAAATATCTAGTAAATTTAAGAACTAGTTTTTTATGAAATGTTATAAATAATGAAAGATTTATTTACAATTTTTATTTGTTTTATTTAAATAAAAGATTCTAATACATTTGTGTAAGAACTATACACTTGGCCATTGTATAATCACTGCTTAAAAAAATGGTATCCTGACCAAGCTCATTTACTTAATGTACCAGTGAATATCTGTTCCAAGATTCTGTGGATCATTCATCTTCTGAATCGCAGCTAGTAGGAGCATCTCATTCTCATCGATCAAGTCGTAGTCAAACCCCTGTTTTGAGAGCCGGGAACAAGTTGCCACTTCCTCCTCCACGGCCATCACCAGTGCCTACCAATCCATGGTCAAAATCATTAAAGAAACTGTTCATTGCACTCTAGTCTAGCAGATAAAGTCACTTAGGGGCTATCCCAGTTTTGATTGAGCCTGTCCACAGAAAAAAAGATGAAAATTTAGGAAAGATAGAGATGAAGCAACCCACTGGTCCTTTAATCTAGTTAAGGAAATAAGAAAATCCACTGAGGGGTTGCAGGGCCTTTGTGAAATTCACTTAGTTAGTTGTCTTGCCTTAGACACAAAACTGTATAATTATCATAAATCTAGGGTAAAAGACAAATTTTATTTATTTTGTTTAAATTTAAATGGCATTTTTAATGATGAAGAAGACATCTGGTATTTAAGTTGAGGTTAATGTAATTGTCATGATTGTACTGAATCAGCTCACTAAGTTCAGTCTATACACAGTGTACATAATTAAGAGTGTGTAATCTGTTTGCTAATAGCCTTGCAAAATGATACTGTTATTTAATTTTAGTTGTTTCTATTGTATGTCTAGTATTTTTAGAAGTATGCATCACAAATTGTATGAAGTATGATTTCTAATTATAAGTGTTAATAATTTGAAGAAAAAAAGCAACAAAAAAACAGTTTAGTAAGATTGATGTTATATCAGTTAAAAATTAGTTTTTTATTACCTTTAAGAATGTTTCTTTTCATATGCTGTGTGACAGGCAGAGCTTGTTGGGTTGAATTAGAGAATGTAAAAAGTGGGTACATGAAAATCAGCTTGTAATGTATTCTTACTTAACATGCTATATTATTTATCTGTATGTTTTGAAATAACAAAGATATAATCCTCAATACCAGGTCACTTAATATTAAAAAACAAAAAAAAGAATTACATTAGCAGATTAGTTTTCAGTTATTAATGTCCTTTTACTTTTTATTGTAAGAAAAAATCAGTTAATATTACAACATGTTTTTAATAAATAAAATTAGAATAATAAGGATATTTCAAGGTTTGACATACAAATATAAGTCAATTTCTAATACATAGGAATGGTAAGCAGCTGGCCAGTTGGGATGTAGTAGTTAGCTTCTAGATCATCTAGTGTTGGATTCAATTCCCAGCAAGGATCTGGCATTTTTTCATTTATAATTTCATTCATCTCATCTTTTTTAAAGTATATATGTGACATGTCCATGGTCATATTACTCAAATAAAATAAATAAAACTTAATTTGCTCTGAATTTTTTACAGTACTAATTAAAATGTGAAATTTTCATTTCATTATAATTCATTACTTCTTCAGTAATCCTAAGTTTTAAACCTTAAAATGTTAAATTAAAACAAAAACCATATACTTACTAAAAAAAAATAAAACTGTGAATTCTTAGTTATTTGTTGAAAAAGCTACATTGTATGTATATTTCTATACTCAAAATTTTAGTATAAAATTGACTGTTTCTTTTAATGTAAGGACTACATTTTAAACTTAAATTTTTTCGTTAATATCTTCATATTTTTTTTATTTTTTATCAGTGAAAATGAATTATACTTGATACAATCATAATAATATTAAAATGTGTAAATTCCTTTGTAAATATAACTCAGTTAGCTTAAGAATTCTTTAATATCAAAGAATTATGCTATTGATTTTTGTTTTAATAAAATGTAAATATATTATTATTTATTGCTTGGCACAATCATTATTTATGAATGCTGTGACATACATTCTTGTTTTTTAAAATAAAAGTCAGATGTGAAAAAGTTAGTAAATATAGTAACAATCATTCAATTTTTATATTATATGAAATTTAATCATATAATGGATTAACCTAATATTAATTGTCATGTTGGAATTTTTTTTAATAATTTTTAATGAAGAGAAGGAAAAAATTATCTTACATGCCAAATTAAAATGCTCTACAGTACTTGATTATTTTTATTGTTGAAATTTTATTTTTATTTACACTTTATTTATCCTTTATAATTATTTTGAGTGTATATTATCCTTATATATGTTAATTTTTGTTTTTGTTAATTTTTTTGGAATATGGGATTGTTATTTTATATAGTTTTTTTATTAGTAAATATATACATATTTAATATTATAATTTCAAAGAACTAGTTCATTATTTGGTGTAACGTGTTTGTAAATTTAGGCCAAGTTAACAGTATTGAAATAGAACTTTTATTTTTGTTATAATGTATCTCATTATTTTATTATTTATTTTAAATAAACATGTTGATTTTTTAAACTTTTTTGTGAATTAAAAATGAAATTGTAATTTATACATGTGTTCACCCATGTTTCCTGTATAAATATCATCTAGACTAGATTATTTTCTTATACATTAGCAACCAGTAATATTACTAGCACCTTTTTATGTGTTCATTGTGGATTTAAGGAATTAATTAAGTCACTAGTAGCTTTATTAAGGCAAAAATGACATTAGTACAATGTTCATCAGCTGAACTCAGTTTTCATTTTTTTTTTGTTTGCAGTATAAAAAAATGTCAAATTTGATCAAGTGTTTGTGCAAGCTGCAAATTCATCATACTAATAACATTTTACAGCTGTTTAGAAAAAAAATAAAAAAGTATTTTGGGAAAATTGATAAGTCTTCATTTTTCTTTAAAATCTTTTGAGCCATATTGATTTAAATTTTTTTTTTAATTCCACCTCTTATTTTTTCTGTTTGCTTAGTGATGATATCTCCATCTACGTGTTGACATTCAATTGAGAAATGGTTTTTATATTAGATTTTATTGTACAGAATCTTTTACATTCTTCAATTTCTGAGTAATACCTAAATGTTCTACACATAAAATATTTATTAATTAATTAATCTTGATAATTGATCTGCTGCCTCTTTCGTATCTCTCTCTACTTTTTTCACATGTTGGAATATTTTTGTTTCATGGGTTGGTACCATATTCTAATTTGTGGAATTAATATCAAAAGATTTAATAAAATGGTAATACTGATAAAAATAATTAAGAAATGTAATGAAGCTAGAAGCTATATACAAAATTGTGCCTTTACCTCAGGGTTTGTCTAATAGTGACACATGAATTCAAGTAGCTGCTGATAAAACTAGAATGCAGGTTTACTAAGATGCATTTTTTAGGTTGCAGGTTGTTGTCAGTCATCAGAAATTATAATAGATTTTACAATAAAGAAAATGTATAAACAATTAAGGTTAATATATGTTTATATATGTATATGTATAATCTAAATAAGTAATTTGAGTTTTGCAGTAACTGTTAACATCATTTGGATAGAGTGGATGATAATTGCCATTCTGTCCCACTGGGGGGAAGTACATCTCCCCAAGAAAGTTATGTAGTTTAGAACTTTGAAAAGTACTGGATATTTATTAGTAATGGATAGAAGTACAGGAATGATCAGTGTTATGCATTTTAAGCTTGTACAAGTTGATAGCATAAAGCCTAAATTAGAAGAAGATTTTTCTTGAGACTTGGTATTTTAGTTCCTTGATAATATTCTATATTTTGCTATTAAACTATAACAGAGCTTCCCAGTCTTTTTCAGGTTAAGGTCCTTCTAAAATATATATATATATGTCTATGTCTATTTTAGACATGAATCATTTTATGTTCTATTCTAGGATATTATTATAAGGCTTTACTAGTTTGCTACTAACTGTGTGACCACAATTTCTCATAAGCTCTGTAAATGTTGTTCCTTCAGAAAAATTGTACAGAACCAAGTATATTAAAAATGTAATTATCAATAGCAATTATTGTACTCCTTTTTTTTTAAATTCTCAAGTGTTAATTATATGTTCAATATAATTTATATAATTAAATGTTCAAGTATTTTTTAGAAAGTGTTCTCTAAATTCTTGCTAGTCAATAGTTTTAAAATATTTTTTAAATGAATACTTTTGGGGAAAAAAAATAAATGGCCTTATTTTCCTTAAAGTTTTATTAAAGCTTCTCATGTAAATTGAATTAATATGAAAAAAATTTAGAGAAAGGAATGGATTGTTAAGTTGAGTTAAAATTTCAAAAATATTTCCAGTATTATTAGAAATGTATGTCCTTAACTTTTTCTCTTCAAAGTATTGATAGAATGAATTGTAAGTAAAAAAAAAGTTGGCTTTTTTACAGTAAATGGAATCACAGACAATGACCTGCTCAGAATTTATTTGGACAAAATGTTTAACGAGTTATGCACATTCCTTCAGAGCTTTAAATGCATCCTATTTAAAAATGAGAAATATGTCTTTAAATGGAACAAAACCCTTCAAAAATTTTAAGATTATGTTTAATTTATAACTTATTTATTTTTAAGACTAAAAAAAAACTGTTAAGTTTGATTAATAATTCCACTTTAAATTTTATTTTTTTATCAATTTATATCACATAGACAAAATTTATTCCAAATAAAATATAAGAAATCACATCAAAACCTCTAATAAAACTGTCAACATGATTGTTTTGTCACGAGTACGAATAGGTGTAATAAATGCAGTTTTTTATTCTGTTTTCAAATATGTATTTGGAATTTCTCCATCACCCACAGTTTTTTTTAATTTTGTTAAATATTTTAAAACGTTTTTTGTCCATTTGTCAATTTTCAAGCAAAAGCTGGAGTATTGTAAATATGAAACCAAATGAGCTAACGCAAAAGGTAGCATTGCTACTGTTGTGCAGGTTCAGACATGTGTAGACATGTGCAAACGTGATCTAGTGTAGCACACATTCATCAGAACAATGCCAGTTGTGAGATAGCAGTGAACCAGTAAACACGTCATTGTGAGTGCTTTGTGTGTCTGAATTATTGTGTATTACATATTTACAGCTCTTTTAATTAGTCATTAGTTATAAAATGCCTATAGTTTGTTTAAATCATCCTTACAATCATTGTTATGTATGTGGTGAAGTGACGCTCAAGTCCCAAAGGTTTTTCCTTACTCCATTAGTAAAAAAGTGTTATGAACGAACTTTATTTTGGATGTAAAGTCGGGGCCCAAACAAGGGCCTGGGCCCCACATATCTGTTGTTTATTATGTTCTAGGCTTCTCACTGTATTGAAAAATGGCACATGCCACATAGCATTTGCTATCCCTATGATTTGGAGGGAATCCAAAGATCACTTTTCTGACTGTTATTTCTGCTTAATAAACATTAAAGGGATTACGTCAAAATGAAAACATACGTGGTGTACTCCAACTGTAATCTGCAATGAGACCAGTTCCACACTGTGAAGAATTGCCCATACCAAATCCTCCAGAACATGTAACATTAGATGAAGAGAGCTCAGAGTTGGATGGAAGTAAGAAAGAAAAAGAAACAGATTCTTGTGAAACAACTTTTGAACAAAGCAGTTTATCTGAATCTCATTTACTGACTCAAGAAATTCTTAACAATCTCATACAAGATTTAAAGTTATCCAAACAACAGTCTGAAATGCTTGCTTCCTAGCTAAAAGGATGGAATCTGCTTCAGAAGAATACAAAGATATGTACTTATTGTAATCGTCATTCTGAATTTAAAAATTATTTTTCTGAAGAAAATAGCTCAGTGTTTTGTAATGACATTTCTTCTCTTATGGAGACACTTTGTAATGAATGCAATCCAAAGAATGGTGCTTGTTCATTAATTCAGATTGTTTAAAAGCTGTGCTTCTGCATAATGGCAATAAATTCGCATCACTACCTGTGGCTTTCTCTGCTAGTATGAAAAAAACATATGAAAACTTAATTTAAAACATATTAGAACTTAAATTTATATAAGGAAAGCATATACAGTGTATGAATGGAATATCTGTGGTGATTTGAAGGTAATTTCACTTATTCTTGGTTACACAAAGTACAGTTGTTTTTTGTGTGAATGGGATACTTGGGACAGAGAAAACAATTTCATTAGAAAAGGATGACCTAAACACAAATCGCTCATTTTCAACAGAAAAATGTGAAACATGACCCATTGTGTAATCCTAGAAAAGTGTATCTACTGCCGTTACATATCAAACTAGAATTAATGAAGAATTTTGTCAAGGCCAGGGACAGTACACCTGGTTTCATGTACTTAAAACAGAAGTTTTATAAAATTAATGCAGCAAAAATTAAAGAAGGAATATTTGTGGGTCCACAAATATGATCACTAACGCATGATAAAAAGTTTGAGGAACTATTGAATCCGCTGGAGAAAACAGCTTGGCAAGCATTCAAAAATGTTCCTCAGAGATTTTTGGGAAATCTAAAGGTGGAAAATTACCTTGATATTGTCAATGATCTTATAACAACTTACAAAAATTTGGGTTGTAATATGCCCTTAAAAGTACAGTTCCTGCACTTAACAGTTAGATTTCTTCCCAGAAACTCTTTGTGCAGTTAGCGATGAGCACAGGGAACACTTTCATCAGGAGATTTCAGCTATGGCAAAGAGATATCAAGACAAATTGAATTCTAATATGCTTGCCGATTTTTGTTAGACCATCAAGAGGGATGCTACACAGGCAAAATATAGCAGAAAATTGTCATTTATTACTTTCTAAGTTAGTCAAATGTTTGAATATTGTATAGTTACAGATGCAGAAAGTATTAAAATGTTTGAAATTATAAATGCATGTCTCTTTGAAACCTTGTGTAATGGGGAAAAACTGATATATTTAAATTCAAATAAAAATAAAAATAAATTTTTTTTTTGTTCCTAGTATAATGTTCATAAAACAGTTTCCAAAATTTGTCATTATATAGATACTTCATAACTTTTTTTTTAGATGTAGATGAACCAGTTAAATTCAGTTTCAGAAAAACTAGAAGCAGTTTAACCCTCAGATTAATGTGAGACTGTAGATTTAAGAAAAAGCTTCTATTTAAGAAAAGGCAAATGTAAGTGTAAATGTATGTATAGTCCTGAAAAGACTCAGGTCAACTATTCCTGAACAGACTCAGGTCAACTATTCCTGAGACATGTGGTTAATTGAAACCCAACCACCAAAGAATACCAGTATCCACAGTTTATAAAGTGTACCATTTTAATCCATAACAGTTTGGAAAATTAAAACAAAGCAGTTAAAAGATATGAAACAAAAACTAGTTGACCTCATGTACTCTAAATACTGAATTTCAAATATAGTAGTTTGTCAACAAAATAGGTTAAGACTAAAGTATTAATATATGAAAAAACTCAGTTAATGTGAGGAGACTCTCTACACTGTTATCATAACCTGTAGTAGGGAGCTGCTAAGCTTCAGGAGTGTTATAAAGCGCCAGTTTTCATAATTGGTGAATTATATTAGAGTTGAGAATTCTGATTATGATAGACTTTGAAATTTGTTTAACAGTTATCTGTTTTAAACACTACCAGTTATGTCAGTTTAAAGAAAGACAATTAAAAATATGTGAGAAATTTTAAAATGTGGAAAATGTTATAAGTAAATTGGATGAGCATTATAATGGCTTTGTGCAGTAAGATCTTTTAATAAAATAGTTGTCATATTAATATCATTGATCAGCTAGTTTCAATAGCATATGCTACTTTGTTAGTTGATATGTAACTATTAGACAAATTGTAAATAAATTATAAACATCTCTATTTAGTGGTTTAACTAGGTGGTTTGTATTATTCATTTTTTCTTTCTTAGGATTTATTTATTGTTTTCAGTAAAAAATGTTTCATAGTAAAATTTACACAGTATTTTATTTTTCCACTAGGATTATTATAATTGATTTGAGTGTTATTTTCTGCTCTTCCTAACATTGTCACTCTAATATTCTTTGTTGATGTTTTGGAGTACTCCATTTTCAAATCTACTTTTAGCACTGTCTAAGAGTGCTAAGTTTTGAGAATGGAGATACTCTGAAATATGTCAACTGCAAATGTTAGACTGACAATGCTAGGAAGGGCAGAAAATAACGCCTAAATCAATTGTTTCATAGTTTTACAGTTATATTAGAATAGAAAAAAATTGTGTATATTGTTTGTCATAATAAATATGAAAAAAGATTAATTTGATTTTATATAAAAATTCAGAAAATAGGTAAAACCTATCAACTTAGTTGATATAATAAAGCAAAAAAAAATATTTAAAAAAAAATTTAAGTATCTTAAATTTACACTCTTAGACTCATCAAGCAAACAATAATCTACTTCAACTAACTAATCCAATTGTCCTTTGAATAAATTTTAAACTGTTTTGTTGATCAGCATAATCTAATTTGCTAAATCTATTAGCATATTTGCTTATCTATTAGCAAAATCTATAGCATATAGAAAGTGTTCCATAGAAAGAGGATTGTTTTATTCTTAGTAATGTGATTTTTACATTGTATTTTTCTTTTTAAACATTGTTTCCATTATTTTATTTTTTCCTTGAATTTTGATGGAATTATCTTTCTCTCACTTTTCTACATTACCATCACCATCCATGTTTATCATGCCATCAGTTGTCATTTTCATAGTCCAGTATCTGCTTAGAAGCGTTTTGTTATTATTTTTATCAACTTTTTTAATCTGAAAAAGATTGTCCAAAAGGATGAAATTAACTGTAATAAGTAAAAATTGTAATTGTTTAATGTTCTATAAAAATAACATTACACAATTTGCATGAAGACAACATGTTGAATTAATAGGTATATGTTGTTTGTTCTATGCATTGATTTTCAGATCCAAGTATAGTTTTATATAAAATAAACAATAACAGTTGTAATAACATACATTGTAATAAAATGATAACAAACAAATCTAATTGAAACATGTTGATTTGTACTATTTTATATGTAAACCAATAAAACTAGGGAGTGATAAGTATTTTTATTAATTATCATATTTATCTTCTATTGAATATTTTTTTTTTTTTGTCTTCAGTCATTTGACTGGTTTGATGCAGCTCTCCAAGATTCCCTATCTAGTGCTAGTCGTTTCATTTCAGTATACCCTCTACATCCTACATCCCCAACAATTTGTTTTACATACTCCAAACGTGGTCTGCCTACACAATTTTTCCCTTCTACCTGTCCTTCCAATATTAAAGCGACTATTCCAGGATGCCTTAGTATGTGGCCTATAAGTCTGTCTCTTCTTTTAACTATATTCTTCCAAATGCTTCTTTCTTCATCTATTTGCCGCAATACCTCTTCATTTGTCACTTTATCCACCCATCTGATTTTTAACATTCTCCTATAGCACCACATTTCAAAAGCTTCTAATCTTTTCTTCTCAGATACTCCGATTGTCCAAGTTTCACTTCCATATAAAGCGACACTCCAAACATACACTTTCAAAAATCTTTTCCTGAGATTTAAATTAATTTTTGATGTAAACAAATTATATTTCTTACTGAAGGCTCGTTTAGCTTGTGCTATTCGGCATTTTATATCGCTCCTGCTTCGTCCATCTTTAGTAATTTTACTTCCCAAATAACAAAATTCTTCTACCTCCATAATCTTTTCTCCTCCTATTTTCACATTCAGTGGTCCATCTATGTTATTTCTACTACATTTCATTACTTTTGTTTTGTTCTTGTTTATTTTCATGCGATAGTTCTTGCGTAGGACTTCATCTATGCCGTTCATTGTTTCTTCTAAATCCTTTTTACTCTCGGCTAGAATTACTATATCATCAGCAAATCGTAGCATCTTTATCTTTTCACCTTGTACTGTTACTCCGAATCTAAATTGTTCTTTAACATCATTAACTGCTAGTTCCATGTAAAGATTAAAAAGTAACGGAAATAGGGAACATCCTTGTCGGACTCCCTTTCTTATTAGGGCTTCTTTCTTATGTTCTTCAATTGTTATTGTTGCTGTTTGGTTCCTGTACATGTTAGCAATTGTTCTTCTATCTCTGTATTTGAACCCTAATTTTTTTAAAATGCTGAACATTTTATTCCAATCTACGTTATCGAAAGCCTTTTCTAGGTCTATAAACGCCAAGTATGTTGGTTTGTTTTTCTTTAATCTTCCTTCTACTATTAATCTGAGGCCTAAAATTGCTTCCCTTGTCCCTATACTTTTCCTGAAACCAAATTGGTCTTCTCCTAACACTTCTTCCACTCTCCTCTCAATTCTTCTGTATAAAATTCTAGTTAAGATTTTTGATGCATGACTAGTTAAACTAATTGTTCTGTATTCTTCACATTTATCTGCCCCTGCTTTCTTTGGTATCATAACTATAACACTTTTTTTGAAGTCTGACGGAAATTCCCCTTTTTCATAAATATTACACACCAGTTTGTATAATCTATCAATCGCTTCCTCACCTGCACTGCGCAGTAATTCTACAGGTATTCCGTCTATTCCAGGAGCCTTTCTGCCATTTAAATCTTTTAATGCTCTCTTAAATTCAGATCTCAGTATTGTTTCTCCCATTTCATCCTCCTCAACTTCCTCTTCTTCCTCTATAACACCATTTTCTAATTCATTTCCTCCGTATAACTCTTCAATATATTCCACCCATCTATCGATTTTACCTTTCGTATTATATATTGGTATACCATCTTTGTTTAACACATTATTAGATTTTAATTTATGTACCCCAAAATTTTCCTTAACTTTCCTGTATGCTCCGTCAATTTTACCAATGTTCATTTCTCTTTCCACTTCTGAACACTTTTCTTTAATCCACTCTTCTTTCGCCAGTTTGCATTTCCTATTTATAGCATTTCTTAATTGCCGATAGTTCCTTTTACTTTCTTCATCATTAGCATTCTTATATTTTCTACGTTCATCCATCAGCTGCAATATATCGTCTGAAACCCAAGGTTTTCTACCAGTTCTCTTTATTCTGCCTAAGTTTGCTTCTGCTGATTTAAGAATTTCCTTTTTAACATTCTCCCATTCTTCTTCTACATTTTCTACCATATCTTTTTTACTCAGACCTCTTGCGATGTCCTCCTCAAAAATCTTCTTTACCTCCTCTTCCTCAAGCTTCTCTAAATTCCACCGATTCATCTGACAACTTTTCTTCAGGTTTTTAAACCCCAATCTACATTTCATTATCACCAAATTATGGTCGCTATCAATGTCTGCTCCAGGGTAAGTTTTGCAGTCAACGAGTTGATTTCTAAATCTTTGCTTAACCATGATATAATCTATCTGATACCTTCCAGTATCGCCTGGCTTTTTCCAAGTGTATATTCTTCTATTATGATTTTTAAATTGGGTGTTGGCAATTACTAAATTATACTTCGTGCAAAACTCTATAAGTCGGTCCCCTCTTTCATTCCTTTTGCCCAGCCCGTATTCACCCACTATATTTCCTTCCTTGCCTTTTCCAATGCTTGCATTCCAATCTCCAACTATTATTAAATTTTCATCTCCCTTTACGTGTTTAATTGCTTCATCAATCTCTTCGTATACACATTCTACCTCATCATCATCATGGGCGCTTGTAGGCATATAAACGTTAACAATCGTTGTCGGTTTAGGTTTTGATTTTATCCTTATTACAATGATTCTATCGCTATGCGTTTTGAAATACTCCACTCTCCTCCCTATCTTCTTGTTCATCACGAAACCTACTCCTGCCTGCCCATTATTTGACGCTGAGTTAATTACTCTAAAATCACCTGACCAAAAGTCGCCTTCCTCTTCCCACCGAACCTCACTAATTCCTACTATATCCACATTCACCCTATCCATTTCCCTTTTTAAATTTTCTAGCCTACCAACCTTTTTTAAGCTTCTAACATTCCACGCTCCGACTCGTAGAATGTTATTTTTTAATTTTCTGGTGACCCCTTCCTTAGTAGTCCCCACCCGGAGATCCGAACGGGGGACTATTTTACCTCCGGAATATTTTACCAAGGAAGGCGCCTCCATTGTTGCTATGTGAAAATGCAGAGAGCCACATTTTCTTGGAAAAAAAGCAGCTGTAGTTTTCCATTGCTTTCAGCTGCGCAGTACTCAGAGGACTGAGTGATGTTGATACGGCCGTTTAAGTCATTGTGACTCACGCCCCTAACAACTACTGAAAGAGCTGCTGCCCTCTTTCAGGAATCATTCCTTAGTCTGGCTCTCAACAGATACCTCTCCGATATGGTTGCACCTTCGGTCCAGCTACTCTGTATCCCTGAGCACTCAAGCCCCCTCACCAACGGCAAGGTCTCATGATTCATAGAGGAGGCTATTGAATAATCATGTTTTATTTTTCATGTAAGGAAGCAGCTCCCATGAATGAACATTTTTTTAGGCAGAAGAAAGAAGTCGCGAGAAAACATCACATACCTAGATATAACACTTGCATTAGCCTAGGATTAAAACCAAATAAAACACACTTAACCTTGCCTTATGTTTATTCAGTTGCCAAATTTTTAAAACTTTAATTATCAATCCACTCTTGATGTGTGGAATATTCACTGATACAACATAACATGTGTTCTAACTGTGCTGATCGCATTAAATCAACAGTCACATGCACTGCCATATATATATATATATATATATATATATATATATATATATATATATATATAATATTTATAAATATGTGTATAGAAATAATAAATGCAATATTGAAAGGACTAATTAAACACAAAAGAACGTAATGACAATTACAAACATATATAATACTTTACTCACATTACTAATGAATATTTAATTTATTCTAGTTGATACTTACTCAAAACTCTTAATTTTTATTAATCCTTCTTCAGATATTCACAGTTTACATTTTTTACTGAACATGTACATAAACAACAGCAGAAATAGTTATTCACATTCTACCCTAGTTGGTTCTGGTTTTGGGAAGTTGCCATTTTTCAGTTTAATGTGTTGTATGTAGAGGACAGTTATAAATAATTAAAAAAAAAAAAAAAATTAAAAACCAATAGAAGTTTTTAGATTTAGATCTTCTCTGATGCTGAAATATTTTGTTAATTATGTGTAACAATTTAATATGATGCTAGAATAATGTTAAATTTTGATTCCTAGTATAAACTTGACGTGAATTCTTTTTTTCCATTTATCAACACAAACAAGTTATGGCAGGAACTGATTCAAATGAAAAAAAATTGTTTAAATCTCTAAAAAGTTATTTTACATTTCATTATAAAATATGAAAAATTTTTTAAAAATCCTTGAATGATCTTTTGAATTTAGTTATATCAATAAATAAATAATGTTGTGACAATAATTACAGCAGTGTAATCTGTAGAGTTGGCTAGAATCACAGCAGAATTGT
Source organism: Lycorma delicatula (assembly GCF_047948215.1). NCBI lineage: Eukaryota > Metazoa > Arthropoda > Insecta > Hemiptera > Fulgoridae > Lycorma > Lycorma delicatula. Next base: position 126,259,143 of record NC_134457.1, read on the forward strand.
AGTCAAATACCATATTAATCTAATATGTGGTGATATGGACTGTTAGGTTCTGGCATGAAACACACACAGATACACACACTAGAAGAAGTTTTAAGAAGAAAAACTTCAGTTTGCTATTATTACTGATATATTCTATTATCCTCCTAAAAAATTCTGTTGGACTCATGTACATATTTTTTCATCTTTGTTAACATAGAAATTTGCTTGGTGGTATATTTTGTAGTGTTAATATTCAAAATTTGATGATGTAATTAATTACGTTATATTCAGTGTCAAGTTTCCTTTAAATATTTTTAAGTGAAAAAATCTATAAAGATTTTCATAGTCTACATAAATCATATAAATATAGCTATTTTTTTTTTTCAGTATTTAATTTTACATTCTGATAACTTTATTAAAGAGCTGTATGTTACAGTTCTAACTCTGCTACTTATTCATGATAAAAATATTAATGGTTTATTTTAGATCAAATAATATAATAAGTAAAAAATAAGTTATTTGGTAGTATATTTTCTTTGGAAGTTAATATACACATTTTTATAAATTCTGTTTCTGCATGAAGTAATTAGTCAAAAAATCAGTCCTTTTGAGAATTTAAAGAAATGAAAGTTAAAGAAAGATAGAAAAGTAAAAAAAAATAAAATAAACTAATTAAAATCCAAGTCGGTAAATATAATGTTTAAATGCCGGAAATATCCAGTTATTACTGAATGCATGATTAGATAAAACATTTTTTTTGTATTGTTAAAATAGTAGGTTGTCAAATTATAATTGTCCCAGTAATAAAATGTACATAACATGAGGATTGTGTTGTAAAAGACCTACCTGTTAGATAACTTTTATGTTTAGAACATATTCTTAGCCAAAGATTGAAACTATGTTGTTATTTAATAACTGATTTAATACTTGTCTACTCTGTCTTAAACATGGGTGGAAATTTGGGCTCTAGAGTTATGCGCTGCTGTTCTGTTAGAATTGGAGAGAATATTGTAAAGTAAGTTTTAAACCTCCTTTATTACAGTTAGAAACATATGTTAATTTGATTCACCTTCTTTGGGGAAGATTTTTGTTGTTTAGTCTCTAAAATATAGATATTAAATTAAAATTTATTTTCTTTTCATATAATTTCAAAAATGGTATTGCTGATTCCAGTTATCTTGTAGCAAAATTAAGTATTTATATTCAACATTTTATGCTTATTTGATACAAGCTATTCCGTCAAACACGACTAAGCATTAGTTGCTTGTAATGTATGCAAATAGTTAATAATTGTACCCTTAATATGATAATCTAATATAATTTTAATATTTTTAATTTAAAATTATATATCTGATACACTATTTCTCAATTTAATAACATTAAGGAAGTTGTTTGGGATATTTTCAATACGCTCCCAAACAAATTTATTTTTAAATAAATAAATCAAATTTTTATAAGAGTTTTTATTTCATTATAGTAAATGTAAGAGAAATTATGATATTAAAATTAAATCATTTTATGTAAATGCTATCTGAAGTATTAACTATCCTACTCCAAAGATCTCCTAAAGAGAATTAAAAGGTAATAAATGTTTACACTATAGCTGACAATGCTTCAGAAGCATTGAGAGACTCCAGTGGTTGTCAGGTAGATTACCAAAAGGTGACCTAAAGTACCTTTTTTTACTGCAAAATGTCTTAATTGGATGCATATTATTTCAGTAGCTTTTGAGACTGAATTTTTAGAATCTATAATGTTTTTAACGTATTTTTTCAGTCTGATATTCAGATCCTATGATTTGTGATGCTATTTTCTCAAAAAAAAGAAGAAAAAAGTGTTTAATATAAAATATATATTTTATAGACCAGATTTATTTGGAACATTTTATCTTTATTTCTGTATTACATATTTTTTTACTGCTTGCAGAAAATTTATTGAAATCCATATTTATAGACATCTTTAATAAAATACAGAACACACCTACTGACAGGTAATACATACACTCATATACATCAACCAACGTTTGTAAAATGTTAACATTAAGAGGAAAGATATTACTGTGTTACTTGTATATTTATCATATGTTAATCATCTATGTTTAATATTGTGTATGATCTTGTATATTTTGTTTGTAGTTTCATCATAAGTTTTTCTTGTTTGTTAATAGATTTAACATAATGCACTGGTAAATGCAACCCAAGAATTACAAATTAAATTGCAGTGCCTGTACTAAATTATACAATTTAATGTATGTATCCTGGTGCTGCAGCCTAGCATGAGCTTTGGCCTCCTCCACGATTCGCTTCCAATCTTCTCTATCTCTTGCCGCTTTTCTACACCTTCTCACCCCCATGATCTATGGTACTTCTTCCACGCCAAGTCTGCACTGTTATCAACATTATTTGCATTTTCCAGGTTTTAGTATTTAAAGTTAGTTTCTGATGTTGATTGTTTTAGACATGTCCATTTTTGTTATCAATAATTCCAATCCTTAAATGAGGCTCATTGTTTGGTTTTGAAGCAGCTTTCTTCTTCTAGGATAGAGTTACTAACACCATGCCCAACCCCCAACCTGAAAGACCAGAGTATTTTCTTCTAAGAGTTCAATTCTCTTAGACAGACTGCCTCTTCAACTGCTTACAGAGCTCTTTATACCCTGGATTTTGTTCAGGTTATTATGCTCATAATAACCAGGGGCCTTATGCCCATTCACCCCTTCCACCATTGGGAAGTTTTCCTCTTCCGCCTTCACGGCCATTGGCCATCTTCACTGGGTTTTGTCCACCCCTCCAACCAAAGTTGGTGAGTATATCCCATCCAGGGGCAGCCCTTATAGCTGATTAAGCAACATCTACAGTTATACATTATAAACTGGATGCATATTCACTTGCAGATACAACCAACTTATAACTACACAGAATTACATACTTAGAAAATCACCTCATAGAAACAGAGAAAATGTACAGAAAGCATTAAACAACATATTAAATGTAAAACACAGTTCAAATGTAGTATTTGACCACATAATAAAGGGATTTTTAACCACGACAAGATGACTTTGATTAGCAATAGGAGTATGAGCATTTTTTTAAAATTCAAATTGTTTCAGGAACTGAAAACGTACATCAAAATGAAAAATTTTTACTATGTATTCAATTATTATGTATAACCGTTAAGTTATAAGGAACAGTTAGTATCATGATAATATCTGAAATATTTTTAGAAAGCAGTTAGTTTTTATCCCAATTGAGTATGGCATAATATTAAGTAATCTGGTGAAACCTATCTTTAATGCTGTAAAAAATTCCTGTGATTTTCTATTTAACCGTTTTGATTGTATTGCAAATATTAGGATTAAATAACAGCTAGTAATCTAAAAATATGAAAGGCTGAGAAATAAATCTTTAAAAAAATGTAACTTATTCATTATAGTATAAGAATAGTTATGTTATAATTTATAACATAATTATATAAATTATGAGGCAAAGTTATCAGTATGATGGTGTTAATACAAAAAAAAAACAAAAAAAAACAGAAAAATTTGTTAGCTTGGCCTAGGTAAGGTTTAGTTATTTTTTTATTTTCATTTTCAATAATTATATTGAAAAAAACAATTATTTTATACTGTTTATAATTAACACAGTTAATTTTATTAGGTGTTTATAATTAACAGTCGATTATGTACGGGTATATTGTATTCCTAAAGAATGATGAATCCATGAGTGGAGAATGTTACTACTATTAATATTGATGTAAATAAATGAGTGCCACAAATTATACTGTCAATTTTAGCAAAGTGATAATGTACTCCATATAAGATTCATTATTAATAATACTAAACATATTATCAGTTTAAAACAGTGACAGTTTTATACATTATTAATAGTTAAATTAAAATGATGTTCAGTGCCAATTTGTATTAATAACATATCTCATTATAAATAAAATAAATAATACATGAATTTATATTTAAAATATTTTTAAGCATTTTGTCTGAATCTTTTTTTATTACTAAATAGTAAATATAAAGTTACTGATTAATACTTTCATTATTGCTGCATTAATAGTAAAGTTATAGTATTCTTATTTGTATCATTATAGTGGTTTACAATTAGAAATATCACTTTTTAATCAAAGTATTATGATGACTGAACTGTAGAAAGGAACTAGCTGAATTTATTTATTTTTATAGATTGCTTGAATTTTTTTAGAAATAGCAAGAGTATCCAACTGCAATCTTTAAAGTAAATGAAACCCCTGAGAGATCTTTAGTGAAAAATATAAATATGTTTGGCTTATTGTTAAAATAGTAAACTTTTCATTTTTGCCAGTTTTCTTAAATTATTGTTCTTGCAAGCGCTTTTCCAGTAATCATCATTTTATCAGGTACAAATTACACAAAACAAAATGATAAACATTGTAGAATTTTTATATGCAGTAACTCTCATCTGTCATTTATATAAAAACTATATCATTGTGTTGTTATTTGTGACTGTGCCACTATTTGGGTGATGTTTAAAATTACTACTCTTTTTTTAATATTAATTTTTTGTCTTCTAGTAAAAGTTTTAAATTGCTTTTAAAAAATCTACAATCTCTAAGCAAATTAGTATTGCCAAACTTTCTTGCTCTTACAATACTCACTTTCGTTTCTGTATTTACAGGCTTGTTGTTACTGAAAAGGAACATTGAGTGTTTGATTATATTTATTTGTTATGCATTTTCTTATTTAACATTCAAGCAATTGTTGAAGTAATTATGATTATAAAAATGTATGATTTACAGTTATTTGTAGTAATGTTTCAAAATAAAGTAATATCATGATTGTAGATGTCAGTGTCATGTTTTCTAACTAGTTTATGGAACACAAGCATTCTCTGAATTTTGTTTTGTTACTTGAACTGATAGTATTGCACTCTATAAAACTGTATAAGTCTTGTGATTTCTCAAAAGATGATCCTGCATGTCCATTCAGAAATAGCCATTCATATTTTTTTATATTAGTTTTTTGAATACTTAAAAAAAAATTGTGATTAAAAAAAGCAATTCTATCCTGAATATTCACAAAAAAGGGGAAAAGTACATATAAGAATATAAGTATATAATGTAGAAGATCACATCATGTAACCCATATATATTGTATTATATTGGTTTTATCTAATCAAAACAGAATTTTATAGAAGATTTGGTTTTGATTAATCATAGTAATATTTGTTATTTAACATAGATTTCATTCATGACAGTATTAACAATAAGAAAATAAGTTACATTAACTTATTTTAAATAGAACAATTCAGAATTAACTGTGGGATAATGGAAGTAAATTGTTAAAAACTCTGAAATCTGAAATAAAAACTCTGAAAGTTCTGAATAAAAAACTCTTCATGAAATATTTATTTAAAAGAATAAAAATTACTTTTCTTTTGATAATAGATGCAGCTAAATAATGATGGAAATGAATACTTCAAATCTTGTTAGATAAATAAACTTAAATTGCACTAGGTTTGATTGTTATTTCGTAGCAAATGCAGTTTTGCAGCCTAGGTGTTGTTTTTTTTTTTTAATCACGACTTTTTGTACATTTTATCATATGACTGACCACTAGTATATTTATTCCATCCAACAATCAATCTTGTTTATATATAGTGAATGAGATAAATTTATAGAAGCAAGATGTAATAGTATGAAAGAATTAATTTTTTATGTGTAGACTAAAACTGAAATAAAGTATTTCAGTGGTCCCATATCTAGGTTTGGTAAATAGTATTGTCTGTAAAATATCGGAATCATGTAGAAACATTTTTATTAAGTTTTTAATAAGCTAATGCACATACACATATATAAATATAAATATTTTTTTTTAATTTAAAGGGTAAATCATTTCTGAAAAAAGCTAATTTTTAATAAAGCCAACTGAGCTTTATGAAACAAAAATTTTGACATTCTTTCTAAATTTAGAAATGTGCTAACAGAAGTTACAAAAATTACAGACTTACTGTGTACTAACAGTTTTTGAGTTTGCCCAGGTGAAGAGTAAACACTACCACCTGAAAATATTAACCGACAGTTTCTCTCATGAGCAGCTGAGTACCATATGTTATTATTTAATCATTGCAGCACATTCCTCTCTTCAAAATTTAACGAAGAGCTTATTTAAAAAATATTTTTTTAAGGTATACATAATTTCATCTGCAAAGTAATTATGTTTTAATTATGGTACTTTCTTTTTCACCAGATTGTCTTACCTTGCTAGTAAGCTAGTGCTTTACAAATGTTTCTACATTCCTGTGTATTTAATCGTGTTAATCGTATCATCTTGAAAATAATTTGATTTTGCTCTTTCCCTTAAAATAACTAATTGTAAAAACCATCCTTTCTTGCTGTTGCTGTCAAGTATTAAAACAATTTTCTAAGTGTTATTGTGCAATACACTTAAAAAAAAAACTTAACCTGAATCTGACTCAATAAAACCAAATTAAGACCATCCCAACTTTGTAATTAAGTCCTTCCTTTGATCTAAAGTATTTTAAAATGAAAAAGTTTAGTTTATCTCTCAAAACAGAATAATTATGGGTGAAATAATGAAAGAATTGCTTATTTTCTCAATAATTACGTGGCTGGATGGTTTTTATGCAGCTGTCACATTATTTTTTTTCTCTCAACTACTTTTAATAAGGAAATTGTTCATGTTATTCCTATAATTATAGGTGGATGATTCTTCTTTCCTAATTCATCTAGATGAAGTAATTGGACAGTTAACATAAGGAAAATCTGTTTGAGAGATTTTGATTTAATAATGGCAAATAATTTGTGAATTGAAAATTGTATGGACACTCTTGCTTTAGTTATATAAGCAACTTACCAAACAGAGCACAGTATTTTGATAGAAAATTAACATTTTTAATTATAGAATTTTTCTTTTTTTTAATTTATGAATTGTGGTTGGCAAGATAACTAATTAAGGTACTAAATAAAAATAAAATGAATTATTGTATTATAATAAAGTAGCTATTTCAGATACATTTATTAAGCATACGATTACTTTTTCATCCCTTAACCTAATAAGTATGATAAACTGTAGAATAAATTTGGTCTAGTAAGTAGAATTAAAACAATTATAGGTTTCATAAGGAAATAAATTATCATGTAAATAAATATTATATATTTATTATCTTGTACTATTTTTTTTTGTGTTTATTTACCTTGTTACATTAATTTATCTTGTTATTTCTACACTTGTATTAATTAATTCTAGCTGCAATTATAGTAAATCATTGTTGTTTATTTAGTTTAATAAGTTTTACAGAATTTTTCCTTACTTTTGTTGTGTAAATTTACCTTAGTAATTTAGATAAAATGGAAAACGAAAACATACTTTTATAAAGTTAATAAAATTGAAAAGTGTTTAATACAGTAAAAGAATTATGAATTGTTCCTTTTATGTACTTTTATCTGATGTGTAGTATTTAAATATAAAAAGTCTAACTTGCATAACTTTTTTGACTTTATAGGGACCTCCCAATATTATCGAAAAGTTATTTGTAAAATGAAAATTTATTAGTATCACTGCCTCAAATATAGAAGTTCTGTTACTAAATTTCAAGTTGTTGTATTAATGAAGTTCAGTGAACTAATAATTCAAATTTGTTATCTTCTTCATTTTTAAAAAAATATTCATCAAATTAAATCTTTAGCACGCATAAATTAAGTTTTAAATCAATAATTAACTATTTAATTAAAATAGAATTATTGAAAACCAGTTTGGATTGAAATTTGTGTATACAGGTGTATACACCTCCCAGATGTTTCATAACCTGTTCTCATGAAAATAATGGAAAAAGTTCATATAGACATATGACCTAAAATGCTTCATCTATGAGTTACGGTTAGTGAAAGATTTCACTCGGATTACAGCTAACCCTGTGAAATGAGATCATATTGAAATTTTTAGGACGTTGATTAAGGGACCTGAAAATCGAACAGAATAGGTCCCAGTACCATATTTGCAGTAGCTTTTTTGAGAAACCTGGGGTGAAAACCAATAAATTGGGGTAAAAAACCCTGTTGTTTATGTTTTACTCTACAATAACTTTGTTAAATGGGTAATAGACCTATAAAACTCTATATAGGCATATATATCTATTCTTAACAAATAGGTATAAGGTAATTATAATAAAATAAAGAAAAGTTAGAAAAATTTGAATTCTACTTAGAAACTACCCCACACCAAAGTGTATTATACGTACCAGTTTATAATAAATGTTCAAAAATGAGCGCGTCATTTTCAACACATTTCTTGGCACACTTCTGTACTGCTTTTGTTAATCTTTTTAGTTCTTTAGAGCTGTACTTAAGTTGCTCAGATGCATCCAAAATGCAGACAGTTAATTCCTTACAAGAATGTAGTTTTGTTTAGTACACAATATTTTTCAACCATCCCAAAATGCAAAAGTCTAAAGGTCAGGCAATATTGGTGGCCAGTAATGTTGTGGACCTCCACAACTGATCCATTTCTCAGCAAAATAATTTAGATTAGTGGAAACGACACAAGAGAAGTGCCACAGTGATAAAAGTATACTTTATGTCTCGGCACTAGAGGAACAAATCCAAGCGGCTGTGGCACTTCTTCTTGAAGAAAGTGCAACTAGATCTCAACATTTAAGTGGCCAGATAATATGAATGGTCCAAACAGCTGATTGTGAAGAAGGCTGCACCATACATCGATGCTAAATCAGTGTAGAAAATTGCCTTCCACCATTTCATGAGGATTTACTTCTACCTATGTATGCTCATTGCTTAAGTTGTTGACACCATCTCAAGAGAAATTTGCCTCATTGCAAAACAAAATACACTTGTAAAGTTGTCGATTTGTATTCCACCAGTTGTAGAACTCCAAGCAAAGCGGACCGTCTCCTAGGTGTATATGTTGTACTGGCTGTTCATGAAAAGGATAAAACTTGTTTTGTTTAAGTGCTCTCCAAACCATCGAATGTGAAACTCTGATCCGCTTAGACAGATGTCGTACTGACACCTGGACTGTGCTGAATTGCATCAATAATAATTTCATTAATAACAATGTCTTGTTGGATAGATTGGATTAAATCGGTGTTGAAAACTGTCTTCCACTGTTTGATGAAAATTTACTTCTGCCTGTGTTTGCACATTGTGTAGGTTGTTGACACATCTAGAGAGAAATTTGCCTTGTCAGTAAACAAAACATACTTGTAGAGTATTCCACCATTTATATTCCAATGATTTGTATTCTACCAACTGCAGAACTCCAAGCGAAGCTCTTCCTGGGTGTAGATGTTGAACTGGCTATTTATGATAAAGATAAAACTTATTTTGTTTAACTGTCCTGCAAACCATCGAATTCCCAAGAAAGATTTGCTTAGAAAGATGTCATGTACTGTAATGAACTACATCAATAATAATTTCATTGATAACATTGTCATGTTAGACAGATCATTCATAGCTGTTACGAATACTGCATAGTGAATTTGTTTCCCAAAGATCACACTAATTGTTTTGGGATCTGGACTCCTGCGATTCGGAAAACATATTTTCATATTCTACTGCATCAGCTGTAGCACTACCATTACACACACCCAAAATAAATGTCATATCAGCGTTTTCTCTGTTGTAAACAAGATCGTCATAACTTCAATGGCAAACTGATCACATTAAAACTAAAATTCACAGAAAATCTTTGCTAACAACAGCACAGCTCACAGTACTCTATATACTTAATGTTAAATGATTTAAATACTAATACAGTATTGCGCAGTGTTGAAGAGCTGTTGTTATTTTATTGCCAACTTTTAAATAATAAATTTTCAAATAATTTATTTATTTTTATTTTACAGTTGTGTAATTTTCAGTTTTTTTTCCAATTTTTCAGAAGCAATTTTTAACAGTAAATTTTGTTTTTACAAATTTTTCACATCACCAAAAAAGAATTTGTTTTTTTATTACATTAAATAAGTACTTTTCTGATCAATGTAGTAAGGTACTATTTCTAAATAAAATTCAAATTTTTCTAACTTTTCTTTGTTTTATTCAACTTATCTTGCACCATTTTGTTTGGAATTAAATTCTCTACAAGTGTTGTTAAAAAATTCTGTGTTTATTACCCATTTAACAAAGTTATTGTATGTCAAACATAAAAAACAGGGTTTTTTACCCCAATTTATTGCTTTTCACAACAGATTTCTCAAAACTTACTGCAGATACAAACTTGGAACCGATTTCATTTGATTTTTCAGGTAAAAAAGCATAATAAATCACTAGTTTTGTCCCTTAATTAACGTCATAAAAATTTCAGTGGTGTAGCTGAAATCAGAGCGAAATCTTTTACTAGCCGTACGTAACTCACAAACAAAGCAGTTAGGACATACAAACTTTTTTTTCATTATTTTCACAAGTAGAATAGGTTATGAAAGATTTGGTAGAACTTTGTTTTACATTCTGTATAATAACTGGCGGAGAGGGTAGAAAATCTTTATTTATAAATCTGACTTTCTTCAAAAGCACAATAAATAAGTAAGAGAAAAATGTTGGCCTTCTGTCATTTTTATTGAGATACAATCCCCAATGTTTTTAACTCTAATTCTTCAGCTGATTTAAAAAAAAAATTAAATGGCACCAATCTTATTTGTATAAAAACCATTCTTAAATTTCAGATGTTTAGTAGATTTAAAAAATGTGAAATGAAACTGAATTTACTTTATTCTCCCTCTTCTTTTGAAAAAAATCACCTTTTGAAATTTCCTTTTTTATATAATATACATATACATATATAATTAACTATAAAATTGCAACAGAATTAGTCAAAACTAGCAAAATTGAAATTTAATCATTTGATATATTAAGAAAAAGGGATAATTATTTGAGATTTTTTTTACAAGTACTGGAGGTATCAAAAGACATAAAAAGTTGATAAAAAAATTCACCCTTTTGACATTTTTGTTCAGATATGACACCCTTAACTCACTAAAAACTCCTAATCTAACTCCTTGATAGATTAAAAAAATCTAATTTCTTTGTTGTCCTGTTGTTAAGAGTAGAAGTGAAAGTGTGCGTGTGTGCACGTGCGCGCACACACAAATATATATATGTAAGCAGTTTTTTGCAGAGATAGACATATCATGGGCCTTCGAGTCAGGAAAAAATATATCTTGATGAGTCATTTTTAATGTTACACAAATATTTCCTTTATTATTTTCTATAATCTTTTTAAAAGTAAGATTAAACATATAAACAATAAAAATATAAAGTTGGAGTTATGGAAAATGAGCTAAAAATAATAGGAAGACAATATATTATTAAGTATCAAGTTAAAAAACCAGAGATATTTCATATTTATATTTCTTTAAATTTAAACAAAAGGAATATAAATGAATGAACTAAATGTAAATTAAACTTTTAACAATACTGCTGCTATCATCTGAATAATAATCATTTAATTGGACAGTAACATTCAGTTTGAATCTGATAAAGAGAAACATGAATCTTTTTAATATTGTTACTGTTCATTTGAAATTATGCATGCCATTGATGAAACAATTGAATCCATGGAAAAAAGTTAAAGCAGAATTTTAAGTTGCTAACTTAAAAAAAGTAGTAACATAAAAGTATGTTTTATTTATTTTCATTTTATTTTAATTAAAGTAGTGAAAATAAGTTGCATTATAGGATGATGCACTATATAAATTTGTTTACTAATGAAGATAAATTTATTTTATCTTGCTTTTTTCTTGGATAGTACGATTTTATATTTAGTTTTATAATTTACTCTAAATTTAGAACCGAATATTTATTAATATGAAGCAATATTGTTCCTGCAATTTTAAACATAATTTTTTTAATGTATTAATTTTAAAGCGGTAAAAAATAATTCTGTATTTAATATCAGGGCAGGTAACAATCATGTTGTAATAAACTTTTTGGTAATGGTTGACGTTTGGTTTAGTGTTATTTTTAATAAATCTTTAAAGTAAAAATTCCTTCTTTGAGCTTAATTTTAAAACACATATATTTTCTATTTCACAGTACAGCTGAGTTAATTTCCAATCTAGATGTGAACTAATCGTGCATCCTCTTTTTATAACAGTACTATTCACGGATTTCAGATGAAAAGAAATTTCTGTGTAAGTTATTGGTATAGGAGGAATGCTCTTTGATAATCCATTTGTTCTTGGATTGAAAGAATCAACTCTCTCAGTAAAGTTACTATTTAATGGAATGTTTTACTCTCACATATGAATGGCTGTCCTATTTGTATGTTTTATAAATGTGCACGCAAATAACAACCAAAATTGTATTATTTTTATGTTAAAATAGTACATTTTGCAAAAGTTATCTTACCAAAATGAGTGAATGTGCACTAGTTCACTTTCTGGAAACTATGCTAAGAGAAGGGTTGGGCATTCCTTTGTTTGGAGAGTGGGGCCAGAATAGGTTGCTGGTAACTTAATATTCATCAGTCACCTTATCATTTATTTAATCCTACTCTGACATAAACATACACTTTTCTATGCAGTGTCACCAACTGGTGTCAGTCACACTCTCTCACTCTGTGTAACTATTATAACTTTGTTATGTAAGATATACTGCATGATTTTTGACATATTCTTTACTACTTTGAAAACTGGTGTTTGTTCTTGGATTCAGGGACAGATTTTTATTAAATCATTTATGGTTGTTATTATTATTTTTGGATCTATTATACTAACTAAAAACAGGATTAATGCAATCATTCACAAGGTGTCATATGTATGAAAAAAATAAAGCTAGTGTAATCAATTTTAACTGCAGCAGGTCAATAATGACATCGGGATCACTGTTAGTCTAATAGATATAACAGTAATACAGCAGAGTATCAGTGATGCTGATTGTGTTTCAGAAATATTTAACAGTAATATAAGACACACTAATGTAGTTTGATTACATTGTTAAGATGTAAATTGATATAAAAAAAAATGTGAAAACAAACCTTTCTTCATCCCATGATCCGTTAGACTTGCATTGTAAGTAAACTTAGTTTTATTGATGTAAAAACTTGCTAATAGTATAGAGATGCTTTAAAAAGGAAACAGTTCATTCAGTTAATTATAGTTTGCAACTTTACAGTTTTTTTTTTATTATTATGTGTAAAAGTATAATAATTTTAGAATTTCATGTTTTATCCGTAGTATACGTTCTTTCACTATGTTGTATATTAATAAATTTAACAGTTTAATTATTTGATAAAAAGTAATGTTTTATTATTATTTTTTAATATATTTATTTAATTAATGTTATAGGCATCTTACTTTTATTTACAAGTATTTTGAAATTAATTCAAAAATGCTAAAATATTGCTCTTAAAATACTACTGGATATTTTACGGAACTAAAAATTAAATTTTACTCCACTCTTGGTCATGTGACCAATTTCAATGTCATTAGTTATGCACCCCCTCTTCTTTTTTAATAATAAGTTTCATGAAAGGTTTGAATAATCAGTTCAAAATATGACTTTAAGAAGCCAAACCTTTAAGTACTATAAATTAATTTTTGTTTAAATAAGATAGTGATAAAAATATAACAATAAAGCATATCTTGTCGTACATCTCATATGAGTTAATACATTGCTTATTGTCAAGATATATAAATAAATAAAGAATGTTGGTGATATTAGACAAGTTTGTCACATTTTTTTTTCAATGACATATAACTGTTTTCCCATTTAATATTGCAACAATACAATCAATCATCCCAACTATGTAGGAGAAGACACCCACCTTGTGGTGATTCCGGTCGTTGCACCACCTCCTCCATTAATACAATCCGTCAGTAAGAATTACCAGTTGTTTGAGATGTCTGATGATTTCCCAGACAGAAATCTACAAACTTAAGAACCTTCTACCAATCCATGATAGTCAAGTATAAGAAATAATTAAATCCTAGGTGTTGCTCTGTAACTATTCTAGTGTGAATATGCACCAATACACATTAACCCATTTTAAAAATCAAATGGCGTTCTTTAATTAATTTTTTCTGTTTTATTCACTATATTTGCTCAACAGGCAGGCAGAGAAAAATATTTTAAAAGCACTGTCCATAAGATGATATTTTTGGATAGCTATCAAAAGCACAAGAGCTTTTCTGAATAACTAAATGATCCTGGACTGAAGCTTGCCTGGAATTTTGTGATTACTTAGTAGGCGTTATATGACTGTAGTAACTCAGATATAGTGAATAGCATTACTCCATATTTTATCAATTCAGCATTTATTACATGGATCTCCAGCACTATGATTACTACAATTCTTTGTTACTTCCTAAAGCTAGTTTATGGTTATTTCAATGATATGACCCACTATACATTTACAGAATTTTCTTCAGTTACATCTGTCACAAGTGGTTTATCAATTCTTCTGCAATAATGCAGTTTAAGTGTCCATAATGTTTATTTCATGACCATCATATCATAGGTTTATTTTCAAATTCTTGCTTATCACAAAGATCCTTTACATCAAAACTTGTCCTAGGATTTTGGTGAGCTTATCTCATGACTGCTTTGGTATAATCAACTGCATGTCAAACTTTTTTAACTGCAGATAAACTACAGATAAAATAACTGTAGTTGGTTAAACTGTTTAACTGAACTCCTATATGATTACTTCAATTTAACGATTTTTTTATTTCTTCATTACATATCATAAAGCTTTATTTTTTTATGGAATCCCTTTTTCATACCCACAGCTTCAGCAGTTTCTTCTTCCTTAACTGTCACAGAAGTTATTCCACTATAACTCAACTTTGTTTTCAGCTCATTAGTTTCATTATTACACAATGTTAGTAGAGAACTTTTATACCTTCATTTCTTAAATGTGAAATCTTACAGGTTTTATCTAGTGGAACTCAGCCAGCAAGAGATAATGAGGACAAGCAGTCCTCATTATTATAATAGGTAAAAGCATCACCTATTAAATTTATTTGATCAACCAATCAAAAGTGATCTATAAATAAATCCACACATGAGTGACTTACATTAACAACTCAACTAATATATCTTTCGCCAGTTGTCTGTAATTTGTCTCTTACACCTATTGGTTATGGACAATTTGGGGTTATCAGTCTATTTTCTTTGCCACCCAAGTATGTTTATTTCCTTTTGATGAAGAGTATGTTTTATTTTAAATTTGGTTGAGTACAACACAGTCTCAATATATTTTCATTGAATTACTAATACAACTTGAAATTGGAAGATTTCTGACTCTTCTATTTAACTTTGCCAATGTTGTAGTTCACTTAATGTTAATAATTTTTGTAACTGTAAGATTTCCTATTTTTCCTTTTTTATAGAGCTCTTAGATTCTTTTGAAGTTGCTTCTATTTTAGTCTTACTAATATGATTCAAAAAATTACAATATTATGGTCTGTAAAATTTTTTTTAATCAGCTTTAGTCATTGAAAATGCTATTCCTCTTTTCCAACACCTTTACTACTTTGCTGTGCTTGATTGACTTCTTAATACCATGTTATACCCCTACAACTTTACCGGCTTGTATTACATTTTTGTTTCTGTAATTCTATTTTGGTTTTAGTATTCAAATTACTTTCATTCCTTTATTTCCTGCATGTTTTTCTCTTATGTCCTAAATAGCTGTTTTAATAATATCTAGTAGCTGTTTATTCTTGGTTTTTAGTAATTTTAATCTGTTTAGTCCTGCTCTAATAAAAGACTAATAAACACCTGCCAATATACAAAGATACTTGGCTGTGTTATTGGGTGCTGTGCAGGGTTAGACGAGAAGTAGGACTGTTTTATGCCTTTATCAGCCTTTTTTCTTTGTACTAGCCCCAGGTTTCATTTGGAGACCCACATTTTGAGCCTTCCATCCTCTCTGTCAGTGGTAGTTGTTGACTCTCCTATAGTTCAAATCACTGACTATACATTCTCAGTTATGCTTATTTAATGGCAAGACATAACTCTTCGCTTTTTAAATATTAAAAAAATCTTAAATTGAAAAATGAGACGTATGAGATATTTACTCACTAAAGTTTATTATTTATTAATGTAATTAAAATATATAAGAATATACTTCTATAAAGTTAATTATGTTTGTGTGTTAAAAAAATTAGGTCTCAACTCATGAGATTGTACATGCACCCAATGCAATACTAATTATTGAGAAATGAGAGATCCAACAGTAGCTTATAATATTTATAGAACAATAAAGAACTGAATTTTTAAACAATAAAGAACTGAACTGGTTTGCAGTGCTTCCTCTCAGAAAATAATAATAATATGTTTATTTGTAAATCCTATCTCTAAATATAGGCAATATAATTATATTTATTACTTATAATATGCATTTACTACCGATACAAATTTGTATAAATAATGAATCTATTTATTTATCCTATTATTCTAGTTTCTATTTTTTTCCTTGAATTATCTTAGATTTTGTTTAATATAAGATAATAAATTTTAACCACTCATCTTTATTTTATCTTGGTCAAAATGTTATTCTTTTCTCTAAGTTTTTTTTTAGCTTTGTTTTCAGAATAAAATTGTTTTTTTCCTTGATTTTATTGTACTCTATTTTTAGCTTCAATTTTGATTGAACCTTGCTGTTAAATACATCTTTTTTTTATTATAGCCAAACCTATTCTGTCTCATTAAAATTTATTTTGTTAATAAATCATAAAAAAAGATTTCTTTTAAAACATTGTTATACATTTTTTTAAATCAAGTTTTTCTAAGTAAACTTTTTTGTTGTTTCTTCTTTTTGTTTTTTTATTTAAAATATATTTTCTGAATTTCATTTGTAGATTAAAGTTCCTTTTTAAATACTTTCTTTTAAAAATTTCCTCATTATTTTTTTTTACCACTAAGTTTTATTTTGAGTGTTAGTCAGTTGACTCATTTGATGTTATTTTCCTTCCTTTTTTAATCATTTATTGTAGAATAGTATATTAATATTCTAATGTCAAAATATTTATTAAATGCTATATACTCAAGGGTCTGTTCTAATATAGATATGTTTATTTAAATACATCAATCTATGTTTTCCTCTGCAATCTTTACCTTCTACATGCCTCTCTATTGTCAAACTTGCTATACTTGGATATCTTAATACACCACCCACCAACTTAATTTTACTCTTTACAAGACTGCATTACTTCATGTATCTATGAAGAGAGATGAAGTTAATTTTTGTTATTGATTTTTTCTTTAAAATGAGGATGTGTGTTTTTACAGTTAAATTCTTTTCTTTTGAGGTCTGTTTGAAATTTAACTTCTTTTCTTTAAAAAGTTAAAGTATAATTTTCTTTTCAATTTAATTTTTTATAAATCAATTTTATATTTTATTTAGTTAATTTTTTATTTTATTTTTAAGTTTTAATTTTATTTTTTAGTCACATTTGGAGTTCTTAAAAATTTGGTGTATTAAAGAAAAATCTTTTGTTTTGCATTATTTCTTCTTGCTTTTTAAATAATTTTATTTTTACTTTCTCTTTTATTACAAAGATTTATTTTTATAATCGCTAAATAAATCTGTTTTGTTACTCCCTAAAATTTATTTTTACTCCCCTTAAAATTTCATTTTTTTTACTACTACTTTTTTCATTATGGATTTTATTCTTTAAGTTTAGTTGTATGCATTTTTATACTTTAAACCTTTTTGCAGTTCTCTTTAGTATTAATTTTTTAAATTTACTATTTTCTCTCTACTTAATTACTTTAAAATGATAATAAAGTTTATCAAACCTTTCTTTTGTCATTTTTCCATTTTTTGTTTTCTTATTAGTAATTATATATTACTGTACTTTGTAACCACTTTGGAATTTTTTCTTATTTATAGATTATCTTAATTTCAACCAATAAAATTTTGCCATTTGAATTTTGTCATTTACCAGTATTTTATTTAGATATTCACATTCAAAGTTTAATGTCATAAACTTTGTAAACTACATGCATTCCTATTGTTACAAATAACTACATATTTCAAAAATATTTATAATGTTATACAGTATAACCGAAACATAATGTATCTTAACTCAGTATTCAGTAGCATTTATTGGAGCCAATAGGTGTTGGATGCTTTCTATTAATATCATGAAACATGTTATAATTCTTAAATATAAAAACTGGCAACATTTAACATAGCTTTCAAGTGTTAGTGCTAAAAATCTAACAATACTTGTGGATTTATTGTTATATCAATTATTTGTGCACTAAAAAAAATTGGAGTACTTGTTAGCGGTACTCTATTAAAATTACTATTAGTTAAGCTGGAGTTGAATTATGAAATTAGAATAATTTTGTAAATATTTGCCATTAGTAGGTAATTTTAAGAGGAACATGGTACTGGATATGGAATTATGGTATTCTTTAAGCATGAAAGAAAAATCTAAAGTAAATACCATATTATATATTATTATCAATTAAGCTTTTTTTAAAAAAAAACAGCCGTTTTATTGAAAAACTTTTTTTTTTCATTTTTAGTTATAGATTAACCCACCAGATTAATCTAGTGGTAAATTTGTTGTAAATTAACTGTTGGTTTTTGAGTAGAGAACAGTGATTTTTGAAGCTGAAGGTCTAAGGTTCAAATCCTAGTAAAGGAAAATTACTTTGACAGATTTGACTACTAGACGATGAATAATGGTGGGACCTTGATAGCTGGGTTCAGTTAACCACATATAACAGGAATGGTCGGCCTGATTCTGTATGACTACACTTCATTTATATGTCATACACATTATCCTTATCTCATTGGGCTATGGAATTGCTTGCAAGCATACACATGAGGAATTGAAGATAAAATAGTTCTAGATTACTATTGCCTTTTTAAAAATCACTTTTTGTTGAAATGTTTTAATACTTTTTTTTTATAAAAATGTATTAGTTCTCACCTTTTTATAAAGTTGTTTTTTTTTATGAAATATGTATTTTTTTGTTGCACATGTCTTGAACTTAATATATTTTATTGTATCTTTTTATGATGGAACTATTTTTTTCACAGCTGGTTTATTTGATCATTTAAGTTTTTTCTTCTTTATTATCTTTACTTAAAAATGTATTTTTTACATCTATTTTAGTATTTTCTGCACAGTTTTGAGTAAGGTCTTTTTTATTATGAATTCTTAATTTTTCTTTTTAAATTTAATAAACTGATTTTGTTTTGCCTTTTTTCACTTTTATGAAAATCTTATACTGTTTATAAAATTTATCTTTTTTTGTTTTGTCAATTTTAATTTACAGTTTCTTTAATTCACTTATTGTTTTAAACAATTATTGATATTATTTTAATAACTTAATATTTTAGCAGTCAATGCAACTTAAAACTTATTTCTTATAAAAAGAAAAAAGTCAACAAAATGGGTTTTAATTTATTGCATCTAATGATTTTTTTGGAGATAGTTGTAAAATTATAGTTTTTTTCCTTTTTTTATTAATATATTGTGTAGTTACCGTTGTGACTAATTAACTATTCTTATATTTTCCTGGATATAAGTTTAAATGCAACTAAATGTTATTGTTACTTTTAACTGGAAATGAATGTTTAATGTTACTTGTAGTATGATTAACAAATATAAAAAGCAGTGGACATAATGTCATGCGAGAAAAGTGTATGCTTTATAAACTATTAACATTGCAAGAAATTTATGTTCATAAAGTTGCTATCTATGCTAAAAATAGTTGTATTTTAATATCCATGACTTATATTTTTTTAAATTAAAAAAAAAATTTATTAAAATTAACTGCAGTGTTCCTTTTTTAATTCTCTTACTTTTTTAATTGCAGCCTCTGACAAAGTTAAATAAAGAATGATAATGAGGTCAGAGCTAGCTCAGACCTCAGAGTAAGCTAAAGTTTTTCATAACTTCACCTGTAAAAAGAAAATTATACTGCAATGAGTTTTAAAAAACCTAAAAATAATTATTCATTTACTAGTAATAATTATCTATATCAAATAAAATAATAAAATGTTTCACATTTAATAGTGTAATATTTTAACCTAAATAAAAGAAAGGGCCTTCCTTATTCTTCTTAAATTACCAATTTAAATAATTTACCAATCCATTTAAAAAATATGTATACAGTTTTGGTTAAAATTAAAGTAAGCAATTTTGTTTACAAGATTAATATTGCTTAGTTAATCTGTTTTTAATAATGGTAATTAAAAAAGAAAAACAAATCTTTTATTCTGATTAACATTAATGCAGATAACATTTGCTCAAACATCATTTAAATAATACCCTCCAAAATATTATTTTTTTTGTCTTCAGTCATTTAACTGGTTTGATGCAGCTCTCCAAGATTCCCTCTCTAGTGCTAGTCACTTCATTTCGGTATACCCCCTACATGCTACATCCCTAACAGTTTGTTTTACATATTCCAAACATTGCCTGCCTGCACAATTTTTTTCTTCTACCTGTCATTCCAATATTAAACCGACTATTCCAGGATGCCTTAATATGTGGCCTATAAGTCTGTCTCTTCTTTTAACTATATTTTACCAAATGCTTCTTTCTTCATCAATTTGCTGCAACACCTCTTCATTTGTTACTTTATCCACCCATCTGATTTTTAACATTCTCCTATAGCACCACATTTTAAAAGCTCCTAGTTTTTTCTTCTCGGGTACTCCGATCGTTCAAGTTTCACTTCCATATAAAGCTACGCTCCAAACATATGCTATCAAAAATGTTTTCCTGACATTTAAATTAATTCTTTGATGTAAACAAATTGTATTTCTGACTGAAGGCTCATTTTGCCTCTGCTATCCGGCATTTTATATTTTCCTGCTTCGTCCATCTTTAGTAATTCTACTTCCCAAGTAACAAAATTCTTCTACTTCTGTAATCTTTTCTCTTCCTATTTTTATATTCAGTGGTCCATCTTCATTATTTCTACTACATTTCATTACTTTCATTTTGTTCTTGTTTATTTTCATGCGGTGGTTCGTGTGTAGGACTTCATCCATGTCATTCATTGTTTCTTTTAAATCTTTTTTACTCTCAGCTAGAATTACTACATCATCAGCAAATCGTAGCATCTTTATCTTTTGACCTTATACTGTTACTCCGGATTTAAATTGTTCTTTAACATCATTAAATGCTAGTTCTATGTAAAGATTAAAAAGTAACGGGGATAGGGAAATTCTTGTCGGACTCCCCTTTTTTTTAGTTTTTCTTTTGTTCTTCAATTATTACTGTTGCTGTTTGGTTTCTGTAAATGTTAGCAATTGCTCTTCTATTTCTGTATTTGAACCCTAATTTTTTTAAATGCTGAACATTTTATTCCAGTCTACGTTGTCGAATGCCTTTTCTAGGTCTATAAATAACAAGTATGTTGGTTTGTCTTTCTTTAATCTTCCTTCTACTATTTATCTGAGCACTAAAATTGCTTCCCTTTTCCCTATACTTTTCCTGGATCCAAATTGGTCTTCTCCTAACACTTCTTCCACTCTCTTCTCAATTCTTCTGTACAGAATTCTAGTTAAGATTTTTGATGCATGACTAGTTAAGCTAATTGTTATGTATTCTTCACATTTATCTGCTCCTGCTTTCTTTAGTATCATGACTATAACACTCTTTTTGAAGTCTGATGGAACTTTCTCTTTTTCGTAAATATTACACACCAGTTTGTATAATCTACCTATCGCTTCCTCACCTGCACTACGCAGTAATTCTACAGGTATTCCGTCTATTCCAGGAACCTTTCTGCCATTTAAATCTTTTAAGGCTCTCTTAAATTTAGATCTCAGTATTGTTTCTCCCCTTGCATCCTCTTTGACCTCTTCTTCCTCTATAACACCATTTTTTAATTTATTACCTCCGTATAACTCTTCAATATATTCCACCCATCTATCGACCTTTCCTTTCGTATTATAAATTGGTGTACCAATTTTGTTTAACACATTATTAGATTTTAATTTATGTACAACAAAATTTTCCTTAACTTTCCTGTATGCTCCGTCTATTTTACCAATGATCATTTCTCTTTCCACTTCTGAACGCTTTTCTTTAATCCACTCTTCTTTCTCTAGTTTGCACTTCCTTTTTATAATATTTCTTAATTGTCGATAGTTCCTTTTACTTTCTTCATCATTAGCATTCTTATATTTTCTACGTTCATCCATCAGCTGCAATATATCCTTTGATATCCAAGGTTTTCTACCAATTCTCTTTGTTCCGCCTAAGTTCGCTTCTGCTGATTTAAGAATTTCCTTTTTAACATTCTCCCATTCTTCTTCTACATTTTTTACCTTATCTTTTTTATTCAGACCTTTTGCGAAGTCCTCCTCAAAAATCTTCTTTACCTCCTCTTCCTCAAGCTTCTCTAAATTCCACCGATTCATCTGACACCTCTCTTCAGGTTTTTAAACCCCAATCTACATTTCATTTTCACAAAATTTTGGTTGCTATCAATGTCTGCCCAAGGGTAAGCTTTGCAGTGGATGAGTTGATTTCTAAATCTTTGCTTAACCACGATATAATATGTCTGATACCTTGCAGTATCACCTGACGTTTTCATGTTATATTCTTCTATTATGATTTTTAACTACTGTTATTATATGTTATACTAATTTTATTTATTACCTTCATAACTTAGGTTTATTTTTTTACTTCGCATATTTATTACATTTATGTGTTAATGTGGATTCTCTTTGCCTTTTTGTGATATATTCTGATTAACCATGTTTTACCATGAAAACTTACCCAAATTCTTACTGGCTAAAGTTTGATAATCTTTATTTTTTTATCATGGAACAGCATACCTAATTGTTGTCGTATATACAACATTTGTATATAGGACATATGTATATATGCCCTATATATACATTTGATTTATTTGATATAAATCAAATTATATATTGATTTGAATAAAATATTAACTTATCCTTCTCAAAATGCTGGCCCAGAGTACTTTAAAACTGTTGCATAGTAATTCTCCTTATATTGATAAAAAATTATCAAAATGAAATATTAAAAATATTTAATTTCAGATGCAGATAACAATTGGTTTGGTAGATGTAATCACTAATAATGGAAGAATTGTAGTGAAAAGTAGCCAGGGATGCCTGTCAACAGTACAAGTCCTCTCCTTCTTCCACAACTGTGATTAATCTAGTGAATTTTCCACTGCATAATACAGATTTTCCAAGTTTTTCAAGGCTGTAAAACTCCTTTCACATTTTTGCTTACTCTACAGGTGTCTTTTTATGTTAGTGTTTAATTAATGGTACTGTCCCAAATATGATCAGCTTGAGACTATCAAAATATAAATGTTTTAGTGTATGTTGTAGGCAACATAATTTCTGAAATAATTATACTTAAAAAATATTTAGTGAATAATAATTTTAAGTCAATATGTATTGAAAATACATTAATTTTTCCATAAATTATATTAATGTACATATTCAACCTACTGTATTTAAAAAATACTTAATGTTTATTATATTAAAATATTGTTAAATAATTTAGGTATGTCCTGTTATATTCACTGATATGTCTGGAGGACACATTATCTCACATTATCCAAAGGAATTTGAGGTGTGCTGTACCACTAAAGAAAGAAGTGCAAATGGACATGAAATTATTGTTTTGCAAATTGGTAAATAGTTTTTTAAATTATTTACTTAGCGAGTTATGAACATAGTTTATTGAAATGGATGTGGCTAAAATTTAAGTAAATGAACTGATAAATATTAATTTATACATAAATAAACTAAGTCTGTTATAATAAGAGCAAAATTTTTGATCAGTAAGTTGTAAATAGGTATATAGTTTAAAATAATATTGATTCATTAATGAATACCAGAATAGTTATTTTAGTTACATAAATACATATTTTTATGTACATTTTAAAGTGTTCAGTAAACTAAATTTATAATGCTATTAATGTGCTTTAAGTATCCTGTAAAATAACAAAATATATTGTCCATTTACTGCTCATATTTTTTTCTTAATTATAAACTCTTGTTAATTAATGACTGTTATTTTGCAAATTGTTAGGATTGCTGATTAGCACAAAATTTTCCTGTCTATCTAAACCAGCCTTTTTTATCTTTAAAAATAGCTCAAAGCTTTGTAGTATATTATTTTATTTAGTATTTTGGTATGAATTAATTGTATTTTTGTAAACATACAATAAATCAATTTATTATCAGATTTTTTGTTGGTGAATTGCTTATATTTCCCTGTACCATTAAAAACTTATGGGTTTGTAAAATGCATAAATATGACCAGGATTTTTTTAACTTATTGGTAAGACGTTACATTTAAAAATGAATAATCTCAGTATATCAATCTTTATTTAATGTTTTGTAAATATATAGTCTCTCGTTACTTATTTTAAAGTGGATAATTAAACTAACTGTGCAGAGCTGATAACATTAAAAAAATGTATTTACTGTATTAAATTTGTTGGATTAAAATTTATGAAATAATAGTAAAAACATGGGTTGTGGATTGTTGTAATAAATTAAAAAATTTATTTTGTACCTGTACCATTTTATTTAGTGCATTATTCAATTAAGTACTACAATTTCTTGTCTGAAGTACATTCCATCCTACTGTAAAATGGTTATATCCACTGTCACAAATCAAATAAATAAAATATTGCAATCTTGTATTCCTAATCTGGTATATATTTCTTATTGTTTAGCTTTGATGAAATTGTATGATATATATTAATAATTCAGCTGGAATTATTGTACAGTCTTGAGTCAATTACATATACTGATTAAACAGTGTAAGGATACTAAGATATTAATATTATTGTATTTTAATTTTTTATGTAAATCAAAATGCTTTTGGCCATTAACAATTTTATTAATCCTTTCCTTTATTTAATTTCATTACTATTAGTATTTTAAGTCATATTTTTTTTAGTAAAGACATTTTGAATGTATGAAATTAATATTTATAATGTTTAAAATTAGGAATCCTAGTTTAAAGATGGTAAATTTGTTTAAGTTCTAATTCATTTTTGGAAAGCTTTTTTTTTAATATTTTATTTTTAAATTGCAATATTTTTCTTGAAACGTGTATATTCTGGTTAAGCTATAAAATATCAGCATTGTAGTATAGTGTTTTGTGTGTTACTCATAATTACATGTATACATTTTAATACAAGAACATTGCAAGGTAGATTTATACTTATAATTACTTTTTTAAGTAATTATATAAGTTATTGCTCTTTGAAACCACTATAAGAGTCCCAATTTATCCAGCCCAGTTGTCTACTAAAATCTTCTTGTGGTTGAGTAAACTGATAAAACTTCTTACAGTTGGTTTTACGAATTTCAACATATCTGGTAACACTATTTGGCTGCTAGCTATTTCTAATATTGTTTTTTCAGTGTTTATGTGTAACTTGCAACTTTATTCTATGGTTTACTTATGATTATATTAATAGCAAAATCATTAATAATGTTCAGGTAATTTTGTTTATATTTATTCAACTTTTCAGTAAATCGGAAGTTTTGAATATGATCCTAGTAATATTGTCCAGTAGTAAGTAGTTCGTAATTTTTCTCATGAAAAATTTTGATAACGTTTTTAGAAATTGCACGATTTCACAATGAGCTATGATCACTATAACCTTTTCTTTGACAATTTTTTTTATTTTTGTAAAGGAAGAAAAATATGTTTATATTAATGGCGAAAAAGATAAGTCATGTCAGTTAAAGATAAGCAGCGTAATACATTATTTACAGTACATAACTGTATATTTTTTATGATTAACTGAACAAAATTTATTTTAAATTAATGTTACAATGCTTCCAGTTGCTCTAATGGTCATCTTCAATGACTACATGTCTTGATGTATCATGATGAGACTACTTTATATAAATTAAAAAAAAAAAAACCATTAATTTAAAATAATTTGATTCAGTGTTATCATTTAATAGTATAGTTTTACATAATTTTCATTGCAGACTATAATGAAGAAAAACATTGCAAGTATTACTTTTATTTAGAATGTCTAGACTGATCAAGTAATGTACAAAACAGCAGTTGCTTATTTCACTTTATTACGTTTTAATTCTAAAGATTTCAAAAAATATGAAAAGTGTTAGTTGATGTCAAATCCTTAAGTGTAACACAGAAATTAGCTTTAACTTAGCCCCAATCAAACTTTAACTTTAACCCCTATCAAATATCTAAAGATTAGCTCTTATTTGGCCTCAATGCTCAGACTTTGGGCATGATTTTTCAATCTTATATTGTTGTGATTGTAATTTTATCTTTTACACCACTTTTACATTTTGTGAATAATAAATTAAAAGCTATTCTACAAAGGATAGGACTTTTTAAATAAAACTTTGTGATGTGCTAAAGAGTATAGTATAAAAAATATGGAGAAATCACGTTGTGTAAAGTTCATGTAAACTTGACATCTATTTTTAAAAATATACAAATAATTTCATAAAATAACGGTTTTAATATTTTTATTTATAGTTGCATCAACAATTATAGTTATTAGGGACTTATGAGTGTAAAGTAACTGTACTGGTAAATGTGTGGTCTTGAACAAACTCATACTGACCATTCCTGTGACATGTGGTTAATTGAAACTCAGCCACCAAAGAATATCCATGATCTAGAGTTCAAATTTGAATAAAACCTTTATTCAGATTTGAACCTGAGAATTCTTAACTCCAAAATCAGCTGTTTTCCAATGAGTTTACCACTTGACCAACCTGGTGGGTTTTAAATATTTATTTTTTTGTTACACTAAATTTCAAATATTAGAAGTTGACAGAAAGAAATTTTTTTTTTATTTTGATATTACTAGATTGCAAGCAGGAGAAAAATCTGAGGAATCATGAGGAGTGGAAAAAATTAAAACTGATCTTAAAGCTGTATTCAGGTTGAGCATTATTAATATTATATGACTAAGTCATTTTCAATAAATATATTGTTCTTTAAAGGAGCAGGTGGTTTAAGAAAAAGGAAACTAAAAAATAAGTATCTGTCTATAAAGGATAGTTAAAGATTTATACAATGGAAAAAAGTAGTTCCTGTTTGTTATGTGTGTTTTTTAGCTCAGAAAATAATTTGACATCATAATTTTTGATATTACGTTAAAAATATTAACAGCAGTTGGAAAATTCAGCAGTTAGGTGCCTTGAATATATAACAAAAAACACAACCTTGAAATTAAATGTGAAGTTTTTAAAGATGAAAAATTTCACTTTTAATAATCGAATCTGAACAAAAATACAAATTTCAGAATTTCTATGTGGAAATAGTTATTATTCAGGAATCAACCTTATTTCCTACACTATTTTTCTCACATCCTTTTTTTAATTTCTCATGTAAAGAAATTAGAAAGTGATGTTATGCAAGCAACATTATTACATAACAAATGACTCATCGATCATTCACTGAAAATGTATTTATTTGCCTACAAAAAATATTATGTTCACATAGAACCATAAATAACTACGTAGAAATGTGGTGATTTTGGATGAAGAAAAGAAAAGTTCTAATGAATTAAAAATAAATTTAGTTAAGTGAATATAATGTATGACAATATACTAAAGGAAAATGAAAGTTTTAAAATTCTGTCAGTACCTCATGTCTGATGAATATCAGATATGAGGTAAATATATAGTAGTTAAATCATAGAAATCTCACGAAAAAGATAAGACCCTGGTGGTCATTAAAATCATCATTTAATACCTTTATGGATATGATTGGATCATTCCAGAGTAATCAAGAAATTTTGAATTTATCATTTGCATTAGTTGAATTAATTAGTGGCCATTTATTTATAGGTATGATAAACTAAAATTTCATAAGAAATAAAAATAATTTTAATAGTGTTTCAGAATGCTATAAGCTCCTATTTCTTGAAATTTCTGAGTTTAGAAAGTAAGATTAAGTATAAATAAAAAATTCAGCAAACAAGGCCAAGCTGGCAGATTTTTATATTACTCGGTTTACTAGCAGCTCCATGTTTATATAATGTAATTTTTTCCATTCTGTAAATAAAAAAATAATTCAAACATGGTATCAGTTTTTTTTTATTGTTAATAAATGAAGCACCTGGTGCAGTAAGAAAACTGAATTCTTTTCTCGTAACCTTGGCTCATTTAAAAACCAAGTATTCTGCATTACAGTGTATTTAACTATTTTTATAAATAGCAAAAATTCTTTCCACAATTAAAATTTATTATCATTTTGTTATATTTACGAGGTGTGAGAAAAGTAATGAGACTGACTTTTTACCAAAGTTTTTATTTTTTCAAACATTATTATCCGCTTCAAACTAGTTCCCTTGGGCAGCTACACACCGGCGGAGTCGTTCCCACTCCTGGTAGCAGCACTGGAAGGCTTCAACTGGTTGGTCACAGTCTTTTGAATGTTCTCCAGCATTCCAAAATGACGTCATTTTAAGACGTTTCAATTTCGGGAAAAGGAAAAGTCACAAGGACTCAAATCAGGTGAATAGGGGGGGGGGGGGGTTGAGGAACCGTAGGAATGCGTTTTGAGGTCAAAAATTCCCTGGTGGAATTGGCCATGTGACACGGGGCATTGTCATGATGAAGCATTCACTTGCCTGCAATGTCTGTTCTCACGCGAATCACTCTTTTCTTGAGCCTTTCAAGGACACCTTTGTAAAACACTTGGTTGGCAGTTTGTCCTGGTGGAATAAATTCTTTATGCACGATACCCCTACTGTCAAAAAAGCAAATCGGCATGGTTTTGATCTTTGATTTGCTCATTCGACATTTTTTCGGTAGAGGAGATGACGGAGTGTGCCACTCTTCGCTTTGTTTCAGGATCGTACTCAAATATCCAGGATTCATCATCTGTGATCACACGATTGAAGAATTCTTGGTCATTGTCAGTCCTCTCAAGAAGATCAACGCACACATCTCTTCGATTGTCCTTCTGTTCCGTTGTGAGGTTTTTTGGCACAAATTTCGCATGTCCAAATCGTCTGTCAAAATTTGATGTACGGTGAAAATGTTTAAATTTAACTGTTCACTCATCATCCTTATTGTTAAACGGCGGTCTGATCTCACAAGAACCCTCACACGATCAACGTTTTCGTCAAATTTTGATGTTGAAGGTCTCCCTGAGCGAGATTGATCTTCAACGTGTTCTCGGCCTTCCAAAAATGATTTGTGCCAGCGGAAAACTTGTGCTCTTGATAAAAAAATGTTCTCATAGGCCTGTTTCAACTTTTCAAAGGTCACACTAGCGGATTCCCCAAGTTTAACACAAAACTCGATTGCACAACATTGCTCTAAATTCCGATGCTCCATTTTCGTAACACAAAACAAAAACACAACTTCACTGATGGCGGTGTCAAAAATAATGTGTTGGCTGAACGGAGTTGAAACTCGTACTGAGCATTTGGAAGGGATGAACAGACCGGTAGACACAGCGTTGCCAGATCGCTCGCAGTGTTACCAATCTCATTACTTTTCTCACACACCTCGTATAATGAGTATTTGCTAATAATAATAATTAAATAATAGGCCTATACTCTACAAATTATAATAATTTATTAATAGCTTAGTCATTTTATATGTATTCATAGAATAGCTAAGTAGTTTTTCACTTTGTTTACTAATATTTAATACTATTTGTTTACTTTTCATTTTCAATAAATTGATTTAGTTCAATCCTTCAATTCTTGGCGTGTCCCGGTACGAATGGTATTATTGGTTCCTTCTCCAATGTGTGGCTTGTTAGTTAATATTTTGTGTGTATTAATGAATTAATAAATTTTTTGCGTTTTTTGTTAGTGATTTTGTTTACAATTACAGAATTTAAATCCATAGTTTAAAATAAAAAGCTCGGTAGTCAAGCTCGTTAAATAGTTAATAATGTATACGATTTTACGAAGAAAGAAGCTATAAGGAAAATTAGAAGGTGACAATTATTTAGTGCGCATTCAAAAATATGAAGAAAAAACCACTGCAGCTTGTGGGATTTCAATATCACAAGCTTAAAAACTACAAAAAGAAACGCAGGATCTTCTTAAATCCAAATCGCAGTCGCGTACATTCACCCCACAAAAAAAGTACAAACAACGTTCAAAACCAGTTAGTGGATTAGACAGTTTTGATCAAGGCGTTGTAAAAAGAATGGTTAACGAGTTTCACGCAAAACATAATGAACTGCCTGCATTAAATAAATTACAAGAACTACAAAAGCGTATTCAATTTAAAGATTCTTAAAATACGCTAGTAGCTATCTTGAAAGAGATAGGGTTTAAGTGGTATAAAACTGATAATAATAAGAAGCTTTTGGTAGAGAAAGAAGACATCCGGTGGAAGACAATAGAATATTTAAGAAAAATGACTGATTGCAGAAAAGAAAATTCTTCCATTGTTTATTTGGACGAAACGTTTAGTTTAACGGCCCATTCGGCGACAAAATCGTGGTCGGATGACAGTAGTGCAAGAGTAAGTGTCGATTAATAAAGGTTAATGATAGTCCACGCCGGAGGAGAAATGGGGTTCATTCCGAACGCGATGTGAACTCGGAAAACAAGTTCGAAAAAACAGTGACTGTCACAACAGCAACACAACAATTTCATGAAGTAAGTAGGCATCTGAAAAATTAATTCCTGGTCTTCCCCCCTCACAGTCAGTGGTTGTTATCGATTATGATCATACCTCAATTCACTTCTAGACAAGCCTCCGAATTCACCTAATAGGAAATGTGGCATGATTATTTAGTTAGAAAAAAACAATATTCCGTTTAATAAAGCATTGTTAAAACCACAGCTCTATGACGCAATTAAATCACATAGAAATCCAAAAATAAACTATCATTTTGATGAACCATTAAAAAAAAACACTGGCGTCAGGTTCTACGACTTCCACCTTTCCATTCCAATTTAAATCCGATCGATATGGTATGATCAGCTCTAAAAAGATATGTTAGTAGTAATAACGCAACAAGGTCAGATATTAAATAATTAGCTGAGGAAAAAATGAATGAATTAATAAGCATGATTGAAACCATATTGCGAACATGTAAAAAGCTGAAACTGAGTAGGAGTAGATGGAACTACTAATCTATGAAATGACATAAATTTATCATACATCTAGACAGTGGTAGTGAAAGTGATTTTTCCAATGAAGATAGAGAAGATGATGAACTTGCACAGGAACTAGACATATAATAAAAATTTCTAGTAGTGTTATAATAATAGTATAATCAACAATGAAAACAATCGTACAAAAAAGATTTACATTTTAAATAATAAGCTGTAAATATTGTAAAAAAAAGAATTGTACAATAATAATTGTACATCTGATTTGGTGTAATTACGGATACAATATATATTCAAGCACTAGTTAAGATTTTTTTAGTTTATAAATATACCTATATTAAAATCCTTGCTTTTGCAATCCTTTTTTATTGAATTAATACTAATTACGTAATAATGGATTATAACTAACAGTACATCATAGCGATACTAAATTAAACGTGCATAAATAAAAATACAACGATTATTATTGTTGTCATATTAGAGGTGTAAATGTTTTCATGTTTAGTAATGAAGTCTCGACCTTCTTCAACACGAGCTTTTATTTTCATTGTACCTACTGTACCTACTAACATTTATTCCTTATGCTAATTTCCGAAGAAATAGTGCGCAAAAACATAATGGTTACGTAAATTCTGATTGAGTTTAGCAAAATTAGACGTTCATCATAAATCGGACGTATAATTCTAAAAAAGTTGGTTAATAATTTTTAGTTATCAATGATTGCGGACTTCCAAAACGTCTGTAAAGCAGCAGATCTTTATCAGTTTTGCTAATATATGAATTTTATTTGTATAATTTTTCAGGAAATTGTTCGCTGTCACAAAATTTAACAAAACAGTCAAATTTTAGGAACTATTCTGTCTGCTTTTGAAATAATTTCAGATTACGGGGACCAGCCTGTTGGCAATTTTGGCAGTTTTTTCAGACTCATGTTATTATTTTAGTTTTTTCCTTATGTTCATTTCCAAGACAGCATGCGCGAAAATAAAATTGCTATATGAAAATTTATTTATTACAAAAAAGTGTACCTATTTTAAGAACAGTTAATCTAATTTCAACGACTGAAATCCTTGATTCACTTACTCAAAAAATGGTGGACTATTTAGCTTTGAAAAATATATGATTTTTACTTGTAGACACTTGAAAAAAATAATTGGCTTTCATAAATTCAGCACATCAATCACAATTTATGAACCAATATTATTTCTATATGACGTGGTTTAAGTTTACTCAAACAAAACGAACTTTTGTAATGTTGACTTTTTGTAAAAGTGGAGAATTTTTTGTTTCCTATGCTAACCTCCGATAGCAGAGTGTGCGAAAACGTGATTAGGAACTAAATAAGCTGGAAACTATTACATAACTTTCCCGGCTATGTTGGTCAAATCATGAACAAGATTTAAGCATCAAGTTCGTACTATTCTTTGGATAAGAACCTAAAACTTATTTAAGTAAAGTTTTTTGATATCACCAAAAATGGGGTTTTGAAGACAAAAAAAACATCATACTCCCTTAATAGGCACAGTATCAAGTTGATTTAAAGTGGTCGTTAGTCCTCTAAACATTACCTAAAACTTTTGTCTGAAACAATTTTTGATATGACCAACCCTTACGGCAAGGGATGACCAAACTCTTGCTGGAATTGTAAGAAGATGGGGCTTGTCATATGCTATATGCTACATGTGAAACTTTTTTCACATGCAACTATTGTCGTATTGAATAAATTTGAAGTTTTCTTAACTTTAAGGTGGAAATCATTTTTATCCCTTACTTAGCACCATTGAAGTCTACCTCTGCCTTCTGGCGTGCCGAAAGGGATTTTTTTTTTATTTCGGAATAATCCTTAAAAGAAGTAATTAAAATTATTAGAACAGAAATTAATTAATAATTTTTTTTTATAAACATCAATTACAGACATTTATACTTTATAATTTATAAACATTTAACTTTTAGTATATTAGGAAGCCCATATTTCCTGATAGGTCACACAAGTCTGGTTTAATCTGTTACCCCAGAATGGAAAAGTTATCACTTACAGAAACAGATTAGGAAAGAGGGAGAGGTTATAGGAAAGACCATTAACGTAAAAAGATACTACCTCTGGATCATGGTAGTTCAACATCAATCCAAACAGCATTTTTGACACAAATTAATCATGATTTTGTCATTTTATCTGGTGAAAAGAGGAAACAATGTATTTAACTCACTTTAAAAGGGATTATTAGATAACAAAATGTAGATGGTAAAAGTACAATTTTGTTATCAATAATAATGTGGGAGGCCAGTTTGAGAGAGAGGTTTGTGTAGTTAAAGTATGAAAGTTTAAAAAAATAGTTAAAATTTACTTATTGCAAATTAAATTTTATTTAATATTACTGAAATATTTAAATTTCAGTGTAATAGTTAAAATATTAGGGAATATTAAAACAATTCAATGAGTATATGAAATTAAAAAAGATTTATATGCAAAGACAGTAAAATTGTTTACCTTTGTTAACGATCATATAAATTTTGGGGTCAGTGATAACATATTAAATGCAAAGCTATCTATGTTCACTTTTTGCAATGTCTTTTCTAGTAGTTTTTTGATTTCATAATATGTTAACAGACTGAGGATCCTGTGAGATAAAATACTTTTGTTAATCTTGTATGGTATAAATTATAATGGTAATAACAATTACATACAAACTGCACAATTATGATTCCTAGGTGAATAAATGAAATGCTTATAAGTGAAAAATTAAGATATTGTTAATCTCTGAAACGATTTACAATTTTTTTTTTCAGAATGAAAGAATTAAGAAGAAAGGAAAAAGTCTAAGCTGATAGTAGAGAAATTGCTTATGTCTTGAGGGATAAAAAATTTCATTAAATGAAGATTAGAGCTATGAGTGAAAAAATGCAAGCAAAAAATAGTTTATGATAAACTAAGAAATATTAAAATTAGTAGTTATTTATTAACTACTTATTTATTAATAGGTTTATTAATGTGTGTGATTTAATGTTATTTATTATTTATTTATTAATAGGTTCAATAA
Organism: Lycorma delicatula; assembly: GCF_047948215.1. Classification (NCBI taxonomy): domain Eukaryota; kingdom Metazoa; phylum Arthropoda; class Insecta; order Hemiptera; family Fulgoridae; genus Lycorma; species Lycorma delicatula. The sequence continues at coordinate 126,293,195 of NC_134457.1, forward strand.
TGTGTGTGACTTAATATAGTTATTAATATGGTTATTAAAACGTGGACTTTCATTCAGATTAAATTTATTGATGTAATTGTTGTATTACCTATATAATTGTACAAATAAAAAACTGTGCCTATAGGGGACAGCACTATTAAAAAAGAACATGCCACTTGCTGTACCTCGACAATGGTGTGGAAATCGGCAAACAGATTTTTTAATTACTTATTAAACTAGAAATAATTTTAAAGTGTATATGTACATCATAAGTTTATGCTTACATGTCGATGACCAAAATTCTTGTGTATATCATGAGCTGTTGTATTTAATTATAAATTTTCTACCTCTTATACTCATTATTATGCTGCATAGGATCAATTTGGAATTCATAAATGTTTTACTCCATTTTGAAGGTTATTTTTAAAAACATTCAACAAAATTTGAATTAGTAGGCTCAAACATTTGCCAACACTGTGAAGAAATAGGTACTGTGGAACACATATACTACGATATACTTGTGTCACTGGTGGGATGAACTGAGGCACATATGGGCCATTCAAGGACTGAAACCAGATAATACCATACAATACATGTTAAAGGGACATCATGAATGAACTTAGTTTAGCTTAAAGTCGTTTATGTTTTGTGTAAAAATAATTACCATAGTGAATAGTTGTGATTATTCAAATATATATGCACTCTATAGTACTGATTTGTGTAAGTTATAAATCAAGTATTTGACTTTCATTTAAAAATAAGATATTTTCATAAAATAGAACTTCTTATAGGAAACATAATATATTATACAAATATGGTAAATGACATGAAAATTAGTGAATGCTGTACATTGCAGCTTAATTTATATATTACATATCAGTTTTTTTTTATTTAGGAGCAAACAAACAATTTAAGTTTTTCAGAAATCTGTTTAAAAGTAAAATGATTAAGTGGATATATTACGAACATTTTACTGAAAAGGCACTGACATAAAAATGAGAATAATTCTAAACAATTTATTGACAAAAAATTATAAAAATTGAGATTTATTTCCATTAGATATATAAGATAGATTTTACTGAAGATATCCAACAAATCAGAGCTGTATCAGAATTGAATAAAAAAAAATCCAATTTTGAAAATACTGATGTTTGTGATGCAGTGGTAGCATCTCAGCCTTTTATCTTGGGTCCCTGAGTTTGGATCTTGGTCAGGCATGGCATTTTTCATAGGCTACAAAATATCATTTCCATATTCCCCATTTAAGTTTCAAAAGCTTCTGTGACATAATAATGAAGAATTATTCATCACTTAAAAAAAATCTCCGATGAAAAAATTTAGCTAGAAAAAAAATATATAAAAATTTACTTTGTTAAAAAAAATTCATACTAAGTTGTATTAAAAATTAAGTTGTAATATTCTGTTATTCTTATATATGATCAGAGTTGATATTTATATTGAATAGCAGTATAAAAATCTTATTTCTGTACTGAATTGTAATTCACATATTACGTTATGGATTTACTATCTTGCCCATTAGCTAATTTGTCAAATTCATCTATCAGTAGATTGTAGTACAATGGTATTTATATAACTGGTATAAATCAAAGTTTGTATCAACTATAATTAGAAAAAAATCTTTTTTTCTTAACTACAGGTATATCCAAACAATGTTTAATACTAAAACACAGAGGACATTCAGTTGAAAACCATCAAAGATGGATGAAATTCTGACAAATATTTTGCCAAAATTGATTCCTTTTAGTGATTAAGAAGTATATATGCATATACTCAATGAATGTGAGTGAATAAGTGAAATTAATAGAATGTAAACATTATGTATGTTTAACATAGACATTTATCAATAAAATTAGAAATTTTTCCCAAAACTTTTATATATATATATATATATATACAATTTCGCATATATATCGAAATATATACAGTATATCAATTTATAATAATATAACAAGTATATACAACCACCACAAGATATGTACTAATGAATAGGGATTTTCTGCTAATGATCAGTACACTCTGGTGCTAAGCTAAGGGGGTTTGTGTGTATGTGTGTGCGTGCTTGTGTGCATGCATGCACACACACACAAATGCTGTTTAATAGGGTAGGATAATATGAAATAACTAGCTTTTTTCTGAATACATAAATTTGAAAACATAAAACTTAAGGTAGAGGTTCTGAAATGGTTAACATAATGGATATATTTTATATTACAATAAAATATAACAATTTTACAAAATTTCTGGTAAAAACCTGATTTATCATAAAATCTAACCAACAGATTAATGAAATAATTCTTTCTACAAAATTTCATGGCATTTGGTTAAGCTAAATCAAGAAATATTGTACAGATGTTCAAACATATCTAACTTATTGTATGGTGTACCTTTTTGGAATAGAATACAAAAACATATACACTGAGTATGCATCTAAACATGAATTAACCTAACACTACACTATGTCACAGCCTGCTGTTTACCGAGTTCAACATAACGAATACAATATTCATCTAAAATTACACTAACCAAAACTGCCAAATACACCTATAACATGGTCTATCATATTTAATCTTTCTTACTGCATGTATTAGCACCATGTTATTAAAACTAATAGTGAGTATTTACAATTAATTTAATTATAGTATATATAAAAAAAATATCTATACTATATATATTTGAATATAAAATTCTGATGAAAACAAAATAAAAACATAATAAATAAAATATGGATACTCTTCATTATTACATAACTATAAAAATGTCTTTATTATTAAATATTTACAAATAAAGAGTCTCAAAAATTAGTCTTTACGTATAACTTTGATTTATATAATATAATATCATTCATTCATAAACATAATCTGATTAATCATAATCCATGCTGGAGGAGAAATGGGGTCCATTCTGAACATGATGTTAATTTGGAAAGCAAGTTCAAAAAAACAGTGACTATAACAAGAGTATCAACACAACAATTTTTTGACGTAGGCATCTGAAAAATTAATTCCTGGTCTTCCTCCCTCCCAGTCAGTGGTTGTTATCGATTATGATCCATACCACAATTCGCTTCTAGAGAAGCCTCTAAATTTAATGATAGGAAAAGTAATATGATTAATTGGTTGGAAAAAACACAATATTCCGTTTAATAAAGCAATGTTAAAACCACAGCTGTATGACAAAATTAAATCACATAGAAATTCAAAAGAAACTGCCATTTTGATGAACCATTAAAAATTACTGGCGTCAGGTTATATGACTTTCACCTTTACATCCCAATTTAAATCCAATTGAGATAGTATGGTCAGCTTTAAAAAGATATGTTAGTAGTAATAATGCAACATTTATAAGATCAGATATTAAAAAAATTAGCTGAGGAAAAAATGAATGAATGAATAAGGATGATTGGAAACCATACTGCGAACATGTGAAAAAGCTGAAACTTACTTTAAGAAGATTGAACCACTAATCTACAAAATGACATAAATTTATCATACACCTAGACAGTGGTAGTGAAAGAGATTTTTTGATGAAGACAAAGATGGTGAACTTGCACAGGAACTGGATGTATAATGCAAATTTCAAATAAGCATTAATAATAGTACAATCACAATGAAAACAATTGTACAAAAAAAATACTATGAAAATTATAAATAATAGTAATTATAAATAATAATGTAGTAGCGGATAAAATATACAATCAAGCACTAGTTAAGATTTTTTTGGTTTAAAAATACACTTAAACTAAAATCCTTGTTTTTGCAATCTTTTTTATATTATCAATACTAATTATGTAATAATGTATTATATTAATAAAAAATAAAAGCAATAATAAATTAAATATGCATAAAGTACAATGATTATTATTGTTATCCAATTAGATGTGTGTAAATATTTCCAGGCTTGGTAATAATGCAGTGTCAACCTTCTTCAACACAAGCCTTTAATTTCATCGTACACACTGTAAATAATTGATCAACTTACAAATCTCAGAAATAGATTTTTTTAGCTTCATGTTTTCTCTTATAGCTGTGTTAGTGAACAGAGTGTAAACATTGATTCAAAAATAAATAATAAAGTTTTTTATCAATTTATGCATGTAATGATGAATTATATATAATATGAAAAATTGATTTGAAAAACAACATTAATGAATATTTAGTTAATGCTGCTAATTTGATGAAAATGCTATAATCTTATAAACTCTAAAAAGAAAAACCTGTCTATGAATTTTCAGATCACAGCTATTCTTTGAATCAAAGTGTCTATTTTTGTTATGTATAATTTAAAAAAATGTATCCTTTATCAGTGATCTGTTCATAATAGATCATTTTATATATATAAAGTTTTGTAAAAATTACATTAGAAAAGAATGTAATAAAAATTATTAGAAACATTTTAGAACTATTGTACTTAATGCATCTACTTAATGTACCTACTATATCATGTGATTAGGATTCCACTTGGACTGTTTCTTGTGACCTGATAAGCTTTGTTATAAATTTATCTAGTTCTTTAAAATGTTAATAACTTGGGTTCTTCATATATTTTCAGATTTATATTTATGCATTAACAGTCAGGTTAGTTCATTTAGAAACATAATACTATACTCCACTGCAATCATTTTTCCCCACACAATCCTAATCCTGTGCAATTATATTTTTATTTATACCTGAATATATTCTCTATTAAAATAGTCTTGAATATTTTTTGTGATATGGGGTAGTTACATAGACAAAACTTTCTGTAGTTGTATGCTATGAGTATATCATGCATCCTGCCCTTATATGTTCAGATAAAATGTAATTGAATCTTTAGTTTAACACTGTTTTTTCCCTTATGATAAATGCACATGAAATAAAATTCAGGACAGTTATAATAATATACAAGATCATAGTGCAAAATAAAAAGGAATTTTTATGAAATTTTAAGTCATTATTGTAAAACACCCCATTCAATTGAAAAATTTGTATTAAAATTGCAATCATATTAAATGAAGAACCATTTAAAAAATTGTATTCAGATTTTAATAATAAAAACAGCTTTATTTTATAATAAACTTTTTCGTGATTTATCAGTACAAAATAAAGACAAAAGAAAAAAGAATTAGGTAAGACAAAAAGACAGATTAGTTAAAAAAAACACTACGCATTCGATTAATTTAGATCCATGGAAAGTAGTTCATAAAATAATATAGGGAAATGGTTTTTTATGATGCTTCATGGGACATAAAACTTAAAAAAAGCAATTAAATTTAGTTACAATTTGGTACTAACTAAATTTAAGAATATAAGTGTATATAATTAAGGATAAACAATTTGGGAAATGATCGTCCCATCGTTGGCTGCAAGCTTGCTCTTGATAGTGGAAATTTCTGTAAAATGATATTCGAGAAGACGCTAAAATCATTTTTCTCTTATAATAATTTTAAGATAGTACAATTTTAAAAAATTATGAATTGCGTCTCATTTAAAGGAATGATTTAAAATTCCTGGAAGCATTAATTTTTTACGTTTGTATAGACCTAGGCAAACCTGACACACAATTAGATATCATGAAAACCTTAGTTTCGCGGCAAAATGTCAGAAGCAATGCAATCCGTTTGGCAGTGACGTCTCGTGCCCGCTCGTCTCTTTCTTGAGTTCAACGAGGTCTGAAAATCCTTGACTAGGAACATGTGCGTTGGGTATCATTAACAGAGACATTTTTTGTGTAATAATCATTAATTGTAACATTAAATTGTGAATTTTGGCCTAACTTTTTTAACTTAGTAGTTTTCATTTCAGAGACAGTACTTACAGTTGACAGTTAAAAGTTACCAGTGTCTTTAAGGTTGTTCAAGTTCATGTGTCACATTGACACGCCGAAGAGCTGTCTTGTTTTGAAAGTCTGATGAGTATGAAATTCGGTCGTCATGTATAAAAATAAGAATTGTAAGTAAAGTTAATTGTGTAATTGGTCATTAGTTATTATTTTATGCATTACTTCTTGTGTTATCCAAGATTGTTTCTTAGTGTTTTGACGGTTAGGCACGTGGAGGGATTACAAAGCGGTTTTTTGTTTTCATCCATGATTGATAGCAAGTTTGTTGTAATTGTATTGTTAATTAAGCCTTACCTCAATTTTTCTATACTTCTACTATTTCGAATTTTGGGTTCTTTTTCCTATTGTTATAATGAGGTTGTACATAACCTAAATTTGCTCAGTTTCATAATTTAACTACGAAACGTTATAATAGATACGTTAAAATAAGATTTGATATCTCGAGCGGTTAAATTTTTACGGAATTATTAGCTGGCATTTTAGTTTATTATTTAAAAGGATATAGTTAATGAATCTTGCCAATGTATCAATTATTTAAATGAAGTGTAAAATCTTAGAATTTGATTATGTAGTGAAGTACGTTTTTTAAATTTCGTATTTGTGTTTTGCAAGAAAAATGCTTTGTTTCTATAAATTTTCTAGTGACGTTTTCTTGAGTGAACCAAGACCCGTTTTAAAATATAGTGCTCTTTTTTTATTATTTAATTTTATTTGGTCATGCTGAAGATTTCGATCAATTTAATATTTATTAAAATGAACTAAATTTTTAACAGAAACCTTTGTAAGGATATCGCCGTACACGTAAATTAATTTGTAAATTAGTGTCAGCAATTTATTTATTTAGGGTAGTTAATCCTTAAAATTGTAAATAACTTTTTTGTTGTAATTAAAACTAATGAAGTATTCAGTTAGTTTATGTGATGAAAAAGTTAACAGGGATGTCAAATCTGGGAACTATGTTTTACTAAGTGATATTTCTAAAATTTGATTTAAATTTAATTATTCTTACAAATTGATTTACCATTATTGTGGGAATTGGATTGGTGTATCTACTTTCATCATACTTCTTGTGCATTCTATTTTATGCAAATGTAAAAGATTTTGGATTTTTCATTGGAGAAGTTTGTTTTTACTTATATTGGTAACCCTTAACAATTGCACATAGCATTGTGGAAATAAACTGGCATAGAAAATATGAATAATCCATGTGTTGGAAATATCTCAATACTCCAATTTCAAAATTATAATTTGTGGTATGTAAAAATTTTTATACCCAGTGTGGTGTAATTTTTCATTTGTGAGTAAAATTAAATTTTTTTAATAAGAATTAATTAATAATAATTCAGAGTTATTTTTGTACATTAATAGGCACATTTCACATTTAATTTCTTTTTTATTAAGTGTTATATTAATTATTTATTTTTTGTTAAACTCTTTTTTTTTAATCTTATGCATTTTGGATACTACTAATGTTTTTTATTTGTGACTGTATTTTGTGATGTTTCTGATCAATGTATTTTTTTCATTGCTATAGATTACATTGTTATACATTCTATAGATTACTACTGACAGTTATCTAAGGCATGAGAAAGAAAACTTGTGTATGTATAAAATTCATATAAAGTGCGTCAAGAAATGGAAAGTAATTTTAGGATATGCTTTTGTGAAATTAAAGAAAAAACCTCTATGTATAGATTGATATGAAAATGTTTTGTTTTGAAATTGCTAGTTAAAAATTCTTTCCTGATCTTTGTTCAAGTTGAAAGAGTTTATACTGAAATTCTTAAAATTCAGATTAAACTACAATTGATTTTATGTTTTTGACCTAAAAATTAAAAATAATAATGGGTCCTAGAAATTTTCTATGGAATCATCAAAGACTTTAAAAATTGCAGAAGAGAAATGTATGTTTTTGTGTTTTACATAAATTTACTTTGTTTAACTGATAAAAAATAATACTTAACATAATTTGCAGAGAATTTAATTCTGAGAAAATTGGTGTAAATAATGTTATCTGTAAACAAACATTAAAAAAAGGAAAAGAAATTATATTAAGCCAAACATATCAAAAACAAACATTAAAAAAAAAGGAAAGAAAAAAAAATATATTAAGCCAAATGTATCAAAATGTAACAGGAAATATATTTTATTATTTTAATTAAGTGCTGGATGTAGATGTTATTTGACGAAAATTCATTATAACAAAAAAAAAAATAAACAAAATATGTTATTAGATTTTCACAAATTTATTTAAAAAATAACAGATTTCAGTACATAGTACCTTCGTCAGGAGGACTATTATCCATTATCTGTTTACTTCTGAGCAAGGTACTGTATACCAAAACAGCTGTTGTGATTTTTTAAATAAATCTTGTGAAAATCTAATTGCATGCCTTGTTCTGTATTATTTTAAAACAAGAAAGAAGTTTTTTGCTTGCCCATGCTACCTGAACTCCATTGATTGATTATTTCATGTTTCATTTCTTGAACAAAAATTACCTCAGTAAATAAAATGAACTTATGTTATGACTTGTCTGGAAGCCAATGATCGCAATTCAAGAGCTCTAGGTAGCCAGTTTTAAATCCTCTGCAAATTGAAAGGGAAAAATTATACAAAGAATTCACCATACTTTACTTTGTAACACTGTTATTGTGGCAGATTTGAATAGTAGTTATGTTGAATTTGTCGAGTCATATTAGTTTTTTCATTGATGATTTGTTCCTGACACAATTGAATATGAAGATGAATCACACACAATATGAATATGAATCAGTCGTATGTAATACTAAAATATTGAAGCAAAGGTATATGTGTGATTTTTGATAATTATTTTTTGACATTTTTTTGATAATATATGAGCAAATTAATTACAAAAAAACACAAGCAAATTATGTTTGTGTTTCTTTTGTATTCTCGATCAGAAAAATAGAATATTTCCATTCATTTGTATAAGGTTACAAAATTTTTCAAGTTCAGTTCATAAAACTTGTCAGTTATTGTAACTCTGTAAGTGATCCGACAAATTATTGAATAACTGGTTAGTCATACTGTAAAATAATGTTTATGCTAAGCTTAATAAGATAAGTAGTGGAGTGGTTTCTTATTACCTTCTTCATTGAGCCAAAAGGTGTTGTTAGAGCATGCCAATGATGTGTAGGGTGGGATATTCAACTCTTTAAGTGACATCTTAACAGTTTTGTTTTTAATTGTAAGTTAATTAACTTAGAAGTTTCTATTAAATTAATCTTTATTTGATTTTTCATTATTTTTTAATTTATTTTGAGTTAGTTAACTTTATTACAGTTTTTTTGAAATATCAATACAATTTTAGTTTGGTTTAAAGAAATAGCATTTTCTCATATTTTCAAGTAAATTGTCGTAAAATTTTTATTTGATTTTGTTAACATCTTACTTGGTTTTGGTTTAACATTTTTGATTGACAAAGTAAACTGAAAGCATTGGCGATCTGAAAATTACATGAATTTTTGCTAAATTAAATTCTTTAAAAGTTATATTTACTATGTCTTCTTTATTCATTTATTTGATAACCTAGAAAAATTGTCTGATTTTTTATTTTTTTGTTCATTTCCTCAAAAGCTGGTATATATAGTAGGGGAACTGCATATTTTTCCAGTCAAAAATAAATCAGTTTTTTATTCTATAACTTTTGTCTCAAGGATTTTAGTATAGCCTTGTTTTATTTGTTGAAGCAGAGATCAGGAAATTGTTTTTTTAAATGTGATGAGAATGCTTATAGAAAAAAATGTGTATGAATTTTTTGTTTATTTTCAGCAGTAGTACATTCCGAAATTATTTTGATTTCCTGTGAGATACCTACTATTTATAAGAGAAATATAATTATGTAAATTGAAGTTAAAAGCACCATATAAAAACAAAAATACTTTCATTTATTTGAGTAATATCTTTTTGAATATAATTCTAGAAATAAAAATAAACTCTAAAGTTATTGGATTTAACATTTTTAATAAACAGATTTATATAAATTTTTTAATATACTTATGATATTGTTAGTAAGACATACATAAGATATTCGTGAATAGTGAATTAGTTCATAGAAAAGTGCTTAGTTGGCAAAATTGTTGAGGAAAACACAAATGAAATGAGAATATCTTTAACTTGAGAATATCTGATAGAGTAATTATGTTTTAAGTTAAAATATCAGCATAAAACAGAGAAGAATGGAAAAAGCATCAGAAGAGTCAAATGACAAGATTAAAAAAATAAATTAAGTTTTTTCATGGTCACTAGGGTGGCCCTTATTTTTTGATTTTAATTTTTATTGGTCACACCTGTGTAAATTATAACATTGTGTGAAAAAATAATTTGTGCAAAACTTCAGGATGATTGGACCAAGAGAACATGCTGCATTTGAGTTGAACTTCAGAGATTTCAATGATAACGCATTATCTCCTCATAGATATATATACACTTCCTGCATAAATATTAGTGAATATTTTACGATGCTATAACGTCTGACAATATTGATTTCATATGTATGTATTTCAATATTATATCAGAAACAAATTTAGTAATGATAAAATCTTGTGTACAACGTAGGGCCTGAGTTATAATTAGGGTTGCAGCAAAGGGGCTATAAAAAGTAGTTATCTTTTCTGCAAGCCTTTACGTTTCTTACGTATGGAGACAGTTTCCTTTAAAAATCACAAAGAATTCGTTTAGCCTCTGTATAAGAAATAAGCATCTGGCACAGTAGTGATGGTATTTCTGTTTTTGTATTGTAAAAGTGTTTCGAGGTAATAAACAATTTTGAAAAAATGGAGCATAGAAGTGATAAAATTTTTCTTGTGGACTATGACAAAAGTCAAATCATTGGCATGAAACTTTCCATAACTGGTAAGTTTTATGTGTTTTATTGTATAATTTACATAAAATTAAACTTTAGTTTTGAGTAATTGCTGTAATCTTCATAAAAGAAGTTGAAATGTTTTGGGAAAATGCATGCACTTCAAAAAAAGATACACATGGTAGTATTGAATAATTATTCATTTTACCAACATTAGTGAATGCTGTAAAAATCTCCAAAATTGCATAAGTGAGCTGCAGAGGCAGAGCAAAATATATTTTGTGGAATTGCTAAATGTTCTTTTTGATATCAGTGTCAAGGGTGCATTAAAGTCTGTGAAAATGGAAGATAAAGAAATCAAAGGAAAAAAGTTAATAAATCCATTTTCCTGTTAATTTTTTTGTAGAAATGATATATAGCTTTTCTTTTATATTGTACGAAAAATGCAACTTCAGTCAGCATCATCAAATGATTAAAGAGAAAGTGATTTGGTAAAATTAAATTGCATTTGAAGGTTCTACGATAGGTGATTTGATGTCCATAATGAAGATCCAGATCCAAGTGATCCAAAGCAGATGAGGGGAGTAAAACAGATTATCATTTTGACTGTCAACTTTGGACACATGTAAAGTTACTGAACGTGATACTGGAAATATTATTATTGCTGTTGCTTTATCATTAGGACATGACATTCATATTTAGTGATTAATCATTCATCAATTATGTGTAGTTGCCTTTGTTTGCAAGCTGAGAGAGCTATGAAATTATGAGAAGCTTTCCAACAAAACTTACCTAAGTTCATAACAATTCATTTGGAAGTAAAAATATTACTAACCTTAATGGGAAAGGACTTGCTAGAAAGGCTACCTGTTGTAATTAAGTGTGACCAAAGTGAAAAACGTTTAGGAGTTAGTAAATTATCAAGTAATGGAAGAGAACAAGTGTCAACTGTATTTAACTTGCTGAAATAATGGGATTATCCACAAAGGTGGCAAACTCTATTGCGATACAATAACAAATAATTTGGGATGATTCCATGGAGCTTGTAACATAACAGAACAGATGATTGAGCAGGATCTACAATATTTTCCTTGTCATTATATGTATGAGATGGATTTGAAATCTGTTTTTGAAAAAAAGGATAATTTTCAAGTCCAGAAATTATCATTTTCAAAGATTTTCAAAATGCATAGCCTAACATAGATTAAATAAATTTTCAATTAAGTATTAACAACCATTGTGTTTATGAAAAAACTGCAGGTTGTAGAATTAATATTAAATTTGTGTCTGAAAAATGTAGAAAAGAACATCCAAAAGATGATTATAAAGAATTTCTAGAATCAATTGTCATCTTTCTAACTTGGAGAATGTTTCTCTAGGTGAGAGTTCATCCTAGGGAATTAATTTTGCATGTCTGGAGCTTTACATAAGGCTTGGTGGATGGCTAAAGCCATTAATGAATTAAAAACATATATTTTTCGTGAACATGTTAGCGTAAGACTACTTATCAAAGATTTAGGTGTATTAATTGTTATGTGTATATTCAACCATGGTTCAATGTGTCAGCATTTTTGTGAAGTAGCATCATGACAAACTGCAACTGCACAGTATAATTTAATATCACAAAAGAAACGAATAAATGAATTAGTGTCAAATAATGCTAATGAAGACAGATACAAAAATACATTTTATGATTTTTTTTTATAATATTACCCAAGAAATCCCTGATCGCACAAGAATATTGGAAGCACACTGATTCAGCAGGTTTTGAATAACAGAGTTGATGTACTCACCATAATTATGATTAAAAATTATTATAATGTAATGAATTCTATTTTAACTGAAAAAGAAATTAAATTAATTTGTTTAGATGTACATTCTATAGTTAAGTATTATAGATGAGCAAATGAAAGTAACCTTAAGTTTGGGTGACTAAATTTTTCATGCTTATTGAAAATAAGTACAATTCTTTTCTAACATCTTAACATATTGCATTTACATTTACCTGCAATGTGTTTGCATCTTAAATATTCATTAAATTATGATGAGTTTGTGCCTGAAAACTTTTCTTTCATCTAGATCAATTGTGAAAAGATTTACAAGATTTGTCATTGTTAAAACTTTTAATTTGTTATTATAGAGTCAGTTATTATTGATGTGCCAGAGAAGTATAAAGAGGTACTGCATGTAACATGCTGATTTTGACTGCATATACATGGGCAACCATAACACAATAGAACAAAAAAAAAATTTCTCCTAAGAATGAGAAGAAAACGGTTGGTTGTACAGAGTAAATCGCGAAGAGAAAACCCTGCTTGAAAAAAGATTTTATCGGATCGTGTTAATTAGTTATTAATGATTAAAGTTAAACATTTTTTGACTCAACCATATGATTTTTTGATGTGTGTATTGGAAATTTTATACAGAATATGAATTTCTGAAAATTATATAAAAAAAAGAAAACAAGAAGAATATTGATGTCTGAAAAATAAATAAATAAATCGAGAAAAGGTGAAATCGGGAAATATCTTCAAACAAGTGCTAACGATAAGCTATAAGGGTAATAAACAGCGGGTTGCCGTAGCATTGTTGTTACCTTTTATTGCAGGGATTATGGCGGCCCGACAATGCTACGGCAAACCGCTGTTTATTACCCTTATAGCTTATCGTTAACACTTGTTTGAAGGTATTTCCTGATTTCCCCTTTTCTCGATTTATTTATTTATTTTTCAGACATCAATATTCTTCTTGTTTTCTTCTTTTTTTTTATATAATTTTCAGAATTTCATATTCTGTATAAAATTTCCAATACACACTTATAAAAAAATCATGGTTGACAGTCAAAAAATTTTTAACTTTAATCGTTTAACTAATTAACGCGATCCGATAAAATCTTTTTTCAAACAGGGTTTTTCTCTTCGCGATTTACTCTATTCAACCGTTCTCATCTTAGTTTTAGGAGAAAATCTATGTATCACTGTGTAATTATAGAAGGATAAATCCAGACTGCAGAAATGAAATTAACTAGTATGATTTATAAGAGAAAAGAAAAATAGAATCAGAAAGAGAGTGTGACTAATCAAAGGAATGGGAAATCTAAATGAAAAAAATTGAATAAGATTGCTTTAGATATGTAATGACAACAGAGAATTGAAAAATAGCTGAGAGTGTTATTTGAAATGGGCTAGAATAAAATCCAGTTGGAAAAAACATAGAAGAGATGAAACATAGAATAAAATAAAAGAGGACATATTAGGAAGAGAGTGTCTCAGGAGTATTTCACAGAGTTACAGAAAATTAGAAAAGCAAGTGAAGTATTTATGAAGGGATCTTACCCAACAGATAGGTGAAATGAAAAAAAAAGATTTTATTGTATTATAATGTAAGAAAACTTAAATAGTGTAAATTTATTAGACCTGAATTAAAGAAGGATAATCTTGCTGCCTCGATAAACATCACATAAACATCGATAAACTTATATGACATGATTTATGATTGAAATTCTTTGCTTTATAAAATTAAAAATATTCACTTTATGTTAATCTGAGAAAACTGTTTACAGCATACCTGTTGTATCTAGAAGTCATAATTTTTTAATTTTTTTTTTGTGAATAGAAAAAAACATTTATTTACTTTTTTATTATAAATGCTTTATTTTCATCCATTACTAAATTGTTTTTATTTTTAAAAAAATTTTATTAATGATAATCTAATATATTTATATATAAATACACAAGCAAAAATGGGAGTACAATTTTGATGAAAGAAAAGGTTATGATAATATTATAACCTTTGAACTATGTTGCATTATGTAATATATAAAGCAACTAACATAATGGAAACAACAATTTTATAAGTACTTAATCCGTAAAATACAATAAAAACTAATTTTATTTGTCTTATTAATCTTGACAAAAATTTAATTTGTAAATCCATCCATCAATTAAATGATATAAGATTTAATGCGAATTAATACTGGAAAACTGTTCAAAATAACATGAAGTAAAATTATCTACACTTGAATATTAATGTGTTCTTTCATCTCCATAAGGTAATTTACAGTTCTTAGTCTCTTTTTATCTACAATTCTTAGTGTGCACGTACACTGTAAGAAGAATATGTAAAATTATTTTACATATCAACTGTCAGTACCTGACAGTGGTCCCAGAGGTTAATCAAAAAAAAAAGGTTGAACATAAATATTTATATTGAAAATTTAATGACTTTTATATTGCATTGCAGTAAGTTATGTTAATGTTAATAGGCTAGTCATAATAAGACATTTTGTTATACTTCGAATTGAGGCAGTGATCCTAAAGGATGTCATTAACTGAACGCATGTGATTGATCTATGCTGGGTCACAAGCAATCTTAAAAAAATATTCTTTTCTGCTTTGAATGTGGTTCTGCAGCTTTTGCACTTCATTGAAAGCAATTCTTTCCAGTAATCTGTCAGTGGGTTGCAGAAATGAAATTTTATCTCCAGCAAATTTTTTAAGAAGTACCAGAAGTGCTTGCAGTTACATAAATTTTATCAGCTAAAATTAATTGATCCTTTGTTGATATGATAAATGAGTTACTGTTAATTTAAACCAGATGTGCAATTTTTTTTGTAGTCCCTGATATTTTTAATGTATATAGTATTAAGAGTTGGCATGATGTTTGTTATTAGTGTTAATTAGCAGATCATAGAATCATCTTGGGAGCAAACATTAAACTGGATGTGAAGTAACCAAGCTGTCTAAATGAATAAATCAGGCTTATCAATGCGCTTCATATATGTACTGACTGCACATGGCCAGCTTCTTGAATATCAAAAGATTGAACATTTTTGTTCTGAAATTTTCTTATTAACAGGAGCAGTTTATTTTATTTATCTGGGGAAAAATAGTTATATAAAACTTATTGTAAGATAGAAAAGTCTAACTTTATTCAATTTTAACTTTTGTGTGAAAACTTGTAATGCAATATATATATACATTTTTTTTTTAATTTAGTTCATTGTGATGAGGATGTGATTGTGTTTACCTACTATTTTTCAAAAAAAAAATTGAAGATATTATAGATATTGGTGTGTGTGTGTGTGTGAGAGCACGCGCTCTTTTTCAATGAAAGTAGTATTTTGAAACATTTTTACTTTCAGATGTGTATATACTGATTTATGTGTATAATTTTTTTTTTTAAATGTTTGTAAAATACATTTCTATAGTCTGAACATTTTATACGAATTAAATATTAACCATATATAGTGTAGATTTTTATTCTTAAACTACCAGCATGTAAGTCAAGATTTATCTCACTAAGATGTGCTATGTGTTGAGTAAGCATGCATTTTGCTCATAAGTAAAAGATTATTTTGAATTTTCAAGTAGAACTGTTGTAAGAGCTTCCAAAGTCTGACTATGAATCAGGTAACTGGAAATCTCTGCTAATTTAAATGAAAAATTATTTTACAATTGAAAATAATTTGAAAAATTAAGCTATTGAGACTTAGGTAGAAATTTGTTCAAAAGGTTTTTTTTTGTTAATGTATATAGCCATAAGAAGATGGGCTTTTCATAAAACTTGTTCCATTGTATGGCCTTCAAATAATAGCATATATAACAAATTATACAGTATGTGCATGGATAAATATATACCCTAGTATATGTTTTTATTAAACACATTTTAAAATTTTTTGTGTACAAGAATTGAATACTGGATAATACATGGGACTGTAAATAATTAGGGTGCTGGTATGAGAGTGGTTTACTCCTTTTTAGGTCCAATGTTGTGCTGAGCTGTTGTGCATGTTGAACTCTTATCATTCGTAACAGAAATTTAAATCCAATGAATGCAAACATGCACATCAGGTAAGGCAGTGTTTCTGTATGTATAGGAGCACCACAAATTTTAATGTTATCATGTCAGCTAGTGATATTTATAAAATTCAGTACTTGGTGCTACTAAGTACTTAACCTGTATAATTGTAGATTAGTTTTATTTATATCAGATTATTCTCATTTTAATCAAAATACGATTGTGCTAAATGTATATGTAATTGCAGGTTTATCACAAATTAGTATATTCTTTTACAAATTCTTATCAGTTAAAGTGGTGTCTAATGTAATTGTTGAGCTGTATTGTTTTTTATTTTTTTATTTTGGTAATGACATGATCAACAATACCAGTCAAACTATGTGCTGTCTGAGGTAAAAGAGAGCTGCTAATCAAGCTGAAACTCATTTAACATGAAAGCAGTCTTGCTGTGTTTTGGGGGGGGGGGGTGAGAGAGAACCTCACAGTGCAGTGTTGGATCAGCATCTTGCAATTTGCTTTGTTACAGATGATTTATATTTTTCATTTGCACGAAGTGAAAGTATGCTTGTTGAATATCATCCTGATCTTTCTGTTGATTTTATCAGACAGATTTTATTATTTATTTTTTATATTGCTGTTTATATTACACACAAAAATTCATTTGATTATATGGGATGGGTAAGTCCCTTTACAGTGCAATAAATTCAGCTTAATCACTACTGCTGCCAATTCTCACCACTGTTATTGCTCACTGCTGTTGGAAAAGGTGGAGAGAATAAGCTGTGGTGGGGATCATCTGGTGTGTTAATTTGGGTTGGGATGACCTTAGTTGTAGTCAGTGTGGGACAATGATGGATATGAGTGCATTCACTATCAAAGAGTGTTTGTTAGCTTGTTTGAGGGTCCATGAATGTACACCAATGTTCTCATACTGTAAAATATTGGAGAACAGTATGAATGACTTCTTTTTTGTGTCATTTGAGAAATTGTCACCATCATGGCAAATGTTACTGCCATTGGAGAAGAAGGCTTTTGCTACAGGAATTGTTCTTGATGCATCACCCAGTGGGAGGCCAAGCACTCGAGCTGATGTGTCCTACTGTGGAGGCATCAATGCACAAATGCTCTGCAAAGTTAGCCATTCCAAGATTGACAATGCAACACCATGTATGGAAGGACTTAAGTTAAATGTTTCCGTCCAGCCACAGTTAATGAGTTGAGTGACAATAACAGTGATCAAAATGTTTATGCATGTCAATTATTAATTGAATGTTTCCCAAGAGCAAATGATAAGAAGAACGTCATGTTCTCAGACAAGTATGTGATTTATCGAAGCTTTCACTTGGAAATATTTTTTTCTGGGCAATTTAACCCATTTTTTTTTCTGAGGAAATCGACCACCATCTACTTCACGTTTTGATTTGGATTGGGTATGAATGATCGGCAAGTGGTTGATTCCAGAAAAACCACCAGAAGGGATTGCTGACATCATTATATTTCAACAAGACTATTCCAGTGCAGTTTACTTTGAATGCCTGCAGACACCTCGTGAAATTTTTCTGAATTGCTGGATTGGACGAGGGTCAGAAGAGTTACTGGCTCAGTACAAAACCAAAGCACTTTGGTTTTGTAAAAGAAGAGATCTGAAAACACATACTTCAGCAATGAATAGCTCCAAGCTTCTTTGGTCAGCTTTTGAAGTGATCACCTCTGATATGCTATTGTGGATGAACAACCAAACTGGGGACATGTACAACTGTACTCTGAACATCGTGAACCCACACAGATGTTTTAGATTCGTAGAATGTAAACTGCACCTGTCCTAATAATTTCACAGGTAATGCAAAGAAACTTCCTGCTTATGCCTACCCTTTATAGTTAGTCAGTTATTCAGTCCATCATGATGTAAAGTATGGTATTGTATTTAGTGATGCATAAATTTATTTTCTAATAAATTCTTTAATTTTTACAGTTTCAATATTTGAGAGGTAAATTTCTTATTATGCATATTTTTGTTAGATTCTATATATAACACAAGGAAGTCTGATTAAAATTATAAAAAATAACTGATTTCCTGAATATGAAAAACTTATAATCATCAAAAAATGAAAATAGATTCACTACTATAATATTTTCTGGAAGAAAAAATCCAAATTCCTTTCTATCATGTAAGAAATTGCTTATTTATGATTTCATAAGAGCTGATACAATTTTTGTGGTCTGAAAGTGAAAGTATATCATTTTTGTAATATTTTCATTTCAAGTTTCAAGATTGTGGATGATGTTTATATGTCACTGTGAAAACTCAGTTATAATAGCATCTATCATGTTGGCCAATTAGTTAAACCATTTTTACAAGAAAGTAATCTATGTATTATAAAGTAATTGCATATAGTAACAT
This sequence comes from Lycorma delicatula, assembly GCF_047948215.1. Taxonomy (NCBI): domain Eukaryota; kingdom Metazoa; phylum Arthropoda; class Insecta; order Hemiptera; family Fulgoridae; genus Lycorma; species Lycorma delicatula. Next base: position 126,312,038 of record NC_134457.1, read on the forward strand.
AATCTTTTTTTTAATTTCTACTCTAAACATTTCTTGAGTGCCAGAGTGTAAAAACTTGAGGCATATGGCTACCAGATTTATTCCACCGATACTGGTGAAAGACCAAAATAATTATTAAATTGAAGTCGCCCATGACAATTTGGAAACAACCCGTAAATGTTCTAAACGGTCATTTCTGGAGATGAGTCATGGGTTTATGGTTATGATCTAGAGACAAAAGTCTATTCTTCACAGTAGAAGAAGCGTCATGAACTAAAAAAGTGCACGAAGGTTATTAAATACATTCACTTTGCTTTTTTTTCTTTTTTACACATTTCACTTTTTCTTATTTGCATTGTTTATTTTACAGCTACATCTGCCAATATTGTGGGTCACAACAATAGAACTATGATTATTGAGGTGCAGCATTCCAATGGTCATGTACTTAACTCTCGTCTTCAATCAAGACAGCCATTGTTAATTTCAGGTGTGTTTCTATATTTTATATTCTGCTTGTAAATTAATTATGCTGTTATTAATATTTATTTTTATTACTTTTTAAAATGTTTGTAATAGTTTGAAAATGTCATACTGTTAGCATTAACAGAAATAAATATAAAAACTATCTTTAGCTAATAGCTGGGATAATTAATTTTGGGGTGTAGTTTGCTGTTAAAGTTTACCACAGTTTCAAATTCATAGAATCTAAGGTCTGATGTTTCTAAAAAATAATGTGTATAAGTTGTTTAGACATTTATTTTTCATAGCAGCAAGTACGAGATATGTTAAAAAAATAACAGAGTACTTTGTAAAAGAAAAAATCTATTGAATTGCACATTATATATATATACTTTCCCATAGTCTCTTTTTCTCTGAGAAGTAACTCTGATTGTACTTTCCAAAAAATCTTTCAGATCTATTGTCTGATTTTTTGTACTTTCCAAAAAATCTTTCAGGACTATTGTCTCAAATCTTTGTCTTTTCAACACAACTTTAATTTGCAAATAAAAAACTTAGCAAAGTTTTTATGCAAAACTAGCAGAATTTTTTTTAATATAAAACTCGTGAATTAGTTGGCTATAACATTGTGAAGTAAATTAATCACAAGTTGTTAAGCCAAAGTTCAGTTTGTTAAGTTCAAAGTTCTTTCACAGAGGTGTCTTGGTAGTTTTGGCAGTTGACTGTCTTTGTTACTGGTATAAATTTATAGTGAACAATGTCTTTGATGCCAAAAATATTGACATCACCTTTCTATTTGAATGAATTTTACAATATTGGGATCATTTATCAACCCACTGAGATGACTTAGATTTAGTTTTCGCATCATACTTATACACCCATGTCTCATTGCTGGTTTTATTATCTATATTATTGGTAACAAAAAGGTTTCATTGTCATTTGCATGATTCACATTCTTGGCAGATTGCTTACTGGTTTTCTTTCTTCCCATGTGTAAAAAAGTTTCAGAATGAACTTGGTGGCTGCATACCATGCATTCTGAATGTTTTGGGTAGGATTTTGTGATATGAACCACTGAAATTTCATTATCTTCTGCTAACTCGGTGAACTGTTAAATGCTGATTTAAGTGTAGCAAATCATTCACTTTAGCAGTGTAGGGCATATTTGTTGGTCCTTTAAATTCAAACATCTAGAGTTTGTGTTAAATAAATCGCAAGATTTTATTTTTCATTTGTATTGTGATGGGTTTTTCATTGTGAAAAAGTGTCTGTTTTCTATTAATGTTTTATTGTTTCACTACAACCGTACTTTTAAAACGTATTTTTGAGTTTCAAAGTTTACTCTGAGTAACTACAAAAACCACACTAAAAAACTTGGATTGTTACTTTGAATTGAACATTTTTTCAATGAATTGTGGTTAGTGATGATGAGATGTTAAATTTTTTCCTTCATAGATTTTCATTCTAATTTATTGTAAAATTTAATTTTTATCCTAATTTTATAATGCTGAGGTTAAGATGATTGCCAAAATGATTCCCAAAACACTTTTCTCACGTACTGTTCAGACAGTTATTATATCTGTAATAGTTTTATAAACTGTATGATATATACTTTGGCCACTTCATTAAGTATAGCAGATAAAACTTCCATTGGGGTATATCTACATTTTATTATAGTTTGAAAAACTTTCATACGATTTAGTATTTGTGATTCTCTTTAGCTATTTTGGTTTCTAGAATCCTCCTATGAATGATTATTTGATTTTCTACTTGCTTTTTTTTTCAATTACGTCTTTTTTGATATTTTAATGTAACTTTGCTAGGAACCAGTTAATGTCGGTTATGTATAATCTCAACTAGAGTACATGTAATTAGGAAAATATCAAATTTATCAAAATAAATTTTTATAAACCAATTTTTCCGTAAAAACTAATGGATAAAAGCTGTTGAGAATGATTCTGGGGAACAGGCGTACTTTTTTTATATATGTAGATAATGATTCAACAAAATGTAAAGAACCAAAAAGAACATACAAATTTATAATACCTTGCTCTAAGATGCAACTTCTTAGCAGGTTCACAGAAAAAAATCAGGTTTTAAGTAATTATTAAAATTACTATTTTTTTTTTTTTTTTTTTGTGGTAATAGTTTAACTTTTACTAAACACTCTTTCCATTTTTGTATTTGTTTATTTTTAATTTTAAAAACGTTTTATATATTGAAAATGTTTTTATTATTAATTTTTTATTTTATCTTAAAAAAAAATTATTGTTGAAGATTATTTCTCATATTCTCTGAATTTAAACAAAATGGATTCATTTTTTATTCCATTTCACTTCTGACAAAATTTTTATAATTTATTTACAAACAAAAAAGTATATACATTTGGAAGAAAATGTGATGAAACTATTAGAAAAAATTGTTAAAAATGATGTTTTATAAGTATATAGAAGTGACTATGTATATTCTGTTTATATATATTGAGTTAAATCTAATAGTAATTAAAATACTGAAATAATTTAACTACACCGTGGCTTATTTTTATACATTGTGTAATGTTATAAAAGTTTGTGAAAATTCTGTTTTTAAACAAATAACCTATTACAATTTCATAAATTATTATTTTGTAAAAAAAAATTAGTATATCAAGAAAATTTATGTTACACAATGAATGTTAATGATTTAAAAAATGTTATGTTTTACTGTGTGATTACTTTTGTTTGTAAGTTTTAAATTGTTAATCTTACTAGCTGGATAGGAAGGTGAAAAAGTATTAGTGTCCTTATACTCAATGTTGTCAGGCTCACGTGTATTTGGCACTAGATATTGTCTGGCTGTTGACCCAGTTTGGTGAACAGCATGGGTTTGACATTTGCCTCCTCCTCTTCTGTGCTTTTAATAGCTCAGAAACACTACTCTGGTGTGCTGAAATAACTCTAGGTTCATCTTGCATTCTGTTCATCACACCCTGCTATGTGTTCTATAGCTTCCATACATTTCCTTTTATATATATTTTTTTCATATCTTTTTCTTTACTTGTCAAGCTTGTTATAAGATGATAATTTATTCAGAAAATATTTTTAAATTATAAATGTATTTTTTTTTAATAAATATTTATGAAAAAAATATCGGCGTATTTATGTTAAATGAACTGAATTAGTCTAAATATAACATTTGTTATAAACAATTTGTTATATAACAATTGTATATTATATACAATATGTTATAACAGTTGTATATTATATTGCTTTGCAGTTTTATTTATTAGTAAATCTGAAGAATAATTCACATTTATTATAAGGAGGGGATAATATTTTATAATGAACATAGATGAAACCCCTTAGTGTTCTTATAATAATAATAATAATGATAATGATGAGAAAGGTTGTAAATTCCTGATTTTATGTTAGACTTTTAAGTGAAAACTTCACTCATTTTTAATCCACTCTCAATATTTACATGAAGATAATTTTAATTTTTTTACTAGGAATATCTCACACTTCATAATTATTTTGTAATATATTTTATATAGTTAATTAATTTAATTTTTTTTCATCTGTACAAAATGCATGAAAAGGGTTTTTGAATAAGATTTTTTATATTATTAATTATGAGTTAATTGACATCATTATTAAATATGAATTTTTATGACATAATTTTGAATTGTCTCCAGATATGAAAGAGTAATTTTTATGAAGTTGCACTGTATATTGTTGAGTTCATGTGTTTCCATGTGCAATTTATGGTATGATTTTATTAATGATTAGTTTTTCTTGAATCTGGTTATGAATTTAGCAAAACTAAATCTGATGTACGTGAAAATCTCTTCTAATTTATTGTATTCATTTCACATTTGTTATCAGCTTCTATATATTGTGAAGAGCCAGTTGGTACTGTTGTGTCTGGTTTTTTTTATATAATTGTTCCATTCCAAATTACTATCAGATGCTTATATGATATAACATGCTAATAGCAATTGATCCATTCACAGATGGTCTTCACAATATTCTGTCATTTTGTAATTCAGTAGGTGTTTTTCAAGTAATGCTTGATGTATTCTCCAAGCATCCAGTAATTGCAGATATTCAAGCATCATCACTACCTCTTCAATAAGTGAAATACATATATCGGTTTTTACTGGATTCCTATACAGCTGTATAGGAATTTCAGGTAAGAATGAACTGATGCAGCCACTAACAAAGCTTGTACTCTACCAGTTTTTAAAAATAATATTCATTCTGATTACATGTTTTATCAAACATTAGCTGAAGGTAGTGTGGCAGAATGAGTGGATGACATGTTGTCGACTTTAATTTAAATCATATAAAATCTAGTGTAAAATAGTTGCTGTGAAGAAGTAATCCTGTGATATCTGCATTTGGGGGACATTAGGTTAATACACGAATTCTTCTTTTCATATGATGGTGTTTCAGTATGTCCCTTTGGACAATTTTTATTAATTTTGTCTTAGGTTTAAACTGGTATGCAGATCTTTTCGGATGATAGCAGAATTGAAATCTGTAATCTACAGAAGACAGCTGTCTTTGAAGGTTGTATTTTTGGATTACTAAGGCAAATCACAATTTTTAATAATCCAGATTATAACTCAACAATTTTAATCTATTCATTTTCTATAGTGTCAGTTAATGTTAGATTTTTATAAAAATATTAACTGGCATTTACTGCTTTGGTTATTGGTCACAGAATGCCAACAGAATGAGTAAATATTGCAGGTGGCATTATTTGTGCAGCCAGTTTTAATTTGGCTAGTCTTTGGCAACCTCCAAATTACGTAATTGTTTGAATTATTGATAGTTTCATTAGCTTTCGTTATGTCCTAATCTGTAAACGTATTCCCTTTCAGGTTTTGTAATTATTCAGGTTAAAGTACAAAAAAAAGCTACATTAAACAGTTATTGAAATAAACTAGAGATAGAAACTGCCTAAAAATGTTTAATAAAACATTTTTACTAAAGTGTTGGCCATTTTGATTGTTAAACAGTCATTATTGGAGGGTATTAAGCAAACAGTAGATGAATAAATGAGAAAGTAGTAATAATTAATATTTCACAAATTAATAACATTACCAAACTATTAAATGGACATTAAGTGATTATAAAGTTAAAGGTCATAAATAAACAAATTGTTATAATTTTAGACAATTACAGTCATAACCTTAAAGTCTACAGCTAAACCACTAACACCATCAATTAAAACTGCCTACTGCAGTCTATAATGCATGCTTTTTATGTAGAGTTGGACAAGGTGAAAATTTACCTTGAAAAAGAAGAAATAGTGATAGCATGACCTTAAACAAATTGATTGTATATATTCCGTGAACAAAATTAAGGGAGAGGATGATTTAATGTTCTCATGATGTGAAATTTTGAAAGAGTGTTTTAACAGTTTTAAAGTTCTAAAAGACTGTGAGATACTGATTCTCTGTTTTTTTATGGTGATAAGAAGTTTATGTTCAATTATGATAAAGGAAGCTTCCTAACTATGTAATTTATGTTAATTATAACATTTTTAAAACTCCATCTTTTAATAAAAATAATTTTATTATGGTCCCCTTCTTTATTCTGATTTCAATTTTTTTTTAATTTGCCCCACTTATTGTATATTATAATTAGTGACTACACAGATCAACTTATAAATGGCTGCTGTTTTAAGGGGTTTAATTTTTAACATTAACAAGAACTGAAACTAATTTCCTTAGTGTATAAAAGTTCTTATAGAACTTTTAATTTATTTATGCTTCTCTGTTTACACAGAATCTATAATAATTTAAAAATTGAAATGGTCATTTAGTTTTAAGATTTTAAGTAACAATTTTTATGAAGTTTTTGAATATCTTCTTTTTTTTTTTAATTTATTTATTTACAGTCACATGTTATTGCCTTATTTTATGGTTCCTGCAGTTTTTAAAAATGTTACTGATTTTTCAGTGGACTTTTGATAAAACATGGTAGGCCTAAGAATCATTTAAATTAGATGTAACTTTTATATCCGTAATCTTAGTGTAATGAGTTTTATACTCAAATTTTAGTTTCCTGTGTCTTGTAATTTCACAAGACTTGTTAAACACAGGTTTTGATTAATATTGCATATTGTGACACATTTAACTTCGGAATGTTTAATAAAAGTTTTAATAAATTGGATTGTTTGTCTTAGCTTTTCATGTCTGATTTTAAAATGCTTTATTGTAAGCATTATTCAACTATTTAAGGAAGAAAAATTTAATAAAAGCTTTTCTCATGTCATATGCTAATATCAAATGTTTGTTCTATTAGGTTACTTGTGCTTTAATGATTTTTTGTTTTTTTTAACAGCCCGTGATAGGCTTGGGTCATCCAGTAGTACAGACGATTCTTGTTCAGAACCAGAACAGGACGTTAGTCAACACATCGGTAAACCAGCTGGATTAGGACCAGCTCCAGGAGTAAGGAAACGTAGGGGAAATCTTCCTAAACATTCAGTTAAGATACTGAAACGTTGGCTTTATGAACATAGGTACAATGCTTACCCAAGTGATGGTGAAAAACTACAGTTATCTCAGGAAGCAAATCTCACTGTTCTCCAGGTTAGTTTCTCATTTTTTTTATTAATTAATTTTGTAATAGGTTTTTTTTTATAATGATATTTCAGTCAAGTGAAAGTATGATATATAGAGCATACTATCTTCTTTGTATGTAATATTTAAAAAATGACGTATCTCTAATTCTCCGTTGTTTCTAGCTACATAAGATTTAAATAAAATATTATGTTATATATGAGGGGGTGCTAAACTTAACAACTTTTTTTTTCAAAAAGTTGACAACAATTACTGTTACTTTAGTGGGAAGGTGTTGTTTTATTTGTTAATTGCCTTATTATTAGGTGTTATTTTTTAGCTGAAAGTGCCCATTTTGCTGCAGGAAAACAATGCTGAGTTCATAGGTGTGTAATAAAAATATAACATTTTTAGTGTTGAAATTCATGAAGTATTGAGGGCCTACTTTTTCAGATGTTTAATGGTGTGCCGACTCAGTGTGGATATTGAGGCTGAAAATATAACTAGTAGTTTGATTTGTCGGTGTCAATTCTTCCAGTTAGTGTTGATTTCAGGACGCTACAGAAAAAGGTCGCTGAAAAATTAACTTTATCTGGGCAGAGAGAACATTTAGTGTAATCATAATTCATGATAAGTTTTTTCATTGAAGCTGGTTAGGCTGTGGGTGCCAACAAAATATTTATTTATTTATGCCAACACATATAAGAGATGAAAACAGGCGGATTTAAAAGTAATTTTGTAACATTTAGACTTCCCAATTCATTCTAATAATTAGTTACTGATTGTGAAACATGGAAAATAGTTGGTCCAAAGGCCATTAAGTCAGCAATAAAAGTCATTTATGCTATTACTTGGTATAAGAAGGATATTTTGATGTCTTCAGAAGAGCTAAATAATTAATGAGGATTCACCATTTACTTGGCTGTATGAGTTAAAGGAGGTATTAGAGCATGATCAAGAAATCTACAAAAGGATATTCTCTTATTTTTTTTCAACGCAATTTACTGCTCACATGGCTAATATTTTGGGAAAAAAAAGAGAGTTTGTGTGTACATATCATCTACTTTGCAACCATCATCTAAGTTTGTATATCTATTTTTCTATGCATCATCAAAGTTTCCTGTTTTTTTTGGTTTTTTTTGTCAGTCATTTGACTGGTTTGATGTAGCTCTCAAAGATTCCCTATCTAGTGCTAGTCGTTTCATTTCAGTATACCCTCTACATCCTACATCCCCAACAATTTGTTTTACATACTCCAAACGTGGCCTGCCTACACAATTTTTCCCTTCTACCTGTCCTTTCAATATTAAAGCGACTATTCCAGGATGCCTTAGTATGTGGCCTATAAGTCTGTCTCTTCTTTTAACTATATTTTTCCAAATGCTTCTTTCTTCATCTATTTGCCGCAATACCTCTTCATTTGTCCACCCATCTGATTTTTAACATTCTCCTATAGCACCACATTTCAAAAGCTTCTAATCTTTTCTTCTCAGATACTCCGATTGTCCAAGTTTCACTTCCATATAAAGCGACGCTCCAAACATATACTTTCAAAAATCTTTTCCTGACATTTAAATTAATTTTTGATGTAAACAAATTATATTTCTTACTGAAGGCTCGTTTCGCTTGTGCTATTCGGCATTTTATATCGCTCCTGCTTCGTCCATCTTTAGTAATTTTACTTCACAAATAACAAAATTCTTCTACCTCCATAATCTTTTCTCCTCCTATTTTCACATTCAGTGGTCCATCTTTGTTATTTCTACTACATTTCATTACTTTTGTTTTGTTCTTGTTTATTTTCATGCGATAGTTCTTGCGTAGGACTTCATCTATGCCGTTCATTGTTTCTTCTAAATCCTTTTTACTCTCGGCTAGAATTACTATATCATCAGCAAATCGTAGCATCTTTATCTTTTCACCTTGTACTGTTACTCAGAATCTAAATTGTTCTTTAACATCATTAACTGCTAGTTCCATGTAAAGATTAAAAAGTAACGGAGATAGGGAACATCCTTGTCGGACTCCCTTTCTTATTAGGGCTTCTTTCTTATGTTCTTCAATTGTTATTGTTGCTGTTTGGTTCCTGTACATGTTAGCAATTGTTCTTCTATCTCTGTATTTGAACCCTAATTTTTTTAAAATGCTGAACACTTTATTCCAGTCTATCGAAAGCCTTTTCTAGGTCTATAAACGCCAAGTATGTTGGTTTGTTTTTCTTTAATCTTCCTTCTACTATTAATCTGAGGCCTAAAATTGCTTCCCTTGTCCCTATACTTTTCCTGAAACCAAATTGGTCTTCTCCTAACACTTCTTCCACTCTCCTCTCAATTCTTCTGTATAAAATTCTAGTTAAGATTTTTGATGCATGACTAGTTAAACTAATAGTTCTGTATTCTTCACATTTATCTGCCCCTGCTTTCTTTGGTATCATAACTATAACACTTTTTTTGAAGTCTGATGGAAACTCCCCATTTTCATAAATATTACACACCAGTTTGTATAATCTATCAATCGCTTCCTCACCTGCATTGCGCAGTAATTCTACTGGTATTCCGTCTATTCCAGGAGCCTTTCTGCCATTTAAATCTTTTAATGCTCTCTTAAATTCAGATCTCAGTATTGTTTCTCCCATTTCATCCTCCTCAACTTCCTCTTCTTCCTCTATAACACCATTTTCTAATTCATTTCCTCCGTATAACTTTTCAATATATTCCACCCATCTATCGACTTTACCTTTCGTATTATATATTGGTGTACCATCTTTGTTTAACACATTATTAGATTTTAATTTATGTACCCCAAAATTTTCCTTAACTTTCCTGTATGCTCCGTCTATTTTACCAATGTTCATTTCTCTTTCCACTTCTGAACACTTTTCTTTAATCCACTCTTCTTTCGCCAGTTTGCACTTCCTGTTTATAGCATTTCTTAATTGCCGATAGTTCCTTTTACTTTCTTCATCACTAGCATTCTTATATTTTCTACGTTCATCCATCAGCTGCAATATATCGTCTGAAACCCAAGGTTTTCTACCAGTTCTCTTTATTCCGCCTAAGTTTGCTTCTGCTGATTTAAGAATTTCCTTTTTAACATTCTCCCATTCTTCTTCTACATTTTCTACCTTATCTTTTTTACTCAGACCTCTTGCGATGTCCTCCTCAAAAATCTTCTTTACCTCCTCTTCCTCAAGCTTCTCTAAATTCCACCGATTCATCTGACACCTTTTCTTCAGGTTTTTAAACCCCAATCTACATTTCATTATCACCAAATTATGGTTGCTATCAATGTCTGCTCCAGGGTAAGTTTTGCAGTCAATGAGTTGATTTCTAAATCTTTGCTTAACCATGATATAATCTATCTGATACCTTGCAGTATCGCCTGGCTTTTTCCAAGTGTATACTCTTCTATTATGATTTTTAAATTGGGTGTTGGCAATTACTAAATTATACCTCGTGCAAAATCTATAAGTCGGTCCCCTCTTTCATTCCTTTTGCCCAGCCCGTATTCACCCACTATATTTCCTTCCTTGCCTTTTCCAATGCTTGCATTCCAATCTCCAACTATTATTAAATTTTTATCTCCTTTTACGTGTTTTAATTGCTTCATCAATCTCTTCGTATACACACTCTACCTCATCATCATCATGGGCGCTTGTAGGCATATAGACGTTAACAATCGTTGTCGGTTTAGGTTTTGATTTTATCCTTATTACAATGATTCTATCGCTATGCGTTTTGAAATACTCCACTCTCCTCCCTATCTTCTTGTTCATCACGAAACCTACTCCTGCCTGCCCATTATTTGACGCTGAGTTAATTACTCTAAAATCACCTGACCAAAAGTCGCCTTCCTCTTCTTACCGAACCTCACTAATTCCTACTATATCCACATTTGTCCTACCGATTTCCCTTTTTAAATTTTCTAGCCTACCAACCTTTTTTAAGCTTCTAACATTCCACGCTCCGACTCGTAGAATGTTATTTTTTAATTTTCTGGTGACCCCTTCCTTAGTAGTCCCCACCCGGAGATCCGAACGGGGGACTATTTTACCAAGGAAGGCGCCTCCATTATTGCTATGTGAAAATGCAGAGAGCCACATTTTCTTGGAAAAAAAAGCAGCTGTAGTTTTCCATTGCTTTCAGCTGCGCGGTACTCAGAGGACTGAGTGATGTTGATACGGCCGTTTAAGTCATTGTGACTCACGCCCCTAACAACTACTGAAAGAGCTGCTGCCCTCTTTCAGGAATCATTCCTTAGTCTGGCTCTCAAACAGATACCTCTCTGATATGGTTGCACCTTCGGTCCAGCTACTCTGTATCCCTGAGCACTCAAGCCCCCTCACCAATGGCAAGGTCTCATGATTCATAGAGGAGGGTTTCCTGTTTATAAAATTTAAAAAAAAGCAGATTTTTTATTAATTTGTGTTTGATAACAAGAGCTGAGTAGTAGTATTTTAGTTATTAAAATTTTACATTTATTTTTTAGGTTAAAGAGATTTAAGAAATGATACGATGATTTAATTAAGTTACGTTGAACTTTGGAATGAATGGAAGCATGCGGGTGGATCAGATTTATGCTTATTGTCTTATCCAAGACCCTTTGTTATGTTCATTTTCATTTTTATTTGTTGACATAATTTCAGCACTACCTTATGTATCTTCACTATAGGATGTCTAGGCTAAAGACACCCAAAAGTATGGCATACAGTTAGAAAACCAGTCATTATAATCTCTTAAATGTAGGCTCAATAGAGAGTAAATATCTCCAAGATTTTTTCTGTATATTCTCAAAATCAGTGGAATACCCATATATAGACAAACCGATTCACAATGCAATTATAATCAGTAGTAGTTAGTCGAGATGTGGATCCACATCCTCTTTGGTTAACAAAGTTTCAATCAGTTATGCATGTTCAACGGCGTATAGAAACTGAATGGAATATTGATCCTCCTACTTCCAAGTCTATTCATCAGTGGGACATGACTTTTAAGAGTGGTTTCACAAACTGAAAATCTTCCAAAAGTTTCTGTTAGTGATGAGACAGTGGATTGTGTATGCAATGCGTTCACTGCCATTCCTGGATAGTCAGTTTGGAAAGCTTGTTACGAATTACAAATTCCTCGTTAAGAACGAGAAATTGTGTACAATGCTGTACACAGCATTGTTTATAAGTGGGTCTCTTTGTGAGTGTACAAGTTACAACTCCATCACATTGAATCACATGATCGCCACCTACAATATCAGTTTGCTGCAAAGATAAAGCACCTTGTTGGAAAACAATCATAATTATCTTGATATATTGTTATTTAGTGATGAGGCAATCTTTCATACGTGTGGGAAAGTTAACTGACACAGTTGTCAAATTTGGGTACTGAAAACCCCCATACAGTAATTGAAAATGAAAGGGACACACTGAAAGTCAATATTTGGTTAGGAATGCACAAAAAATAGCATTATTGGTTCGTTTTTTCATGGAGCCCATTGTGACAGGATACACGTACCTTGATATGCTGGAGTATTTGACTGTTCCTAAGATTCCTGCAGGCTTCAGTTTCGAAACAAGATTTTGCTCCACCACACTATCGAGATTTTACCATATTGTTAAACAACACTTTCCCTGAATGTTATATTGGACAAGGAGGTTCAACTGAACAGACACCTAGATCTCCAGATATCATTCTGTTGGACGTTTTTGGTTAGGTATTTATTAAAAAGTTGTGTACAAAAATATTTTGAGATTTGGACAATTTAAAACAGAATTGTTGAAGCTGTTGGTTTAATAATGCCAGATGCTCCAAAACACATGCCAAGAGTTAAATTATCATCTAGATGTCTATCAAGCTTCAAAAATATTGAACTTAACTTGATTAACCTAAATTAAAACTTGGTGAGTTGCTATGTTTATTAAAACAAATTATTTAATTAAATTAACTGGTGTTTATAACATAAGCTGTTAACTTTTGGATACCTTTAGCCAGCCTAGACACACTGTTTAAAATTGTAACTAGCTATTTAAATCTCTTGAATCAAATGAAATACATTGGAATATAGTGGAATTTTTAAGTTAGTCTAGTCTTTACCTTGACCACCTACCTTTCTTTATTGACAGTTTTTAATGAAATTAATTATGTATTTGGAATTTCTGTTATATTGCAGTTTCCTGTAATTATTCATGTAACAACAAATTCAATAAATAAGTTATTTTTTCATCACCAATTCAATATAATGACTATATAAGGTCATTAAAATATTCCTGAAATTTGTCAATCAACCAAAGGACTTTTAAAAAAAGAATCTAATGAGAATTATGAACTATGATTGTAAGAATAAATTTGCTGATACAATTTTCTACATACTTTTATAAATAGTTCTTAAATATACTGCAATTCTTTCAAAATGTTGCGTAGGAAACCTTGTGAGAGGAAGTTAGATTAATCAGTAATATATATTTTACAAATTCTGATCACAAAGGTTATGTGCAACAACAGCATCCTGCGTACACTGGTATGCACTAGGTTATAATAGAAAGGTTGATAGTACTATTTACACATCATGACATGTTTTTGTTTCATATAAAAAAAAAGTTTATTTTATTATTAAAACAGATAATTTTGTTTTATGAATTAATGCATTTTTATGTATATGTAGATTTGTATGGTATTATTTTAATCTGGTTAATCCAAATTTTATAGTTGGCTGGTGAATATTGAATATTATTTGTATTATTATTAACAAGTGTGTTTTCATCCAACTGATGGTGTTATATTGCTTTCCTTCTGTTCCTGTCTAGTGGTTGGAGGTAGGTGTGTTGGCATTGAGCCATGGTTAGTTAGAACAAGTATGGTGATTATTAGTATATTTGTTGTCAGCGGAATGATGACTGCACTGCTGAGGGTATGGTTATCCATGCAGCTGTGAGGTATAGGGTCGTTTTGATGAGGGCAATTAATGAATGAGCAAGCATTGCTGTCGGACGGGATGGTGACTGCACTTCCAAGGGCATGGATTCCCATGCAGCCGTGAGGTGTAGAATCATCTCGACGATGGTAGTTTATGTGATAAAGTAAATGTCACGCGGGACTCTGCAATGGAGCTGAGTGAGAGTAGGAGGTCTGTCCTCTCCCTGGTAGACCAGACTGGAGTCCTTAGTTATAATCAAACTAGAGGTTTGAAACTGTAAAGTTGAGTTTACTAAGGGACCTAGGGATAAATTATGGTGTGAACATTTCTTGTGGTATGTTGTACTGAATTTGCCTCTTAATATTATGAGGCATTTACTTACAATAGCTCAATTAAATGTAGATCTAGGCGTGGGATTTATGCTTCTGCAAACTCTGTTAGCTAGTTCAGAGGGTAACAAAATAGTACAGTGAAGATGTCCAAAAGAAGCTTACAGTGAAGGCGAAGGCTGAGTCATAATTCACTGATGTAAATGTTTACCAAGGTATTTACAGGTAGCATCCCAATGATGCCTGGCTTATTTCTGTGAGATGTAAAAAATTAGAGGGTCAAAAGACAAAAGCCCATCAGAGCTAGGAAGGGTTGTATATAAGTAGCAAAAAATTTTTGTAAGCATATTTTTTTTGTATTTTTGAAGTGATTGTGTGTGTGTGTGTGTATGTGCACGCGCGCGAGCACGTGTGCTTCCCCCTCTCTCACTGTATATGTATGTGGATCACACTCTATATATATTAATTAACAAATTATGGGTAATATAATATTCCTTTTTATTGTCACACAGGTCTGTAATTGGTTTATAAATGCTAGGCGACGTATTTTACCAGAGATGATAAGGAGAGAAGGTAACGATCCCCAGCAATATACAATATCAAGGAGGAGCAGGAAGAGTTCAGATAGCATAAGGACAGGAATGAAAGGCATAGGAGATAACAGTAGTCCAGAGTATGAGAGTAGTTCATCTCCAAGTGAAGAAGAACCTCCCCAAAACAGTAATCCTGATCCTGCTCAGTCTCCTTGGCATTCTATTATTGTGTCTTCATATGATTGTACTCCTGCTACAATGACTACTACCAAGTAAGCTTAAATTGAAATATAAGTTTACTTTCTCAATATAAATTTTATGAAGTTTAACCCATGATACTTGGTCATTTTTCTTAACTGTTATGTGCTTATCATGAGTAATTGGTGACAAAATGCATGAGTTTTACTGCCCATGAGTGAGTTTATTTTGTTTTGCCTAGAATTAAAAAAAAAAATTGAAGAAATACATGTATAATTGTAACTTGTTTGCATTTCACATTTCTTTAAAAATGTTATTTGCTCAAAATGTGAATGTTAAAGCGATTAGGCTGATCTAAACTTTCATTCCAAGAGGAAATAAGTGAAATATGGTTTTTGGGCCAAGTGTAAGTGCCTAATTTACTAAGGTGATGTATTCAAAAAATAAATGGGTAATATATTGAATCACTATTTGCTAAATACAAATACCTCATTAAATTTTAAATCATTAAAAGTAGGTTTAGGAAATACATTCTTCTTTTTAGATTTCATCATAAAGAAGGATAAACATTAATTAAAAACTTGTTGTATATTGAAAACCAATATTACCAGCAGCAACAGGCAATTAATATTATGATCAGTGTACTCTTTATTACCAAAAATTAGCAGCATGTATTGTCATATTATTAACAATCAATAAACTGCATAGAATATAATTTTGGGTTAAATAAAGAATTTAATAAATTATATAGGAAACTTAAAATGGCTTTAATATAAAGGACGTTAATAAATTAACTAATGTCAATTTAAATATAAGCTTACCCTTTTGAGGGCCAAAATAATAGAATTTGATTTATGGGCTAAAAACTGTATAAATTTATAATTAAAACTCATTTAGAATAGGCATTTTTTTTAGAATGTACCTTGTATAATTTATTATGGCGTTAAATATATTGTACTGCTTTTGTTTAGCCCCTCTCAAAGACAAGAGCATAAGTAAAGGGTGGCTGTGCATTCAAAACAAATTTTGGTTGATTATATTGAGTTAAATACCACTAAGTCTCTATGAACTTATCTTGATAAAAATGCTGAAAGCATCATACTGCATATAAGGGTTTGAAAATGTATGAGGAAATTAAAAATTTCCATTAAAAATATCACAATAATTACCTTTAAGAGGATTTGAATAGCAGAGTCTCACTTATCTGACATAAATAGGCCGGCAAAACATCAGATAAGTGAAGATGTTGGATAACAGTAAGGTGTTATGAAAAAGTGTATTAAACATCAGATTGTGTTATAATGTTACACATTACAACATAATAATCATGTTTTACAACAAAACAGGAAAAGTTAACTGAAAAAATGAAATTACAGTAACAGAATTGTCTTGAGTTTAATACAGAATGTACAGTACTTCAAAAGTTCAGTCCTGTGTTGATAGAAAGAAAGTTTAACTGCAGTTTGCTTTCCTGATGAATGCTGTTTCTTCGCTGCCAAGTTTTCCTATATTTGCAGTATCACCATGGTTCCTATAGGCAGGAAAGTCAGAAAATATAAACCTAGGGATTTTTAGTCAGCAAAAAATTTCAGAGAATTCCATTCCTGATAGTAAATTAAGTTTAATAATGTTAATTGTTAGTAAAGTACTTTCAAGTATTGCCAAAATATATTTGATATATTTTCCTGGCATCGGAAAGTGAGGCAACCCTATCACCCAGCACATTGCAACTGTGTGCATTAAACAGCCATTATCATGTCCTGTTCTTACTTAACATTCCCTAATTATTTTTTTTATATTAAAGGAGGAATATTCCAAATTGCCATTAATCTTATCACTGGTGAAATTTTAACAAAAAGTTACCATTGAGAAATTTAAAAGTTAATTGTTTTCTTGAAATTTCTCTCAAACCACCATGATGCAAAATGACACACAATTATTTATTTTTGTTATAAAGAAGATGTTTCTAAGGTGGAGATTTATGTGGGTTCTCAATGTTGTAAAAAAATAAGTTGTATCAGTTAATAAGTTCGCCAGGTACTAAAGACTATGACAGTAAAGAATTGAAAGGTGAGATGAAGTTAGATCAAGCTTTCCATCTATTTTAGCAAAAAATCCAAAATATGTGGATCTCTGGGAAATAATAAAACCATGCCTGATTTTTTCACATGGAAACGCAACAGTCAAAGCTGAATTTTCCATTGAGATCTCTTGTGGAGAATTTGGACGAAGACAGTAGTTTGTTAACAAAAAGTCTTTATAGAATTGTAGATGTTGGGGGCAAGAAGAATCTTTTCATAACAAAAAAAAATTGCTCACTGCAGTGAGAAGCTGTAGAAGATGTTGTGAAGAATGATGTTATGAAATTTTGTAGAAAAAAAAAACTTTTTTCATTAAGAACAGAGTAGAGCCCTGAAAAGGAAAATGCAAGCAGAAGTGAAAAAAAACTGGAGGAAGATAGGAGAAAGTTGAGAGCTACAATCGTAGCAGAACAGATAGCCGCCAAAATTAAATATTTAGAAAAGGACAAACCATTGGCAACCTAAAGATATTGAAGAAAAGTTGCCCCATGTTTTATATGTACATAATACGTGTGTAATGAGATCTCATTTTATTTTATTTTTTTGTGTACATTAGAATAGTAATGATAAAATATTTTTCAAATGTTAATAATGTTTGTTTTCTGTATAGAATAAGGTGTTCTGTTCTAATTTTCTTATCTGTATTACTTTTAGTCACACTGCATTTAGTTTTCCTTTAAATTGTGATTTATATTGTTTGTTAAATTGAAATCTGTGTTTCTTACCATTTTTATACAAAAAAAATTATTAAATATTGTTTTTTGTTTACTTTGGAAAACAATGTAGGCTAGTTTTTTAAAAATATTTTAAACAATCTTAGGTGAGAGCCAGTTATTTTTAAAAATGCTTTAGGTAATTTTTATTTGTTTCTATTTCTTATCTGTGTTACTTTTAGTTACCATTATGTTCATTTTTATACAAAAGACATTAATTTTGTTTCTTTTGTACCTTCTTATATAATTTACTGAAACAATTTATCAGAAAAAATAGCCCAATTTTAAATGTATAATGATAAAACAAAACATTAAAAAATAAACTTTTTAAAAATGAATGTAACAGTAAAAATAATAAAAAAATTCCTTTCAGGATGCTGAAAGGCGGAGGTAAAATTCTGGTGCTAAGTAGGGGATAAAAAAGATACCTTAAAGTTAAGAAAACTTCAAATTTACTCAATATGACAATGGTTGCATGTGAAAAAAGTTTCATATGTTTAGCATACAACAAACTCCATCTTCTTACAATTCCAGCAACATTTTGATCATCCCTTGCCTTGAGGATTGGTCATATCAAAAATTGTTTCAGACAAAAGTTTTAGGTAATGTTAATGAGGACACTTTAAATCGATTCCATGTTGTGCCTATTAAGGGAGGTAAGATTTTTGTCTTTGAAACCCCATTTTTTCCACCCTGTAGGCCAATGGTTGATGATATCAAAAAACTGTACTTAATAAGTTTTAGGCCCTTATCCAAAGAATAGTAGGAACTTTAAATGAATTTGATATTTTACTTAATCAGAAAGTTTTTTGAAAAAGCCCTCCCATTTCCATTCCCATGGTTCAATTTTGCCCATTAACAAATTCTACCGAGATTTTGGGTTGTTAAATTTTATGTATCAATTTGAAAGTGATTGGCAGAAAATTACAGCAGTTATCGTGTCCACAAGAAAGTAAAATATATATATATAACATTTTGAACTGATGGTTGTTTTGGGATCTGGGGAATGTGAAATGCGAAGATATGGTGAAATTCTCTGGAAGTCAAATCAGGGTACCCATTAATAGGTTGTGTTCTTATGTAATCTACCTAAAAGGCACGAGTTGGGCAGCTATGGGGTTGGTGGAGGCTGCAAAAAAATAAAGTAAGTATATATTTTGCAAAGTAAACAGCAGTAGCATAACATTACGAGAGTATGGGAATTTTTACTAAATTGTTCAGGAAAAGTCAGTTAAAACAAATTTTAAAATTCAGTGAAAACCTTGATTATGTCAAATCCTGTACCTTCATGTTGCTCCAAGTATTTACAAGGAATGGTCAGAAAGTAAGTTACATCCCCTTTATGAAACAAACACATATTCATAAGACAATTTTTTTTTTATTGAACAAAACACTACACATTTTTATCTACTTTTTCGACATAATCACAAAGTTTTTCTGAACATTTTTCATACCTTATGACAAGTTTCTGAAATCCACCTTCATAAAAATTTTGTCTGAAATTTCCTTCAACCATTTAAGGACCGCTTCCTTCAGTTCATCATCAGTAGTGAAACGCTCCCCTCCCAGGTCTCGCTTGAGAGGACCAAACAGATGGTAGTCGCAGGGTACTTGATCAGGGCAGTAAGACAGATGAGACCACACTTCCCACTTAAATTTTTGCAGTAACTCCTTTGTCACATGAGCTGAATGAGAAGTAGCATTGTCGTGAAGAAAAACTACCCCATCTCTCAATCTTCCGGGTCTTTGATCTTTACTGGCTTAATGCAATTTTTTTAAAAGTCTCAGTAAGATTCGGCATTGATTGTTGTACCTTGGAGCATAAATTCACTGTAAATAACTCCCTCAGAATCAAAAAAGACAGCATAAACTTTTGAACATGTTTGGGATGTTTTCACTTTTTTTGGCTGCAGCCAGTTTTTGTCTCCATTCATATGATGCTTGTTTAGGCTCAGGAGACTAATGAAGGGTAACATTTTGTAATTAAAGCTTGACTAATTACAGTTAAATATCTGATCACCTGTTAGGCTTTCAGATTTGCTTAATTTCTGAAATTTATTCCTGAATGCTTCCATTTCTTCAAAATTTGATGATCATTTTTCACCAAAAACACATAAACAGATGGATATGGCAGTGTTTCTTCCATCGGTCTAGTCAACCGATACATGCTTTGAAATTTGGGTCTCCTTCATTATATTCATTATGAAAATGCAAAGCCTTCTGTTGTAAAATAGGTTCTGAAACAGGCACACCTTTGTCCCTGAACTGTGTAAATGAAGCATTCAAAGCTTCTCTCCCGTTTTCATAGTCGCATTTTTTCATCGTTTTTCTTTCTTTTAATGCATCCTTTGTGACTCTTGATGCGCATCATTTTTCTGTTTCTATTTGTTTCCTTTTCTAGTCACCTACTGTTAGCCATCTAACGCCAAAGTTGTCAGCATCTACCTTTTGCATTGTCTCTCCCACGTCCAGTCTCTTGATTGCCTCAAGTTTTTGATCCATTGATGTAATAGCTTTCTAACTTTTTGTCGCCATTCTTTCTGTGCTTGTGTAAATTTCAACTTTTAAACACTACAACAATATTTGTCAAATTAGAAACACCACACACAGACATGTATGCATGAATAGTAACAGACTATAAACTGATTCGCATATAATGATAAAATGCACTGTACTGATTGACAGACACATGAGTGATAGTATAGCCAGGTGCGCCACATGCTAGAGTCAAGAGCAACAAAAAGTAGACTACACTCACAGCTTGCAGTTCTTATTGCCAATTGATGCTTCTTTTTTTCTATGGTATATCAGATAATATGGAATGTCAGAAAAGCAAGACTATAAAAAGCATATTACAGTTTATTGTATATTTAGTGGGTAAAATACTTGTACTTGGTTGAATTTAATTTGACATTCCAATGAAGAAAACTCTGTATGTTGAGCTAATATAATGATTGATGTAACAAAACTACAAGCATTAAACTTACACATTGAGATATTTGACAATTTTTCTGAAGGAAATAATGTCTCATCTAGGACCATATGACTTCTCTAACCTGCAAGGTGTAAATCATTGAGCTAATAAAAAATGTGTATTTGTTTTAATATAAGAAGCTTATATATGCTATATTAATGTTAATTTTAATAAGTTGTTTCTGTTTTGAAGTTTTCTTTTAATGGCGTTAACTACTGCAATCATTAGTTTATATGATAAACCTCACGGTGCAGAGGATTTTCTGCTTTTTAATTGTGTGAAGTTGATGTTAACTTTTATAATATTAAAAAATTTCTTTTTACAGGAATCCAGAAGAATTCTGGAGTGCCCATATAGGTAGTGAAGTGGCAGTACGTAGTCAAGAAAGCCCTGAAGAAGATGATGATGATCAGTTCAAGTGCCTTCGTCTGCTTGTTGAAGCAGCAGTAGCAGTACGTCAACAGGAACATGAGGCATTACAGGTATAGCCTGTACCTTTGGGTATTGGTTACTCCTGATTGATGCCTTTTTGTTTTGGCAACTCGTAGTACAACGCTGAGGTTGTGCAAACACCCTGGCAACTTAAAACTCTCAACTGCCATCAGTTTTTATTTGACAATAATCAAAGTGCTGTTGTTTTTTTTTTTTTATTACAAGTACAAGTATAGTAGTAAGAGTTGAAAATTGGTTTTTCCGATTTGAATTAATTTCATTTTTTTGTCATCATTTATTTAATGTTGATTATGTTTAATGGTTGTTTGTAAGTAATTGCCTAGTATTTTAGTTATGAATGATAATCATTGCTGCATTCATTTTAGTATACTTTTAATGTTATTAAATGAGTCATTACAATTTTGTTTGTTCACCTCTGTTTTTTTTGTGTTTTTTATCAATTCCAGTTTTTCTGTTGCATTATCTATTTCTAAGTACACTATGAACCATTTTATGTGTGTAGTTAGTGATGGGATTTAATGTAATTGTTAAAAAAAATTCAATCTATTTGAGATCATCCTTCCATTATTAAATAGAATTCTTTTTCAATATTTGCTGTACAATAATTTTTAAATTTTTGTAAGAAAAGATTTTATTTTATTTTTTAAAGGCAAGTTTTTTATTGATAAATAAAATTACCAAATAAAAGTAATGTGTGATATTAGTATTCCAACACTACCTCTCAATTTGTTATTCTTGCACAATAATTTTATGATACTTTTATTAGTTATTTTGAAATATCTACAGACCCTTAATAAAATATATTTTGTATTAATTATATATTTGTCAATTTTTTTATTGAGATGTTCCAATAGTGCCTTTTTTCTTAAAAATCTATTAGAACATATTCATACAAAATTTGTTGCAACAATGTAAATTTGTGTTGTTAGTGAATGGGTGCTCTTTTTAATCAAAGTAATCAAAAACCACATATAAAAGAGAAAAGTCTAATCTTCAGTGAAATGTACTTAGTTAATACAGCCTAAGCTTTATAAAATGTGATTTAGAAACATGACAGTGCTGTTTTCTTAATAATTAAGAAAACAGCACTGTCAGGTTTTGACTAAAGTAAATGTGTATTTTATCCATAAATATTACAGTTTATTAAATTACTGCTTGGACCAGGAAATATTCAGATTGTTTTTCCTTAAATATTATTGGATTAGCTGAAATAATTTTACAGTTTTGTTTACTCTTTTAATTTTACATTTTATATTGTCCCAGCAGGTGTTAAGATTGATTATAGTTCTTTCCCAACATCAGACTAACTTCAGACGTAGTCCTAATAATTTGAATCCAGAAATCAATAACATTGGTTATATGGGCACTGAAATCAGTTAATAAATGTAAAAAATAGTTGTATATATTACAATGTACTTGATATAATATATATATATTGTTTTTTTATAATCAAAAACTAACTTGAACAATCAAAGTATAGAATTACAAAGTAAATGAAGTGACACACTTTTCTTTTCTTTTTTTTTCTCCCAAAAGCACTCTTACAGGATCTCATATCAGTTATATATAAGATATATTTATATAAAATTACATATCAAATGTAATTTGTTTTTCTAAATTAAAATGAAAAGATTAAAATTACAATCTTATATACAACATATAAAGTAAATAAAATAAAATAACTACATTTATACAAATATGTCATAATTAAAAATCAAATTTAAAAAGAAAATAAATAGAAAATTTTTACTATGTAACCTGTCCAGCCTGTGTTACATTACTGAGTGGATTTGAATTAAATTATTTATATACATTATGATTATATCTATTTTCATTTCATTTACTTTGCAATTCTGTACTTGGGTTCAAGTTGGTTTTTGATTATAAAAACACAAAATATTGGTACAAAGGAATATGGATCTTGATATAAGTATTAACTTTAGAAAAAAAAAAAATATATATATATATATATATATATATATTAATTTAGTAAAATCATTTCTTCCTTTAATGTTGTCCATATCTTCCTCTGTGCTAATTATATTAAAGACTAAGAGTAAAACTCAGCAATCCACCACAATACAGAATCTAATATTTCTTACCTTATTATTACTTCATTTGTACATCAAAAGCACTTTTGAGGATTTTCCCTTATTGTCAGTTGATAAAAAATTAAAATCTTTAAAATTACACATTAAAAAATTATACATTAAGTTAAAATTATCGCATATATAGTGTAACATATGGAGTCAAAAACTAAAATTAAATATTAAACATTCATAATACAAATTTTTTAACATTTCCTGTACATGCATGTGGCCAGCCATTACATATAGTACTGTACTAATATTTTATGAATTTTACTTAATATTTACAAAAGTGCTGCTATCTATAGCAGCTTTGATGTAAAATAGCAGCTTTGAAATCATTATCATACTGTCAGCAGATTAATCAAGCTGAATTTTTGTCTATATTTGCATATATAATATTTTTCTGAAATGTCCAATTTTTTTTATTATTATCATTTTCTTTTGTAATTTCAATTATTTTTAAATTTGTTTCCAAATCGTTAGTGGAACGTTTGCTAACTATTAAATGGTCTTCAACATTAGAAAATCCTAACTTATTGTTTTTTAATGTCTAAAATGTTCTGCAAACTTTGCCCTAAACGATCTATTAGTTTTCCCAATATAAAGTTTATTACAATCATTACATGTTTTTTATGATACCACATAAATTATTAGAATCATAATCATCATTATGGAATTTAAATGTCTGTAGTTGTTCGGCTATATTGGACGAATATTGGCCTTTATATTTTTCATCACTATACACATTAATCAAACTTTCAATAACACTATTAGTATGAGTATTTTATATAGATATTCTCCCTGCCATGTTTATTATTTAGAGGTTTCTGTGTTGTTGTATTACTAGACTTTAACCTTTGCTTTTTATAAATATTATCAATTAATGAGGTGCTATATCCATTTGTTACTGCAGTAACATTTTTGAATAGGATAATAAATAAATGTTCATTAATTAATACTTAAAACATGCACTGAAACTGAACCTAAAATTGTTTATTTTAATAATTTAACATATCTAGTTTAATAGAATTAACTACTGCAGCTAGAATATTAAACCTGACTGTCAGGTTGTTGGGTTTTACCTTAATTTACAACACTTTTGAGACTGTGTATACAGAACCATCAGTAGCAAGGGGAAAACGTATCTTTACACTTAGCACAGTTTTCCTTTGTTTATAAATTGAAGATAGAAAAGGCTTCTACTGCTCTAGTAGGTGAACTTTTCTGAAGATGTCAGTTCCTTTATAACCATCTGAACAATGTATTTAATGATGTCTTCTTATTTCCTTTACTACAATCTTATTTATTATTACTGGTGTTTCAAATTCATAAACATGTAATTGAATCTCATGACTTGAAAAAATGCCTACTTAATACAATTTATTTTTATATCATCAGAATTGATTTTTCTGGGTTTCTTAGACATTTTCCAAGCTTCACAAATCATTACTCTAATAACTACTTTTTCCAAAAAGAAGATTTAAGAGTCAATTTATTCCCTTTGTTATTGGTTTTGTAAGATATTGGCACACAACGTTTCTAGTAGGAGAATCTCTGCACGGTCTCTGCAGAAGAGATCTGCAGAAAGAGAGTGAGTTAGAAGTAATGTTTTTAGATGATTTGAGAGTATAATAATTACAAGAAGAAAGCCCACAGTTCAGTCAAAGAAATCTTTAAGCTGGCTAGACTTGGTGTTGCAGAATTGCAGGGCAAAAACTTTTACTAATCTTACCACACTTTCTTTTCCAAGGTAGTTCAACATCTTGCTACCTCAGTGGGAGCAGCTGTTTATAATATTTACTGATTTATGAGTTCAGGTTTGAATTGTATAATGGTAACACTATATGCTTAGAAACTCATTTAACCATACTTAAAATTTATCAAATTAAGTTGAAATTATTACCTTACAGGGGAGTTTTGTAAGTGGAAAAGGATTATTTCTTTCCTAGAATTATTTAAGAGTCAAAAAATCCTAATGGCATATGACCATGTTTAATTTTATTGTTCACCAGAAAAGGATGTTGGTCAATAGACAAGATCGGTGTCTGAAGAATGTAAAAGTAGCAGATTTTACACAGTGATATGACAGAGTATTTCTTAACTGAAGGTAATATATTGGGAATATTTTGAGGTGGTTTATAAATTATTATCATTTGTCAAAAATATTATAGTTCAGTTTTTCATAATGAGTACAACTGAAAGCAGAAATGTGGAGTTATTTATTTTCTTACAATATGTATATGTATGCTATGCAGACAAATCTCTCTTCCGCTCACTTTTTATCTCAGGGACTCTTTTCCACTCTCTCCTTCATAACTCTCGCTTACTTTCTGAACCTATATCTTGATAGTGCACACTGACACTAACATCCTAACTAATATTTTTTTAATTATTAATAATTTTGAACCAATAAATATAGATTTTGGTGTTGGTGTAAATCCAAATATCCCCTGCCAGTGTTTTGGATTTTGAGTGTAAAGTAGTAAACAATGATGCAACATTACTTTGTTTGGATGCAATGATCCAAACATTACTGATTGTTGTGGAACAACTAGATAATTACCAGAACCAACAAGCCATTTGATGTGATGCAAATGACGCTCCTTTCAAATACAACTTTGCTGGGCAAAAAAAAAGTACAAATCACAGATCCTGTTGAAATATTTTACAATATTTTTAATGAAACCCTTTTTAACAAAATTATAGCTTGGATAAATATTCGTGCCTTATGTGTCCAGGGAAATCCTACTACCAAACATTCGATTATGCGATGGTAGAAGGCTGTTTACATCAGATAAGGTTAAAAAGTTCTTAGGCCTATTGATGCTCATGAACAGCTTTCTTTTTCCTAGCATGAAACATTCTTGGTCTGCTTTGGAGCTTTATGAACATCCAATTTTTTGGGGAAAAAAAAACAAGTCTAAAAGTAGTTTTGAGGCAATTCAGATGTCTCTGTTTTTATGTTGCTGAGACAGATCTCAGATGAAAAGTTACATAATGTAAATAATGTCCTGAAGCATTTGTTGGGTAATTTTACTAAATTTTATAGCCCTGGAAAGAATTTTTCATTAGATGAGGTCATGGTTTTGTTTTGTGGCAGATTGTTGTTTTGGCAGTATTTAAAAAATAAATGGCACAAGTATGGAATTAATCTCTATGAGCTTTACAGTTCTGATGGTTACATTTTAAACATTGTCATTTATACAGGTAAAGTATAAACTAACCCTGAAAAAGGTCACACCTTGAAGTTGTGACTTATTTGATGCAAGATTCATCAAGAAAAGTCACTCACTTTTCTTAGATAATAGTGTCGACCCAGTGGACTAACTAATGCAAAACCAGATGAATATGTGTTACAGAAAAATCGAGCAGGAAATCCAGACGTGGTTATTAGTGCAAAGCAAAAGGAAGGAATGCATAAGCTGCCAGAAAGACTTTGTAAACCTAATGAAGTGGAAAGATGAGAAAGATGTTCTCACAGTTTCCTTAGACCTGGAAGAGGCCAAGTTATAACAAAGTCCTCCATCGTTATTGCTTATATCAAAAACATAGTGGAATAGATGATCAAATTATATCTTACTATTCCACTCCTAGAAAATCACTTTAATGGTACATCAAGTTTTTTTTACATTTCTTGATTGTGCAGTTTTGAATAGTAAATTATTATACTCCAAAAACATGGGAAATAAATGCACTTATTTGGTATTCAAAGATGTCATTATAGAACACTTATTTCAGGTACAGTCTAGGCCTATAACTCCCTGAACTGTTTTGGCCAAGGTGGGATCAACAACAACATAGATTCATGAAGAGGGACCTAAGAGTAAGATGTCGACGTTGCCACAAGACAAAAAAAAAAGAGAAAGACAGTGTATTATATTGTGACACTTGCACAGATGAGAAAAGTGTATAAGATTGGCTTTTGTCCAGCATCATGTTTTAAAATTGCTACAAGGAACAATCTAGACCTGAAATACACTTTTTTGTCGTTGATATTTTATCACACTAGGTTGTGTTTTATCTTCGTTTTTCTTTCTTTTTTATGCTAGGCTTCATGCAATTTCAAATACTTTTTCAAAAAACATGTTTGTTTTCTCAGTAAGTTATATTTAATTTTTATATACAGTATTTTTGATGTTAGTTATATGGAATTTGTAAATAAAGATTAGTTTCTTTGAATTGTGTTTTGTCATTGCATTTACTTAAATGTTAAAACATTTTACTTAATATTTGACTTTAATGATAAAGTATGCTGAATTTGCAACTTCATTCAGTTCAACAATTTCAGCATATTTCATCATCTACATAAAACTTAAGGTAAAATGTTTTTATTTGAATGAAAGCCTTGAAACTGGTAAATAACAAAAGTTTATAAAGGCCTAAAAGTATTTGTGAAATACATTTATTTTAACCATCAATATTTGTGACAGTTGCTCTATAACATATTATCTGTACTATGTTTATTCGTATTAAAAAACCCCTACATTCTGACAGAACTTTTGTATGTCACATAAGTGTGTGAGAAAAGTAATGAGATTGGAAACACTGCTAGTGATCTGGCAACGCTGTGCTAGACCGGTTTGTTCATCCCCCCCCCCACATGCTCAGTATGGGTATCAACTCCATACAGCAACACATTATTTTTGATAGCACCATCAGTGAAGTTGTGTTTTTGTTGCGTGTTACAAAAATGGAACATCGGAATGTAGAGCAACGTTGTGCATCAAGTTAGTGTTGGGGAATCCACAAGCGTGACCTGAAGTTGAAACAGGCCTATGGGGAACATTGCTTATAAAGAGCACAAGTTTTCCGCTGGCACAAATCATTTTTGGAAGGCCGAAAACATGTTGAAGATCAACCTCGCTCAGGGAAACCTTCAACTTCAAAATCTGATGAAAACATTGAGTGTGTGAGGGTTCTTGTGAGATCAGACTGTCATTCAACAATAAAAGTATGATGAGTAAACAGTTAAATTTAAACACTTTCACTGTACATCAAATTTTGAGAGATGATTAGGACATGTGAAAGGTTTGTGCGAAATTGGTGCCGAAAAACCTCACAATGGAACAGAAGGACAATCGAAAAAAGTGTGTGTTGATCTTGAGAGGATTGACAATGACCAAGAATTCTTCAATTGTGTGATGAATCCTAGATATTTGAGTATGATCCTGAAACAAAGCGAAGAGTGGCACACTCTGTCATCTCCTCGACTGAAAAAAATGTCGAATGAGCAAATCAAAGATCAAAACCATGCTGATTTGCTTTTTTGACGGTAGGGGTATCGTGCATAAGGAATTTTTTCCTCCAAGGATAAACTGTGAATCAAGTGTTTTACTAAAGGTGTTCTTGAAAAGCTCAGGAAAAGAATGATTCACGTGAGACCAGACATTGTAGGCAAGTGGATGCTTCATCATGATAATGCCCCCGTGTCACAGCCATTTCCATCAGGGAATTTTTGACTTCAAAACGCATTCCTATGGTTCCTCAACCCCCCTATTCACCTGATTTGAGTCCTTGTGATTTTTTCCTTTGCCTGAAATTGAAACATGTCTTAAAAGGACGTCATTTTGGAACCCTGGAGAACATTCAAAAGACTGTGACCTACCAGTTGAAGCCTTCCAGCGCTGCTACCAGAAGTGGGAACGACTCCGCTGGTGTATAGCTGCCCAAGGGAACTATGAAGGGGATAATATAATTGTTTGAAAAAAATAAAAACTTTGGTAAGTAAAAAGTCAGTTTCATTACCACACCTCGTATGTGTGCAGTGAGAGTCCAAGTGTTATATTGAGTCTGCTGTTAACATCATGCAACACACATAAAGACATTTGGTAGCAAACATGTTCCGGCTTATTTAAATAACAATTATATGGAGATTACTAGAAAATACTATTATTGTGATTTTGTGGATTCTTAAGTGTTAATAAATTCAAAATCTGTCATTTAATATCTTGTGTCCAAGAGATGAGAGATTTTTCAGCTATGTTCATTCTCGGTAAATCGTATTAACTAGAATGGATGTAAATCAATTTAGAGACTTTCTAGGCAGTTTGTAGTAATTTTATGGAAGTATTAAGAAGATGAAAAACTATGACATAAGATTCACATATTGCATGCATTAGAAGACAGAAATTTGTTATTGATGATTTATTATATTAGAAAACAAAACTACAGAATTTGATAAAATTCTGAGAATTCACACATCTCTCATGAGCTGTCCCTTCATTTTGTGTAAATTCAGGTTTGGTCGACTGTACTGGATAAAAGAAAAAAAAGTTCAGTTTTCTATATTGGTCCTGTTTTATTTGCAGATGTTATAAGTTTGTTAATTACATGAACTCCATTATGATGAACAGTATTGCTGAATGTAAGGTAGAGCAACAGCTAATTCAAAAGTACAAAATATTGCATGATACCTTTTGCAAACCAAAATTAATTTCTTCGTAGTTTGATCCTCTTACTCTCCAAATCTTTTGATTTACTTATGGGGATTTTTTGTTTAAATAGCCTGTAACTTGATGAATTGAAAATACAAATTTACATTCAGAACCTGTTTTTCCATCACTTTGGAAGTAACATCTATGTTACTTCCAACGCTTTGGAAAACACTGTGAAAAAACAATTCTAACATTCATTCAGGTACATGGCATGTTGATAACTGTAATATTGTAAGTAGACATTTCCATTTTTTATCAAACTTGTGATGTGTTTGAATAATTTTCTTAAAAATATTTATTGATTTACTTATTCTGAAATCATCAACAGACAACTATTGAGAGGTAGCTGTCCAATAACAGTCTCTACAATAAATGTTGTAACTAATGAAAAATGCCAAGCCTGGCCAGTTTCAAACTCATAACCTAATAAAGGATATTATTACCAAAACGAAGCAGTAAATGATGTAATTCCGAAACATTGAAATTTCTGTAACCTTTTTTTTATTTATATAATATAAAATATATTTTTTGTTGAATTGGTGATTTACTCATATGCATCTGAACAGTAGTGATTCAATTAAAATTCAACTTTTAGTAAGTAAATCATGTGATATTAATATTTTTGACATTCACATAAATCATCATTTAACAAATAAACTTTCACCTTGAATTTTTGGATATCAACCTGTAATCATGAATTTATTTTCAATATCCTTATGCTGATTAATTAACTGTGGGCGGCTTGGTTGTTGTAGTTAACAAATACTGAATTAAAATTTTAATGGTTGTTACATGGCTAATGTCACAGACTCAATTTTTATGTAACAATGATGTAAATTTAAGTAGAATAGTGAAATGTATAATTTAAATGTAAAAGAATTCCTGAAGATCTATTTTTAGGAAGTTTGAAAAGAATAAAACTTCTGTAATGAAGTTATTACATAAAGGTCTTTGAAAACTGATACAGATTGCATTTGGACCATAGTTTTTAACTTTTGCTGATTTAATGAACTTCAATATAAATTGTAATTAAATTATTGTAGTTACAAAACACTTGAAATATAGATCTTCAAATTGTTAAATTGTTTAGTTTTTAGGATTGGCAATCTTTAATAATATGTGTGAGTAATCTTATTAGTCTTAAGAAGTTTTAAAGACTGGACCATATTATGAAAAAAATAATTAAAATTATTTTGCATCTGATCTTGATTTAAATGATTTTGTAGAATATAAAATATTTATTTTTGTTTTAATTATACTTTTTGAAATATTTAGTTTTCAAAGGATGTAGGATATGCTTGTACTTTTACACTTTCTCCTGCAGTCTTTCTTATATAATGATGTTTATAAAGAGCTTGAGTTAATATTGTTTAATATTAATATTGTCTCAAGATTAATATTGTTTACTACACCAGCCTAGTGACAAAATTAATTTGTCACTAGGACTGAATGTAAACTCCATTTTGGTGGCTTTGGGATGATGATGTAAAATAATGAAGTACACTATGATTATGTCCCAGAAAGTGTTTTACTTTAGGCAAAGCTGGTTCAATCGATTTAAGTTCATATAAATATGGAGGTCACGCTGTACTCCTTTGCCCAGCAACTAGTTATAATTTATAACTGAATTTTTTTGTTACTTTTTCCACCAAGACAGAACAATATGGTATGGACAAAATGGGGCGTTCATGGTATCAATTGATCAGGAATATTAGATAATTTTTCCTTCAACCATTTCTCAAAGTTATAATTCATTTGCCCATTATTATCTCCACTACCTGTTCCATATTTATATACCAATTTGGTGCCAGCAACAAATCTTTCCTCACTTCCTGCATCTAATATTAAACGATTATCGATGTTCTAGTTGTCTGGCACTCCAAAAATATTTTTGACTGCCAACATTTTTGAAATGTTAAATTGCTATAAGTTCATGTCTCATCCAAGTAAAATATATTTTCTCAAGACTTTCATCTTCACCAAATATGTGTAATGCAAGAAAACATTATTTTTCCTTTACGCTAATGTTTTTCTTTTACTTCAGCCTTTCCTCCAATTCAGTCCCATTCTTTTTATCAGTCTCAACATTATTTTGGGCCAAAGAAAAGTGTATTCTTAGTTTCACTACTGGTAGTAACTTTGAAATGGTCGGAACATGTTTATCAGCATAAAATTTTTGCATGAACTGTAATGTTACATTTTTATCAAAATCATAAATTCTAACTATATTTTTATCCCCACTTTTCACTTTACATTTTTTCCTGGTGTAGGTAATTTTTGTTGTAAAGTCCTGAGTTTTCTTATAGCTCTTTCTTCTTATTCAACACTTCTTGTTGAATTTTCACAATAAACCTCTTTCTGATTTTCCATTGTAATAAGCAGTGTGTTTAGTCACAGTCTGTGACACAGGATACACATAAGCATCTGATTTTGCCCCGCTATTCAGTATAAAGTCAATTAATTCCCATCCTTCACTGTAAATTACTTTGTTTTATGTTTATTTACCCCTGCTTGAGCCATATATGACTTCACCTAACAGTGTTTAAAACATAAGTTAACAAATTAACTACCGCATTTATTCGAGTACCCCCCGTCGCCGAATAAGCCCCGCACCTCGATTTTCCAGACCGTAAATCTAAAAAAAAAATCGAGTGTATACCGGTATCTTAAAGTGCAACAGATATGATAAAAAAATACGAAAATATTCTGAAAGTAAAGCATTTAATTCGTTAATTTATATTACATTAATAATTAATTACCATAAGTACTAGTTCAGTACAGAATCAGTAGGCCAGTAAAACGAAAAGAAAGTATCATGTTGAAAAGGATCATTTCAATACACTTTTTAATATGGGATTTTATTTTTAATTAATCACTGTCAATGTCTGTAGAAGAGTTACCGGTAGTTTCCACGTCGCTCTGACATGTCTTCTACCATCAAGTTCATTAAATATTCCGCACTTTTAAAAACTTTTCCTTACTAATTCCGTGGAAATACCTTCCCAAGCATCTTTTATCCAAACTAAAATCTGGGCGTTTGATTCTTCCTGCAGGCGTGAGAAAGAAATTTTCATCAGCCATCCATTTACTGTACAGCTGTTTTAATGCAGATTTGAACGGTTTATTAATGCAGACATCTAGTTGTTGCAATAGAGTTGGCAATCCGCCTGGAATTATTAGTTGGTCTGTCATACCCTTTTTTTAAAATGTCTTTCACTTTATCAGTCGTATGCCCCCGATAACTATCCATTACTAGCATACTGGTATTTTTTCTATTAAATAAACCTCCTGATCGCTTTTGTCATACACGCGTGATCCAATCTAAAATTAAGATTTCGTCCATCCAACCTGATTCCTATGCTCTGATAACTCCATTTACCTATACGGTAGGAAGAGTTTTTCTTTAAAAAACAATGTACGGAGGTAATTTTGATCCATCAGAAGTAA
Source organism: Lycorma delicatula (assembly GCF_047948215.1). Lineage (NCBI taxonomy): Eukaryota > Metazoa > Arthropoda > Insecta > Hemiptera > Fulgoridae > Lycorma > Lycorma delicatula. Next base: position 126,345,184 of record NC_134457.1, read on the forward strand.
TGCAAAGCATAACACTACACGTTTGTTTTTCATTACCACCAGTGTGAATTGTAACACTTTTTTCACCTTTTTTGTTTACGGTTTTGTCAAATGGCATTTCAAATATACGGTGGTTTGATCAGCGTTTCCTATTTGAGAAGACAAATAGGCTTTATCTTTTCTAAGATTTATTATGTATTTATGAAAATATAATATTTTTTGTTCATAAGCGTTTGGAAGTCGTTGAGAAATGGTCGTCTTACTGACAAATCATTTCGTGAAAAAAAATCTCGTTATTCATCCACGATTTGCTTTAAAATCAATTTTATTCAACGATTTAGCGATTTCACGAGCATATGATTGACACATTTCTGTCGTGACAGCGTAACCGCATTTCCTCTTTTCCATAACAGTCATACAATTTTTTTCTATGTCTGTGTATTTTGGTTTTAAGCCACGGAAAGCCCTTTTATTACCAGTGCCTTTCACCAGTCTCGAATGCAGCTTTCATCTACGTCAAACTTTCTTCCTGCCGCCCGATTTCCAATTTTTTCAGCCTCTTCTACAACGCGCAGTTTTTCATTTACCGTAAAAGATCGTAGACGCTGTCCTTTTGTACTCATTTTTATGCTGTAATTAAAATAAATCACCGTATTAAACTTTACAAAATAAACTAAACAGATAAAATGCACATATACAAACAGTACAATGTCTATGGCGAATAGACAAGACGACGATGGGTAATTGATTCTGTAACTGTAGTGTCATTAGAACCGGATGCAGCCTATACAGAATGAATCAGTTTTATAAAAATACCGTAATTTCGTTCCTATCGATAATATGAACAGGATATTAATAATTAAGGATGTATTCTGTATAAGCGGCATCCGGTATTGATAAACGAAAGCCTAATAAAACTATATTTATGTGATTGAATTTAGGTATTTCTAAAAAAATGTTTACTTTACATAAATTATCCTGGCTAAAGGCTATGTTTCAAGTAAGCCCCGCACCCTTATTGTTTTTCTCCAATTCCAAGAAAAAAAGTGCGGGGGTTACTCGAATAAATACGGTAATTTGAAAAAAATTGAAAAACAAAGGAGCCTTAATAATTTGTGAAAAAGAAATAAAAATAGTGTTGTGACAGAAATGAAAAAATCAAAAAGCTGGTTTATGAAGGATCACTGCACTTACTGCATTACACAAAGGATTAGTGCCAAATTTTTCAACTAGAATAATACTAGTAAATATTGCTGTGACAAGAGAAGCACTAGCTACTTGGCATTATACAACCATGCTGTTTCGTCCTCACACCACCCTAGTCTAGGCACACTTACCAGGCCCCATCAATATTTACATAAAGCTGCATACTACTGTTAGATTAAAATAGTCGTCTCTAAAGTCCCTCGCTTCAGAGAGCGTTTTCAAGCGAGACGAGTTGCCTCGTTGAGGCAACTCGCTTGAAAGGTTGAAGTGAGAATAAAGGGTTCCCAAAAAGCAGGAGAGTTTACCACGCTGCTCTGCGACAGAGCAACAGACCTCCAAGTTGACGTCAGGACAAGGGGTGACCGAAGAACAATAGCACACGTTAAAGACTTAGAGCACGATACAACAACAGAAGAACTTAAGATAGCAGTCGAGAAAACTACTGGCACGGGTGAGAGTTTTCAAATTACTTCAATCAGGGAGGCATCAGGTAACACCAAAAATGCGATGGTAATAACGACTCGCATGGGAGCATTGAAACTAAGAGTGGTTAGTTTCAATGCCGCACCAAGAGTGAGATTAAGAGTGGGATGGGTTAATTGCCGTACCTACATACGAACGGAGACAGAGATGCTTTAGGTGTTGGGGCACCGGGCACGGAAGACGAGAATGTAACGGCCCCGATAGATCTAGCCTGTGCTTCAACTGCGGGGGGGGGGGGCAAGGTTATTTAATTAAAGACTGCCGTGAAGCCACAAGGTGTCTAGATTGCAATAGTCACGGTCACAGGACGAGAAGCATGGGATGTTGCAAACTACATGATTAAGGTACTCTTATTAAATAATAATAGGAGTATACTTTCCAACGATTTTGCAGAGGAAATAGCTGCAAGAGGAGAATACGACCTTATAGTGGCAACAGAGCCCAATGTTTACGCGGCTGCCAGACCGCAGTGGGTTCCAGACAGAAATGGGGTGGTCGCCATCAGACGAGTCGCTAACAATTCGGACTTTTTATAAGAGAAGACGATATTGTAGCCGAGGAGCTGAGTGAGGGATCTGGTTGGAATCTATATTAGCCCCAACTGTACATTGGAGCGATCCAGGAAAGAATTTTCAGCCTACAAAGCATAACCATGCAATCTACGAAACGCGTTGTAATACTAGGCGACTTTAACTGCAAGACTACTGCGGCTGGCGCAGACTCTTCCAACGCTAGTGGCAGAGTGCTGGAAGACTTTCTGGCGACTGCTGGCGCGACATGTATAAATGACGGAGAGGCTACATACAGCGCCAGAGGCCATACATCTATCTTAGACCTCGTAATAATCGACAACAGATTTAACTCGGACACAGTGGCTTTCAAAGTACTGTCGGTAGAGACAGCAAGCGACCACAAGGCAGTAGCTATTGAAATCAGAGAACAAAACATAAGAGATACGTAACATAGCGCTGTTCTATGATGGCCAAAACACTATACACAAAAGATTGTAAGGAACGCCGCAAGAAGGATCACAGAGTGCACAAATTTAAATCCAGATAGTTTCCAAAACATAATTACTGAAGAAATATCCAGAATTCCATGCACGGTATCAAGGCACCAAACAGTATATTGGTGGAACAATGACATAGCTAATCAACGAGATTACATGAGCAGATGCAAGAGAAAAGCACAAAGGCTTCGAGCTCATTCCGGCATAAGCGACGAAAACAACAGAGCCATGAATGAATACAGAACGACCAGAAAACGCCTCAACTTTCTTATAAAACAAGCAAAGCGTAAAAAATGGAATGACCTATGGAAGGAATTGGAGGAGGATCCCTGGGGGAAAGATTTTCAGATTGCGACAAAGCGGCTTGGCAGGAAAGCCCCATTGCTTAACAGTGACAAGGCTCTACAACAATTAAAAAATTTATTCCCAAGAGAAGAAACCGGATATCGAGATATGTGTGCATGCGATAGGTGCAGATTTGATCAGCAGGAAGTTCTGAGCGCGATCAAAAAACTCAGTAACAAGAAAAGCCCGGGGCCAGATGGAATCCCCGCGGCAATACTGAAGGGACTGGCAGAAACTGTCCCTTGGGAGGTGGTGGATGTGGCCAGTTTTGGATTGCAGCACTGCACTTTTCCGCGCTGCTGGAAAGAGGCCAGAACCGTCCTACTGTTTAAGCAGGGTGCGAATACTGACCTGGAGGAATATCGCCCAATCAGTCTGATTAATAACATGGCGAAGACGGTAGAAAGACTCTTACCCGGCAGACTGCAGGAGGAGCTGGAGCAAAGGAATTGCTTACATCAAGTCCAATACGGCTTCAGGAAAGGGCGATTCACAGTACAGGCCATCAAACGAGTCATGGACTGGGCATTAGTAAGCAGAGGTGGCATCTGGAGAACAAGAAACCTCCCACTACTCACATTACTCGATGTGAAGAATGCTTTTGGAACAGTACCCTGGCCAGCAATAATAGAAGCCCTAATAAACATGAACATCAGCAGATACCTGATTAACCAAATCAATCAGTACTTATTTGATAGGCATATTGAGGTTAAGACCGTAGATGGCAAGGTGAATTATCAACTGTTCGGAAGAGTTCCCCAGGGATCAATTCTGGGACCCATATTATGGAATATTTTTTACGATGGGATCTTCAGACTACCCTACCCTGAGGGCGTAGACATAGTCGGATATGCAGACGACGTGGCCGTCCTCGTAAAAGACAAGGAGATTGAGCAACTCGAAATTAAAGCAAATCAGGCCCTACAATTAATAGATAACTGGCTTAACAACAACCAATTGCAGATGTCTCCAACCAAGTCCAAATGCATCCTACTCTCGGGCAAGAGAAGAGTCAGGAGCATAAATATTGAGATAAGAGGTGAAAACATACGAGAAGTCAACAACGCAAAATACCTGGGAGTGTACTTAGACAGAAGCCTAAAATTCGGCCAACATATTAACATGGTCTGTCAAAAGGTTGCCCCAACAACCAAAGCCCTAAGAGCATTATTTAATAATCGCGGTGCACCAAAATTGGCAGTTAGGCGGCTCATTACATTAGCACTGATGTCAACTATACTATACGCAGCCCCAGTCTGGGAAAGTGCTATGAACGTAAAACGTAACAAAAGCAAAATGAGAAGCGTACACAGAGTGGCCTTAATCCGAGTAGTTCTAGGCTAGAGAACTATATCTTACGACGCATCATGTGTACTAGCTGAGATTCCTCCTATAAAGCTTCAAATAAAAGGCAGAAGAATGAGGGCGGAAGGCATGACAAAATCTGAGGTGGAAAATATGATTGTTAACAGTTGGTAAACCGTTTGGTCCGCTTCTCAAGTGGGACAGTGGACACGAAGGCTAATTCCTGATCTGAAAGAGTGGACAAACACTCCTTCAGAGGTGGATTAAATTTCCATACGACCCAACTCTTAACAGTACACGGGTCGTTTGGCAAGTATCTCTTTAGAATAGGGAAAAGGCAGATATCACAATGTTCAGATTGCCTCGTGGCAATCCTTCTCGATTGCCACGATTAGGACGACGCGGAACACACTATTTTCAACTGTCGAAAATGGGAGGGTTTCAGATATGAAATCAGGAGTAATAATCTCACACAGGATAACTTTGTCAAATGGTTATTACAAGATAGCAGGAACTGGGACTGGTTCTCTAATTTCGCGAGCTTGATCCTCAGAATCAAGGAGGAAGAAGAGAGGCATCGTGAGGAACAGGCGTAACGATAGGGCGGGGAGGACAGTCCCATCCTGGAGGGCCGGCATGCTTATGTATGTCGGTACCAGAGAAGGGGTGGGAACTCCTTGGGAGTCTAACAGGGGTCAAGTAAAGACCGAGTTCCTGGGGGCGCTTCGGCGCTTGCTGGGGCTGGTGCTATCGGTTTGAGACAGGCATGAAAAGACCGAGACCCGGTCCTCCGGGGCGGGGGGGGGAGACGGTATAGCCAGGTCTTCCTTGCGCGCGGAGGATTAGAGGCAGGCAATATGAAAAGATCCGGAACTGGGGGGGCTGACCCTCCCCGGGGAGGGTCAGCCCCCCGGGAAGGTTATATAAATGATTTAAACGAATACTATGTCACAATCATCCGGCGGCAAACTTAAATTGACAACATTATGGACCCGCTTTCGATTGAAAAATCATACCCTCGTGATGAGTCGCTGAATTACAAATAGTACCAGAGCCATTCGCCGTATGGAACTGTTACTTATAAAAACGGCGAAGAGATCCCTATATCAATCAATCAAATGTACACCTTGCAGTGCGGGAGTTTTCTTCACGGCTCGCTGGTAGATACAGCAGGTGTTACAAAAGATAAAAAGGCTACGAAATCCCGTTTGATGAACAACGCGGTCGCGTTTATGTTTGACGAGGTACGATACGAACTGAACCTAAAAGAGGTCAGTCGGGTGAAAAACCTTAGACTAACGAGCACTAAAAAGAACATGTTATAGTAATGAGCCAGCGAAAAGTACGCGGTAGGCAGTGCGGAGTGGTATACGGTACGGATTCTCCCGCTGGATGAAAATTGGTGGTTCTGTATTGATGTGCCTGGGAATGCCGATGGGATTTGCAGAATCTTTCAAAAGGGTCATTGGAAGTGTGAAACAGGAACTAGTATTAATAAGAACTAGCAGTGATGCTAATGCAACAGTGGCGGTTGAAGCCAGCCACTGGTCAAAACTGATAATAACAAGAACCACTTGGGTCGTACCGTACTTAGGCCCAGCGTTTACAGAAGCACTGGAATTGACAATATAAATTAAATCATTTAAGAAGTTACCAATTGGGACACGTTCGAATGATCGCGTGTGACGCAAACGGATAATAACACGTGAACCGTACAAACAACATCACAAGAGAAGAAGCGGCGTTGGGTGATATTAACGCCCTGGCTTACGGCCATGAAAAACGATGCCTTAAAGGATATGGCCAAGTTCTATCATTGTAAACTGAATAATATCAAAATGTTTCTTAATTCGGATTATTATCCGTACGAAGAATTTAGAGGTGAAGGCAGCAAGATGTACCGTATGTTTAAGGACATACTGGTTTAAGGACGTATCTTATTACGGTATGCGTCTTCTACAGCCGGCTTAAACTTTATAAGCCGGTCTGAATTCTAGGCGGAAGTTCCACTTTCGTAGTCGATTGACTACTCGCATCAGAACGAGTGTGAAATCTGGTCCGCTAGACTTGAAAGTATACTTTAGACCGACAACCATATTTCTGCAAAGACAACAGAACATTGCGTGGTTATATACGGAACGTTGGTAAAATACGCGCCGCTCACCGGAGAAGTGAATACAATAAATTAAAGAATACGTACAGTGTACATTACAACATATTTTAAACAGATTTATTATTTTTTTTAATAGCTTCAAATTTGTACAGCTCGTAGTATTGATATTGTTAAACTGCAGTTAAATGTCTGTCACACGATGTTAGTTTTATTAACAAGTGAAATATATATACAGAATCATATGAACCTAAAAAAATCATGCTACGAAGCGGTATTCCGTAACCTGTTCAATGGATACTATGATGAAATGGATAATCATTATCTAAGTCCAAGCCCATAGCTAAGGATATTTGGTTTACTGCCATTCTCCCGCCACCACCCCATTCAGTAGCCCTAAAGCATTAGACCGCATGTCCGTGCTACGAAGGGCTACTGTGCCTCGAACAGTTGATGCTTCCAGATTCCTAAATAGCTCCTATAGCTAGCCTATTTGCGTGAACGGTATAAGCACGATATATTCCTCCATTTGCTTCCTCCATTTGTGTCCAGCCGTTCGGTCTCGTGCCTTATATTTTCTAAATTGGGTTGGCACACCAGTCTATACTAAAATATATGATCAGTCATGGATTAAAATTTATTTCACAAATTTAATAATAAAGACAGCAATTTGCTGCCATGCCTTGGTCGCTGTATGCCAGCAAGTACCTGTCCACCATTTATAGCCGTTTGGAGCTATAGGCTGGTGGCTGACCATTTCTCAAGGGTAGCTTCTTCCTATGAGGCAAGAGTCCTCCCTTAAAATAAACTAGTAATGATGGCTGAACAAAGCAACTGCATCAAGGAACTCCCACACAGTCCGATAACGCGGCTCACGCCACATTGACTCGTCGCTTGTGAGTAGCCGATTTTCCCTTTGACCTCTTAGTTTCAGGGTGGGCCAAGTTCTGGCCCCTCCAAGAGCGGGGCAGTCATAAATCATGTGTACAATTGACTGAACCTTCCCGCAGACACAGCTCATCAATTACTAGGCGGAACCTGAACAGATATTTCTTCAAATTAATATGGTTGTTGAGCCCTTGGGCCTCCGCTGTCCATAAAAATGAAATTGAGGCGTACCATCCCCCTCCCAAGTCTTGTATAAAATTATTCAAACACTTTTCCTTAGTCCATTATTGCTGTCATACTTCCATTAATCTCTGACTTCCTTGAGTAAGTCCAGAGTGCTGTGAGTTTGGTCTATTTTCAGTGATCTTCAGGCAGTCTGGTTGAGTGTGTACCCTCCAGCAGTACTAGGACTTTCTTGAACTTCGCTGTTATCACAGTTAGCACGATTGGTGTTTAAACTTGTCACATCCACTTTTAGCGGAAGTATTAAGGTGCTGTTTTTTTTTCGAAGCGTACCCGCCTCATCGCCACTGAAAGGTGGCAACGATTCCTGGTCGTAAGTCCCCGCTACAAGCAACGGAATACTTCTTAGTCCAACTTGCGTTCTTTTTAGAATGAGGCCCGTAATCTGTGGTTAGTTTTAGTCGGTCCAGTAGCGTCCAAGAGACAGGGGAACTCAGAAGGTGCCCGCCCAGCTGTCCGTGGCAATGTGACAGTCGTCACATTCGTGGGCTTGCCCAGAGTTTATTGGTAGGAGGAAGACAGCGAGTATGTCGAAATCCTAAAGTAGTGAGGTTAGGGTAACTCTGGCCATTCCCAGCTTTTAGTTAGGCCTGGGCGGAAATTTCCCCGTACTCCTCGAGTAGCTAGAGGAATAGCTGGTTCCATGTGTCTGTCCCTGATCATCTTAGCATTCCTACGCGGTTGCATCGGGGCCGGAGCCGGTTTTTCGAGCTACAGCTACTTCTGCAGGCCGTAAGGCAACACTTTCGAACCCCTCGACGAGAGCTGTGAAAGCCGCTCGGAAGAATTCGGGCCGGGGCAATAATCTCCTCTTGGTAGCAGCACTAGTACACTTGGGGTTCGCTAAGTAGGAAGACAAGTCACGTAGTTCTGTCAAAACATTACGGGCCAAAGGAGCAGAGCTGCCAGGCCTACCCCCGGCTTGCAAAAACTCTTCACTAAGTGGCTTCATACCCACCCGTGGGGTCACCCCTATATTTACTTCTGAACTATCGTTGTTAAGACGAGTGTTTGAGGAGGTCGAACACCCCCAAGACTCCGGCCCCCTCCTCCGTCTAGGGGCTTCTTATCTACCTCAGTAACATCTGTCCTGGTCGGAGATGCCCTGACCTAAGAGTATACGAAAATAATGCTCGCTGTATTCCTTCTACTTAGATGTTGTGCACAAGCGTGACGACTATCCGCGCAGCGAACCACGGGCAGCTGGAGACCTTCTGTATTCTCCTGTCAGTCTGCACCTCTTCGCTACTGGATCAAATGTGTGAAATCAAGGAACAACATTCAGTTACAGATTACGGTCCCCGCTCTAAAAGAGCATGATCAGGACTAAGGGTAAAGGTCCGTTTGCTCGTAACAGGGACTTGCGACCAGGAGTCGTTGCCACTCTTTTCGCTGCGATGAGGCGGGTGCTCGAACAAATCGTGCGCCAAATCCTCTGAATCCCCATGAATAGGGTATGAATCGTCTAAACAGTAAGGGCGCAAAACCGTTGTAACAGTTCTCAGACAGCAAGATTGTGAAACTGGAGAAGGTACACACTTGACCACCAGCTCAAAAATAGCACTGAAAAAAACTTTGTACAACGCAACCTCAGTTCGTGAAAAGAGACCAGAGGTTTGGATATAGCGATATCTACCCGGGAAGTTAGAGGCGACCCGTTGGATGAAGAATTTAAGGCGGCACAGGACAGACCTGGCAGTTCTGTCACGATCTTGGCAATAGCGCAACAAAGCATAGATAACCTTCTTGATTTTGTCGAGAGTCCCCGTAGCGTTAGCGCGGGGGCGAGGAGTAGAATATTGTCACGTCTGCGGCATGTTAGGGGAGTTCTTTCTGCTTTGGCAGATGGTTTTGAAAAGTTGGCCTCCAAGCCCAAGGAGATCAAGGTAGTTCAGGTTACGGCGCCTGCTCCCAAACAGCCAAAGCGTTGCGCTGCCGTTGTGCGGGCCAAGAGTGAAACTAGTCAAGCCTTGAAGCAGCCTGAGGTATTGTTTATGAATAAGCCTGAGGGCTCTACTAAAACTAGTAGACAATTGAAGGAGGATTTTGAGGTCGCTCTTCGCAGTGACCGGAAAAAAACTCAGGCTTAGGGAAATTGAAGAGACCAGCAAGAGTCTGGTAGTGGTAGACAGTCCAAATCATCTCGGAGTTTCCTCAGGTACAGAAGATCGAGGTTACGGTCGACCGAAGCGAAAACTTAGGCCCCGTGTCATTGTCTACGACATTGACCGACGGCTATCCGATGAGAAGGTTCTGTCTCTCGTTAGAGAGCAGAATACCGAAATGGACGAGGTCGAATTCAGAAAAGAATGTAGGCTACTCTTCAAGACTGGTAAGCGGTATCACGGCGTGTTTGAACTTGGTTCTAGTCTCTTTAAGAAGTTTGTGTTTCAGGGTAGGTTGTATGTCGATTTAACGACCTGTAGGGTTAAGGTGTACGTGGACATACAGAGGTGCTTCAAGTGCTGTCGTTTTGGCCACCGAGCCAAATTCTGTAAGTATGCGTCGGTCTGCGCGCATTGTGGCGAGGAAGGTCACAAGCGCGACGACTGTCTGCAGAAAGCCGAAGCTCTATCTTCCGTCAACTGTAAAAGATTGCGCAAAGAGTGCAAACATTCGGTCAAAAGTAAGGACTGTGGCTGTTACGTGCGGTAGAATTGTATTTCAATTCCTTAGATAGTTAGTATCCTTCTTTGAAGCTTGATGTTTTGTACGTAGTGTTAGGTGAATTGGTATTGTGAACCTCGGGGTTGCTTTTTGCAACGCCTATCAAAAAGCTGGGTGATCTACCAGGTTATGCGGGTTCTTAGTTTTCTGTATCATTGTGATCCATTTGCTCTTCCGTGCAGAAGGCTGTAGATTTTAGGTTTTTATGCAATGCTAGCTTAATTCTCCTTTAACCTGTGCTGGCGTCTGTGGTTACTGTGTCATGGTTAATATCCCGGATGGCTAGGGTTCCGGCTGGGCAGTTAGATTGGCCAGAGGTAGGCGTGCTTGGCACCGTGCCTCGGTTGGATTAGTTCAAGTTTCAATGGGGATCGTGCCCGAGAGTGTGATTTTTACTGACTTAGCATGGCATCTTGTTGAATTGAACTGCTCACTTGCAAATAAGTAAATGTTGGTTGCGATCAACCTAGCTGCAAATCCAAGCGGTCCTCAAAGTTGCAGCTGAAGTGGGAGACTAGAGGTTATACTCAGCTCCCGAACGGACCAGACCTAAGGTGCTCTGAGACATTTATTTTCATGTTAGAAGCACTCCAATCATCAAATTAAAACGGTATACCGTCGAGGCAAATAATTTGGCTAAATTTGATATGCTGTCGTGGCATAATTTTATTTCAATCGTTTATAAAGTGGGGGTACTTACGGTTGCAGGTGGTTACAGAATTTGTAGAGATAGGCGCAGGGTCTTTGATCATCCGCGTGTAGGCTGTTAGCTTAGTTCTTGAGGGATACGTGGTAGAGTTAGATGTCTGATGTCTTCTTTGAAGGCAACCTTAACTAAGGCGGAATTTACTGATGTGGAGTTCTCTTGAGGCATCTGCATCGGTGGCATCTCACGAGGACGAACTGATGACTGTGGAATGTGATTAGTTTGAGGGCAAGAAGACATCTTCCAATTAAGCCACTCTTGTCTACGAACGGAGGAAGTGGTGTAGCGACCAGATACGCTGCGAGGCAGGTTTTCTTCTCCCTCGGGAGGGAATTGAGATGTCATATTTCCATCGCGAGGCTCTGAAGCCTCTCCCCAAGCGGGAGGTGAGCAACCCACCGGGTTGGTCTAGTGGTTAACGCGTCTTCCCAAATCAGCTGATTTGGAAGTCGAGAGTTACTGCGTTCAAGTCTTAGTAAAGCCAGATATTTTTACATGGATTTGAATACTAGATCGTGGATACCGGTGTTCTTTGGTGGTTGGGTTTCAATTAACCACACATCTCAGGAATGGTCGAACTGAGAATGTACAAGACTACACTTCATTTACACTCATACATATCATCCTCGTTCATCCTCTGAAGAATTATCTAAACGGTAGTTTAGCAAAAAAAAAAAGAAAGCGAGAGGTGAGCAACTGTATGAAATTTAGATCCGGTGCATTGGGATCCACCATTCCGCTTCAGCACACGCATAGCTCGAAACTGCATCCCATATACCTCGGTCTCTCGATTTCTTCGCTATTTCCACATGGCTACCCGTACTTTCACCATTAAATCGATTTGGAGATTCTTTCCTAGTACGGTAGCAGCCTCGTAGGAGGTTGTTTTAAAAACACCAGTGCAAACGATCAGAGTTCTGCGCTGGGCACTCCTTAAATTTAGAAATTCTCTGTTCCTATTCGTCCTGTGCGCCCAAACAGGCGCCACGTGGGTGGTCATACTTTTGAAGACACCCCGGTACACCATGTACAATTGACGGCCTGACAACCCATAGTCCTTCCGAGCAATACTCCTAAGTTTGTGCATCACAGAGACGGCATCCGCTGCTATTTGTTTAACTTGGTTTTTAAACAGCAACTTCTCGTCAAACAAAACTAGACACTTATGTACTCATACACAGCTGACTACACAGTCTTTATATTTAATGTGGGGTTATGACTGTAAGATAATTCGTCTACACTCTTCAGAGGCATATATTCGTCTTGGGCATAAAAAAATTTAAATTTTGATTGTCCATCCAGCCTTCTACTGCCGACAATTCTACTTGCACTTTTCCAACTGCGTTCGTGAATTAACACGAACTAAAAGGAGACAGCCATCGACGGAAGCCTGGGCTTTGATGAAGCCATATTGGCCTCAATTTAGAAAATCTTTCATCTCAATGCTTTCCTGGAGCCGTCCCACAGACAGCCTTTCTAGTAACGTACCGAGAACCGACAAAAGGCTGATTGGTCAGTAACTTTCCGACCTCACTTGGATCCCTTCCAGGTTTTAAGAGCACCCTCACCAAGGCCACTTTCCAACAAGTCAGAAACATTGGCCTAGGCTTCCGTAGGACTCAGTCACTGCCGGTCTTGATGGCCCGGCAAATTCGCTCAGCCACCAAATCCACCTGCTCGATGCGCTCCATGCGCCACTTCCAACACTTGTAACGTGCCGCAACCTGTCCTAATCCAGGCCCTTAGGTTGCCTTCGTATGCGATTTCATAAGTTATAATCCTTGGATCACTCACACTGGCCTCGAACCAGACACTCCAACTACTGGTACTTCTAAGGAAGTCGCCCGTCACCAAGGTGATGGGTAACTTTTACCCAGTTCGTAAGAAAAAGTCGGCGCCTGTTCTGCTTTGTTGACCAAGAAGTTCTTGACTTCTATAAATTGTTCGAGACCAGCGTCTCTGGGGTTAATGATTGGTGATCTCCAGACGGAAGACTTGGTGTTAGCGTCCAGAGCAACCAACACTGGTGCCCAGGAGATTGTCCAGATTCTTTCCCAACTTCACCAGCAAGTCATCGATACTCCACCCAAGCTGGAAGTATCCCGACACTAGTATGACATCGAACGTACACCTCATGATTCGCACGATGGTGAATTACTCAAAAGATTGGCATCCATCCTGACCCTATAGGAGAAGACACTCTCCATGTGATGGTTTTGGTCGCCATGCCAGCCCCTCTGTACCTAACCATAATGGACTTTACCTAAGGTTATCTTCAGTACTTCAGCAATGACATCTCTCAGTCAAGCCTCAGCCAGAATGCCACCAATGCAAATGCCACAAGTGACAACCCCATCAGCGCCTTATTAACCATCATTAACTCTAAACAAAACACATCTAGCTAAGTCTCAAACAATAGTGAATGAGTTTTTAAGAATGAAGAAACTAAACCCCACCCACCCCAAAGGTAAATATGAGTTCAGCACATTACGAATCATAAAACACAAAAACACTAACAAAATATAACAATAAAAATTAATAATATAACAGTAACATAAAACATAACTAATGAAAAGAAACAAATTTATAATCAAACAGAAAAAAAAAAATCACTGTTTAATAAACCATAAAACAAAATAACAACAAAACCAAACATAAATGCAAAGAAGGAAAGTCCAAGCAGAACATCACACCCTCTTTAACTATCCTTTCTTTCACCAAATATGTAATAAAACTTTCTATGATCAACCATTCGGCCTAGCTTTTCCAATGAATACGGAGATCAAGGGTCGACATGGTAATATCAAGCCGATAAAGACACCCAGTGAATCTGAACCAATCACAATCGCAGAGAGCGGCCATCCCAAACGAGAATGAATAACATCAATACAGATAAGAAGGTGATCACCTCCTTATCTCTGTTCATGTACAGCTCCTGGACCTAAAGGTTGTTCTCCTCGAGGATTCTCATAGCTAAGGCTATAATGGATTATTTAAAATCTAAAAGTTATTTATAACTCAGATTCCAGTGTTGTCTTATTAGCACGAAGATTTTCATTCATTTAGAATATACATTAGACGTGTTAAATATCATACAAAATGAAAACAAGTGCTAAACGTGAATGTGGAAATTGAACAGTATGTCAGTGAACCAGACACTAACTATGAAAAAGTTGCCTGTACAACATTACCGAAATTAATCAGCTCAATGATATTCGGTCAATAGATGGATTAATTGTGATATATGTAGACAAACCATCTTACGGTCTTCATTGTAAAGCGGTATGGAATGATTTTATACCATGTCATATATCCAACATTATTGAGTCACCAATGTGGAACTTAATAGACGAGGTATTTATATGTAGAAATAGATCTACGATGCTTATATAGTAAATTCAGGGCTACTGAATGTGTCGGTGATATTATACTTTCATTACAAGGTCGTGGCAAAGACAATAGTCCACCATTACGAAGAATCGTAAAAATATTAAACTTTACATTATCGATTTAGGTTTCAATATTGATTAAATGAAACAACAGCTAAACCATTAACAGTTATAGATTACACCAAACACGACATCAGAATAAAATTAATTTGTTCTTTTACTTTTATTAGAGTGCCAATGTATCATTGTAACACGGTGGCGAATTGTATTGTTGTATCATTGTAGTGTATCACTGTGATGTAACATTGCGATGCATTAGTGTGCTTGGCCAAAACACATCTTCTTGGAGGGAACATGTTTACCCCCAACTGTTTTAAATGATGAACCATGCACACAGGTTAGATTTTTAGGAATGTGGTTTGACTAACAATTGACATAGGTAACATTTTTAAAGAGCTGAAGGTGAAATGTGTAAAAATGCTAGACATGCTGAGAATTCTATTCTACTCGTTGGGAAGCTGATGCATGATGCAATTCTACCAAGCTCTGGTCTGCTTTCACTTAGATTATGGCTGCATGGCTTCTTCGTCTGCACTGATCACGTTCTGAGATGCTTGATGCAGTCCATCATTCATTTATCTGTCTTGCTATAGGTGCATTTTGTTCAAGTCCCATGGTAAGTCCACTAGTAGAGGTGAGCAATCTCTTTCAAATAGACAAAACAAAATGATTTGTTTCTATGTAGCTCGCATTAAAGCACAACCAAATCATCTGATCTTTGATGCGATGCTCTAACCCAAATTTTAATCGATATTAGGAACAGCAGAGATGTACTGCTGTGCTAGGAATCAGAACTCAGCGCCTGTTCTTATCTCTAAATATACAATTACCTCCAGTCCTTATTATTTCTTAATGTTATTACCAACCTTGACGGCCTTCTCTGGTAAATTACTGCTTTACCCTGTCGATACTGTGAAAAGTACACAAATCCGATTATTTTACAAGAAAAATTTTATAATATTGTAATTAGCTTGGATCCTGATGCAGCAGTTCGTACCGATTGTTCTAAACATGATAACTCTGTTGGTTGTGCTTTTGTGGTTGGCAGTAGAACATATTAGCCTTTCCAATGTTACCAGTGTTTTACTTGCATAGCTGTACAGTATTAATAAAGCCTTAAATATAAATAACCCACCACATTTAAATGTACTTCCATGCTCTGATTCCATGAATGCCTTGCAGGTGATTAGAG
Organism: Lycorma delicatula; assembly: GCF_047948215.1. Classification (NCBI taxonomy): domain Eukaryota; kingdom Metazoa; phylum Arthropoda; class Insecta; order Hemiptera; family Fulgoridae; genus Lycorma; species Lycorma delicatula. The sequence goes on from NC_134457.1 coordinate 126,360,766, forward strand.
ACATCTATTCTAAACACCCTGTTGTTAATGTGAAATATGTTAACACATTAACATATTTCACATTAAAAAAGATTTTAATGTTTCTAGTTTGAGAGCGAAACATCAAATTTAGGAATTTTCCAAGACAAACTTTGGTTTGTCTTATAGAATCTTCGATTCTATACTTGCCTTAGGCATTTAATGACATATAACTATAACTAAAACTATTTACTAATGTAACGTTGCAAATTAAATGAATCGGAAAATTGTTTAATACCAATATATTATGAAATATATTCCATTATTTATTCTAAAATAACTCCGTGTAATAAAAGTGTGAGTGTCTGCTGGATCCCCAGCCATATTGGAATTCAGGCAATAAGCACGCTGATAGTGCAGCAAAAGAGGTTTGTTTGCAGCCTCCACACAAATCACATTGTGATCTGACAATCTTATCTGTTTTCTGAAGCGGGAGGTTTGTGATGGGTGGCAAAGTGAATGGAATGACACCATAGACAATAAACTTCATCTAATTAAGAACACTATGTTACTGTGGTGCTCTTCATTCAAGAGGTTATTATTTGGGACTAAGGCACACTAGACTCACTCATGAACATCTCATGACTCAGATTAATGTACTTGTTTGTATTCACTACAACTGCCATCTAATGGTACACCACATACTTTTGAATTTTATTTGTTATGTGGTACTGCATCAGAAATTTAAATTAGAAGCTAACGTTCATAATATTTTAGGTAACAATGTGGGGATGCTATCCAATGTCTTGTTGTTTCTAAAGGCTGTGAATCTTATTCACATATTTTATTATTACCATAATATGTTTCGCTCATGTATGCTGTTTATGCGTGTTTTAATATTGTTAATATTTATTTTGGTTTTATTTCGCATTTAGCACACTTCATAGGTGTTTTTGATCTGTTTAATCTTTAAGGTAAATTTTAATTGTTTATTATTTACTATTGTAATTTTGTGTACAAGCACTAATGAACAACACCACCTTGCTCTGCACCAAAGAAAAAAAAATTCATTACTTTCTATATCACCATAGGTTTTTTCATCAATTTTTCCTTATAAGCTTCATGTTTGTAACTTAACTAAAACAGGTGTGGAATAAGTGTTTTGGCTGAAGGAAGGTTAGAATATTCAACAGCTTTCTTGAATTTATTTATGATGCCTTTGATTTCAATGATACAAAAATTTCATTCATTCTATTGGTCCTTGAACTCTCTTCATATACCAGAGGCATATGTTGTGGCCTTTTACATAGCCAGGTGCTTAATGAAGTTACTGGAGATTTCAGCAGATATAAGGAGCCTAAAACTTGACTGATCTATTTCACATTCAAAATAAAATTAATATGATTTTTTAATCATATAAGTAATTTCTACTAGGATAATTAGTACAACTATGAGGCATTTTTTATAGATTAAAAACACAAAAACAGCATGTATGAAGCACAAAAAAAAAAATATTTGTATCAGAAAATGTAGTAATAAAACAAAAAGATCAAACTCATTATGGTATTTGCATGAAAGCCAGAATGAAACCGATTCTCTGGTCTGGGTTATTCTATGGTAAAAATAATTATTGAAATGACTACATTAATTATGAATGTCATTAATGAAGACTATTAATTAAATTATAATACTGTAATAAATTTATTTTTTTAGAAGGAATGAGTAAACCAGTTTTGATGTCATTCTATGATGTAATGCTAATAAATATCAAAGTTAATGAAGTAAGTGTAGATAAGTATTAAAAACTTTGGCTCAAGATTAGAATGTATAATAAATAATACAACTTAAAATTAAACAAATCTGTTGAAATTATACAACCAAAAAAAGTGTATAAAATTTTTCAAGTTACTAATGACAAAAGTAAATAACCAATTTAATTTAAAAATGATTTTTTATTTTTCTGAATTGATTTATGTTCTGTAAATCCAGTGAAGATGTTTCTATTTTTATTAAATGCTCAGATTTTATGAAGTATAAACAATATTTCCCTTATTACATTTATTTTAAAGGTCAATACATCCTGTCAGATACTTTGAAGGTTAATTTGTGAGAAATGCAATATATATATTCACATCACCCACACTCTTTGCCCCATCCTGCAAAAATATGAAATAAATATTTCAAAACCCGCTATTTGATATATCATTATTATCACCTTTAATTTACACGATTGTTTTTGAGAAAATGAATAGGTTTATAACCTCACTTATTCGATTATATTTCGAAGTTGTACCGATGTTAAAATATACACTATTTTACTTACGAAAATGTCATTAAACAAATTTATGTATTAAATTGACAAGGGGGAATAAAATTTGAATCGTAAAATCGTTTTTGTGTATTCCATTTTTCTAGTTTGAGAGCGAAACATCAAATTTAGGAATTTTCCAAGACAAACTTTGGTTTGTCTTATACAATCTTCGATTCTATACTTGCCTTAGGCATTTAATGACATATAACTATAACTAAAACTATTTACTAATGTAACGTTGCAAATTAAATGAATCGGAAAATTGTTTAATACCAGTACCTCTTCGAAATATGATCGAGTAAGCGAGAAATCAGGTTAAAACGGATTACAGTTTTCCGTCTGCGGTGGAAATTAAAGTAATTAAAAAAATTAAAGCTGCATCGATTGGTGGGTTTTGATGTATTTACTTCCAATTTTTACAGGCTCTGACAGAAGGAATATATATCACTGAAAGAACATGTTTTAATCAGCTGATGTATTTATAATCACATCAGCTGATTCGATTTATAACCTATTGTTTAACCTTCAGTCGATTTACGTAAGTTAAAATTGTTCTATTAATTATTATTATTAGTGAATTATATTCTGTTTTTAATCCTTTATTATTAAGGCCATAAGGCTGGGAATTGCTTATTTTCCTAATAGTCGATGAAACGCCCGTAGCTAGAATATGAAACTGGATTAAATTTGCTGTCGTTTTTATGTAGTTGTCTACTTCTACTAATAACATACTAAATAGAATTCAGACCTTCATATAGTAACAAGAAAAACAGCACTTTTTTTATGACTTAATAATAAAACTATCCGTAATAATAAACTTAAAATATGTGTTACTTAATAATAACATATTTTAAGTTGAAACAAAATGTTATGTAATAACTTTTGTACCTTTCATGGACAAGAACATGAAAAAAGTATATGTAATGAATTATGTGGTGCATTAAATGTGAAAGCTTTGTCCTTTATACAGCCCTATATTTCTCCGTATTTTATTACATGCCCCAACAGCAGTCATCCTCAAAGACCTGCACTGTTATAGTTTTGATTCATCTTCAGTTTATCTATACATCGTATCTGTATATGTTTTACTGCAAAATGAATAGGCTTAATTAGTTTTATCTAACATTGAAACATATTTACCACCAAATTCAACATTTTTTTTACTTTGTGCATACATTCATCTGTTTTAATACAATTATTGTTATCTAGGGTTTTCTAACAACCTATCTATATATAATTTTGTACTTATTTTTTATGCTTTTATCTCAGTTATTTCTTTATTCTAATTATACTATTTTAGAGGTTTTAATGTTGCATAGGGTTTAAAGTTGCACACAGTTTCATGGAATACATAGTGACATGATAAGTTTTCTTTACAATATGGTTAACTAATTTAAAAAAAAAAAAAAAAAAAGTTACATGTAATAGAGATTTAAACAATTTTCTACTGTGTTAACATATTTCTTACTTCTAGACTGATTCATACAATTTAATAAATTTTAACAGATTTTTCTTTTGTTCAGTTAGTTTCTTTTGTCCCATCACTTTGTTGTACAGCTTTTTTTTTAGTTTCAGCTTTATTAACTGAATTGTAAATATTTAAACTATTAAAAAATTGTGGTCAGAATTTGTAGCTCATTTGTGGTCATTTCTAAACTGTATGATCCTTTATTTGTTTTACAGTTAATAAATTGGTTTTTAAATTTTTGTTTTAACAGGTGTGTAGCCTATTGTGTATTTCCTGACCTTGCTGTTATGTACCTTCACCATTTATCATTTTTAAAAAGGTGTTTACAATTACTAAATTTTGTTCTTCTTTTGAGACTTAATCTACAGGATATAGGTCAAATTCCCCAACTATTCTACCTTAAATTCTTTCCCCTACTATTAGGAGTTAGTCCCTTTATTAGAGTTTCATCCCCTTTTACATACTTTTGTGTGTGTGTGTTATTTTTGTGAATCTGCCACTAGCATAATTATCAGAAGTAAATGTGTTTGTTTTGGGTGTGAATCTATCTTAATTAAAGTAATCTTTTCACTCTATTACTAGTATAACATATATATTATCGAAAATTTTTATATAAGTATCCTTTATTCATGCATTCTGTTAGTTGCTTTTGTGAACATTGTAATAAAAAACCCTTTTCTTGCAACAACATTTATATCTAATTTTACCATAACTATGTCTCAATATTAAAAAAAAAAAATTTAATATATTTTTTATTCTTTTATTAGTAACAGAAATATTAATCATACATATTTGAAGTTGCATATTGTAAAAGATTCATAGTCATTATTAAATTAATTTCCTAACATGTTTTTGTTTGATAGGTTATGTTTACTTTGTTAATGTTGTTTTTAAATATTTGTAAATAATCATATTTTTATTGACAAATTATCAGCATTTTTGCAATACCACCAGATTTAGTGCTTAATGTACTGATATTGTATAAAAATGCAATTGAAATCAGAACTTAGAATTCAGAAGAGTGCTTTGTAAAATATTGTATTTTAAAAAATGTTATGTTAGAGAAAAAGCTGCTAACATTTCAAAACAATATAATCATCTTTAAGTAATTGATTAAAAAGGAGAACATTAAAGTATAAGTATTTCTTCCCCACAATAAAGGTGTAGTGTACAAAAAATCAGTAGTTCTGAAAATTAATTCATCCATAAAAATAAATTCAAAAAGTTAAACTAACTCAAATCTTCAAAATCCACAAAATTGTGTTCCATAACATCTTTTTATTGTCAAGTTTCTTTATCTGTGCATTTGTCTTTTTACTGGTTAGAAACTCCTTTTCAAGTCGTCAGATGGGTAGTCTTGTTTGGTCTATGTTTTATCATTTGATATATTTTTAAAATTGAACAATATGAAATTTACAATCATGTGTTGTATCTTTAGTGCACATTTTGATGGTTGACCTTTTGTGTGTTTCCTGCTTGTGTGAAATGATTTGCAAAGATTGATTTTGGTTTGTATGTAATGATGCTTCTTTGTTTTTTGTATTAGCAAGTGAATGTGTGTCTTGTTTTTTTAATGTAGTTTTTTTAAAATTGTTAATCTAATTTGTATTCTACTGAGTTAAAGTAATTGTCAGTGTGTTTTTCTTAATATGTTGTATTACCTTTTTTATGACCATATAATAACATGTTTCTTTTGGAAAATTTGTGCAAATATTGTTGATGTAACATGTTATTAATGTTGCATATTTTTTCACATGATTTCTTGTTATGTATGTGGTAAAATGTTTTGACCTTATTCTGGAATTTTTCTATTAAGTATGGATATGTAATATTCTCCCTTTATGGATCATGAGACCTTGCTGTTGGTGAGAAGGCTTGAGTGCTCAGTGATACAGAGTAGCTGGAACGAAGGTGCAACCATATTGGAGAGGTATCTGTTGAGAGCCAGATTAAGGAATGATTCCTGAAAGAGGGCAGCAGCTCTTTCAGTAGTTGTTAAGGGTGTAGGTCAGTACAACTTAAATGGCCATATCAACATCACTCAGTGCTCTGAGTACTGCGTAGCTGAAAGCAATGGAAAACTACAGCCGCTATTTTTGCAAGAAAATTTAGCTCTCTGTATTTTTATATAGCAATGATGGAGGCGCCTTCCTTGGTAAAATATTCCGGAGGTAAAAACTAGTCCCTTGTTCGGATCTCCGGGTGGGGACTACTAAGAAAGGGGTCAGTGTAAGTTCTATGATGTGAATCATCAGAACGAGAGTTAAAACATTTTCATTAAGAACTGTTATGTATGGTACAGCTAGTGCTTCCTGTTTCGCCACTAAATGTCTTATCCAAATTGTAAACGAAAATGAAGACAATTTTCCACTTGCATGCAGGGTAATAAGAAATGACTTTTATGTTGATCTTATTTTAAATTATTTAATTAAAATGAGACATTTGCCAATTGTTAGAGCAAAATGGCTTTCCCCTTCACAAATGGTTTTCAAACAACAAAGAAATTGCCTCATCACTTGATGACAGTTCTTGTATTTCTTTAAATAAAGGTCATAATGTACACACTTTAGGAATTTTATGGAATAACAATTCAGATACACTACTTTATGGAATCAATAATCCCAAAAATTGTACTAAAAGAAATTCTCTTTCTGTAATTGCAGACATTTATGACCCTTTAGGTCCCCATTGTATTTTCGTATAAACATTTTAGTCAGTAATTCAAGATTAAGGGGGATGAAACTTTACCCGATGCATTATTACCTCAATGGTTGGATTTGCGCAGTTAACTAAATTTGATTGGTTAAATAAATATAAATCAGTCTATTCAACCAAACAATGGTAACAGTGTTTGGTTGAAGTCATTTCAAATCCATGGATTTGCTGATGCATCTATGAAAGGCTATGGTTGTTGTATTTATGCACAAATTTTATTTGCAAATTGTGAAATTTCATCCAATTTACTTTGTTCTAAATCGAGTCACTCCTCTGAAACAAATTTCTTTGCCTAGGCTTGAGCTTCGTGGTGGTTGCTTACTTCTCACCTGTTTACTAAAAAAATTAATTTCTTCATTAATTATAAATATTGATGAAATTCATTTATATTCAGATTCCATATAGCCTTACATTGGATTCATGGACAGTCTTATAAGTGGGAAATTATCGTTGGCAATAGGGTTTCTGAAATACAGCAAAACGCTTAAAAAAACTAATTGGCATTATGTTAAGTCCCATGTTAATCCAGCTGATTTATTCTCTAGAGGTTGTCTTTCCAATAAGTTAATAGATCATCACATTGGTGGCATGGGCCACAATGGCTCTCACAAGATTTGTCCTGTTGACTAAATGATCGCAACTTTGTTTCTTGTGAGTGTGACATTGATTCTGAATATCTAATTACAAACGCTTAAACATTAATTTATCCAAAAACTTTCAATGGCTTTCATCAGACAATATAATGTATTTGTTTTAAGTCAATAAACATTGTTGCAGTTTGCTTACAATTCAGCAATTATTTACTACCTCAAACATTCTTAACAATTGCATTCCTTAAATAATCAAGGAAGGTTGTTAACAATAATTTTTGATTGTATAGAACAATTTTGTAAGAGACTCATGCATGTGGGGCAATTTGTTGATAACATTTTGGGGTTAATATCTCTAGGGGTTGGGGAGTTTTCTGGGGGTCAATTATCTCAAAATTTTGCTAACAGACCACTCTATATTAAGCTCATCAGTAAATGAGTACATCCTTATTATACCATTTTTTTAAATTTTGATCCAAAATTCTCCTTCCTGCAAAAATTGAAAATAGCTATCTTTTTATTTATTGCATATTTTTTAACCCCACTCTATGAATTATGAGACCTAGCTGATGGTCAGGGGGCTTGAGTGCTCAGTGATATAGAATAGCTGGACCGAAGGTGCAACTGTATTGGGAGAGAGGTATCTGTTGAGAGCCGGACTAAGGAATGATCCCTGAAAGAGGGCAGCAGCTCTCAGTAGTTGTTTAAGGGCATAGGTCAGGTGGACTTACCCATATCAACATCACTCATTCTTCTGAGTACAGCACAGCTGAAAGCAATGAAAAACTACGGCTGTTTTTTTTCCAAGAAACTATAACTCTCTACATTTTCATCTTACAAGATGGAGGCGCCACCCTTGGTAAAACATTCTGGAGGTAAACTAGTCCCTCATTCAAATCTCCAGGTGGAGACTACTAAGGAAGGGGTCACCAGAAAATTAAAAAATATCATTCTATGAGTCTGAGCATGGAATGTTAGAAGTCTAAAAAAGGTTGGTAGGTTAGAAAATTTAAAAAGGGAAATGGATAGGTTAAATATAGATGTAGTAGGAATTAGTAAGGTTTGGTGGAAAGAGGAAAATGACTTTTGGTCAGGTGATTTATAACAATTAACTCAGCGTCAAATAAAGGGCAGGCAGGAGTAGGTTTTGTAATGAATAAGAAATAGGGAAGAGAGTAGAGTATTTCAAAAAGCTTAGCGATAGAATCATTGTAATAAAGATAAAATCAAAACCAACAAAAATATACATACCAAAACCCTTTGATCAGTTGACCAACGACAGTTAACCCTAAAAAACTGTTATTGGTCATTTGTTGGTTAACTGTTGTTTGTTAGTTAATTTAGCTGATCAATTCAAATATGGAGCAGGATGACCGGCCATATGTAATCATACTGGCAGTTTTTATTATTCTTTATTATTATGAAAACCTAAGCCGACAAGTGATTGTTAATGTTTATATACCTACAAGTGCCCATGATGATGAGGTAGAGTGTGTGTATGAAGAAACTGATGAAGTAATTAAACACAAAAAAGGGAATGAAAATTTAATAATAGTTTGAGATTGGAATGCAAGCATCGGAAAAGGCACGGAAGAAAATATTGTGGGTGAATACAGGCTGGGCAAAAGAAATGAAAGAGGGGACCGACTTATTGAGTTTTGCACGAAGTATAATTTAGTAATTGCCAATACCCAGTTTAAAAATCATAATAGAAGAATATATACATGGAAAAAGCCTGGTGATACTGCAAGGTATCAGATAGATTATATCATGGTTAAACAAAGATTTAGAAATCAACTCGTCAACTGCAAAGCACATCCTGGAGCAGACATTGATAGTGACCATAATTTAGTGATAATGAAATGTAGATTGGGTTTTAAAAACCTGAAGAAAAGGTGTCAGATGAATTGATGGAGTTTAGAGAAGCTTGAGGAAGAGGAGGTAAAGAAGATCTTTGAGGAGGACATCGCAAGAGGTCTGAGTAAAAAAGATAAGGTAGAAAATGTAGAAGAAGAATGGTAAAATATGAAAAAGGAAATTCTTAAATCAGCAAAAGTGAAATTAGATGAAACAAAGAAACGTGGTAGAAAATTTTGTTATCAGAGGATATACTGCAGCTGATGGATGAATGTAGAAAATATAAAAATGCTAGTAATGAAGGTAAAAGGAACTATCAACAATTTTTTTTTTTTTTTGTCTTCAGTCATTTGACTGGCTTGATGCAGCTCTCCAAGATTCCCTATCTAGTGCCAGTTGTTTGATTTCAGTGTACTCCTTACATCCTACATCCCTAACAATTTGTTTTACATATTATTAACGTTGCGTACCTGCACAAATTTTCCCTCCTACACATCCCTCCTATATTAAAGCAACTATTCCAGGATGGCTTAATATGTGGCCTGTAAGTTTGTCTCTTCTTTTAACAATATTTTTCCAAATGCTTCTTTCTTCATCAATTTATCACACCTCTTCATTTGTCACTTTATCCACTCATATGATTTTTAACATTCTTTAATAGCACCACATTTCTAAAGCTTCAAAAGCTTCTAATTTTTTCTTATCAGATACTCCAATCATCCAAGATTCACTTCCATATAAAGCTACACTCCAAACATATACTTTCAAAATTGTTTTCCTGACGTTTAAATTAATTTTTGATGTAAGCAAATTATATTTCTTACTAAAAGCTCATTTTACTTGTGTTATTTGGCATTTTATCATTTATATCGTTGCTGCTTCGTCTATCTTTAGTAATTCTACTTTCCAAATAACAAAATTCTTCTACCTCCGTAATCTTTTCTCTTCTTGTTTGTAATCTTGTTCTTGTTTATTTTCATGTGGTAGTTCTAGCATAGGACTTCATCCATGCCATTCGCTGTTTCTTCTAAATCTTTTTTATTCTCAGAAAGAATTACTATATCAACAGCAAATTGTAACATCTTTATCTTTTCACCTTGCACCGTTACTCCAGATCTAAACTGCTCTTTAACATCATTAACTGCTAGTTCTGTGTAAAGATTAAAAAGTAACAGGGATAGGGAATATCCTTGTCAGACTCGCTTTTTTATTATGGTTGCTTTCTTATGTTCTTCAATTATTACTGTTGCATTTTGGTTCCTGTGAAGGTTAGCAATTGTTTTTCTATCTCTATACTTGAACCCTAAATTTTTTTAAATTCTGAACATTTTATTCCAGTCTACGTTATCAAGTGCCTTTTCTAAGTCTATAAATGCCAAGTACGTGATTTGTTTTTCTTTAATCTTCGTTCTACTATTTGCTAAGAATAAAGTTTTTATTTTAATAAGCATTAATTTCATTCAGATAAACTGTTACTTTTTCTATATGTTATTTGTAATTAATGTTTGTTAAAATCATCAGTTGTATTAAATAGTTATTTTTTAGTATAACATCAGCAAGTTTTATACAGTCATCTTTAGTATAATAAAAAATTACTAGGTCATTGAAGAAAAATTTCTCTAATTTTCTTTTTGACTTATATTACCTAGGTTCATGTATGTTTAATCGTAATTTTAGGGTTAGATACCAAAAAGGGAAATTGCCAAAAGGAAATTAAAATATTGACCTTTACTTGTTACTTTTCTTTCATTTGGAAGAAAGTAGGTTTTGGAGTGCACTCAAACTTAAAAACACTTTTTAAGTATTACTAGGAAAAAATATCTAGAATTATTATTTTTTTTCAGAAAATGGATATAGACTTCGTTCCATTAATTCGTATACCAATGACAGATCTCGGAGCATCTATTCTTAGTCATCAGCAGTTTGGTAATTGTGCAAAAATAGAATTGAAAGCAATGAGTTGTTTAGAGGCTTATGGTAAATACAGAGGAAAAGAAAAGTGTGCACAATTAATTGAAGACTATCAAGAATGCTTCACCAATGGAACTCAGGTAATTTAAAATACCTGATAAAATTTACCTGTAATATCTATTTCTTTCTTTTCATTAGTGTTGTACTAAAAAATAAGCAGTTGTACTTAAATCTTTGAAGCAATTTTTTGGGAAAAATAGATTTGATATTAGGTAATGTTTTGTTTTTAACAATTTCATTTTATTGGTCACTTTATTTATTTATCCATAATCATTAGCAACTGTTTGCAACCTACTTAAACTGTTTACAACTATTTAAAATTATGTAATCCAACTGTTAACATGCTAAATATTTGTGTATAATGAAGATGATTTGAAATGAAATTAACATTAACAATAAGTTGCCATTTTGATTATTTTATCGATGTTTAACTATGTTAATTGTTTTAAATTTGACCATAATGACATTTTGACTTAGAATTTTATGTTGAAAACTGTCTAAACATGTAAATAAATATTTAAAAATTATTGACATTAAACATACCCTTAAAATTAATTTTGAAGGACTTTTAAAACAAGTTATGTTGTACTGGAAAAATTTTCCCAAGGTTGGGCTAGTCAGTCTTCTACCAAACTTCTTTAAAACCTGGTGCTTGGAAAATTAAATTATCAAAACAACCTATACCTTTTCATAACTTCTTACTTGTTCATCAGCAATTTTTTTTCTTGTTAACTCTGGTAAAAATGTAATGTCTCGTAAGTATTATTTGTTTCTTAATCGATATATATAAAAATGTTAAGTTCGTTTGTGTACGGCTTCAAAAACTCACAATGTTCTGCACCGATTGAGCTCAAATTTTAGCGCGATATATAACCCACATCAAAGATTGTTTTCATCTATTTTTAATTTGCACAGTTTTTTAATAAATAAGCGGCTAATAAATCAGATGGAAATGTAAACAAAGGAAAACCAATTAGATCAATGTAAGATGGCCGTTGTCACGACCAATCACAAAGAACCCGTATGGCCGTTGCCAATGTAAACAACCACAAGCGTGGCACATTGTGGTTGTTAGGTTGAGAAATGATAAACAAAATAAAGCATACGTTTCATAGAAGTTTAATTTTGCAATACTTGTGGATATACAATATTTTTTGTTTTTTCACTGTCTGCGTAGATATAAAGGCTATCTGGTTTGCCGACTCGGGAACACGCAACATACAGTTGCCCATGTGAGAAGCAATCCGCATCTAAATGTAAACCACACAATTCTAAAGATTGGCTTTGAACTTTATTGATTGTGATTGCAAATGCCAATCGAATTGGGAATTGCAATCTTTTAAATTAAAATTTTGTATCGGTTGGGATTATGGGTATTCAAGGAATGAGGACATCTTCACCTTTGAAAGGCCCCGTTAAAATCGTTGCTTCCACTACGTTATTCATCAATTTCTTAACTGCAAGTCGCGTGCCGTTGCAGAGTTTTGGCTGATTAATATTCCGCAACAGGATAATTGTCATTTTTTGATCGAACCGTTGCTAGAATCAATCTAATGAGGAATGTTTTCTCAGTTCCTCCTGGCGCATCCAAGAAGAAGGTCCCCCCAACTCTGTGATTTATCATTTGCAGTATGCGATCATAAATGCCTTTCTGTTTACGCGTTAATTTGGGAATGTTTGATTGGACATATGACTGAAGATCACCAATGTTGTAACTCTGTTCATGGCGTAAATCCACATCAAATGAAGCAATCGCAGCTAGGGTGGGTGATGGGATTCCCAATTGACTAAGAACTTTATTTGCAATAGCTAAGCACTTGTCTTCAATATTTATCAATGCTTCGTTGTAAATGCCTTCTGTAAATTCCATGGTCATATTGGTATTTTCTAGGCGTACTCTATGCAAAATATCCTCAGCCATATGCGATCGATATCTTTCCCATAACTCTGTGGGAGATGAAGAGAAGCAAGCGGTCAATATAATTGCGAATAATGCGCGAATTGGGTTTTGATGTGCAGTGTTGCACGCGTCATTAATACATATATCCCACTGTTGGTCGTTTTCTAATAAATTCAGAGCTTGATGAAAATCACGACACAATCACACAAAAGTACCTCGAATAAAGTGAATATTTAATTCAGATTGTATAATAATCTGAATCAGATGCAAGTGGATACGTTTTTTTTTTTTGTTAATAAACAATGTAATTAGGAACACGTATTGTTTCACATGTGACTGCGGTTGTCGTTAGCTAGTATGGCAAATGTTCCCCTCGCTTCCGGCAGATGGCGCGGTCACTGGTACACAACTGACCGTTAAAAAAACTGTTTTCTCGCGGTCGCGGGTATGTGACTGATGCGAAAAATAGATAAAAACAATCTTTGATGCGGGTTATATATTGTGCTAAAATTTGAGCACAATCGGTGCAGAACATTTTGAGTTTTTGAAGCGTACACAAACGAACTTAACATTTTTATATATAAAGATTTGTGGGCTGCGAAAAAAAGCCCTTAAGTCGTGCGAAAAAACACATCATTTTAAATGCTTACGAAAGCAGAGTAATGCTTACAGATTAAAGAATAATCAAACGGCGTTGATTTCAGGTGTTAATAAACTGCTAACGTAAGTAGAAGTTGTGCTGCTTCAGTGTACAACGTGATTCTCGAGTATAAATCTACTAATGAATTACGGTCTCCAAAGAAAACAAAACCCCGCAGGTAAATTGAGAAAAAGGTGAAATTTTGATAAAAACGCGATTCGTAAAAAAATTACACGAATTTGAATTATTTAGAAATAGTTTAGCAGTGTATTATGTCCTTTGGAAGAGAATTCGGTTATTGTCGAAGACAACGCTTCTTATCATTAAACGAAAAGAATTTCAGCCGTGTTATAGAAAAACAATGATATCAAAATGTGGCTTAGTTCAAAAGGAATAATTTTTGAAGAGGTTTAAGTTAATGTTCAATCATTGCAAAGGGTTTTGCGTATTAAAAGTAATTATAGTCCGTATAAAATTGGTTTGACACACAACGCCATATTGGTAAGTCGTGTTTTTATTCGGCTCCTAACGAATATATTTGCCGGCCTCCGTGGCGCGAGTGGTAACGTCTCGGACTTTAATCCTGTGGTTCCGAGTTTGAATCCCGGTCAGGCATGGCATTTTCATACGCTATAAATCATATCATCTCCAACTGCGGTTGTCCTTCTTGGTGGCTTTTCTTTTTGTTTTGGTTTTTTTTTTTAATAAAATACAGATTTTTAACTGTTAAATGTAATTCAAAGAAATTTTTTTACTTAATCAGTTGTGATTTTGTTTACATTGGCAACGGCCATACGGGCTCTTTGTGATTGGTCGTTGTGTTTGACAGCGGCCATCTTGCATTGATCTGATTGGTTTTCCTTTGTTTACATTTCCATCTGATTTATTAGCCTCTTATTTATTAAAAAACTGTACAAATTAAAAATAGATAGATAGATTTATTAAAAATAAATGAAAACAATATTTGATGCGGGTTATATATCGTGCTAAAATTTTTTTTATCGTTTTTTTTTAATAATAAAATACAGATGTTTTAGCTATTAAATATAATTCAAAGAAATTTGGTCCTTGTGTTTGACAGCGGCCATCTTGCATTGATCTGATTGGTTTTCCTTTGTTTACATTTCCAAATTAAAAATGTACAAATTAAAAATAGATAGATAGATTTATTAAAAATAGATGAAAACAATCTTTGATGTGGGTTTTATATCGTGCTAAAATTTGAGCTCAATCGGTGCAGAACATTTTGAGTTTTTGAAGCTGTACACAAACGAACTTATATATATATATATATATATAACATTTTATTAATAATAATAATACATTATTATAGTAGTATAAAAATTAATCTGAACACAGATTTTATTTAATAAAAATAATTTTTATTTAGGAAAAATATCATACCTGTCCTCTAATAAACATGTCCTCCTTTATACTTAATCCCTTCATGTACACGATTTGCCAAATGTACTACAACATTTTTGATTTCTTCATCATTGATCTAACGATACCATTATTATTGCTTCAATGAGGTCAATCTTTGTGGCACATTTTATTTTTTGAGTTTTTTTTTATTATTGCCCATAGATTGTTGAGTGGGTTTAAGCCTGGGTTTGGTTCTTTGAAAAACCCTTTTCACTTTTTTGGCCGTATGGTATGGCACCAATCTCTTGTTGGAACGCTCCTTTGCTTTGTGGGAGTTTGTTTTTAAGTTGTCACAACCCTTTACTTCAGAATCTTGATATATCAATCACTTTTCAACATACCATCTGCTGGAAGTAATGAAGAAGGGCCTTCAAACATTGTTTTTCTAAGGATGTGGAACTAATTATTGGATATGAGGTGGTGATGTGTTTTCATCTGATGCTTTTCTAGTATATGAAACTCCTTGTCTCTGAAGATAAAAATGTGACTCGGAAAAAATAACATTTTCCAGCTTTTTTTGGTCAAGTTAACATGTGCTTTGGTCTGCAAGAGCCTTTTGTTGCACATTGCTGATGTAGATCTGTTCCATTGGATGCTAATTCAAAAATTCACAGCAGATAATTATGAATCAAGATTACTTGTTTTCACTAATAACTGTTCCTGTATTAGTTTTTCTTTTACAGCCATATTTGCTTTCTTTTGTGGTGTAGAGGAACCAGTTTCTTTAAATTGTTTTAAAATAGCATTCACTGTCCCTAGTTCAACACCAAACTCAGAAGCTATTTATCATCATGTCATACTGGTATACTCAGATACAGAAACAATTTTCGAACAGAGAGTTATGTCCTTTATTATATATTCAAGAAACACAGAACAAAAATGTGAAAAATAATTTTGTAATGAAAAATGAAATATACTTTCATAAAACAATATTTATAACATGAAAAATTGCTAAAAAAATCAAAGAACAATAACCTCACATTACACAGACAACTAAAAGAATGGATATGGTCAAGCAGTGTAGCCAACATAGAAATAAACAAAAAATTCCCTATGTTCAGATTAATTTGCATATTATTATACATACCAATTCCCAGTATCTACATTGTTAAACTATATCTATACTGATAATCATTTAATCATAATGGCCATCTAATCTCAGATTTGGTTACTTTTTTGTTAACAATCTTTGAGGGTGTGTTATCCTAAATTTACTCTTTAGTATATAAACACTGTAAACCATTCCAGATACTATGGTCCCTAGTGCGTCTCAGAGTATCACCGTGGTATATCTTATTATCAGTGTTCTTTTGGCTGTCGGTCGTGTGTGTACCTTCCGACAGTATCGAGGTTAGCTGGTCTTAAGGCTGTATTCACGATTCACGCATTTTAAGTTAGACTCGACATTTGTAGCTCTGCTGCGGTGTGCTTGGCGTGGACTTGTGCGACGCGTACTCGCCTCAACGCGGCGAAAAGGTGGCAACGACTGCTGGTCGTTAGTCCCCGTGACAGAAAAAAGGCTTTGCCTTTTAGTCCTTCTGCGCTCTTGTCAGAGCGAGGGTCGTAATCTGTGGTTCATTGTTGTACGTCTAGTGCACCAATCAATCGTTCCAGCAGCGGCGAAGAGGTACGAAGTGTGACAGGAGAACGCAAGGGTCTCCGGCTGCCGTACTCGCTGCGGGTAGTTGTCATTTTGTGGGCTTGCCCAAACTTGACAGTAGTAGGTAGACAGCGAGATTCTAGTTAATTTAGTAGGACTTAGGGAATCTTCGTCCATGTCGGAGTTTTAAGAGGTGAAGAAGTCCAGGCGGAAGAGGAAACCTGCGCCAGTTTCATCGACTAGCTCCTCAGAGGACGAGGTCAGCGAAGCGATGGATACAGGGACACCCGCCCAGGTGCGGTCCTCCCCTGTAGTAGAGGCCTTCAAAAATTCTAAGGGCAGACCTGGCAGTTCTGCCCTATTGTTGAAAGTAGTCCAGGAGGACCTGGACTACTTGGTAGATTTTCTTGCGCTTCCCGGCGGAGTCAGTTCGGGGGCGAAGAAAACGATTCTCCCTCGACTTGGCAAGTTGAGGGAAGCTTTCAAGGCGGTTAGTGAGGATTTCGAGGCCTTGGCCTCCAAGCCCCACGAGGTCAAGGCTCCCAAGGTGGTTGTTCAGGCCCCAGTGCAGCCCAGGCGCTACGCTGAGGTCCTGAAAACCAAACGCGAGGCCAGCAAGGCGGTGAAGAAGCCGGAGGTAGTCTTCGTGAACAACGTGGAGGGCTCGAAGACCACGAGTCAAGACCTAAAGCGCGATTTCCGTGAAGCCCTTCGTGGTTATCGGAATCGGCTTAGAATTCGAGATATTAAGGAGACCAGTAGAGGGTTAGTTGTTGTTGCGGACAATAAGGAGACGGTCCAAGTCATCAAGGACTCTCCTGCGGTACAGAAGCTTGAGGTTAAGGTGGACCCCAAGCGGTTGAGGAAGCCCCGGGTCATAATATATGACATCTAGCGGAGTCTCTCTGATGAAGAAGTTCTGGCTCTCAGTCGGGAGCAGAACACTGATTTGGACGAGGCCTCGTTCAAAGAGCAGTGTAGACTAGTCTCCGTGATACCGAGAGGCATCACGCTTGAAAGCGTGATGCCTCTCGGTATCACGGAGTTTTTGAGCTAGCTGCTGGTCTCCACCAGAAGTTTTTGTCCGAGGGTGGGGTCTTTGTTGATTTTGCCTCTTGTCGCGTCAAGGAATACCTTGACGTGCAGAGGTGCGCTTCAAGTGTTGTAGGTTTGGCCATAGGGCCAAGTTTTGTAAGTATGCGTCGGTCTGCGCGCATTGTGGTGAAGAGGGCCACAAGCGTGACGATTGTCCGCAAAAGAAGGAGGCTCCGATTTGCGTTAACTGCAAGCGGTTACGCAAAAACCATAGGCACTCCATCAATAGTAGAGTGTGGTAGCTATTTGAGAGCGGTTGAGGTCTACTTCAACTCGCTCGATGGTTAGGTTCGGTCAACTCAATGCCCAGGGTGCCTATGCGGTCCAAGTAGAGTTAGGTAACGTCGTTGAAAAGCGGAGCCTCGATGTTTTACTTCTGCAACACCCATACGTTGTCAAGGGTGACCTGCCAGATTTTTCAGGCTGGAATAAGTTCCATGTTGGTGAAAGTAAATCCGCCGTTCTGTGGAGGAAGTCTATAGATAGTGTCTTTGTGCGGCAAGCATCTGACACGCATCATGTCGTTGTTAAGCTTGCTGTGGATGGTTTCGACTTAGTTGTGGTTAGTTCGTGCTTTCAGTACAGAGATCCCACTGACTTACACTTGGAAAGATGGGATAGAATTATCAGGCTGATAGCGGGTCGCCCTATTCTTATAGTTGTTGATGCGAACGCCAAATCGATTCTTTGGCACAGTGGGATCACAGATGACGGCGGTGAACTGCTAGAAGGCTTCATCGCGCAGCACTGTTTTGAGGTTTCAATGTCGCCGGCGAGTTGGCTACCTTCGCCGGCGCGGTGGGATTGCGGAGGACCTTCCTTGGTACCAACATTGATGTTACCATAGGCAAGGATATCCCTGGTAGGATTCTAAACTGGTCTGTAGTCGAAGATTGCGAAAGCGATCATCG
The DNA here is from genome assembly GCF_047948215.1 of Lycorma delicatula. Classification (NCBI taxonomy): domain Eukaryota; kingdom Metazoa; phylum Arthropoda; class Insecta; order Hemiptera; family Fulgoridae; genus Lycorma; species Lycorma delicatula. The sequence continues at coordinate 126,379,207 of NC_134457.1, forward strand.
GCTCATAGTATTTGATTGGGTAGGTGGGCTGCGCGATGTCTCCAGGGCGGACGCCCCCGTTCAGCAGGGGCGCTTCTTGCACAGGCGGGCGGATTGGCGCAAGTTCTCTAACATTCTTGCGGCCAGGATGCGGGTGTTCACTCGTACCCTGGACGAGGTCCCCTAGATAACCTGGCAGAGAATTTCTCTTCTGCGGTGGTTGAAGCCGCAGAACTCTCAATCCCTCGGAGTACGGGTCGAGAGAGAGTAGCTGGTTGGTGGTCTCGGGACTTGACTGCGATAAAGCAGGCCTGGGCCGACTCAGGAGAGCCGCACAGCGTGCGCGTGATCCTGACCGGCGCGAGGCCTTGTTTGCGGAGTATCATCAGAAAAGGAACGAGTATTTTCATAGAATTAGGACTTCTAAGCGAGATTCCTGGCGCTCTTTTGTTCAAGAGCAGGGGAATAAGGACCCTTGGGGTGTTGTTTATCGAGTACTTGGTCACAAGCGGAAAAAGGACAGTCTTCTGTCGGCTCTCTCGACCCAAGACGGCGTTGTAGTTGAGAAAGATCGTGTTCTATCTCTTCTGATGGACGATCTGCTCCCCGATGATACAGAGGTTGGTGAGACCTCGTATCACCGGAGAGTTCGAGCGGCGGTTGTGGATTTTAATACAGACTCTGTGTTTTCGGAGATTACTGAGGCGGAAGTCCGCCAAGTAATATGTAGCCTGGCTAGGAATAAAGCCCCCGGATATGATGGTATTACGGTGGAGCTCCTTGTTCGCACCCTGCCTGTAATTTTTGGCCCATTGACTAGGGTGTTCAATAGGTGTTTATTTGCTGGGCATTTCCCGGCTAGCTGAAAGCGTGGAATCTTGAAGTTGTTATTCAAAGGTGGCGACAAGGACCCCACCGTTAGTTCTTCTTACCGTCCTCTGACGCTCTTACCAGTTGTTGGAAAAATTTTCGAGAAGGTACTTTACCTCCGCATTTGTAGCAGGCTGACTTCGAATCACATGCTGATGGACGACCAGTATGGCTGTAGACCCGGTAAGAGTACAGAGGATGCGATTCTTAGGGTCCTGGATCTGGCTTCAGGCAGTGAGTGCAAATATGTACTCGGTGTCTTTTGGACATATCCGGGGCATTTAATAACTTGTGGTGGCCCTCTGCCTTGTTTCAATTGCAGAAGCGTGGTTGCACGCAGGATGAAATTAGGACTCTCTGAGTTACTTCAGCAAAAGAACTGTTGTCCTTCGTGACGGCAGTTCGCAACTAGGAAAGACCCTGTCAAAAGGATGTCCACAGGGCAGTGTATTAGGTCCTCTCGTCTGGACCATCGAGTTTGACTCTCTCTTGCGGCTACGTTTGCCCAGTGGCTGTCGCGTTGTGGCTTATGCGGACGATGGACTGCTGCTGGTTGAGGGTGGTTCGCGTGCTGAGATTGAGCTCAGAGCGGCACAGGCATGTAGGGTTTTGCGGTTGTGGAGTCTTCAGTATAAGATGGTTTTCAGTGCGGAGAAAACCACTATGATGTTTTTGAAGGGCCGTCTAGCTGCAACTCGCCATCCACGGGTTGTGATGGACGGTCGTTCAATTAGGTATGTCACCCGTCAAAAGTATCTGGATGTTATCCTTGATGAGAGGCTTCTCTTCAAGGAGCACCTGCAGTATGTGGCGAAGAAGGCAGTTGATGCCTTCTTTAGCGTCCGTAGAGTGGTCCATCCCGATTGGGGGTTGAATTTCCGGACCATGCGGATTCTTTACAAAGGTGTTTGCGAGGCCATTATGTTGTACGCTGCGCCCGTCTGCGCTCATCGTTTGCGGTATCAATGTTATAGGGACATTCTATTACGAGCCCAGCGTCTTCTTTTGTTAGCGGTTGTCGGTGGTTACAGGACTGTCTCGCGAGAGGCAGTAACTGTGATCGCGGGCATCAAACCTGTGGATATTTCGGCTACGGAACGTAGCCAGCGGTATGTTGCAAAGAAGGGAGGCCTTCTTATTTCTGGGCGTATGCGTGAGATCGAAGAACAAGGTTTCGACTCTTGGCAAGATAGGTGGAATACTTCTTTGACAGGTCGTTATACGCATGGTATATTCCCCAATGTTAGAGAGTTGCGAGCGGTTAGCTGGGTATCCCCCAATCGGCACACTACATAGTTCCTCTCTGGACATGGTGCCTTTAGGGATAAATTGGCTAGGATTAGGTTGGTTGATTCCGGCTTCTGTCCGGACTGTAGGGTCGATGACACCGTGGACCATGTCCTACACATATGTCCCCGGTACGAAGCTGAGCGTACCAGAGTTACTAGGGAACTCGAGAGAGTAAATTCTGTTTTGGATCTACGAGTCAACTGGAGGGCTCGTAGAGAGTGGACTTAAGTTGCTGGCTTCCTTCGCTTCCTCGCCCTGAGCAGGACTGCCGAAGGGATTTAGTAGGTGATAGGAACCTGGGTGGCTAGGGACCGCCTGGGCAGTTGACTGGCCGAAGGTAGCCGCTTAAGGCAGCGTGCCTCGGTTAGATGTATTTGGTGTCTTTGTATTGGAATTAAGCTGTCGGCGGAGTTGCGGTCGCTGCCAACGGGCATGGTTATCCTTGCCCGTGGGTGCGGTCGCGCTCCGACGAGGGCATTTATGAGCTAACCACACTGTTGGCGGGGCGTCTCTGGGTACTGCTTCGGCGGTATGCAGGGGAGTCTTGACGGCGGTTTGCGAAAGATGGTGAATGTCACGCGGGACTCCGTGATGGAGCTGTGCGGGAGTAGGTGTTTATTCTCCTCTCCCGGGCGGACCGGACCGGAGTCAAATAGAAACTCATTTTGAGTAATAAGCGGGGTTCTTTAGGGAACTAGGTCTAAATTTCGCTGTGTGAAACTTTTAGTGGGAAAGTTTGTTATAGAGGCTGTTAATACGGATCTGAGACATTCAGTAATTGGCTCTTTAATAGTTAGGACTAGGCGCGCGGTCTTCATTCCGTGGTTAGGCTTCTAGCTTAGTTCCTGAGGGCGACGTGGTAGCTGCAGGTGTCCGTTGTCTTCATTCTGAAGGCATAAACACGTAAAACTATCTCGGGGTGAACTTTACTGATGCAGATGTCCCTTGGGGCATCTGCATCGGTGGCATCTCTGCGTGGCCTGGACTGAAAGCTGTGGTGCGCAATCAGTTTGAGGACGAGAAGATGTCCTCCGTTAAAGCCACTACTGGCTAGGAACGAAGGGGGTGGTGTAGCGACCAGACACGCTACGAGGTGGGATCTTCTCCCCTCAGGGGGGAAATCGAGATGTAAACCATTCCAGTTATTGTAATATCTATTTCTATAAAAAAATGTAATAAAAATACTAAGTAAGTAAGAATGTTTCATCATTATACTTCCAAAATACCAGTGTACAGCAACTTTCTGAATGCAACTATTATTATAAATGATCATGAAAAACTAACTGCATGAATAAAGGGCATTGATTAAATAAAGCTGCATTTGTTGAAAAAGCTGCATTTCAAATTAATTTTCTCATATTATTTTGAGTCTGTACTAATTTTTTTCTTGCAACCTTCATTTTTAGAGCTTTTAAATTATCTGAAAATTGCTGTTCAAACCTATGAAAAAAATTGATTATGTGTAGCATGAGAAATGGAATTCTGAACAATAAATCAAATTCCAAGGCATCAGTATTTAACTTATTTGTTATTTTATTTGTATTAAAACGAAATCACTGTTATTAATTTTTATCATTTGTATGCTTTAAAGTTGTGTCTGAACAACTTTTTATTAAAAGTGATTTAAAGTTTATTTTAAGAAAAATTATTTACAAAATGTTACTAATAATCTTGTCACCTTTGTTTTGTAGGTAAAACGTGCAAAAGCAATGAGATTAGAGAGACTTAGGCAGTATTGGTCTGGTGAACGTAAGAAACTTTTTACTGACACTGTTAATAGTACTAGTATTTAACGATGTTGTTTATGAATTCTGCAGTCATGATGTAGCTGCTATTTTTCAGTTTTGGAATTTATAATTTTTGAATATCTTTGAGAACTTATCTCCTTTAAAGTAATAGTAATTGTATTTTCAGTTGAAATAAATAATATTAAAAATTCTTTGAATCACCTTTTTTATCCTAAATGTTTTGTTATGGGATACTTTTTCCTAAGAGCGTTTTAGAGTTGTATAGTTACTGGCCTGTATTTAACCTGAATAACTTTGATAACAAAGTTATCAAAGTTCTGATGTTCTGGAACAGACTGAGCATGGAATTCATCTTCAGCAAAACATGAACAGTCAACAAAGCATGAAATTCTTATTCAATATCTGAACTGGTACCATTAAAATTTGAATCTTCAATACTTTATAAAGGATTGATACAGCACTAAAATGAGATTTATAATTCTTGTTCAAACCTAATTGTGTAGATCTTGTTGGTATAATATTTAGTATAAATAAGTATTGCAAAAATGGTGCATGATCTTAATTTTATTCCTCCCTGTACTAACGCTAAATTCATTCTGTTATTTAAAGTAAATTCAAAGTGCAAGTATTAATTGCTTATCAGTAAGCATAATTTATTTTGCCTTTTTTCTTGAGTACTACACAAGGTTTTTCAGTGGTGGGTGGACTCCACCTTACTGAATCCAAGCATACAGGCTGATTTTTCAGGGTGTGCTACTTTATTTCTCCACTTTTGAAGTCATTGACCAAAGAAGGTAAATGTAGGTTATAAAAATGGGTATGATCTAAAAAGGATAAAATGGGTACTTGCCTATTGCTGTTTATTATGCTACATACGACTTTACAAGGGTAGTATATATTTTATTAATTTACTCTTTTTGATAAGAGACATCATTATATAATGGTAATAGGTGTATGTCAAATTACAGCTACCCTCCTTTTTTATTAGAAATGAATTTTGTAGCATGAGAAAAATGCCAAGCCTGACCACTATCCTAACTCAGAACACTGTGGATGAAAAGCATAGGTGCTAACATTTCACTGTGGAGGTCAGCATATGCATTGGGCATTATGTACACTGAATGTGTAATGTTACTGCATTTTTTGGTGTCATTATTTTCTTATATATTAGAACATATTATACATTTTTTTCTCTTAGCAAGAGAGATGTTATCGTGGAAGAGAAAAGGCTTTTGATTAAAACAGTGCTAGAAGGATCAGTAGAAACTCCAAGAAGAAAGAATATAAAAGCGTAGAAACTTCAGAGTGTGAAAAGAAATTGGAATTGTTAGGAGATCAAAAGTTTTGCTGGAAATTAGGCAAAGTTGAGGTCGATGTGGTGAAAGATCTGTTTGAAGGCATATAATAATGAACTAGAACCAATTGAGAAAAGTATAACAGTATTATTAACATGTTTTATTTAAAGGAACATTTGAGCAACATAACTGGAGATATTAATTACTTCTAACAGTTACATGTTAGTTGTAATTAATACATGTAAAAATGTGATTTTATTTCAGAATTTGACTGCTTTGCTTGAAGAATAGTGCACAGACAAAACTACAGATGTTAAAACCAAAACTAAAAGCCTTTTGGTTCATGCCACAGCCAAATAAAATATATCTTGCCAAGTAAAAATTATTTTTAAAATAAAAAATTTGGTACTTTGTGGTTACCATCACACCTAACATATCAACTTAACCTACACTCGCTAACCTTGTATATAAACTTTAAATATTAAGTGCTAGGAGATAACATGAAGCAAAAACCAAATAACACTGAAAGCAAGAAAATACAAGTTTTTCAGGTAATAATTCAAAATCACACTATTACAATAATACAAAAAACATAAAATAAAATTGAATATTTATTTCTAATGAAATAATAATTATTTTAGATAATATTATCAATAAAAATAAGGTTAGCAAATGAAGAAAGCGTTAGGTTGTGCTCTGATATTGTGTTAGGTGGGATGCAACAAGTTCCAAAAATTTCAAGTGAGGGAACTAAATAAAATGTGAAACTTAAAATTACTTATATAATTTGCTTAAATTAAACATAAATACAGAACAGGAAGTTAATTGTAGAAGTAGATTTAGTAAGATTAGACAATTATATAGAATGGATGTAAGCTCTGTAAAAAGAAAAGTTAGTGAAAGATAAATAGAAAATTTTAGAACTAAATATGTAATTAAAATAGGAAAAGGTATAGCAAATAGAACTGTAAATCCATCAACTAAGAATAGAAACTTAAAATATTTTGTAAAATTAATTGAACAGCTTGTTTTAGGTCAACTGGTGGGCAATAAGTTGAAATTATTTTTTCCAAAATTATTTTACATCGAATGGGATGGTGCTAGTATAAATGATGTTTATTAAATTGTTTTAAAATTATCTGCTACTATTGAATTTTATTTAAACTTTTTAAAAGTATGATTGATCTTTATAATAAAAGTTATCTTTAGAAAATGATGTTCAGTTCATTTTCTAGTTGTTTTTAAAGGTCATACACGTCTAGTTTATAAAAAGGATGATAAATTTTGAAAAATAGTTTTCAGTACTCAGAGCATTTTTTAAGAGCTGATATAAATTCTTTAACACTTTGAAGGTGAAAATGCAATTTGTATGCCAAGAAATGTACAATTTTGTCCCAACTTCAACTGCTCTTCAATTAAAAATGGACCCTGGTTAACAATTACATTATTTCCAGATTAAATAATTTGGTTATTTATGGTGTCCATTTTTAGGAGGGTACTATGTATCTTAGGATCGTAACTCTGGTAAAAGGCCTGTTATAATGAAGTTAAGAATGAGATTAGATTCACTTAAGACGAAGTTGAGTAGTTTAAGCTTAAATGCATATTCACAGAGCAAATAACATGGTTTAAGTGAAATTTAATTGAGTTAAGTTAGTTTAAGTAACTAGCGATTCTATTTACATACGATTCTATTTACATTCTATTATTCTCATACGATACATCATCTAACGCTCGGTAACCTCATCTAATTAAAATAATAAATTGGCTGAATAAATAATTTAATTTTTTTAATTTATGGTGTCCATTTTTAGGAGGGTACTATGTAACTTACGGACATAACTCTGGTAAAAAGCCAACAAAATGGGTTCTAAATAAGATATATTCAAATTTCATCAGTCGGAGGTGAGTCCCTAATTGTATACAATTATCCAACTTTTAATTGGATAATTAGTGGAAAACTCATTTATACTTACTAGCTGAACTTTTGTGAATGAGAACATGAAATTTTGCTTAAGAGGTTAATTGCCATATGATCCAGAAAAGGTCACACCATTTATGTTCTCTGTTGATAGGACATTTTTTTCTTAACTTGCCAATTTTTTTAAAACTTTTTTTCAGTAAGAATAGCTAAAATATAATAACAGTTAAACCTACCTACTTCATTTTTTTTTTATATAACTTAAATAAAAGCAACTTCTTGTTGTGGCCCATTTTTGGATCACGTAGCATTACTGGCTTGAAACACAACAATCTAGGTCAATAGTATCTCTTCATGACCCATTTCTGTTTTGTATTGAAAAAAAAAAGGTTTTTTTAAATGATTAAAAAGTTATTTTATTACTAATCTTTCCTCAAATCTAAATTTAATTTCCCACATAGCCAACTCCTTTTGCTACTAAATCCCTCCTTACTCATTGCTGTTCTTTTTATTTATGGTACTGGTAAGATCTTCTGTTATGAGACTACCCAAGTTCTTAAATTTCACCATCTGGTCTAGTACCTCAGTCTCAATTCTTGCATTAATATTCATATTCTTACATTAATTTCTTTGCCACCTAATACCATACATTTTGTTTTCTTTTTAATAATTTTCATCCCTAGATTTTCACAAGCCTTATTTAGATCATTATCATTTCATTTAACTTTATTACACTTTCTGCCACCACCACCATGTCATCAGCAATTCATATACATTCTATCCTTCTAACATCTATTACCACCTCTCTATTACCTTTCAAACTATTGTTGATGATTTCTTCTAGATAAATATTGATTAGTGTAAGTGACATACAGCATCCTTGTCACACTTCCCTTCCTATTTCTGTCTTTTGCATTGTCATATTCATACTTTTATTTTCTGGTTCATATAAAACTCTTTCATATGTGTCTCCTAACTTTCCAATCAATTCCTTTCTTATTCAAGATTATCATTAATTTTGTCCCATCTTACTATATCAAAAGCTTTCTCAAGGTCTACAAACGCAAGATGCAGAAACGTGGACTTTAAGAAAGGAAGAGAAATGATGAATTTCGTTATTTGAGATGTAGTTGAGGTGTAAAATGGTAAATGTCTGTTGGCAGGATAGAGTAAAAAATGAGAAGGTGTTGAGAAAAGTAGAAGAGGAAAAGAATATATTAAATATCATTTTAAGCAGGAAAAAGAACTGGCTAGGACACTGTATGAGAAGAAAGTGCTTCCTAACAGATGCAGTTGAAGTACTGGTAAATGGAAAGAGAGGAAGGGAAGAAGATTTCAGTTGATTGATGGGGTTGTGGAAAGAGGAAAATGTACAGAAACAAAAATATTTGCACAGGACAGGAAAAAGTGGAGCGGTCATGGCAAAACCTGCTCTATTGGCAGAACACAATGAATGAATGAATAACTAAGAACCTATTTTTAAAATACAGGTGGCGCAAGAGTTACTTGACACTTATAAAGATACTGAATTTATTTTATTTTATATATTGCAGACAATACAATTATATTTTATGTTCAAAATGTTTTTCATCATCATTAATACATTTTTGCAGCCTTTTGGGAACACTTACACACCCCTACAGCAAAGTTCTCTATCACTGAACAAATCATTGAATGCGTCATAATTGTAATCCTTCAGTTGTCATTAGTGTGAGGCTTTCTAGAATAAACAAACTCCTTGACGACACCCTATATGAAAAAATCCATTGGCGTAATATCTGGTGAGATTTTGGAGGCATGTCAATATCTGCCTATTGATCAATCACTCTTCTGCCAAACGTTTCATTCAAATAATCGTGGACTGTGTGAGAAGATGATATTGCCCCTCAAACACTCGCACATGGTTGAGTTGTTGCTCTAACAAAAGATGTTGGTTTTCAGTAAGTCCAGTTATATGTATTAACTTGTCCACTTAACTTAAAATTGGCCTCATCAGACCACACAATTTTAATGAATAACTCGAGATCTTGCTTCTGTTTGTTAAGCATCAATTCACAAAATTGAAGATGTCGATTTGAGTCATCTTCAAGTAGTCCATGAAGTAAATGTGGAATGTTGACTCTAAATTTATGTTTGTGCAACATTCTTTGTATGCACCTTACAATTAGCCTCTGGGCTGGAGTTATAACTCAAGCCCAGAGGCTAATTGTCTTGTGGATTTTGCATCACTGCTAAATATATGTGCAATTCAATTTCCTCTGTTGCGATTGTTATTGGGTGGCCAGATATTGGTGCATCCATAGATCTATGTTGTTCAAATTTATCTCGTATTTCATACACGGTTTGCCTAAAGGGAGGGTTTGATGTAAAATGGATATCCCACTCATTAATAACTGCAGTAGCACCACTTTTATAAGAAAGTTTTTAAAATGAAAATCCTATTTTCTTTCATTAACATTGTTACAACTACTTAACACAGAAAACCAAATTGGACACTACAACACTTCAATGTGTATTGAACAGATCTAGATACAGATGTGTAGATACAAATCTAGATAGTTAGTTGTGTTTGTCATTATGTTGCCAACTTGACATGGTTGAATTATCAACATTTTGTAATGCCAGCATCATGGACTAAAATTATTGTATATTACGAGAGTCATTCAATAATTAAACAAATATTTTTAGTGAAGTAAACACTTAATGCAGGCAGTTGAAACTTTTGTTGTAAGAGTTAGTTTGGCAACTGTGTGAAGAGTGTTAATCAGCTGTTTGATTAATACTTAAGTAAACATAATTTCTTGTCTTAGTTTTGATGGCATGTCTGCTCAAAGAAAGTATTTTTGAGGAACAGTGTTCCATAATCTGATTTTTACTTTTGGAAAGCGTACAACCGTCAGAAATATTCTCTCGGATGAACAAACAATATGGCAGTAGGTGCGTGAACTGTTCAAGTTTTTATGTTTGAATGGAAAAAATTGTGAATCAAGGTATTGTGATAAGTAATATCCAAGAAGACTGACAACTTACACTTGAACAAATTGCTAAAAAAAGTCGAGTAAGTGTTGACACAACTCATTCCATCATTCAAAACAAACTGAACTACCGTAAGACTTGTGCAAGGTTGGTTCTCAGAGAGCTTACCGTTCATCACAAAGTCGAGAGATTTCGCATTTACATTGAACTTAAAAAATCATTTCAATAACGATGGTGATGCATTTTTGGACAGAATTTTAACCTGTGATGAAACTTGGATACATCATTTTGAGCCGGAGTCGAAACATCAAAGCATGCAGTTAAAATACACTGAATCACCTGTCTGTAAGAAATTCAAAACACAACCATCCAGATAAGGTCATGTTAACCATCGTTTGGAGTGCCCATAGTCCCGATTTTCTGTGATTACTTGGAGGAGCAACACACTATCATCAGCCTATACTACTCAGCTATGATGGAGAACAAAGTCAAGCCCACATTGAAGAGGAAATGTTCGGGATGGCAGAGGAAAGGCGTGCTTCTTCTTCAAGACACGCTTGACCTCATATAACACAACTGACTCTGGAAACTATTGTCAAAGTGGGTTGGGAGTTCCTAGCTCATCTTCCATACAGCCCTGAACTTGTCCCCTTTGTATTGTTATTTGTTTCATCCAATGAAAGAAGCTTTGTGTGACATCAGTTCAATGACAACGAAGAGGTAAAGAAAAAAGTACAAAACTGGCTTTGAGATCAAGGTAAAGAATTCTTCGCTGATGGGATAAGAAGGCTCATAAAAAGATGGTACAAGTGCAGAGAAATTGGTGGAGACTATGTGGAAAAGTAGACAAAAATATTGTATTTATTTAATAAACTATTTTTGCTGTAATCTCTGAAGTAATACCTTATGGTGGTTCCGGAGACTAAACAGAAAAAAGAGACATGGCAAGTAATATTCTTGTCATTAATGAATTAAATAAAAATCTAATAATTACAATGAAAACAATGCCTAAAAACAATCTTCATTGACTTAATTAAAAAGTAACATAATTTAATGCTGAATATATAAAAATTTTCAGTAAAAAAAGCTGCATCTGACAATAGCAAATGTGTGGTTTTACTCGTATGTCATTATAATGAGTCACGATCAAATAAAAACAGGAAGGTCGTGACTCAGAAATGGGGTACAACAAAAAGGCTAGAAATGTGTGACTCAAAAATGAGTCACAGCAGTAAGAACTTGATCCACAAAAATAGTGTGGCAGTTAGCCTGTTCAAAAAATTCATGCTTAGCATATGAAGAAGCCAAAATATACCCATCCAGTTCATCTTATTAGTAGATATCAGTATACAGTTTTTGTTTGCAGACTATATGTTGTATTGTTATATCTTGTAACTGTCCATTTTTTTCTACAGATTTTTGTCATATAATGAAGTAGTTATAATGGCAATTTTTCATTGCTTTTATTCATGCAACATTCACCATTAAGCTTTCGTAGTTCAGAAAATTAATTATTTATCTAAAGAACAGAAAGTTAAAAATTATTGGTTAATTTAATCAGTTCAATGATTACAAGAGTAAGTAATGAGGTTAAGTCGCTATTATCATAAGATGTTCATTCAACTTCTTGATTTGGTACAGCTTGCAGTTAATGAATATAGATCTTCTTATTCTTTCCAGTAGAGAGCATTATTGTTTATAACAATGATGGGAAAACTCAAATGTTATTAATAATCGACATATTAGTAATCGAATGATATAAATAATTGAATCACTCGTTTGAAATATGAATATTAGTAAATTTTTTTTCATATTTATAAACATTGAATAAGATTATTAGTTTGACTAATACACTTTAATAGCTGTTACTAATGGATCATTTCATAAGTTATGACTGTCTATTGGTTCTGGTGCCGCAATTAATCCCTTCCTAAAAATTATTTTCTGCAAATGCAGTAGTTTTATTAAATTATTAGCTCATTCACTAATATTTTGATATCTTTGTTTTTTGTTTATAAAACTTGCATTAATTCATATGGCATTATTTGTTGTTACTGTTTCAGTCAGTGTTAATTAATAGCACAGAAAAATAACAGCGTTTTTGAATTTAGCTTTAGTTTTTGGCTTCAGCCTACAGAATGTTTTATTTATTTTAGTATTGTAGGAGTTATTACTTTTAAAAAATTTTCTCGTTTAGAAACAATTTCGTTAAACTTTTTGGTTTTATTGAGTTTCCTTATTTTTTGTTTATAATTTAGCCATTCAGAAACTTTCTTATTTAGTTGTATTCATATAGTAGAATTATCCAAGGGGAAATCATAAATCATTTGGGCATTTTTTTATTAAAAACGAAGACAACAAAAATGTTTCCTGTAAAATTTTCAAAAAGCATTTTAAAGTTATTTGGCAGTACTACAAACCTAAAAGAGTATGTAAATGGAAACATCCTTTACAGTTAAATGAAGAATTAGGTAATAATAACGAAAGAGGAAATACTTCTGAAACTTCTACCTTTTTGATTAATCACTGACACACAGTACCAGTAATAAACAGATCCTGTTCCTTCCAGATCATTAGCCAAAACATCAGGTAGTAAAATTTAATTTAAAAAGTAAATATAGCTCTGCCTAAAAAATATGAATGTTTATTTGGACATTATGACAAAGACTTATCTATTGAAGAAAAAACTGCAATTGATAGATGCATCATTAAAATGGTAGATATTGATTTTTAACCTTTATCATTGGTTGAAATTCCTGGTTTTTTTAGAATATACAAGGAAATTGCAACCATTGTATATGCCACCTAGTAGGAAATATTTATCTTGTACAATGCTACCACAAATTTACTCTGAAATATCGGAAAAAATTAAAAATATTTTATATTCAATAAGACATGTTTCATAACCACTTTTATTTGGTCGACTTATGACAATAAATTGTTTGTTATAATGACTAGTCATTTTATACAAAGTAACAAACTGCATTCAATTGTACTCATGACTCACGAAATATTAGTTGTTCATATGGGAGGAGCAATTGGCTCTACTTTAGAAAACATTTTTGAAGAATGAAATATCACCGATAAAATAGTGACAATAGTTGCAGATAATGGATTAATAAAAAATATGATTAATGAACATTTAAATTTGCAATACTACCCATGTGAGGCTAACATCCTTAATTTATCTGTGCAATATGTTATTAAAAAGAACAGAGCTCTCAGATTTATTGAAAAAATGCATGTATCTTATTTCACATTTTAAAGATAGCGTTATAGCAATTAGCAAATTAAGGGACACACAAATGATAATAGGAAAACCTGCATTACAACAGTATAACTCTACCAGCTGGAATTCTGTTTTAGTGATGCTGTATTTACTACAATTAATTTGTCACTCTTGGATTTGGAAGTTAAGTAGACCCAATACCAACTACTAATATGAATGATGAGAGAATCTGAACTACTACTTTTTATTTTTGCTCGACTGAATATTTTAAGACAATTATCAATTCCAGCAACGAGACATATTTTATTTTCTCACTGTTTGAAAAAATAAAAGATACATTTGGAATGATTATATTGTGGCGAACTGTTAATTCCTAAGACCTGGAATCGATAACATAGAGTTCACGGTAAGTACGAATTTAAATATATATTTTTCAAATTAATTAGTTGGGTGATAGCATAGTGAACGAGGTAGCGAGAAATGAGTCAGAAAATAAATGTATGTATCATCGCTGGAATTAGTAGTAATGTGTTAAAATATTCACTCATCATTCATATTACTAGTTAGTATTCGGTCTATTCAACTTCCAAATCAGAATGAGTACGAATTAAAAAGTAGTAGTAAAATTCACTCATCATTATTAGTAGTAGTATTCGGCCCATATTGATTCCAAGGGAGAACATTCGAATGATGCAGTTGTAATTCAAGATATTTCAATAATCGAATTGTCACTTCTTTTTCATTCGAGAGATCCCTACTAGTTGTTTTACGTTCACTGTGTGCGGTTCGTGCAGATTCAAGTAATTTTATAGAGTGTTATACTACGTTGTGTGGTAAATTGTGCTATAATTTGTACTGACGTTATTTAATCTTGTTTATTTGGTGAAGTACTTTTCATTATCTACTTCATTATGTGTGACTGTTAAACTACGTTTCCAATGTGAAGTTGAGGTCTTACAATTTAATTGTAAGTAAATAACTGAGGTTAGGTTTAACCTGTTTGTGTACTGATATTGCTTCACTGAACATAAAGTGTAAAATACACCTTCCGTCCATCTTTTTTAATTTGTCATGAATGCTTATAATTTTATTTGAGATTGCTTCCTTAACATTGAAGTGTAAGTGAGGTGTCTCGGCTCTTTTGCTTTTACTTGTGGAAGGAAGGTTGGATCAAGACTTTTTTTAATCTGCGGGACCATAGTTAGGTATTGATTCAGAGGATGAGATGAATAAAAAGTAGTGTGTGAAAATTTCCTTGTTAACAAAGTTTTTCAAAATAACGAAAAACTTATATACATAGACTTAAATCATAGTTCTTTATTTTATTATTTATAGCAAAATAAAATAAAAAAACAAACATAATTAAAAAGTATATTCTGTACAAGATAAACATTTACGTTAAACTAAATATAAAACACGGTTAGGTAAGACAGTAGTTTAAAAGGAAATGACTTGTTTGTTTTGTTTTGTTTAACCTCCGGGACCACCGTTAGTTACTGCTTCAGAGGATGAGATGAATGATTTGTAGCGTGTGTGAAAATGCCATGCCTGATCGGGATTCGAACTCGGGACCTCCGGATGAAAGGCCGATACGCTACCTAGTAGTGTAAAAATATCTAAAAACAAAAGTTTAATTTGTTGGTTGCTCCTTCTCATTTTTTCCTCCAACATCCTACCCGTTTTTTGTTGTGATGTGAAAAGTTGTATGTCCAAAATAAATAATGTATTATGCTTAATATGTTGGTTTCTTTCCTTTTGTTTGGAAAATAAATTTGTACCAGACTCATCATTGTTTACATTAAATGATTGCTATATAAGCTTTTTTAAACATTTAATCTTTGTTGAGATTACGTTAAGAAAAGCATTAGATTTTTGAAAGTACACTCAGCACTTCCAAATCTGATTGTTCATTATTCATAATATTAAATATCTCAACTGAGAAAAGATGTTTAACTTATTATTTACATTAAATGCTCACAAATAAGTGATTTTTCATACCAGCATATTAGTAGTAGGGTACTGACATACAATTTTAAAGTTTGTTATAATACTTATTACTACTATGTATATAATAGTCCATTCACCAGTTAGTTCATTTTGTTTTTTGATATGTAGTATGATATTAAATTAAAAAAAAAAAAATTAATTAAATTTCATATCATCAAATTACATTTATAAAAATAATATTGTTAGAATATAATTGATGAGTTTTGTGGTAAACATTTTTTAATTAAAGAAAGACATAAAATACCTCTCATTTATTGACTGTATGAAAATAAATTATAATAAAAGAAGTTAAATTTTGAAAAGAAAAAATTAATTGTGTGGTCTTACGTTTTAATTTTAAAAAGCCCTCTTAGTAAAATTAAAATCTGGTAGTTTAATTAAAAATTGATAAAAGAAATATAAGAAGACTAGTCCCTGGTAGTTGAGTGGATAGTCCTGCTCCCATGTTATGATAATATTAGCTTTGAAATTATACTTGTGAAATTGATAATAATAAACTTAAAAATATGTATCAATCTAATTCATGTCAGGTTTGAGTTGTCATCCTGGCAGCTGCTGATGGTATCCACCATCAGGAACGATGGTGGATACCCTTGCTGCTTCTGGTGACTGACTAATTTGCAGACCCTGAATTATGACTAAGGTAGAATTTATTTATATATTTTGCAGGGGTATAAAATTTGCATGGGTTATAGTACTATTAAGCCTAGGCAAATCGAAATTGAGTAACTCAATTTTTGTTTGTTTGATATCACCACATAAGATTGAAGCTTATGAGTAGAATATGGAAATGGATATCATGTAGCGTATGAAAAGTGCCATGCCCAACTGGGATTTGAATCCAGGACCTCCAGATGAAAGGCTGAGATGCTACCTCCCTACCACAGAGATTGGCAGTTGCAGGCTATCAACTTTTCCTAATGGTTTTATAAATTAATTTTATATTAGTCTAGGAACACACTGCCCAAAAAAATATTTTAATTAATTCACTGTTAAATTAAATTAATACTGATTATTCTAATTAATGCCACTTCTGGGGCATTTTTACACCGAAGAGGCCTCAATCATAAGATTTGGTGGCATGGTCCTGGTAGTTCGTATGCAATTTAAAATCAGTTGGGAAAAGATTGTAAATATTAAAAAAAATTATTGTGATTGATATTACAATCAAACTAAAGATTGTGATTTTTTTTTAATTTTGTACCGTGTGAACAAAGTTCTTTTCTACTTCCAGAAATAACTTCAATAGATATAACATAAATCATGATTCATGCTTTTCCATTGTAAAATAATTTTTGGCAAAACAAATTTTCAATTAATTTACACCTTCTATTGTAACATATTTTATTTGTAGATAATTTATTTACTTTGAGACATTTAATTAATGTGACAACGGATTAAATACAGATTGAAAAAGTTTTTTTTTTAGTTTTTTATTGTAATGAATAAAAAGTAGAAGGTACAAAAGATAGTTGAGTTTTTACATTGTATCTTCTTCACGTATAGTTTATGGAATACAGAATACTAAATGTGAAGAATGATTAAAGCATAATTTAATAAACAAGTTAAAAAATAAATTTGCAAATAAAAACAAAAGAATTTAAAAAAAATTATATTGTTCTTTTTTAATAATTACGCTGGTCAGTCAGTCATGCAGTCTAGTTATCTAACTTAAAATTGAAAAAAAACAACAGATAAGATAGGATTGTCTATTGAATTAAATAATAAAACTATTATATTAAATGTTTCATTTGTGTGCTATTATTGGTTATTGGTTAAGTGAGATTACTTATATCTGGCAAATCTTTCTTTTTCAGGACTTCCTCATTCCTAGTTTCTTACTTCATTTTCTGTCTCTTGGCACCTTATTCTAAAACCTAACAGGTAGTTCTTTCTCAGGTACTAACTTTGGTCCTACATTACAATGCTGTTAATAAACCACTTTGCTGATGTAGTAAGTCTATCTTTTTGATCAGGTAACTGATCATTTAATCCTTATGTGTCTGTAGGCTGTGTTAATTATATTTTCCTTTTACAATTGTGTTTGTATCTACATCTTTTCTAACTCTTCCAACAATTTCTTTACATATGACCTATGTTTAGCCCAATCGGTCTTCTAGTCCACTCAGATATCTTTTATGATTTACAACGTATTGTTTCATCTTATTCTTTTGAATGTCTTTTTGCGACTGATGGAAGACAGATTTGCTTTCACTTGTAGCTTATTTCCTCAGCATTTTCTAGTTCTCTTTAATATTATCTCTTTCCTTTTAAGAACATACACTGTTCATTGGATTTTCAATTACCTTCTTATTGAGCTTGATTCTGGCTAATTATATAAAACTAAAAATTCTTAAGTACTCAAGAAAATGTATTGGTAAGTTACACGATTTAGAGTAGAGGTAGTAATGCATTTAATATTTTAAATTATTATTCATTTCATTAATATTGTAATAGAAATTATATTTTCAGCTGTCAGTTAAATGTATAGTTGAATATGGTTTTCAGCATTGTGTTGGTAATAAAATAAATTCCTTACATTGGCAACACTGATTCATAAAGCCTATCTCTCTCTGATTAATTACTGGGTGTTATATGAATAGTGTTGTAAATATGCTTATCAACTGTGATTGAATTAGTAATTTATTTGCATTTGTTTTTACAGATATTAACTGGATGTTTAACATATTATTAACTAATTTTTGCAGTTAAGTATTTTGGAATGCTGTGTTTAACTTAATTTTTGAGTTTAGTAGTATGGATTGTTCAAGTTACAATCATCTTTTGCGTCTAACTCCATATGAGCTTCATAAAAAATTAATTAATCATTATGTCCTTACTAAGAAAGGTGCCACAGCTCTTCTAAACCGAGATTCGTAAGTATTTGCAACATTATTTGTGTGAATTAATTTTAATTGCTTAGAATTTTTATGATAATTGTATGGAGTAAAGCCGTTTAGTCATTACTCAAAATAATGCTAATAACTAGTCTCAAAAGTAAATTGCAGATTATGTTAGATTTAATTAAAATTTCATTAATCTGGTAGTTTCACTGATTTTTAAATTTAACTCATCAGGTGAAATATGAATAGACATTTAAAATTTGAAAGTGTATTTTAGCACTTTATGGTCCATTCTGAGTTTGATTCAAGTCTCTAGTTACAATTGTGTCTGGAGCTTGAGTCTCATTCAATATCCTGTCTAATTAATTAGTGATCTTGATAATACCCTGAATAATTATTTAATTAAGAAAAAGGAACAACCTACAGGTTACAGCATTGTTTACAAAAATAAAAAATATGTTCTCTTTTAGTGTTATTTAATTTGCAGGTTAATCATGTTTATATAGTGAAAATGGCAGAACTTATTTTCAGAATAAAATAATTAGCCCAACTTAACCCATTTATTTAGAAATAACTAATATTGCATGTTGTGATCTTAGCCCATAAAATTATCTACATCATAAAACAATTTTAGCCTTTTTTTTTTAAAGTAAATTAATAAAATATGTAAATTTTAGAATTTAAATTACAACATTTCATAATAAATAATTTCTTTCATGAAGAAAAATTAAATTATTTGTTCTTGGGTATACAAAAGGTAAAACTGGATTTCTCAGCCCTCTGGTGATATGTCAGTGTGTTTGTTAGAAAACTACTGTATAATGATAGAATTACTAGCTCATAGAATTAGAAATGTTCTAGATGACTTGAAAAGCTATTCAACTGTTATTGAATTTTTATTTACAACATTCATTGTGTTTTTCCGCCTTAATCAGTTTTTTTTTTTTTTTTTTTTAACCTCCGGGACCATTGTTAGATATTGCTTCAGAGGATGAGATGAAGCAATTAGTAGTGTGTGTGAAAATGCCATGCCTGACTAGGATTTGAACCCGGGACCTCCAGATGAAAGGCTGAGATGCTACCACTCATGCCATGCAGGCCGGTGCCTTTATCACGCTGGAATCCGTTACACCCACCTTCATTTGTTTCAGTTTCGACCTATTTTTTATTAATTTTAAATCTCTTTTTCACTCTCTCCTTCATGATTGAGATAAATTTCCTTTATTATCGTTAGCATGGTTTGAGTGATGATGACTCGTTAATGTACATCATAATTCTGTTTTTCTTTTAATGTTTAAGAAGGGAGGGAGAGGCTGGTTTCCTTTGTAACCTCTTATTGCTGTTTTATTTTTTCTTATAATACTGCTTTGATATTTGTGGTTATTTTTGTTTTTTCTAAATTAGATATTTTTGGCCTCAGATCATTTAATGACAGCCTTCTTTTTTTTTGGGATAATCAATCATGTTTGGCTTAAAATCCATATACATAACGATAAAGTCAAATACATGTGGAATTTAAAAAAAAAGAGTATTATTATGATGATTATTTTGTATATATTAGTTTGCAGCTAAACTATCATCAGAAAAATATGAATTTTGTTTTAGAAACTTACAATTTGCAGAGAATTTATTAAAAATGAAATGCTCAATCATTAGCCATGACAATTTTGATATAATAAAAGTTTATTATATAAGCAAATTTAGAATTTACTTAATGTTATAAATGTAAAAATAAACTTAAATTTATGAATAACACAGCATTTGAAAGTTAAGGCTACTTTGTAACAGACAAAATATGAAGGATATTTGACATGAGCTGTAGGTATCAATCTTGAATAATATAGGACCTCCAGTATTGTGATAAATACAATTAAGAATAGGGTAGTAATTCAAAGTGTGCTTATTTTTTATTGTTACAATATTTTATTTATTTTTATCTATAGTTTTAAAAAGCATATATGATAACAAGGATATATATATATATATATATATATATAAATAATTAGAAAATTCTATTGATCCCATGTGTAATGGTAAAGTGTGTTGTTGAAAATGATCCTTCATTTGAACCTTAATAATTCAGTTAAGAAAGCTTGAAATTAAACATTAGTTTTGATTAGTTCACAATTTTTACCCCCAGACACCACATAAAACTAAATTTTCTTGTAAAATGTCAGTCTATGAACTGTAATAATGTGTATTTTTAGATTCATATCAACTTATGCTTATTACTTCTGACATGGGTTTTGTTCAGATCTCGTGATAAACGTGACATTGATGTTATACGAGAAAATCATCGTTTCCTCTGGAATGATGGATCTGAACCTGATACTTGGGAAGAAAGACTTGCAAGGAAATATTATGACAAATTATTTAAAGAATACTGCATTTGTGATCTGATATATTATAAAGAAAATAAGGTAAACTAGAATAAGGAATAAATACTTTTAATATTCTATTTTTCATATGAAGAAAAACATTGTGATCTGACCAGATGAAAGGATATTAAAGTGTTTGATAATTTAGGAAAAAAAATTTACACTGTATCAGCAGATTTACAGATAAAAGAGTTTATAACCATATTAATACAAAGTTTTTGTAACAAAAGCGAATGTATGATAAATAATTAAACTAATCTTGTAGTGAAACTTATGCATATAAATCCGTATTATTAGACTGCTTATCAGTGATTGAAACAGGCAGTCTTATAACCATGAGTTAAAAGATTGCTTGTTTTGATTAGATTGAAAGTAGTGTAATACATAAAACCAATAATGGTATTTTATTTTAATGAAATAATTTATCAGTTTTGAATTAATCTTGTTCTTATGCTGGATTTCTATCATCCATTCATTTGCTGCAGTTTATTTACATAAATGCATTTATTAAATCTTGATTTCTTCATTATTTTGTCTTATTTAAAAAACTTCATTATTAAAGTTGTCTTAAAATACACTAACACTTTGATAATTTATCGAAGTAGTAATGATGTTTCAACTTTTTACAACAATCTGTGAGGGCTGTCCAGAAAGTAACTGACGTTTTGAAATAAAAAAACTAACCAAAAAACAATTTATTATATCCATTTGAAAGGGACAATCTTATCTGCATAGGGACTATATTTATCTGCATAGTCGCCATTTAAATTGAGGCACTTCATAACGATGCACAAGCTTTTCAATTCCTTCTCTGTAGAAATCTGCTGGCTTAGATTTCAACCACGGTTTACATCAGCATGAAGTTTTGTGTTAACTCTCAAAGCACGGTGTTGCGAGCCAGATCTTCATCGCTGGAAAGAGGTGGTAATCGCTTGGCGCCAGATCTGGACTGTATGGTGGGAATCAAACAACTCCCATCCAAAACCTCCAAGAGTTCTCGATTACAATTAGCTGAGTTTTGATGTGAAACGAGTACAATTACCTCTGTGTTGACATGAAAAAACAACACTTTTAAGCTCAGTTTTCCCTGACACTTGTTTTGTATCGCTTGCCTTAGTTTTGTCAGAGTTTCACAATACCTTTCTGAATTAATTGTTTTGTCACGTTCAAGGAAATCAACCAGAAGCACTCTCTCAGCATCCCAAAACACAGTTGCTGTAATCTTTCTGGCTGACAATGTTTGCAAACATTTTACTGGTTTTCTGGCTGACCACTGTGGTCGTCATCATGAACATTGGTGCGGCCATTTTTGAACTGAATGCACCACTGCCTCACTCCACCTTTATTCATTATTTCATATCCATACACTTCACAAAGTTGCTGATGAATTTCAATTGGCTTGAGGTTTTTTGCCAGTAAAAACCTAATCACTGAACACACCTCACAACTCGTAGAATTTTCTATTGAAGTGCACATTTCAATAATTCACAACGAACAAAGTAGAAACATCACAGTCCACATACAACAGCTTGATGCGTACTGAGTGTAGAAACATTTTGGTGCCAAGATGGCAGCTCTATCCCCACCCATCTCCACGCTTGGCACAAACATAAGTTACTTTCTGGAATGCCCTTGTATAAGTTACATTTTGTTTAAGTAATTATCTCAATCTTAAGAGATGCATTTTGTTGAATCAAAATTTGATTGAAAATTTTTTATATGAAAAACAGTAAATGAAATTGATGGATGGATTTAAATTTTTATTTTAGTGGTCATGTTTATGTTAGTGTTTTTAAGAATCTTTATTTTTACAAAAATCAGCTGACATATGATTATCACATTGTTGTTTGTCTCGAATATTGAGTTCTTTTAAAAATTTCATAAATTATGGTTTTAAGACAGAGAGGAAATAAGTGTCTTAATCCTTTATATCTTTTTCTGGTTTTCCATCATCTCTTGTTTACAACCAAAAACCAGTTTTGAGCTTTTTATTTTTCCTTGTTGCCGCATCACTTTTCCGTAACTCATAGAAATTGCATTTTTTTGACCAGTACCAGTGCACTCGCCTATATATTTTTGTGGACTCTCCTTCTTCAGACTATATCATTTTAGTGTTTAAACCTATCTTTACTCACTCAGCTGTCATTTTTTACCTATGCCATAAGTTTTGCTGTTTCTGCTATTTTGTTGCTATATAGATAACAAACTTCTGAAAAAATTGTACTTCTGTACTTTTTTTATGCCCCAATGTTTTATTATCGCCATGCTATCTTCTAATAGTTTGTCCTAGCGTGTTTGGAGCTTCGAATTACTTTTATTGGTTTTTAATTTAGTTTTATTTTTCTCCCCAGTTATCTATCACATACAACTATCATTATACAAGGTTTGATAAAAATTACATGGAATTTTAGTTTTTCAAAAATTTTTTATTCATAAATATTGATTTTGTCACTTTCAAAGTACTCCTTTTCAGGTACAATACATTTATGCCAGTGCATTTTCCAATCTTTGGAAGGAATTTCCAGTATAGCTTTAGCGATTTTGTCTTTATCTATTCAGTGTTGGCAAAATGCCATCATTCATGGTTCTTTCCAGGTTGGAGAATAGGAAGAAGTCACAGGGGGCCATAGAAAAGATAAACTGAGCTTTTATAGGGTTTAATGTGTTTTCAAAAATATTTATATATCATTATGGACTTTGCAATTTTGGCTTTGATGGAAAAATTTTTTTGTATATAAAAAAAAAGTGAGAGATTGATTTATTATCACTTAATACTCAATATTTCTCTTTATTGGCGTCATATATTATATTAATGATAATAACCATAGCTTTTATCAGTTTGAAAGATTGTAATCACTGACACTGGTTATTGATATCTTTAATGTTAGGTTGCAATGAGATGGCAAACTGAACAAGAATTAATCACAGGTAAAGGGCAGTTTGTGTGTGGTGAAAAAAGATGTAGAAATGCAGACAATCTAAAAACATGGGAAGTTAACTTTGGGTATATTGAACATGGTGAAAAGAAAAATGCTCTTGTCAAATTACGTAAGTATGGTACATCTTTGACTTAAAGAAATTTTACCTTTTTCCTATTTATGGGAAATTTGAATAATAAATTAATTATCAATTTGTTATCTGCACTATAATGTAGTGTGAAAGTGTTTAAAAATGTACTGTAGTTTGTAACAGTATAGCTAATTTATTTAATATAGAATCTTTAAATATGCTGGAAATTTACTTGTGCTTTACATTTTATTCTTGATATTCCTGAATGCTTCAGTAAAGTTTACCATAAATGATATATTTTATACACGGATAACCTGACATTTTATATTCATATTTTGAATCTGGATATGTCAAGACATTGTATTTTAATAGAAGGTTGTGATCTTCAGTTTGTGTTTTTGCCCATTAGATACAGTCTCCGCAATCACTATGTGTTGGCTTGGTTATTATAACTAATATCCTAAAGTTTATTTGTTTTTATCATATTTTAATTTGTTACTTAATACTAGCGATACTACTTTTCTTCACCCAAATTATGAATTGTCCATCAAAAAAGAGAATGCACTTGTGAAATATCTTTGATTAAACTTGTATTAACTTGTTCATTAATCATATTTTGAAATGATTGCCTAGCTTTTGCTCATATCTATTTTCTGAGTGAAATAAATTAATAATCAAAACAAATAATATACAAAGCTGGATAATATTTGCTACAACAAATTTAAATTCCTCTGCCATAGGCAAGGTAACATCCAAAAAAATATTTTAGAAAAAGTTGTTCAAACTTTAATAAATTAAATTTTATTATTATTTTTTTTAAATTTATTGCAGTATTTACAAGAGGGAGGAAGGGTTTGATAAAAAATGAATGTGTGCTTGTGGCATATTTTGAAATCAACTTTGCTTAAGTATGAATTTGGACAAAACTAATCAACCCCCTTTTTTCCAGGATGTATGTAGAATGGATGAATTGATATTTCACAAAAATGCCTAGTATATGCATTTACATCTTTCATTACAGTTTTATATTTTGCATTATTGTTTTTCAGAATAAAGCTGACTGTATTGTTCAGGACCTTTTTGATTAATTCATAAAATCAGATAGCATTTGCAATGACTTCATCTGAATGTTTTTTACCATTTCTTACTAAATCTGAAATTTTAATTAAATATTAAAAAAAAACTAGCTGAACATGAACTATGATTCCCTCTGGAATTTGGCAATATTTTTACCTTAATTTTTGTTAAAGTGTCACATGAAAATATTTTAAAGATCAGAATTCAGACACTATAACAATCTAGTATTAAGTAACAATGATGACAAACAAAAAGTATCTTTAAACTGCCTTATATAGAGTATACATATAGACTACATCTTACGTCTGCATCTACGTTTTACATATAGACTATGTAATTTAAACATACATTAAAAAAAGCCTGAACTTCCTCCTTTTCTTAAATTTAGTTAAAAGTTTTATAACTGTTTATTTCAATACTAAAATTTAGTATTCTCTTAATTTTTTGCAGGGCTTTGTTCAGATTGTTCTGTAAAATTAAATTATAAACATAAGCGAAAAGAAATTAAAAGAAAGAGATTAAAAAAATTAGATGGGAAACATAGTATTAAAAGTGGATCTAAAATAAGGAATGAAGTAAATAATGGAACAAGTTGTACAGAAGGTGAAGATAAAGGAGAAAGTGAAGATTTAGAAGCAGAGAATAATGTATGGAAAGAGACAAATGCAAATCTTGATGAACCATCTAGAGATGAAGAATTTGAAGAGTACTTGGAACATTTATTGTTGTGAATTAATATTATTGTCTAAAAATTATTGAATTTAAACTTAATCAAAGAATATGATAAGTAGAGCTTAATTTTTCATTATGTGCAGTCTTGTTCCTATTTCCATTTTAGATACAGTATTGTTAAAAATAAGTTAAGTTACACGTTGCCTTGTTTACATATCATCCATTTAAAATCCAACTTACGACATTAATGTTATTTTAAAACACTTGAGATTAATATCAGTGTGGTTTTAAACTATGCCAAATAAATACACTTATGTTTTTGATCAGAACACTAAATATTTTTATTTAGTATTGCTGCTATAAGTTATCTCAGTAGCTAACAGCATGAGTTTGCTTTGTTGGTTTCTGTATTAATAAATTAATAAGTAGAACTGCTCATGGTCTTATGACCATGTAAATTAATAAATTACACATAACCCATAAATTAATTATGGTATGCCTTTGAATGGTATAACACAAAATTTAAAATTTAGGTTTTTAGACAATAGCAGTATAAAAATTGATGCACAAAAGATGGCATAAATGTCGCCTGGCCATTAGTAGTACTTGATATCTGAGATTATCCTTTCTATTTTTCATTAATCTTCTCTTTTGTTACATAACAAAACTCTTCTCAGTAAAATTTTTACCAATCCACTTTTAATATTGCTTATACATACCAATATTATATTTTTATAAATATATCATTTGAAAAATTAACTTTGCTTAAAATAAAATCTTTTATCGGATTGTAACTACTATCTGTATTGTTCATTTATATTTATTTGACTTTTATAATGGAGCAGTGCATGCTTTATTTTATATATTATGTTATATGTTAAATGCATATACAATACTGAAAAAAACAATGTGATTTTTACTTTCCTAACTATTGTATAGTAATGTTATAGATCTAATGTTGGGTTTGAGGTCTAAACTGGTAAAAAAGCACCAGGCAAAGTAGAAAAGGAAATTGTAGCTAAAGCAGTGCTTTCTTGTAAAAGATTTTCTTTGTAAAAATCACTTACTGTAAGTAGATAACTTTTAAATTCTTGTGATTTTTGATATATTTGAAAAAAAAGAAGGATTCTGTGCTTGTACTGTCAAATCAAAGCAATTACCAATATTAAAGGAAGACAAAAACCTGAAAAATGAAAATGCTTTCATTACAAATAAAGAACTAGCCTCTTATGGGTTGTCAAAACAGTTAAATAATCTAGAATTTAGAGGATAGTTGTATGGCGCTCTCATGGCTAAAGAGAGTTGAAGTTAGTGGTACAAAAAGACTAAACAAACAATCACAAACCTTATATTGATGCCAGTATTTGTCTAGAGCAAGCATTACACATACCTGAATATTTCATAACGATCGGTTGGGGTTGTTCTGTGTGTTGCTTTGTGTGTTGGAGAAGACGAGAACAAACTGTTTTCTTTCAATTGTCTCATCAAAGTTAAAAGTTGTCAATTTTTTTTCATGGTTTTACTTAGATTTTTAAATTATTACAAAGAATCTTCAAGAATAAAATAAATTTCTTTCAGCTATTGTCATTGTAATATAAATATTTTATTGTTGTACTAGTTATATTAATCTCAGAAGGTGGTTAGCTAAACTGAACATCACTCATAGCTTTCACAAAAATATTTGCTTGGTGGTCAACCATACTGACCTCATTTAAAGCTAAAATTTCAGGCCAGCTGGATTGATTAATTTTTAGTTTCAATGTGAATCACCTCCTATCAGTAGAATAATTTATAATATAAGAAAACTTCACACTTTTTTGAAGTATCTTGTGCAAATAAGGTAACTTATATTAGCTCTGTGCCTCAAAGAGTTTGTTGCGATGTCGACGAGACACCGTTGGTCAATAGCATTGCGGTAGATTTTAGAGCAAGTGTGGACTGTATGTGTTCATAGGTGATGAATGAAGACAACACCTTGTTAATTACTGAAGGATTGTTTAATTGTACGCTGTCTTGGCAGTTTAAAAGAATTTTGTAACATAACACTTGTAACTTATAACTTAACTTTAAAGATAGTAAACATGAGCTAAATAAAACCTAAAATAATGTTCATTCCAACAAGAATTGAGAGAGTCCATCCGGACACAACGCCTTGGGTTAGGTATGAGTGTAGACTGATTTAGATGACACTACGTACAGTGCTCAAGGGAGTAGTGAGATGGTCTAATGACCATAGTTTGCTATGGGGACCCTAGCCACTGTTAGGTTTCGGCACCCAACAGCAAGAGGGGGTGAAAATGTAACAGAGTTAATCTCTGCACGAACTTCCAGTTTTTCCACTTTTCAAAAAATGCCCTAATCCTCCAATTTGATGAACTGTAAATGCTATATTAAGTGATGCAGCGACTTCAGCTTCTTATAGTAAACTAATGAAGAATGGAATCATATGATGCTGTCAAAAAATTAAGTGTACTAATACTATCTCTGTGTGAGGCCTGGAACTTTCCACCCTGCTCTCATATTATGGGGTATATATATGGTTTTTTCTGAGTTACACATGATCATTAACTGTGTTGCCAAAAAATACTCAGGCTATTATGGCTTTACACTTGCTATTCTTACACATAAAACTTGCTGAACTTAACCATTTTGAGGATAATGGTTATCTCTTCTTTTTCTAAAGTCTGACCTGTACAGAGTCTACCTGTGATCTGAATGAGTTAGTGTCACTCTTGTATCTGAGATTGCAACACTCAAATAATCCACCTCATGAGCCACCACATTAGTTGCATCCCTGTCTGTGCCTCTCGCTGAGGAAGACCAAGCAAGACTGCACTGTATATGTGCACTAGAGGAATTAGAGCCTTCCTAACAACGTGGATATGTCGATCAGTTGGCTGTACCTCTGACTTTTAAGGTTAAGGTCTCTGTAGCAGGAGAGATTTTTCCTTTAGATACATAATGTATTAATGATCTATCTTTCAATTTTTTGTTTTATTTAATCTATTATTTTTTAATCTTTTATTCTTATTTAATCAAATATTATAAATATTAATAAAGTATTTTATATTTATTTATAGTTTATTATTATTTTCATTTAACAAATTTGTCATACTTGTAAATGATTGGAGTAAGGGACTGATAGTTCAGTAATTCTTAGTAAAATAATAGAAAAAAGTAATAAAATTTAACAGTCATGGAAACAAAATAAATATCTTTAGTGAATGTAAATGACATTAAATAATGACATAATAAAAGTGGCAATAATTTAGCTGTCCATTGGAGAAAACAGAAGTTCAGTCAGCCATCTTAAATTGATTACGGATACCATTAGAACAGGAACAGTAATAAAACAATAATAATGAAAAAAATTTATTAAATAGTAAGCATTTGTGGTCTTAGCTTTAACTTATCTATAATATACTGAGGCATACAATATGTTGGATTAACCTTAACAAGTTGTTCATTTCCAAGTAATGATAATGCAGCAATTCCAAAAAGAGTGTGAAATGGGTCAGGCAAATCACCCGGACGATCACTAAAACCTCCTGTCTCTGTATCCTGTAAACCATGAAGGAAATTAGTAGTATCAGTAAATAATTTTCTATGAACACCAAATGTTCTCAGCTAATTTGCTTACTTCTCATAGCTACTATGTGTACCTACTTAAGTAGGTACACATAAAAAAATGTTAAAATTTTTTTAGGTTTATTTCACTTTCTACACTGATCTAGTTTAAACAACCACAAAGAATATGAACAGAAATTCATATCATCTAACATTTGCTGCACATTACCATGCCAAGAGAGAGCTGTTGCTCTTTGATTCAACATATTAATGATTTTACACTCATTCTGCTTGAAGTGTCACTAGACTTCAGCAAAATTACCTTCAAAACTTAAATAAGTAAGGTTTTTGCAATTACAGTCCAAACTTCACAACCACACATCAATAAAAGTATGGAAAACCCCTTTTATAACTTGAATAATATTTTCAATTCAAAGAATGGGATGTAAAAATTCTGTGTCATGGTTCTTTCTCTCCATCCTTATCAAAATTTATTAGAAAGTTAAAGAAATGAGTTGCTATTTTATGGTATTTTCTTTTTTTTTGCAGCCATTTTGTAGAGGCATGTTGGCTAATTTTGCATTTTTTCTCCTAGTTTTTAAAATATCAACTTCAAACAAATAAAATAATGTATTTTATGTCCAGGTCATATAGTGCCAAACTATCATTTTATCTAATGTTAATACAGTACTGTACTAACAGTAAGTATAGTATAGTATAGTATAAATACAGTAAGTGTACTAAGTACAGCTTAATATATTAAATGATATATTATTTATATTTTAATATATGGTATATATTAAATGAAATTTAAACCACTAAAACACAGTGAATAGAAAAGTTAAACTTACTATAGTAATTTCAAGAATTAATTTTCGCAGGATCCTACATCTTCAGATGGTATTTAATTCTATAATTATATTAAAATAAACTGTTTTAGGAATTTGTGAATTTGAATTTATAAAAAATGGTACTGTTTTATAAATTTTGATGTTATGCACAAATATGCAAGTACTGCAAAATAGAATTTGCATAATATACTTTGTATATTACAAAGTTCTCCCAGGACTTTCATAACCTATTCTACTAGTGAAAATAATGGAAGAAGTTCATAAAAACATATCCTAAAATGCTTTGAATGCGAGTTACGGCTAGTGAAAGAGTTTGCTTGGAATTCAGGTACTCCAGTAAAATGAGGCGTACTGAAATTTTTAGGCTGTTAATTAAGGGGCAGAATTAGTGATTTCTTATGGTTTGACCTGAAAAATCGAATAAAATAAGTTCTAGAATTGTATCTGCAGTAGTTTTTGAGAAATCTGGGGTGAAAACGAAAACTGGAGTAAAAAACCCTGTTTTATGTTTGATGTACAATAACTTTGTTAACTGGGTAATTAATAAACACATAAAACTTTTAAACCAAACTTGTAGAGAATTTAATTCTGAACAAAATGGTATAAAATAGAGTTAAAAAAAGTAGAATTTTATTTAGAAACAGTATATTAGATGAAAGTGCATTATACGTATCACTTTATAATAAATGTTAAAAAATGAGCCCACCATCACATTTCTTGGTACGCTTTTGTTGCACTCCATAGTTCGTCAAGGCTGCTCTTAAGTTGCTCAACCACATCCATTACATACAATTATTACCTCATGAGAATGTATTTTTGTTTTGTTAAAATACTTATAATTCATTTCCAGACACAAAAATCGAAAGGTAAAAATCTAAAAATTAAATCAGGCGATCTTGGTGGCCAGTAATGTGGATCTCCACAACAAAGACATTTCTCAGGGAAATGATAATTCAAGTGAGTGGAAATTGCACAAGAGAAGTGGGGTGATGCACCATCATGCTTGAAGTATACTTTGCATCTCAGCACTACAGGAACATCTTCAAGCAGCTGTGGCAATTCTTTTTGAAGAAAGTGCAAGTAGAATTCAGTATTTAGGTAATATATGAACAGTCCAAACAGCTGATTTTGAAGAAGACCACACCATACACTGATGCTAAATCGTATTGAAAATGACCTTCCACTGTTTTATGAGAATTTACTTCTGCCTATGTATGAACATTGTGTAAGTTGTTGACACATCTTGAGTGAAATTTGCCTCGTTGGTAAACAAAACATACTTGCAAAGCTTCTCCTGGGTGTAGATCTTAAACTGGCTGTTTATGATAAGAATAAAACTTGTTTTGTTTAACTGTTCTCCATATTATTGAATATGAAAGAAAGAATGATCTGCTTAGAAAGATGTCATATATACTGTAATGAATTGCATTGATAATAATTTTATCAATAAGTGTCATGTTAGGCAGATCATTCGTAGCTGGTACAAATACTAGGTAGTGAATTTGTCTCTTGAAGATTGTGAAAAAGTCACGCTAATTGTTTACGAAACTGGAATTCTGTGATTCAGAAAACATATGTCATATTCTACTGCAGCAACTGTAGCATTACCATTCCGCACAGCCAAAATAAATTCCATATCAGGGTTTCCTCTGTTGTAAATAAGATCGGCATTACTTCAATGGCAAACCAATCACACTCAAATTAAAATTCACAGAAAATCTTTGCTAACAACAGTACAGCTCACAGTATCCGATATACATAATGTACCTTCCAGAATAATTTAAACACTATACACTATTGACCATTGTTGATCAGCTGTTGTTATTTTATTGCCAATTTTTAAATAATAAATTTTCAAATAATTATTATATTTCTGCCATTAATAAAAAGATTATGCAATTTTTATATTTTTTTTCTTCAGTCATATGACTGGTTTGATGCAGCTCTCCAAGATTCCCTATCTAGTGCTAGTCGTTTCATTTCAGTATATCCTCTACATCCTACATCCCTAACAATTTGTTTTACATATTCCAAATGTGGCCTGCCTACACAATTTTTTCCTTCTACCTGTCCTTTCAATATTAAAGCGACTATTTCAGTACGCCTTAGTATGTGGCCTATAAGTCTGTCTCTTCTTTTAACTATATTTTTCCAAATGCTTCATTTTTCTTCTATTTGCCGCAATACCTCTTCATTTGTCACTTTATCCACCCATCTGATTTTTAACATTCTCCTATAGCACCACATTTCAAAAGCTTCTAATCTTTTCTTCTCAGATACTCCGATTGTCCAAGTTTCACTTCCATATAAAGCGACACTCCAAACATATATTTTCAAAAATCTTTTCCTGATATTTAAATTAATTTTTGATGTAAACAAATTATATTTCTTACTGAAGGCTCGTTTCGCTTGTGCTATTCGGCTTTTATATCGCTCCTGCTTCGTCCATCTTTAGTAATTCTACTTCCCAAATAACAAAATTCTTCTACCTCCATAATCTTTTCTCCTCCTTTTTTCACATTCAGTGGTCCATCTTTGTTATTTCTACTACATCTCATTACTTTTGTTTTGTTCTTGTTTATTTTCATGCGATAGTTCTTGCGTAGGACTTCATCTATGCCGTTCATTGTTTCTTCTAAATCCTTTTTACTCTAGGCTAGAATTACTATATCATCAGCAAATCGTAGCATCTTTATCTTTTCACCTTGTACTGTTACTCCGAATCTAAATTGTTCTTTAACATCATTAACTGCTAGTTCCATATAAAGATTAAAAAGTAACGGAGATAGGGAACATCCTTGTCGGACTCCCTTTCTTATTACGGCTTCTTTCTTATGTTCTTCAATTATTACTGTTGCTGTTTGTTTCCTGTACATGTTAGCAATTGTTCTTCTATCTCTGTATTTGAAACCTAATTTTTTTAAAATGCTGAACATTTTATTCTAGTCTACATTATCGAATGCCTTTTCTAGGTCTAGAACGCCAAGTATGTTGGTTTGTTTTTCTTTAATCTTCCTTCTACTATTAATCTGAGGCCTAAAATTGCTTCCCTTGTCTCTATACTTTTCCTGAAACCAAATTGGTCTTCTCCTAACACTTCTTCCACTCTCCTCTCAATTCTTCTATATAGAATTCTAGTTAAGATTATGATGCATGGCTAGTTAAACTAATTGTTCTGTATTCTTCACATTTATCTGCCCCTGCTTTCTTTGGTATCATGACTATAACACTTTTTTTGAAGTCTGACGGAAATTCCACTTTTTCATGAATATTACACACCAGTTTGTATAATCTATCAATCGCTTCCTCACCTTCACTGCGCAGTAATTCTACAGGTATTCCGTCTATTCCAGGAGCCTTTCTGCCATTTGAATGTTTTAATGCTCTCTTAAATTCAGATCTCAGTATTGTTTCCCCCATTTCATCCTCCTCAACTTCCTCTTCTTCCTCTATAACACCATTTTCTAATTCATTTCCTCCGTACTCTTCAATATATTCCACCCATCTATCGACTTTACCTTTCGTATTACATATTGGTGTACCATCTTTGTTTAACACATTATTAGATTTTAATTTATGTACCCCAAAATTTTCCTTAACTTTCCTGTATGCTCCGTCTATTTTACCACTGTTCATTTCTCTTTCCACTTCTGAACACTTTTCTTTAATCCACTCTTCTTTCGCTAGTTTGCAGTTCCTGTTTATAGCATTTCTTAATTGTCGGTAGTTCCTTTTACTTTCTTCATCACTAGCATTCTTATATTTTCTACGTTCATCCATCAGCTGCAATATATCGTCTGAAACCCAAGGTTTTCTACCAGTTCTCTTTGTTCCACCTAAGTTCGCTTCTGCTGATTTAATAATTTCCTTTTTAACATTCTCCCATTCTTCTTCTACATTTTCTACCTTATCTTTTTTACTCAGACCTCTTGCGATGTCCTCAAAAATTTTCTTTACCTCCTCTTCCTCAAGCTTCTCTAAATTCTACCGATTCATCTGACACCTTTTCTTCAGGTTTTTAAACCCCAATCTACATTTCATTATCACCAAATTATGGTCGCTATCAATGTCTGCTCCAGGGTAAGTTTTGCAGTCAATGAGTTGATTTCTAAATCTTTGCTTAACCATGATATAATCTATCTGATACCTCGCAGTATCGCCTGGCTTTTTCCAAGTGTATATTCTTCTATTATGATTTTTAAATTGGGTGTTGGCAATTACTAAATTATACTTCGTGCAAAACTCTATATGTCGGTCCCCTCTTTCATTCCTTTTGCCCAGCCCGTATTCACCCACTATATTTCCTTCCTTGCCTTTACCAATGCTTGCATTCCAATCTCCAACTATTATTAAATTTTCATCTCCTTTTATGTGTTTAATTGCTTCATCAATCTCTTCGTATACACACTCTACCTCATCATCATCATGGGCGCTTGTAGGCATGTAGACGTTAACAATCGTTGTCGGTTTAGGTTTTGATTTTATCCTTATTACAATGATTCTATTGCTATGCGTTTTGAAATACTCTACTCTCTTCCCTATCTTCTTGTTCATTATGAAACCTACTCCTGCCTGCCCATTATTTGAAGCTGAGTTAATTATTCTAAAAAATTTTTATATATTTATTTTTATTTTACAATTGTTGTATAATTTTCAGTTTTTTTAAGTTTCAGCATTTCCAGTTTTTTGTTCAGCAATTTTTAAATTGCTGTTGAAATAGCAAATCTTGCTTTTACAAGTTTTTCACATAACCAAAAATGAATTTTCATTACATTAAATAAGTACTTTTCTGATCAATGTTTCAATTTTTTTTTAACTTTTCTTTGTTTTTTCAACATATCTTACACCATTTAGTTCAAAATTAAATTCTCTAAAAGTTTTGTTTAAAAATTCTATGTGTTTATTACCGATTTAACAAAGTTATAGTATGTCAAACAAAAAACAATATTTTTTTATCCCAATTTATTGATTCCCAGATACAAACCCGTATCTGGTAAAAATATTGATTCCCATATGGTAAAAAACCGTATGAAATCACTAATTTTGTCCCTTAATTAACATCCTAAAAATTTCAGAGCAAAATCTTTCACTACGCCATAACTCACAAAAGAAACATTTTAGGATATATGAATTTTTTTCATTATCTTCATGAGTAGAGTAGGTTATGAAAGTCCTGGAAGAACTTCATGATACATGTTACATATATATATATACTCTGTCATTCAAATAAGGACCCGCATAAATACACTGCAGATGACAGAGCACTGTGTGGAACAGTATGCCTAAAAAATATTTCATACTAAACTTACAATTTTTTGTAATTTCTCACAAAATTTTATACTCACTTTACACTTTATTTATTTAATTAATATTTACTTTATACTTAATTATAAACTAAACTTATAACTTTTTAATTCCTCACAAAATTTTTAATATAATAAAATCTATGAATAAAATAATAAATATCCCAAACAATACTACTGTATTATTAAAAATAATTTAATAGGTAAAATATATAACTTGAACAACACCTTACCATTTTGAAACATTAAGAAAACTGCTTACCTTATTCTCTGTCAGTGTCCTACAAACACTGGATTCCCTCCATTATATCTGATTTTTCATCACTCCCAGAAGTTGGTGTTGATAACGAATAATCTCTAACATGTAGAGAATTATCTAAGTCTCACATTTTATTTTCTTCTCTAACACGCTTCATGCACTGTTTCCACTTATCAGTTGATACCCCATTCATGCCTTTTTTAAGCAAGATTAACATCTTTCATTTTATACGTATTATTATTTTGGGCAACATATCCTTTTAATTGGCTCCATACTAACTCAATTGGATTAAGATTACAGTGATAAGGGGGAAGCCTTAACACACTGTATGACCTTTTATTGCAGCCAAATCATTGATTAAAAATTTATGAGATTTTTCTTGATTGTGTTTTACATGTTAAGGAGTTCTGCTTTTAAACTTTTCTCCAAAGTGGATATATTTTGATGGCAGCCATAAAGCAATTTCTTGTTTCCTCAATTAACTGTTTTTCCAGTATAACACTATGGTACGGAGCATTGTCCATTACAACAAACTATTTTTGGATAATAATGACAATACTTTTTCAAACCACTTAATATTTCGGTTCATGTCATCTTCGTAATCTCCAGATTTTTTGGATTCAAAAATGAGTAATACCTCCACTAAAAATCCATTTTCATTGCCAATATGTACCAAAAGTTTTTGGTGGTTGCAGGTCCCTGCTCAATCCTGACGAAAGTGCTGTTTTTACTGCCATATCACACCAAAATCTTGAAGTGGTGTGGCCTTCATTTACCACTTCATCCAAATAAAATATAATTCTACCAGTTTTTCTGCAGTTGTTATTTTTTTTAAAATAATTACGCTGCCAAATTATGATCTTTACTCGATCAACAATTACATTTTTTTATTTCTTTTGATAAATTTAAAATCCATCGACAACAATAATTTGTATAAACTAGTGGTCCAATCTTTGGTAAACTCTTGTCACAGCCAGCATTTTTTTTTAAGGATGGTATTTCATTTTGAAAAAAAGACATTATGCACAGTCAACTTATTACATTTTTGTAAAATTCATCCCATTTTCCTAGCACAGGTTTTCCACTTTTTCTATCTTTTAACAGGATTTTTTTTCTACCTTTCCTTTCCTATTTATTTCAATTCATAATCTACAAGGGTTATTTTTTTTCAAGGTCCGATCGGTCACGAAGTAAAAACCCGCGCAAAAATCTGATGAACCTTTGCGCATGTGTTGCGCAGTGTCTCTAGTATGGCCTTCAATCATGCTGCGTCACTTCGTTTAGTTCTGAAAATGCAGCTAGCATGTAAACATGTCTACAACAATAGCATCTCCCGCCAAGTGTGAAGTGCGTGCGGTAATTCGATTTCTTCAGGCTGAGGGGTGTAATGCAGATGAAAAGTAATGAGTACGGTGAAACTTCAATGAGTAACAGCAAAGTGAGACAATGGTGCAGAAACTTTAAAGCAGTATATGCAGATGTTCATGATGCAGGCGGTCAGGGAAGGAAGTGTGTCAACCGATGATCTCGTTGAGCGAGTGGATGAGGCAATTCGAGAAAATCGTCGATTCACAATTTCTGTATTGAGTGATTCATTAACTGAAATTTCAAGGTCAGCTCTCTACACCATTGTGAGTGAGAGACTTCAGTACTGCAAACTGTGTGTGAGATGGGTTCCCAAGATGCTGTCCGACCATCACAAAACAATGAGAATGGACGCCTCCCTAATGTTTCTCTAGCGCTACCATAATGAAGAAGATTTTTTGAACAAAATTTTCACAGGGGACGAGACATGGATCCATTTCGAAACTGAAGAAACAAAAGGACAATCCAAACAGTGGATGCATTCTCATTCTCCCAGTAAACCAAAGAAGATCAAGCAAACCTTCTCCAACAGAAGGTGTATGGCTACTGTGTTCTGGGAGTGGAATGGAGTTCTCTTGGTGGAATTCATGGAATGTGGCATGACCATCACTGCAGCCTCATATTGTG
Source organism: Lycorma delicatula (assembly GCF_047948215.1). NCBI lineage: Eukaryota > Metazoa > Arthropoda > Insecta > Hemiptera > Fulgoridae > Lycorma > Lycorma delicatula. The sequence goes on from NC_134457.1 coordinate 126,416,473, forward strand.
TGACTCTTCAACGTCTATGAAGGGCAATTCAGAATAAGCGGAGAGGAATGTTGTCATCAGGCATTGTCTTTCTCCATGACACTGCAGCTGTAACAAAGAAGCTCCTGCAGCGTTTTCGTTGGGATGTGTTTGATCATCCACCATACAGCCCGGACTTGGCTCCATCCGATTTTCACCTCTTTGCTCACATGAAATGCTGGCTAGGAGGACAAAATTTTGGCACAGACATCGAGCTGCAGATCAGCGTAGAAACATGGGTGAAAACACAGGTGGCTCTATTCTAATACGTGGGTATTGGAAAGTTGGTACCATGCTATGACAAATGTCTAAATCGGAGTGGCGACTATGTAGAGAAATAACTATGTTACAAATAAAAATTTTTTTATTTTCACTGCAGTTTTAATTTCGTGACTGATCGGACCTTGAAAAAAAATTAAACCTCATATTAATATTACTAACAGACACACCAGTTAATTCAGAAATAAATTTCACCACTTTCTCTTTTAACAATGTAGGATTTTTCTGTAGTAGTTAATTGAATATGTTTAAAACTCCTTTTTTTCTTCACCACTTCGCAAAATGTTCCCCTTTTCTATGCTTATTAAAAGATGTTCCTGAATTATAAGCCATAAACTATTTGAATACACATGCATATAGGCTAATCACACTATCAAATCTCACAATAATAAGTAATAATTGCTGCATAAATAGATCACACAGTAACCAAATATACAAACACACACAGTCATGCATACCAAAAAAAAAAAAAAAAAATACTGACAGAACTACAATTAAAAGAAAATTAAAAATATCCAGTTTGGAATAAGAAAATTTATACAGTTATTTTGACGTCAAGTGATAAACAATGATGTTTTGTTAATAAACATCCAGTATTTACAATAGCTCGGTGTGCACAATAGTGTGCTGTTTATATATGCACTATCACATTTGCAATTTGTTTATTTCATATCTCCTTCTAAGAATGAACAGATAATATATGTTACAGTAAATTTAATTAATCTGGTGATTGTGCATAATTATTGGTTAATATGACTAATTGCCGGTAACATATATAATTTATATATTTAATGTTAATTAGATGAGGTTAGCGAGCATTGGTTATGTTGATATACATACGATTCATCAGTACATGGAATTAGCATAATCGATGCTCATAAACCTCTACTTATTAACAGTAATGTTTTGAGTATTTAAATAATAAATTTAGTAATTGCTGCTTATAGTCGAGTTTTCATTTTCATGTATAAAATATGCTAATGTGAAGAATATGTAAAATGAGCAGTATATTTAATAAATTCCTACACATTTACTAAATTCCCCAACATTGGAGGCAATTTTAAAATTAACCAGCAATTATGAATAATCACTGGATTAATAAAATGTACTGTAACAATATATATAAATATATTCATATAAAAGAAAATAAATATTACACATCACTGAATAAGATGTAATCAAATTCTGATATAAGGTATCCTACCTGACAGGCCAATACAAATTTTTCCAGTGATTGTTTATGTACCCAATGTAATCGTCCAAGAATAGAAAGTGAAGCAAGTACCCACCAAGAATAACATACATCAGGAAGTTTTTCAGGACGTCCATTAAGTCCACCTGATGGCAATTGTCTTTCACACAGCCACCATCCTAACAGATCTCCATCTATGTTGTGTAGTCTTCCTAAAAAGTACCAGCAAATTTATTAATATTACATTAAAAAAAAAAAATGTATTTATCAGTTATAAAAAACAAAAATTTATCTGAAATAAAGTAAATTAAACATTACATCATACTGTAGTTATTTATTCTAATATATAAATAAAAAACAATCTTTTCCTACTTCCATCAAGCCATAAATTTTTTTTTTTTTAAATTTAACAACAGAAAGTAATAAAAGTACACATTTGAAAAACACAAGCACATATATAAAATAATAATTATAATCTAATAACAATATTAACAGGTATCTCCTACATTTATATGGTATTAAACTAAGGAACTTTCAATTAAATTTGATTGTTATAAAATTAAGTTTTAGTCTTTCAATGAGATATGTAGAAACATATAAATTATTAAATGAAATATGTTGATCAACAATCAAATGCAAAATTAATGTAATGTAAATAGAGCCCAAAAATATATACCTAAAGAACATCTGGCAATTCACTGCAGATAGGTTGTGTATTGTGTATGCATAAATATTCTGTACCTGGAAAAAACAAATCCATGCAGTATTGTTGAATAATTGTGGTATTGCTTGTATTAATTAATCTGTTGAACTGTATTAGTAAAGTGGCTTGAAACTGTAAACAGATTTATTTCATTTAACTAACATGTTACAGAAATAAATATGTAAATCGTGCTAATTTTCATTCCAAAGTTCTGAATTTTCAACACTTTTGAAAAAGTAAAAACAACTTGTTTTTCAGGAAAATCAATAATATAAGAAAAAAGCTCACAATGTATATACTTCTTTATATATTCATTCAAGTACTAAATATGCACGACTAAAATTACATGTACTTAATGTGCACTAATAATGAATAACATTTCTTTGAAAAAAATATTTTAAATTATCTACAAGACTTCATTAGGTGGTACTACCTAGCAATATGATTGTGATTTTTTATCTTATGTGGAGGAGTAAATAGATATTAGTTTTAGGAGGAAGAGGAAACCCTTTGAATAGATACATGAACGTTCTACACACGGAGAGTCACCACCCAGCTAAGCCCTATGTAGCACATTCTAGTTTAGATTAATAGTTGACTCAGTTCATAGTGGGGTTTTGGCAAAGGAGAGTATAGGTAGGGCAGTTTACTATTTTGGCCAGGACATTATATTAAATAACAGTTACTTACAATATATCGGCCAAATAAACGAGAAGAAAAACCAAGTTCTAAAAAAAAAAATTGAAAAAATAATTATAAATTTCCTTACAGAACTAGTTAACTATATTTTAGTAGAAGATATATTGGAAAAAGATATATTAGAAGCATTTTGTGAAGGCTATAGAATGATATTGACTAAAATATGAACAAGGACACTGTAAAAATTAAATAATATGAGGTTGGAAAGTATATAATATTCTTGAATAAAATGTAAAGGTTAGAGATTTTATAAAAACTTATACTAATAAAAGCTTATTGGGATGAAGTTAGGAATAGACAATTTAAAGATGTCTTGGTAAAGGGTATGATGAAATATTGAAAATGGGAGGCAAAAGAAAGAATAATAAAACAGCAAAAAGAAAAATGAGTTTTCTTAAATTGGAAATTAATGTGGGTTTCTTTGAAGGTGCAAAAAGGAATTGCATGGATATTGTGAGGGAAGAAAAGAAAAAGCTGGATGTAGCCTTTGTAGATGAGCTAAAGGTGGATGAAGATGCAGTAAGGAAAGTTAAGAAAAGGCAATAAAATAATAAAAATCAAGAATATTTTTAATGGAATTAATGAAGAAAAAATCAATAAAACTGAAACTCCACAAGAAAATACTGAAAGGGTAGTTATAAAATTTAAAGCATAATAAAAGAAAGGAAATTATAAAATTAATCTCAGTGTGATATGTCTTAATTAAATTCTTAACATACATTCATTTTCTGCAAGGATGGGCAAACAGATGTTATCCAATGCCATTTGGCTCCCAAGTAAATTATCAATGCAATTGTAATACATGACATTCAGAAAGTAATCTTTCTGAAGAAATGGGGAAAACTATGGTGAAATTGAAAAGATCTATTCTTTTTAAATTACAGTTATAACAATGTCTATCAAAATAATACTTGCAATATAAAATCAAACCAAAATATCTTAAAATACATCAAAATAATACTAGAGAAAAGCATTAGGGAATGAGTTGGAAATCATTAACAGAAGTGGTATTTTAGGCAAAACAGAAATCAGATTTATCATCTAGGTAAAGGTTGAAAAGATATGAATAGTTTGATGACAGTGTCATTGATAAAGCTTATGTTCTTATGTACATGGGGCTCAAAAACAAAGAAAAATTGAGATTGCAGTGGCACTGTGCAGAGAAAATGTAAGAGAAGAGCTTGATCAAAGGATGAACTTTTTGTAATACAAAGGCAAGCTTAAAATGTAGGAGTATCCTGTTACTATTCAGAATAGTTGTTAATGAGATTTACAAGACAGTACTGGAAAAACAAGATTAGTAAAAAGCAAGACAAAATGTGATCTGATACTATAGAGTTAAAAATCCACATAAAGAAAAGCCACATAAAAGAAATGCAGAGGTCAAAATGAATAAAATGTAGAACAATACAAAGAAAAAAAAATAGTTCTGACTCATAGAATGTGAAAAGGAAGAGGTACAGATTTCAATTACAAGTGGAAAAAACCTTTGTGTATGTAGGAAAACAGATGGAGGACAAAAGAATGAATGTGTAAGTTAACAAATGCATCTGAAAACTGGGAGATTTGCTAGATTGTGAAGAACTTGAAATAAAGGGTTCTTCAACATGTGTAACAAGGTATCAACATAATATTTTATTTCTTTAATGTCATAAGGCATACTATATCCAAAAAAATTACAATGAAATTGTAAATCATACAGTAAGAGTCTCGCAGATATCATTTCTTCCATTCCAAAAACAAAATCTTTGTAATATAAATAAAACTGTTTTTAACAAAATGATGCTGATATAAAAAACGGTAAGACAGTATATTTCTTTCTATTATCAAATCTGTTATTAATTTAGAATTTTGTTTTAAAAAAAATACATGTGAAATGTATGGTAATAAACAATTGATATACAATACTAGATAATAAACAATATTTAAGTGTTCCATATAATAAGCAAAAAATAGGAAAATTTATTACAAAATTCTTACCGGCCCAATTTCATTTATTAAACAACTAATAATCATAAGAATTACATTATTTCTGTAAATGTGACATGTATTATTCATTGTTTAATAAATGAAATTGAGCTGGTAAGAGTTTTGTAACAAATTTTTCTATTTTTTGCTTATTTTATGGAACCTTAAAAATTGTTTATTATCTATTATTATACACCTATTTTCTATTACATATATGTAACATGTATTTTTTAAAAACAAAATTCTAAATTAATAACAGATTTTGATAATAGAAATGTAGTGTCTTAACTTTTTTGATATCAGTATTGTTTTATTTATATTACAGAGTTTTTGTTTTTGGAGCAGAAGAAATGATATCTGCAAGACTCTTACCGTATGGTTTACAATTTCATTTTTTTTTTTAATATCACTGTGTTTTGTTAGATTCTTTTATTTTTTATGAATTACTGCATAAAGTAGTGGTATATTTTCTTTTAAATTTTATATTTGAAGTACATTATCAAGTTTTTATATGCTACCTAGTACTATCAAGAACTTCCTTGTAAATACACATTTGAATTAAATCGTGGATACCAGTGTTCTTTGGTGGTTGGGTTTCAATTAACCACACATCTCAGGAATGGTTAACCTGAGACTGTACAAGACTACAAGTCTTCTGAGTTCTCAGAGTTCTGTACCCTGAATAATACCTTATGTGGTTCCAGAGGCTAAACAGAAAAAGAAAGAAGTACTATCAAGTAATTCTTTCTTCAATTCTTTCGAATTGTACCTAGTGGCACAATTCGTTGTCACTTTAAAAAAATGAATAAAATGACATATTTGAGTCCTGCAGTTCATCAAATGTAAAAAAAAACAAAAAAACACTGTCTAACAAAATTCGAGGTATTTCTAACAAACTCCGTGATACCAGTTTTTAGCAGCAGAAACTCAAATGCAGCAAAAATAAATTAAGACTAATTTAAACAATCCAAGTTATATAAAATTAATTATGTACTTGGTATATAATTACCAGTTATTGAAAGAAATCCGACACAACAATATATTAATCCTGCATGACTTTCAGAACCTGGCTGTGAACCAAACCCTCCATCAAAGTTATAGCATGAAAGAACAAATTCAACAGCCTTATCAACGTCAATTGCATCTAACCGACCCTAGAAAAATATCAAGTTTATGATTAAAAGATATTTTACATCTATAAATGTGAATTATATAATTATGATTAAGAGATTACTTGTCCTAGTTAATATGGTTTGGGCAAATGCTGTTGTTTTCTTTTGATGACCTTATTTGCCAAATTATTTTTTTACAGGGAGATGTCCCAATTAGCTTTCCTAAAAAATACCTACAAGAAAGTGCTATTAATCATACATATTACAATGAAGTATTCATTAATTTAAAAAAATTGTTTTAATTAAATCTTTGTAAAAAATTCTTTTGGCTGAAGTTATTTCATCTATATTATTTATTTCCTTGTTAAAATTCACTGAAAGCAAGTCCAAGATCATAATAAAAAAAATGTTCTGTTCTAAATATAATAAAAATATATTTGCCCTGCTCTAAAAAGATTGGGAGCTTAGCTTCTGTAAGGATATGTCCTGGCAACAGGGCCAATAAGCATGTGGGAAGATGTTAGAGCCTTCTGGAAAATCTACACATAAACTACAAATTAAACAAAAAACATACATAACATTAAACATAAAACTCACTCCTCAAAATTGATAAGCTCTAGCATCTCATCAACACATTAAACTCCGAAAATCTCGATGACTTTGAATCAGAAAATTTTAGTATATACAAAGTTAAACAGGAATATGGATCAAAGGAAATCTGCCACATCTGGACTTAACTTTCACAGTAAACCAAAACATATAGATTCTGTGGTAGACTTTAGATCAATGAAAACATTGTCATTCCTAACATATGAATTTACAAACAAAATATACACCTTAATAAATGCACATGCCCTAAAAATGCAGATAATAAAAGGAAGCCATAAAAAGTAGAAGACTTCAAAAGAAAGCCTCCTTGAAACTGAAATGTGTAGAATCCCACAAAAGCACTTTCAAGAATCTACTAGAGAACTTAATGTCAAATTGGCAGAGACAAAATTAGAGAATTAGAAGTTGGAAAAAACATAGCCCACAAATGAATCAACAGGAATGGAGAAAGATTCATCTTTTGTAAAACAGAAAATGTCAAAGTAATGACTACACATTTTAGAGGACTACCAAAGAAGGTGAAAACATAGAGATCTTCCTGTGAGAAAATTGGAGGGTTCCAAATTGATCATACAGATATTTTCATATCAACATCAGAGAAATGATGAACATTAAAGTCAAGAAAGGTCTTGTTGACTCAGATCACCTGATGACAGTCAAAATGAAATTTTTTCCACACAGAATAAACAAAAATACGAGATCCAAAATGCTACCACGAATAGAGAAACCTAAAGATTCTTGGTAATAAGCAAATTTTCAAAAATATTAAAGGCGCCCATCAGTTGTGGAATCTTAATGGTTGGCTCTCTCATTGGAAAGAGAGAAACAATATTGATTACAAGATATCATTTGGTGAAAGATTGGATGCAGATTGACCTGCTGCAAACGACTGTAATAATAACTGCATTCCCAAGATTTAAAAAAATTTCAAACCTGATGATATTTACAATTGTGATGAACTAGGGTTGTATTTCTCAGCACTTCCTTATTTTTTCATTATGTTTGGAAAGATTGACAATTCAGGAGGTAAAAAGAAGAAAGGCTGTGTAACAGTTCTCCGCCCTTGCAACATGAGTTAAGTGATAAAAAAGAACTCCCAGCTGTAGGCAAATCAAAATATCCTAGAAGTTTCCATGGCGTTTCCTTGCTTGTAATGCAAACTACAATTCAAACAAAGATATGTGGATGACGTCTGATTTGTTTTGATAAAAAGGAATGAAAAATTAATCACTTAGAAAAAAATAGCTTTAATTTTTAGACAATTTTACAACTAATACATTAGTTTGTTACAATTCTAAAACCATATTTTTACAATGGAATATAACAGCTTTAATACAGCTCTTAGATCAGGGTATTGTAAAAACTCTTAAAGTTTTACAAAGAAAAAATATGAGAAGGATGATAACTCAAGTAATAGATGAAGCCGGACATGAGATGACTGCGAATGATACAGTAAAAAAGGTTATACTTCTAGATGCTACTCATATGTTATGCAAAGCTTGGAATGAATTAAAAATTGACACCATTCAAAACTGCTTCAAAAAAGCTGGTTTTATTGAATCCGATGATGTGGTGATAAGTTCAATCAAAGGTGTAGATGACAAAATTAATCACTGAATGACTATTGATGAGGATATTCCTATTTGTGCTCCTGTTACTGATGATGAAATTGTGTCAGAAATTATGAAAGTGGGGCTGATAGAGGAAGCAATTAAAGAAGCAAAGGAAGTTCAGCTCCAAGCACCATCATTAGAAGAAATAACCTATGGGTTTTACGGAAAAATTTGGAATTACACGTAGGAAGATCAGAACAGTTCTGTGATTTTTATGAAATGAAAAATGATGATGAATTTACATTTTACAGTATTCCCCATTTTTTAATTCTTTTTTTGAAGTAAAGGAAGTACTGTGATCGCCAAAAATCTCGGTTTTCAGATTTCAACGGAAATATACATTTTGACCATCCCTGAATCCATTTTAACTAGTTTCAGTATGACATCTGTACATACGTACATATGTACCTCGCACAACTAAAAATGATTAGCTGTAAGATGTTGAAATTTTGGATTTAGGACTGTTGTGCACCTCCCCTTTTGATTGCAATCGACTGGACCAAAAGTGTCCAAAAAAACCCAAAATCCAAACAAACTGAATTTTGGACTTTTTCTTAAGTGCAGTAATAAGAACTCATTGAGAGCTTTTTAATGATATATCGTTAAGTGGTACTTATTTTCATTGGTTCCAGAGTCAAAGCCAAATAAAATTTTAATTAATGAAATATTTGGATCTTACAAGGGTTCAAACACATTGGTTCAAATCAGACTTCATCTCATTTTTTTTAATTATTAAAAAAATTTTACGATAAATAACATTAAAAAAAAAGAAAATATGAAAAAATATTTTACGTTATTAATGAAATAAAATTTATGTACTTTTCATTCAAAAAAAATATGTATATGTTATTAAATACGTGTACAAGGAAGTCATGTGATGTCCACATCAAATTTTTTGTTTGTACTGTATTGTTTTACAACATATTTTTATAATACAGTATTGTATTTAATAGAATTAACTAAAACAAAAAATATGACAGTAAAGATAAGTTTTTATTTTTTCACTATGGATTAATTTGTTTATATGTATCATGTTATCTAACTAAATATTGTACCTTAATACATATTATTAAACTACATACATTATTTTTATGACCTTTTTACGTAAAATTAGTTTATGTTTGTAAGCATGCAGGAAAATTACCTTTGATGCTTAACTGAATCGGCCACTTTATTGATTTACTTTTATTATGTACAAAAGTGATTCTAATAAGCAGCCATCTACTGTATTTTATGAATGTAAAATAAACACGTATGATGGAGAGCAACCAGAGAAAGCTCCATCTTCAAAGACATCAAAAGATTTTATTAATGAAATAAAAATATTGTAATTGTTGAATTATCTCTTCCATTTGAAACTGATTTTCATAGACTTTTTAAACTAGTTTTTGTTAAAATTCTCTGACATTGTATGGGGTAATAGCTTTACTAAAAAAAAAATTATTAAATAAGAATTTTTATACTGTATATTTATATAAACAAAAATCTTAATTTTTCAAGGTAATTCTCGTATCTCTATCTGGTATCTTTCCCATTACCTGTGTTCATACTCATCTCCAAGAATATAAAAATAAATAATATGTTACTTAGCTACATTATTATATGTTTTCTAGGAATAAAAGTGAAATTTTGAGACATCCTAGAAAAGAGTTGTAAACAAGAAACAGTATAGTAAGATACTGTTAAAAATAATTCTAATATCAAAATAAACAGCCAGAAAGTATTTAAAAGACTCTGCTGAAGATTACATAAATGAAACTTCTGGATATAAAGTAAAGGCAGAATTCTTTCAAAAAGATTATATGGAATTAACATTTAATAATACTAAGGCAGTAAACAAAAACATAATATATTGATTACATATTTTAAATAACAGGAATATTGTGTACCTGTTAATACAAATTTCAGCACAGAAAATTAATTTTTTATAAAGTAGGTGTAGCAAATAAGCAGTATAATATTTTATAATAAGCAATAATATTATATATATATATATATATATCATATCGTATATATATATATATATATATATAATCTATCTATATATCTATAAATATTAAGAACCTCCTATTTTATAGGTATAACCATTTTATAGGTATATTTTATAGGTAAAACCAATAATAATTTAAAGATTTTATTATCATTTTAGGTATTAAAAAATAAAAAATTAGGCTTCTCTAATGTTGCAAATTACATCATAAACAATAAATATTCCGTTTCTGATGTTAATGCTAATTTAGAAATTAAAAAAGGAAACAAAATAAAAATCTAGATATTTTAGAAAACTATTATATATATAAATATAAACAAAGTTTCAACTTGATCAACTTACAGACAGATTTTGAAGGAGAGATATTCATAAATTCTGCAATATATAGCAGCACATTCGTAGACCTTATAAAATATTTATTTAAATATTATAGTATTGCAGTATTTGGCAAGCCATATACGAGGTGCGACAATAAAGTAATGAGACTGATTTTTCTTTGCAAGATGTGGCAACCCTGCAGCTTGCATAGGCACACCATCTTTGACCTTAGTCTATAAGCTACTTCTAGTCCAAGCGGCACATTGATGCAACTGCTCAGTTATGAGTTGTACTGTAATAAGTGAACACATGTTTGTCTCTCATCACAGAAATGAAACCGCAAAATATTGCGCAACGGTATGCCATTTCTTTTTGCGTTAAATTGGGTGAAAACACGACAACTTATGGTAAGCTTCAGAAGGTTTTTGGAGAGGAGGTTATGTCAAGAGCCCAAGTTTTTCGGTGGCATAAAATTTTTAGTGAAGGCAGAACGAATGTTGAAGATGAAGACTGCAGTGGACGATCATCAACCTCACGGACAGATGTCAACTTGACCAGGGTGCGTGAAATCGTACAATCTGATCGAAGATTATCCGTGAAAATGATTGCAGAAGAACTCAACATTAATCGAGAAACGAATTGTCTAATATTAACTGAAGATCTTTGTACGAGAAAGATTTGTGCAAAAATGGTTTCCAAAAATCTCACACAACAACTGCGAGAAACACGGGAAAATGTGGCAGCCGATCTGTTAGAGCAAACGGAAATCAATCCAGATTTGTTGAGCCGTGTTATCACTGGTGATGAAGGTTGGTTTTTTCAATACGATCCAGAGACAAAACACCAAAGTTCGCAATGGTGCTCAAAGGGATCACCCAGACCAAAAAAAGCTCACATGTCAAAGTCAAAAGTGAAATGCATGCTTGTGTGCTTCTTCGATTCCAAGGGAATTGTTCATAAAGAGTGGGTGCCTTCTGGACAATCAGTTAACCAATATTTCTACAAAGAAATTTTAGAAAGACTTTGTAAACGGGTTCTTCGTGTCCGTGCCAACATTGCTGATAATTGAATTCTGCATCACGATAATGCGCCATCCCATACTGCTCTGTCAGTACAGCAATTTTTAACCTCAAAACAAATTTCAGTACTACCAGATATCGCTCCGTGTGACATTTTTCTATTTCCAAGAGTCAAAATGGCAATGGGAGTCAAGGGACACCATTTTCAAACAACACAAGATGTCCAAAAAGCTGTGACGAGGGTCTTGGAGGATATTACAGAAGATGAGTTCCAGAAATGTTACCATCAATGGTAGAAGCGCTGGAATAAGTGTGTGCAATCAGAGGGGAACTACTTTGAAGGAGACAACACTAAAACATGACTAAAACGGTAAGCAACATTTTTTTTCACATCAGTCTCATTACTTTATTGTCGCACCTCGTACATGTTATTAAACATTTGTTTCATTTCATTTTATTTAATGACTTCATATACTCTTGTATATGTAATCGCATTTTAATCTTTTAATTTTATGTTTAATATGTAATTTTAAATTTTTTAAATATTATACATGACTGATGATGTGGGATTATGCAGAAGTACTTTCGTGAAAACTTATATAAATATACAAGGTAAGAGTTGCCTTATAAACTGTACTTGGGTGGATTAAGTTGACATATATATATATATATATATATATATATTTAACATTTTATTACTGTGATATGATGTGATATGGGTCTTGAAAGGATTGGTTTAAGAAATATATATATATATTTCTTTAAATTAATTTATTTAGATTAAATTTTTTATAGCCATTTTTTCACTTTCTTTCTCCTCTGTACGTTAAATAGCTATAAAAAATATAATATTTGTTTCAGCCTTTGCAAAGTACATAATTAGAGAACACTCTTACCTTTACTTTTTTATGTTCAAACCATTTTTGAGCCTAATCTCATCTTCAGTGATATTTTTTAATAATTCTTCCTCTGTTTACATTTACACATAAAATTTTATCTTTTTACTTTTATTTTGTAAAAACTGTGATTAATAAAATTAAAAAATTTACAACAAAGTTAAGAGAATGAAAAAGCATTGCAATAACTATTAATTTATCAATATTTTATTTTTGTATGTCATCTTAAATAATTTTAAATAAGAATGTCCCGATCAAATTCTGTTTGCAGATTTATAAGGCTGAATTTACGTTTATATCTACAAATATACAATTTTTCTAAAATTTCTAATTTTTTATTATTATTTATTATTTAAACCTATTTTTTTATTTTTAAATGATCCAAAATGTTCATTAAATCTATCTTTAAAGGACTTATTCGTTTTACCAATGTATATATCTTTTTGCAATTATTGCATTTTATTTTATAAATACCGAAAGAATCATATTTATTTTTTACTTTTTTTTATTATTATAATATTTTAAATGTTTTATTATATGATTATCAGGTTTATAAGCAGGCTTATATTTTTTATCATCATATGCGTCAATCAAGTTTTCTATAATTTTATTTATATAACAGTACTTTATATAAATATTTTCACTATTTTTATTTTTATTTATAGGTATTAATGTAGTAATGTTTGTGTTATTGAGAAATTCTGGATTATATTTTTTATATATATTATCAATCAATGACGTACAACATCGATTTTTTATTGCTTTACTTTTTATATTATTCGTTTCATTATAGAATTCCTGTTTATCATTTAATTATTTTATTGCTCTATTTATCATGTTTTTAGAAATATTACTTTTTTGGGACCAAGGATGATTAGAATTCTTGTTTATAATAATTCATTTGAGGTAGGTTTTTTATATGCTTCAGTTATCATTTGATTTTTTTATTTATTTTAATATTTGCATCTAAATTTATTTTTTTATTACGTTCCATTTCATATGCACATTTTAATGTTTTATGATAGGAATTTAATTTATTTAAAATTACTTCATGTTCATTATTTATAACGTGTTCATACATAACTAAAATATCATCCATGTATCTGACCCATAATAAACTTTTATGTACATGATTTTTACCATATACTATTTATTCTATTCTCAAATTCCTACAGATAAATTTCCGACATTACTGCAGTAAGGGAAATCCCATGGGTAAAACATTTTCTTGTGTATAACAGATTCCATTAAATTCAAAATAATTCTGCTTACATATATTTCTAATTATTGTTATAATATTATATATAAATTTTTGATCTTCACCTATTTTTATTAATTTGTTTTCTATTATTGAGATTGTATAATCAAAGGGTATATTTAGGTACATAGTTATACCAAAGCTAATCATTTCATTTTATTATTGATTTTTAATTTATTAATCAATTCATATCTGTTTTTTATGTTACATTTATATTATAAATTTATCTTTGATATAATTACTATATCAATAATTTTGGTAATTATATAATTTCGGGCTGTTTTGAAATTGATTAATGATCTCAAAGGGATACCTTCTTTATGTAATTATGGGAGACCTGTGAGTTTTGGGGTATAAAGTTTATATGGACATAATCTACTACGATATTTTAATTTATTATTATAATTAAATATTTCTTGGTATTTAACTATGAGATTTTTTGTAATTCTTAAAAATTTATTGGTTGAGTTATTAATTTCTTTTAAACCATTTTTACTTATATATATATATTTATTTATTAAATCATTATACTCATCAATTTAAATAATAACTGAAGTTCTAGTTTTATCAGATTTTATCATTATACAATTTCTTTTTAGTTTAAATATTTTATTTTTATTTATTATTCAATTTTTATTATGAGTTACATTTTTGTTATCATTATTTTTTTAATTTATTACTTATATTATTTTTATTTTATCTTTTTCTTCATTATTACAATTAATTTTGCCAATATTATATTCTGAATCTATTATCGCACTTTTTATAATTTTATCTGTATTATTATTTGTTAAGTTAAATTTAAATGAATTTGCAATTATTAATTTTTCTTCATCTTGTAAAACAACTTTTGTTAAGATCTACATAATTATAACTTATATTAAAGTTATCTGATTTTTTCTGTTTATTATCAACATCTATACAAACTATACTATCTTTATTTATTTCATTGTATGTTATTTGATTTATATTACAAATGTTCTCTGTTCTATATATTTTTCTTATTGTTTTTCATTTCTATCAAATCATGTATTTTTTTGTAACTTGTTTTATTATTTCTTTTTTATAAATATTAATGTTAATGTTTACAAAATAATACATATAACTGAACATAATGTTACCCAAAATTTTTAATAAATTTAAATGTAAATTGTATAATTCAATGTTTATGCAATTTCTCTTATAATAAGCGTATTTTATTTCCTGCTTTATTCTGAAACCTTCCACTTATGCCTCATTTATGATTTTATTATATTGAAAACCCTTAATGTTTATTTTTTCATACTTAGGTATTAGACTTAATTCTAAACATTTTTTATTGAAGTTTATTGAATTAATGACTCCACATCATTTTCTCTGTAAATTGTAAAATCTAAAGGACAACTCTGCCTGGTTGGCATTTATTATTAATTTATTTAAATTAAATTTTTTACAGCCCATTTTTTCTTTCTTTTTCCTCTCTCAATTAAATAACTATTATATAATATAATATTTTTTCAGCCACTGCAAAGTAGTGCCTCTGCAAAGTTTTTCTAGTTCTGTACTTTCTGCAGAGATTGATGAGTCTCTGTCCATTTTTGTTTGTTTTCTTTTGGGTAGGCCATTTTCCGATGATGTTGCGGTATCTTCTTTCTCAGCCCAGTTGAGCATTGAAATCTCAAATTAATTGTTTAATATGGTTTTTGGTGATGTTATTTAGAGTCGGGTAGAGTAGATCCCAAAACTTTTCTGTTTCTTTATGTCTTCTGGAAAGTTATTTTTACTGTTAGTGGGTGCATGGGTATTTATTATAGTGTAGATTTTATTAGATGCTTTTAGGGTGAGTGTTGAGATTCTTGGGAATTGTGTGTTGAATTCTTGTATGGAGTTTATTATTTTGAAGCTGACAAAAGCCTGTTCCAAACTGTGTGACACCTTTCATCACTCTCTTCTAAGGTATACCTTTGTAGACCCTATATCCTTGAAATTCCATGGCGTACTGGTCAGAGTTTCTTATTACCTGTAGACCCATGACGAGAATTTTGTGTTGGTCCATCAGGCCAGTTATTATTTTTAGTTTACCCCTCTGCATGAACAAGTTTACACTGTGTGTAGAAATCTGCTTTGGTTTAATTTTGGACTTTGTATTTTTCTTGTTCGTGTGTGTAATGTGGAGTATTCCAATGCTTCCGATCGCATGTTATCTTTTAAGTGGCAGCCCACCATATCCTAATGCTGCCTTCTCTGAAATCTAGTGTTGCTTGGTTCAGCTGGTGGAGTATTCCTTAAAAGACCTTTCATGAATGATTGTCCAGGAATCACCTGTGGTGGGACTAGGTCCCGAGTTACAACTCTAAATGTTATCTAACGAGGTGATATTGGAGTATGACTTGATGATGATAGATGAAGTTGTGAAGTTTGTTTAGATTCATTTCACCGAACAAATTTCTCCTATTTGTTCTGGATATATCCAGGTACACCTCATGGAGGCTCAATCTGACTTCTGTTAAAGTTGTTATTTTGGCGAAAAGTTACAAATTCTGATCCTAAACAATACGCTCCTTTTGTTCATTATTGTAATAATTTGAAAAATTTCTGTATAAAACTATATTACTCTACAAAGTTTTGTAATGATACATTAAAATCTTGACTTTGGATATTTTATTTATATATTTTTAACGTCAGATATATAGAGATTATTGAAAATAATCTAGAAAATTTTTCAGTTTATACTAGAAGCATAATAAATCACTTTTGAACTGAGTTCGAACCTTGTGTATGCATATGAATTTTTATACTTTGCACGTATTCAACAGCAAATATATAATTAGATTAAGAATTATATTTATCTCTATTTTTCAATATCTTTTTATTCCTAGACCATTATATCTGCAGTAATTAGATATATTTTATATATGCAAATATGATTTTTTACGTTACAGGATGACAATTAAAGCTATAAATTACAACATCATTGATAAAATTAAACATAATCCTCTTACTTATGACAATTCATAGAATGTAAACTAGATAAATGTTTACAAAGTCATGACATTATGATCACATAATTGTGCTATCTAAAAAACAAACAGACACATAGATAAATTGGAAAATTCATCAGATTTTGAAATTAACACATATGTTGTGCAACTGAATCATTTTATTTATTTGGCACTTAATTTCCAAACACATAGTTGGCAGTGACACTGAAAATTTTGATGAGAAAATTACTCAGTAGAAAAATACTTACTTAGAATAAATTTTAAATGAAAGAAGTACAATTTCTATTATTTCCATGTTACAAATTTTAAATTAATAACAAAAATTAACTTGACAACTAAATATAAACTGAATAGCTACGAAATGAACTATATTTACCAAAAGTGAAAGACAAGCAACAGCACAGAAAGAAAATCTTGTATCAACTTCACCCCACTTATCACCAGTAAAACTACCATCTGGCTGCTGTAATGAAGATACAAACTGCACCACTCTATCGACTGGCAATACTGACAAACCATCCAGTATACACAATATCTAGAAAAGAAAACATTAGCAAGGTTTTTTGAATTTAGTATGTTCATTTAGTTCTCATAACAGAATTTTATTTCTGTTAATCAATCCTAGATGAGTTATGAGCTACAATGAAAATGGCAATTCAATAAAGCAACTTTTCTGTTTTGATGGAATCCCATCTTCTAGCAGAAGAAAATAAAACAAGCTAGCTAGTCAAGAAGACTTTTATAAAAAAAATTCACTGTTCTTTACAATCTACAATTCTACAAGGATCAATATTTGAAAATGTTCAGCAATAACGGTACTGATAGAACATTTTTCTCCAGTTTAACCATTAATATACTATTTTTTTTTTTCAGTCATTTGGATTGATGCAGCTCTCCAAGATTCCCTGTCAAGTGCCACTTGTTTCATTTCAGTATACCCCCTACATCCTACAGCCCTAACAATTTCTTTTACATATTTGAAACATTGCCTCCCGTTTACAATTTTTCCCTTCTATCTGTCCCTCCAATATCACAGCGACTATTCCAGGATGTCTTAATATGTGGCCTACATGTCTGTGCCTTCTTTTAACTATATTTTTCCAAATGCATCTTTCTTCATCAATTTGCTGCAACACCTCTTCATTTGTCACTTTAACCACCCATCTCATTTTTAACATTTTCCTATAGCACCACATTTTAAAAGCTTCTAATCTTTTCTTCTCAGTTACTCTGATTGTACAAGTTTACTTCCATATAAAGCTACACTCCAAACAAATACTTTCAAAAATGTTTTCCTGATGTTTAAATTAATTTTTGATATAAAAAAATTATATTTCTGAGGCTCGTTTCGCCTGGCTATTCAGCATTTTATATCAATCCTGCTTTGTCCATCTTTAGTAATTCTACTTCCCAAATAACAAAATTCTTCTACCTCCGTAATCTTTTTTCTTCCTATTTTTAAATTCAGTGGTCCATCTACATTATTTCTACTACATTTCATTACTTTTGTTTTGTTCTTGTTTATTTTCATGCGGTAGTTCTTGCGTAGGACTTCATCCATGCTGTTCATTGTTTCTTCTAAAAATCTTTTTTACTCTCAGCTAGAATTACTACATCATCGGCAAATTGTAACGTCTTTATCTTTTCTCCTTGCACTGTTACTCCGAATCTAAATTGTTCTTTAACATCATTAACTGCTAGTTCTATGTAAAGATTAAAAAGCAACAGGGATAGGGAACATCCTGTCAGACTCCCTTTTTTATTACGGCTTCTTTCTTATGTTCTTCAATTATTACTGTTGCTAATATACTCTATAGTATATAGTTGCTAATATACTGTAGCCACCAGAATCATTACAATAAAATTATTATTCTCAATTTTAAAAGTTAGGGGATTTTCTAGGTTGAGTGCTTTAGTTGCCAGCGCAATAAAATCTTAAAATTATAACTTTCAGATTATAACTTTCATTAAGATAAGAAATTTTCTTAATTAGTTAAGAAAGAATTAGTTAATTAGTTAGATTAGTAAAGATTCTGTTTCAGAATCATTAGCAGAGAACTGACTCTGAATTTCATTATAATTATAAATACATTTTCCGAATTTAAAAAGAAAAATGTCTGCAACCATTTTTAGTCTTATGATTCCAAAGACAACTGAAAATGTTTGAAGTAGGTTATTAAAACCATTTTATTGTAAATGTGGTTTAGTTTGTCATATTAAAATTTTACATTTTTAAATAATTATCACTGCAGATCATAGACAAAAGTACTGAATAATTTTTAATTTTTTTTAAAACTACCATTTTCTACATGAAATAAAAAGGTTTACCAGGAATCAGTTCAGCAGCCTTGATATTTTTTTGAAAAATGTAAAGAAACAGCTTTTAGACCTCTATATAGATAATTTGAATGTTTATTAAATGAGTCACCCATACTCTTTACAGACTCAAAATTTGACAAGACAGTCTCTTAGTGATGAAAGCACCCACGTTTTCTAAGTTTGGATATTAATTATTTTAAAAAGTTCTTTATTTAATTCACTGAGTTCTAAAAAAACATTTTTTTGGGACATTCTTCATTAGAAAAGTGAACAATCTTCAAATAAAGTTCCAAAGGGCAATATTCCTTTTCTTAAAAAATAAAATTAATATGCACTAAGTAAAATTAATAAATTATAAACTAAAATATATAAATTAATAAAATTCATTTATAAAAATGTATAAATCACTTGCTTCATGAAAAACCAAATCAGAACACAAAAAGAATGTATAAATAATAAACTAATTAATTTTGAATTTCTAAAAAAGTGACGAATTCGTTAAATCAATGAAAAGATTTTAAATCAGGTGTGGTCAAGATGACTTCTCTTAATGTAAATTGAACAAATCTTGTTTGATGGTCTTTGAAAGGGGGCCATAGGATGAGGGAATATATCAGAACACATCTGTATTGCCTGTACATACTGTACAATATTATCCTGCTACTCTAATACTCCACAATGAAATTTTTGAAGTTCTACCAGATTGTACTGCTCTTTCTTTTCTCCCACAATTCAATAGTTCCTGAACAATGTCTTCATGTTAATAGTTATTTTTTTATCTACACTAATTTAATTTAAAATAAGATTTTTCTACCAAAAAAAAATTTCCCTAATGTTTGGAAAACAAAATGTATTGCAAAATACATTAATACATAATACCAAATACATTATTCCATATAAGTTTCAGGCACTAGATATTGGATTGCAAATCTCATTTTATTTTCCTTTCTTTCAGTAATTTGTAATTTCCATTTATCCTGAATAATGATTAGAGTTTTTTCAAAAAAAATCTCATCAGCTTCTCCACACAAGAAGTCCAAAGCTATCATTGGCTTGGGACTTCCAATGATAGCTTTTGCTCAATAATTTATATTTTTCAAGACTTTTTTATATATTTGTTATTTTTATTTATAAACTGTTGCCATTTTTATAATTTTTTGTATTTATTTTTAAGTAATACACCACAGTTTGGAAAAAATGTCTGCAGCAAGTCAGAAAAATTGAAGACTACTACTGGGAAAACGATTGGAAGTTGCTAGGTTAGTTTTTTCATGGCCTATGGTCAAATACATTCTGAGTAGACCTTGTAGAATGCAACTAAAATTTACTTGAGTGTTCACAAATTTTTTACCAAGCTATATTTTACAAAGTTATAAACATAAACTATAAGAAAAATTTTTAATATTATAATTGGATGGGTTTTATTTTTTTAAAAATGAGGAAGTTGCAGTGATTTTAGTGAAATGATGTAGAATGAGTGAATCAAAATTGGCAACAAAACAAAATATTAAAAAAACTTTACAAGTCATTTTTGTTTAAAACAGCTGATAAAAGTCAATTCATGGAAACGGATATCAGAAAAAACTGAATAAAATCTAAGAAACTAAAGCACACAACTATTTTATTTGGCATGAATTTGGCATGAAATGAACTAAGAATTAATAATAACAGAATAACTAAACATGAATATTATTTTTAGAAACAAAACACTAAAAATTTGCATAAAGATACATTTCATTACTCACCTGCACAGCACTAAGAGTGTATAATAAATGAGGATCATGTCCAACACTTGAAGATATTCCACCAGTTGATGGATCCACACACTGCCCAATAAATTCTATTATCTGGGTTTTATCCATATACTGCAAATGACCCATAAGATCCATAGCAGTAAGACCCCAATACATTCCAGACATCCTTAAATATTCTGTCATACAATATTCCTACAAATATGATAAACACAATTAGGAAATGAGTGTCGACACACCGTACCAGGTCCTGGCTAGAGGGCTCCGTGACACAAACCTTAAGTTATATAAAAGAGAATTACTATTTTACAGGTTTATTAAAAAATAATAACTTAAATCACACAACTTTAAATATACAGTGTTGTAGTTTCATAACGGTGAGAAACTACAAGCTTTAGTACTGTACAAAACCCAGTACTGTAGATATTGCCCAAGAGTAAGTTAGTTACACAGTTATTCAATGAAATAAATATAATAATATGATATTTTTATACTAAAAATTTTGTAATCAAATTTAACTACAACAGCCTTTATCAAATCAAACTTTGTACTTGTTCCGTTCCTAGTTTTAGCCAACTAGTGCTGTGTTCGTTTCTATTAGCACTGGCCTGCAAGTCAGTTGAATACATTCATTTGAGTGAAGAATCCCATATCATGTATTTCTTAGGTCATTTATTTCTTAGTCTAATGTGACTAGTGTTATTTAGCATTGTACAAAATAAATTCAACTGTCCTAAAAGAATATGGTTTCATTTCATTACATTTCAATCGACAATCAATACAGTCCATCCTAGCTCTAAAGACTTAACATTGCGTTTGTGGTCCACCAGCCAGGATTTTGTGGTGTCACCGAACCGTATCTTGTGGTATTTAGGATTTTATGGTATTTATAAATAGTATTAAATAGCATTACTTAATGTTTCATAAGAACTGTGTGAATGTTAATTTTATTAGACAGTGTACGTTCAAGGGTACGAGTGACATTAGTATGAAATGCACAAAATTAAATACATTTTAAATAGCTTGTAACATGCAGTTACACATAAAATTATAACACTAGTGGTTATATGCATTGTGGGTCTTCAATAATACCAGTTTTGGTGAGCTTCACTGTGTTAGAACTACACTGTTACATACGTGCACTCACAGTCACAGTTAATGTTACATTTATTGTCTTGTTTTGACCTGAAGCAAGGCCAACATCAGCAGACGAACTCATATCTAGTATACATTGAAACTGGAACAACTTTATCAACTCAACTTCTGATTATCAAAAATAATTTAATAGTATTATTTAATATTCAACATTATTTATTTTTAATAATAATTTAATTTCTTATCAATTTATTTAATATTATCTCTGTCAATACTGTGGTTCCAGTCAAAATGGAATTCAAAGATCTATTAAGAAAAGAGATATGAAAAACTGTAGAAAGAAATTAAGAACCTTCATTGATAATTTTAATTCTGAATCAGACAATTATGATCTGTTCACTATCAAATTTAATAAGCTGTTAGAATATATAAAACCTTTTTTGAAGTTCAGTCTGAAATAGAATTGCACAAAGATGCAACAGATAAAGACTTGGAGGATAGGGACATACATGATAATATTTTTGATAAACTTAAACTGAAATATAAAAAACTATAAAATCATTTCAAAAAATCATATGTAACCGATTCAAATAAAATAATTAACAAACCCAATCAAATTACATTAAAACCTATACAAATTGAGCCCTTTGATGGTGATGTGAGAGCTTGGCATAAGTTTTTTGATCTTTTTAATAGTTTAGTCCATAACTGCAAGGAATTATCAGATGTTGAAAGATTTTACTACCTTACACATTTCTTAAGGAGTAATGCTCTAGATGTAATAAAAAATTTATCAGTAACATCTGAAAATTATGAAATTGCAATAAAATTACTTAAAAGCTTGTTATGACAACAAACAGCTAATTACAGCTAAACATGCTATAGAAATTATTAATCTAAAACCATTAAAAAAAGGAAAATTCTGAAAATTTATTGATCAAATTAATTCAAATATTAATGCATTAAAGAATCTAAATATTAATAATTTAGAATTTATTCTAATACAATTAATTACTCAAAATTTAAATTTAAATACTTTAAAGGAGTGGGAAGAAACATTAGAAGATAATGAATTCCCAAAGTTAGAATAACATATTTCCTTCTTAGAATCTAAGCATAAATTACTTGAATCCACCAACACAATTCAAGGTAATGAAAAAGCACAGCTGTCTAATGTATGCTTTAGCGGCAAAAGATACGATTTTTCCAAACCTAGTTCTAATAAAACTGCATTTTATGTAAATAATTCTAATAATTTTATGTGTGCATTATGTAAAACTAGCAACCAACAACTGTATCAGTGTGATAAATTTTTAAAATATGATATTAATGAAAAAAAAAAAATTTGTATTTCTGGAAAAATTATGTCTTAATTGTTTAAGTAAACAGCATATCATAAAAGATTGCCCAAGCAATTGTAAATGTAAAATTTGCTCACAAAAGCATCATACACTGATCCATTTAGATAAAATACTGCAAGAGGCAGCAAATAAATCTTGCAAGCCAAATCATGCTCCCCCGACTAATAGTTCATACTGTACCTTAAAATCAGAACCTAACAAATCTGTTTTACTTGCAACAGCTGTAGTTAATGTCAAGGATAAACAAGGTAATTTCATTCAAGCCAGGGTTTTGCTTGATTCTGCTTTGATGATTTCATTGTGTACTGAAGGGTTTGCTGCTAAACTTGGGCTTCAAACCAAAGCTGTTTTAATGCCAATCTCAGGTATTGGTAATGTTGTTACTCAGTCTAAGTTAAGTGTTAATTTAAACATAATTCTAGGTATAAAAATTTTAATTTTAACTTGAAATGTCATATAATGCCATCAATTACAGGTTTGTTACCAAATGATTTTATAGACATAACTGACTGGGAAATTCCTTGTCACCTTTTTCTCGCCGATCCTAATTTTAATGTCCCTGGGCAAGTCGATATTCTTCTAGGAGCTCAATATTATTTTTCTTTGCTTAAGCCTGTCCAGTTAACTCATAATTCTAATCATACTATACTACAAGAAACTCATCTTGGTTTCATAGTCTCTGGTCAAATCCCAACTAAACTATTAAATGTACAAATAATTCAGACTCAATAGCACTTTTTGTTAGTAATGAACAGCTTTCCTCTCAAATAGAATCATTCTGGAGATCTGAAGAGATGGAAGATCATTTACCAACTAAGGAGGAATCTTTCTGTGAAAAACATTTCATTAAAAAATAGTGATGACCAAGGTAATTTGTTGTATCTCTTCCTTGTATGGAAAACTGTACTTTAAGAGATTCATATGAGAATGCAAGGCATTGTTTTAATTTGTTACAACATAGATTCCAGAAAAATATTAAACTTAAGGAAGATTACTTCCATTTATGAAAGAATATCCACAATTAGATCACATGCAACCAGAAGATTCATCTCAGTGTAAGGCTTTATCTAAAACTTTTTATTTGCCCCACCATGCAGTATTTTGTGAATCTTCCACCATTACCAAAACCAAAGTAGTATTTGACGGTAGTGCAAAAACATCAAATAGCCAATCACTTAATTCAATTCTTGCTACAGGTCCAGTAGTGCAACAGGATCTATTTTCAATTATAATTTGTTTTAGAACTCATACCTACATGTTATCAGGAGATATTTCAAAAATGTATTGAAAAATTCACATAAATCCTCAAGATTTCCCATTGCAAAGAATCTTCTGGTATGATAATAACTCATCAATCATTGTATACATTTTACAAACAGTTACTTACGGTTTAGCACCTTCAAGTTTTCTAGCTATGAGATGTTTGATCGAAATTTCTAATCAAAATGAAGCCTCCTTTCCTAAATCTCACCAATCAATCAAGCAGGATTTTTATGTCGATGATTTGCTCACTGGTTGTAACAACATTGATCAGTTGAAAGAATTATACAATGTTTTGCTATTGCTTAACAAATACGGATTTTCACTGCATAAATGTAATTCAAATGTGCCTGGTATGTTTGATGATTCTGATTTCTTCATCAAATTAGGCAAAGATGAAAATATCAATACACTTATATTATCTTGGGATCCCCAAGGTAATGATTTCATTTATAAAATCAAACCAACGGATACTTCTTACACGAAATGTTCTGTTTTATCAATTATTTCTTCTTTTGTTCAATCCTTTGGGTCTACTTGCTCCTGCTATCGTTCCATTTAAAGTGTTCATCCAAGAGTTATGCTGCGCTAACCTTCAACAGGATGAAGTTCTTCCTGCTCCACTATCTGAAAAATGGAATTCTCTGTATTCTCAGCTCAAATCGTCAAGTAATTTTAGGATTCCTCACTTAGTTAAAATCAGTAGTTTCAGTAAGATTTTGTGATGAAAGTAGCAGTGTGTATGATGCTTGTCTTTTCATCAGATCTGTTGACAGTAATGATCACGTTGAAATCCACCCGTGTGTTCAAAATCTAGAGTTGCACCTGTCAAACAAATCTCTATTCCAAGGCTTGAGTTGAATGCTGTTGCTCTTCTATTATCGCATTTATTTAACCTTTTCAGATCATGTAGTCATTGAACTGACTATGTACGGCGGCAGTTTTAAAACGCTGTTACAAAATCGTTTTATACGGCATCTAAGTCGGTTATTTTGTTTTATATTCACAAAGGAATCAGTTTTATTACACAATTTGAACGACGTTTATACGATGTAAAATGTTTTATTTAGACTAGAAAGAATATGACCAATTTTTTCTCTCACAAATGTGCTTGTGTGTGTGTGACTTGTGTATTATAATCGCTATGAGGGTTACGGATTTATTTATTATTTACAAAAATAGCTTATCTTACTAGCAACATATCGATGTATTGATACATAATAAATTATAATATACGGCACACAAAAAAAAGAAGGAATTTGTGGTCATAAATACGTCACTTTTACTTGAGGTCTATAAATATCTTTTCTGACAAATGATATTGGTAAACATGTAACACACATCGATTCGTAATGAATAAGAGTATACAGTAAAAATGTTTTTTTGTCAATCTGAATAGTCTTTTGGGTGGTGGGAATTTTTATAAAACATAGTTTTCTGAATCTTTCTTTTCCTGTTTAGCCTCCGGTAACTACCGTTCAGATAATACTTCAGAGGATGAATGAGGATGATATGTATGAGTGTAAATGTAGTGTAGTCTTGTACATTCTCAGTTCAACCACTCCTGAGATTGTGGTTAATTGAAACCCAACCACCAAAGAACACCGGAATCCACGATCTAGTATTCAAATCCGTGTAAAAACAACTGACTTTACTAGGACTTGAACGCTGGAACTCTCTACTTCCAAATCAGCTGATTTGGGAAGACGCGTTCACCACTAGACCAACCTGGTGGATTTAGTTTTCTGAATCTACATTCACTTATACTAATATGTTACTAATCTGTGATTTATGACATGGGTTTTTCATCATATTTTGCCCAATTTTCAACCGATTTGCTTAAAAGTATTATTTTTAAAATCAGCAAACTATGTTTCATAAACACAAAGCAAACAAAAAAAAAAAATTTTCTAATAAAAAATGCGGTAAAAATGCGCAAAAAAAATCTGCAATTAAATTATCGTAATTTTTGTACTGTTTCAATTTTTTTATTGTTACAGGCATAAAAAATATCCAATTGTAACAGTTTTTTTGTCAAAATCTGTTAAATCTCTTTAATACACTGTCATTTTTTGAAATTTTTTTCACAAGAGGGTAGCATAAGACTATGGTAAGGTAGCAATCAGATACCAACATATTTTTGCGGAGCGCTAATCAACCGCAGATCATTGTGATGGAAAAAGGTTAAGTGTATTTTAGGTATAAGATTTGATTCAATCCATTTTTGATCAGATTCTAAAGTAGTAATTTACTGGTTGTCTTCGCTTCCTAATAGATGGAAGATATTTGTCACAAATAGAGTTTGTGGAATACAAGAGCTAATTAAGGAATGCTTAAGAAACATATTCCTTTGAAAGATAACCTGCACACATCTTGTCAAGTGGTTGTGCACCAGATAAATTAACCTTGTTACCGTTTTGGTGGAATGGTCTGTCATTTCTGGAACAAGATGAGGACGTCTGGCCATCCAATCAACCTATCGTTTCTATAATTCCACCATATTCATTCAAGGAAGAGAAGAAGCCTAGCAAAACTAATGTGTTTTCAGCTGCTCTTCAAACAACAGACTAGAACTTTCAAAACCATTTTCTTCATTTGTATGAACATTAAACATATTTTCATATTGTCGTCATTTCATTTACAATTTAAAAAATAAAAATAATCGTATATTGTCAGATCTTTCACCAGAAGAAATCAAATCCACATTGGAAATTCTTTTTCGTCAAACTCAAGCATTGTATTTTGCTAAGGAGTTAAGCAATTTAAGGAAAAATATGGCTGTATCGAAGAAAAGCAAATTAGTCTCTCTTAACCCATTTTTAGATCAAAATTGTATTATTCACATCGGAGGTTGTTTAAATTTTTCAAATTTGTCATTAAATGCTGAACATCCTGTAATTTTAAGTCCTCATAGTCATCTTACTCGATTGATTATTTTCCATGAACATTTAAGATTGTAGTTTGGAGGATTGCAATTAATTGATTCGTCACTTAGACAGAAATATTGGATTGTCAATTCTAAAATCATAGTTCGTTCAGTCATTAATAAGTGTCTGACATGTTTTCATTTTAGAACTCAGCCTCAATCAGTTACTTGGATAACTGCCAAAAGAAAGAGTCACAATTTCCAGACCATTCCAGTCAACTGGTGTTGACTATGGAAGTCCAATACTAATCCGTCATGGTGGGCAGTGCACTCGATCCACTAATCCTGCGACTATTAAAGCTTACACTGCATTGTTTGTATGTCTCAACAAGAAGGCAGTACACCTTGAACTTGTAACTGCTTTATCTACAGAAAGTTTTATAGCTGCCCTACAAAGATTTATAGGATGCAAAGGATTGCATTCTCATATTTCTTCTGATAATGGAAAAGACTTATTCGGTGCAAATCATTATCTTCAAGAAATATATGATTTTCTTAAAACCGATAATGCTAATTCCAAAATTAAATCTTTCTGTACCTCAAACAGCATAAAGTGGTCTTTCATTCCTCCGTACTCTCCTAGTTGGGGTAGTTTGTGGGAAGCTGCTGTGAAGAGCACGAAATTTCAGTGTGGTTTCCGACAGGGGAGATCTTCATTGATCATTTGGTGTCGATGGAGACAGCCATACAAAACGCCTTCCTGAATCGCCAACACCTCGTTTCTATCTTCTTCGATATAAAAAAGGCGTACGACACGGCCTGGCGACGTGGCATTCTTAACACCCCTAGGAGGTGGGGGATCGCTGCCAATATGCTTGCTTTTATCCGGGGATTCTTGAATCACCGGACGTTTCGTGTTTGTGTAGACGATTCACTTTAAGACAGTGTCGTCTCAGAAAATTGGAATTGGGTACCTTAAGGTAGTGTATTAAGTGCCACCTTGTTTTCTGTGGCCATAAACAGCATTACCAATTGTGTGTGGGCTCCTGTCTCTTGTTCTCTTTTCGTTGATGATTTTGTTATTTACGTTGTGAGCTGCTCTACACCCACTGCGGAGCGACTGCTACAGAACACTATATTTTGCCTTGAGGCTTGGTCAGGAACTACTGGTTTCACATTTTCACCCAACAAGACGAAATGTGTAGTCTTTTCTCGGCTACGGAACCCTTCTAATCCATGGGTTTTTCTGAACAGAGAGCTTATTGTTGTCTCTACTTACGTCAGGTTTCTGGGTTTACTTTTTGATAGTCGTCTTACCTGGATTGAACATGTAAAGGAATTGAGGACAAAATGTTTCAAACTTTTAGATATGATGCGGGTCCTTAGTAACACCAACTGGGGGACCGATCGGTCATGTATGTTACGTTTTTACTACTCCCTTGTTCGTTCCCATTTGGATTATGGTTGTGTCGCCTATTCTTCAGCTCGTCAAACCATACTTAAAATGCTGAACGGTGTGCATCATGCTTTTCTTCGGCTTGCCACAGGTGCGTTTAGATCGAGCCCTATCGCAAGCTTACTTGTAGACAGTGGTGAGCCATCACTTTGGGATAGATGAGACCAGCTTTTGTTGTCTTATTCTGCCCTTCTCAGCAGACAGCCGAATCACCCAGCTTTTGACCCAGTTCTTAAGAATCCTAATATGAGGGAGTATGAGGATCGTCCATGTTGTACTGCGCCTGTGGGTGTCCGTACACGACGTCTGCTGCAGCGTATGAGTGTTGACTCTCCCTCATTCTTTCCATCATGTCCGTGCTCGAACCCCCCGTGGAGAATAACCCATGTAAACTTTACGTTTGATCTTACAACATTAGATAAGCGTTCCACGCCACCTATTGTTTTCCGGCAGATGTTTCAGTTTCTCCTCGCCAAGTCGAACCCAGGCGTGGTGATATATACTGATGGGTCGAAGCATGGCGGTAACATTGGTTGTGCTTTTGTTATCAGTGAACAGTCCTATATGTTTGGCCTACCCAGTGTTATGAGGAACTACTCGCTGTGGATAGGGCTGTGAGTATCATTGGCCCTAAATATAGGAGCATTCTTATTTGCAGTGACTCGTACAGTGCTCTCCAGGCGTTGGAAAACCTTTATTCCAAACATCCTGTCGTCATTGACATTTATGATAAAATCGCTGAGTTAAATAAACGCAACAGGGAAGTAGGTTTTTGCTGGATCCCCAGCCACGTTGGAATTCTAGGTAATGAAAGAGCAGATTCTGCTGCCAAGGAAGCGTGTATTCAGCCTCCTTTCACCACCCGAGTTAGTACCTTTGATTTTATCAATCATGTAAAGCAATCACTGCGAGCATGGTGGCAAAGTGACTGGACGGCTACCGTAGATAATAAACTCTGACGAATTAAGGATTCAGTGTTGCCATGGGGCTCCTCTTGCAGAAACTCTTGTCGTGAGGAAGTGGTCCTCTGCCGGTTATGGTTGGGACATACGAGGATCACACACGAATACCTAATGTCAGGAGAAGACCCGCCCTTGTGCAAATGATGCAACTGCCGCATGACTGTACACCACATTCTCGTGGACTGCATATGTTATGCGGCGTCAGTTTAATATACCCGGAACCATCCGTGATATCTTGTGCGACTATAGGGGGATTTTGGAACGGGTGTTTCTCTTTATGCATAGCACCGGGTTACTGCAAAGGATTTAATATGCTCATATATGTTTTTCTGTAAGGACAGTTTTTTTAATAATTTTAACCTTTATTTTCAATTTGATTTTTGGTTCTATGTATTTAATTTGACTGTCCGGGGAGGGGATTTTTGCACAACCCATCAGAGTTAGGTAAATTTTATATACTTTCTTTAATCTATTATTTTAACTTTTATATTTTATCAACTTTGTCTGTGGTATTAGTTTTGAGTTTTATTTTGCCTTCTTAGCTTGTTTTTGTAAATTTTTATTATATGATTGGTATTACGTTTGCGCCTTGTATAGTTTGTTATTTCGGGGTTATTTTACCCTTTTACTAATAGCCACCGGGCGATGATAACGCCCAGGCGTTTTTCGCCCACAAAAAACGAAAAAAAAAAAAAATGAAATTTCACTTACGAAGAGTCATGGGAAATTCTGTTTTAAATTACAAATAGTTATCCACTTTATTAATTCAGATAAAAGCATGATTAAACTCTAGACCATTATACTTACCATCATCTGATCCAGCTCCACTTACTCCTGGATATTTTTTAACCTTTGGTCCATTAACTTCTTTACCTGATCCTGATTTCTGAGGCATTAATAGACTTACTAGGTGGCAGCTTATTCAAAAAATATTGAAAGACTTTTGGAAAACATGGTCAAATGATTACTTACATTCCTTGCAGCAGAGGAATAAATGTAAGATCTCCAATAATAACATTTGTGTTGGCAATGTAGTAGTGAAAGAAGGGATTATTCCCTCCACTAATGTGGAAATTGGGAATAATTGTTAAGGTATATCCACATGATGATGGACTAGTTAGAGTAGCTGATGTAAAAACTAACAATACAATTGTAAAAAGAACTATTAATAGATTAATTATTCTTCCAAATTCAAATGCTTGTAATAACCTGAGTGATACTGAATGTAATGAATGAAATTTCTTTAATTTCTATTTGTATGTATTTGTTTACTTTTTAATTTTATTTGTTTTTGTAGTTTTTTGCCGTTGGCAATATTAGAATTTGTACTTAAAGTAGCTTCAAATTCTTGTGTACTTTCAAGATTTTTAAGTAATTACTTTTTGTATTTGTGATAATATATGCTAGAATTATAATTTATGTAATGATAATTGGTGGGCAGTGTGTTCTGTTCCTAGTTTGAGGCAGCTAGTGCTGCACTCTAGTTTCTATTAGTGCTGGCCTGCAAGTCAGTTGTAAAGATTCTTCAAGTGAAGAATCCCATCTGGTGCGGTCATGTATTTCTTGGTCTAACGTGACTAGTGTTATTTAGTATTGTACAAAATAAATTCAACTGTCCTAGAAGAATATGGTTTCATTTCATTTCAATCGACAATCAATACAGAACATTTTAGCTCTAAAGACTTAACATTACTCTAATATAAAACCTAATAAAATGTAGTGATATTAAAAAATAAAAATTGAGTACTTACATAATCATCTTTATTGTTCCCATATGATGCAATATATTCAATGTGCTTTTGTAACATTAATGACTTTGGATGACTATCAGTTATTGTAACATCCTTTGGAAGGTTAGCCTGAAAGTAGTACATAAAATAAATGAATACCATATGAACTTCAACTAAAATTATGCTTACTGCAAGGAAGTATACTTAAGCAAGAATTATTCTTACAGCAAAGAAGACAAAGATAACAATCAAATAGGCTTATAACACGCAAAATTGAAAATATGATACACAAGTAAATAAATTAAAAGATATCAAAATATTGAACTTTTTATTTTATATACTTTATAACCTATACCTATTCCTACAAAATCAAAATGGTGTAAAAAAAATCAAAACAAAAAAGAAAATCTAAAAGTTGAAAACGTATGTAAAAGAAACATGAGATAAAATTAAAATCACAAAAAAGTAAATAATTAATTTAACTATACTTTGTAAAATTGATGCCTCTACCAATTTAATTTTTAACTACTCCATGGATTAGGCTCAACCCAATGAATAATTGGTTTTATAATTGAGTTTACTTTAGATATAAAAGAAGAAAACAACAGATTTTTTTTTTTTATTCAGAGCTAGTCTTCTTTATAAATATTATCTCTGTCCAGATGATAAAGAATAAAAAATATATATATTTTTATTCAATATTTTAATGTGCATTAATATAGTATACTTTTAAAAACTGTGTATATTTTAATTAGAAAGGCTCAATAAAATGATCATTGCCCAAAATACATTAATTCATTTTTTTCTTTTGAGAAAAAATAAACTAGAATTTCATATACATTTTCTTTAATTTATGTTTAAAGGTAAGGAATATGTAAATAATAATAAGAGATTACTTTAAAACATTTTTGTTTAGAAGAATCACATTAAAAATATATGCACTTTGCAGTTTCCAAAAAAAATAAAAGTAAAATATTTATAAAACAAAAGTTTATTTTTCAATTATGTTAAAATTTATAGTCTTTGTACCCAAAATGGTATAATTTTATGCCACATTTTTATCCAAATGAGGCATAAAAATTGAAGAAATAAAATTTATTATCGTCTTTTTATTCAATAATTCATAATATATGAATGAGTTATATGAGTTATACTTAAATCTATTACCAATCTATGCTTACTTACCTTTTCCAATAAATACATAAATAAATTTGCAAAATAAAGTTCCATAAAAGAAAACTGAATAAAACATTATCTACTATGACTGATGCCTGAAAATTTGAATAACAGAAATGGATAAAGAAAGACAAGGAGAATGTGAGATAAAGTTTCATCTTTATAGACATTTCTGATATTTATGACAAGACAAATACAATTTAAGACAATTAATTAAAGATTACAAAATGCCAAAAATAGCGATTTTTGACATTCTGTAATTACTACTTATTTCTAATAATTAAAAGTTCATTGAAGAAAATCCATTTCCTTGAGGATCCATGGTAGATGGAATAATAACATAGGCAGCTGAGCTTCTCAGAAGCTTTTCAATTGATGACTCTAATACTGTTTTGGACGATGAAATTTACTTACACACAAGTGTATTGACCAATGTCAAGAACACATTTTAGGAAATAAATGTTAAAAGTCAGTTTCTAATTTTATTTATTTTATAGGAATAGTCCTGAAACTCTACAACCAGATCTTAATATGATCTAATCTTGAAACAGAAATAAATTATAAAAATAAATTAATTATATAGTTAAATCACCAAGTATATAGTAGCATATAATGTATTATACAATGGGTTCTCATAAAAATAATAAGTGTGCGTATTGTTTTATGTCATGGCTCCTGAAAAGACAGAGATAGTACTTGGTTTGCTTAACATTTCTCCTGTCACCACCCCATTTGGTCGCCCAAAAGCATGAGACCGAATGTCTGTGCTACAAACGGCTACTGAGCCTTGAAACAGTTTAGCGATCAGTGTCCTATCTAGCTCCTTGAGCTAACCTAAAAGCGTGAGCGGAATAAGAGTGGTACCATACACCACTCGCTTGCATGTCCTACCACCCACTTGTCATATGTCACTAAAATGGATAGGCACACCCCATCAACTACTAAAACATATATGATTATCAATAATTAAATATATTTGTCAAAGACAGCAATTCACTGCCATGCCTAGGCCGCTGAATGCCAGCAAGTACCTGTCCACCATTAAAGTACTTGGAGCCTTAATCTGGCTGATAGCGAGCTATATCTCTTGGTTAGCTTCCCATAGCAGTGAGGTAGGAGTCTTTTCCCTTAGGTAAACTACTGATGTTGGTTGAACAAAGCAACCGAATCAAGGAACTCCCACATGGTCTGACAATGCAGCTCTCACCACTTGTGAGATAGAACTTATCACCTCTAAGAAAAGACATCAAACACTGTCATTGGAAGTGGCAGGAAGGAGAGTTGATCCTAGAATGGCCATTAAATACCTTGTAATCTGGACTGATGCCCGATTGAGGTATGGAGTCAATGTTATGGAAAGTTGTGAAAGAGCGGAGAGGATAATGCGTGAGGTTGCCATCTTACTTCTGACATCAGGGGCCTGGAGAACTCAGGAGGTTATTACAAAGTGTGGTATATTCTTCCCTCTTATATGGGGCAGAGATCTGGGCATATGTTCTGATGTATAAAAGGTTACAGGAATACTTGCAGTGCTGCATAGGAGATGCTGCCTCCAGATTTCGGCAGGCTTATCGTACGATCTAAAGAGAGGCTGCAGAGGTGCTGTAGAGTGTTATGCCAATTGACCTGCTAATTGCTCACAGAAGGAAGCATAGAGAATTAAGGATGCTTCCTTCTTCAGAGAAGAAGAGATTGATTGTGGCCAATTTACAAGAGTTGATGAATATTTGGAAAGAATGGTGAGATGTGGGAAAGAAAGGTCGGTGGACTTACCGTCTGATTGGGAATATAAGGAGTTGGTGTGGTAGGACTCAGAGATCAATTGATTATAGTCTTAATGCAATTCCTGGCTGGGAATGGTGGTTACAGGTTGTAGGTTCGCTCTTGACCATTCAGACTGCTGTCTGGCTTGTGATGTGGAGGAAACTCCATACCATGTCTTCTTCTGTTGTACAACGTTCCAGGATGCACAGAGGTGCATGCTGAATGCCCTGGGTCAGGTGGACATGTTCAGACCTGAGGATTTTCAACAGATAATGCTTCAGGGTGTAAAGCAATGGACTATTATTGCAAATTATAATAGAAAAGTTTTAGAAGAACGTAGAAACACAGAAAAAAACTCGTAGGAGATGGCAAGTATTGGCCTGCATGGGAATGAAGGCCAATACTTGCCCTGTGCTGGGTTGGACAGGTCTGTGGCTGAGTGCCTCGGGGGCCCTCTCGAGCATGGTGGAGTCACTTTGGTGCTGTGAGGTCATGGACGGAGTGTCATAATCACTAAAAACATGAGCAACGCTCATGTTTTTATTGATTAAGTTTTTAGTGAAACACTCAAATACAAAATATGTAACAGTAAAAATGATGATAAACAAAACAAAAATGAAGATTAAAAAAGGCTAGGTTAAAAAAAAAAAAAAAAAAATTGGTACAATGTAACACCTAACAAACAAAATAATGTCCCTGTTATATATGAACTAAACTGTGTACTTTTCAAGAAGATGCCCGCAGAAGAAAGGTGATCTGTAGTTAGTCAGTTAGTTGTTAGATGGCATCAATGAAAAGAGAAAATAAATTAAAATTAAAATCTAACTTTATAATCTAGATTAATTTATATTTTTAATTATATAGATTTATTATATAAAGTTAGATTATAAGTTTAATTTATTTTCTCCTTTTAGTGACACCATCTAATAACTAACTACAGATCGCCTACAGGCATCTTCTTGAAAAGTACCTGAAACTGTTCTGTCTGTACGATATAATAAATTGTTCAGCAGGACCATTTCAAAGATACAATGAATACTTAAAAACCCCTCCATATCAATAAGTGTCAACATTTGGCAATTTTTCAGAGATACAAATCAATCAACAATGACAACAATCTTCATATTTTACAGATGCACAAAAAACCACATCCTAACATTTTGAAATATATAAACATACAAAAACACACATCGAGGCCAACATATAAACAAGGCCACATCACCTGAGGACCACATAAAAGAACTCAACCTACAAAATACCTAGTCCACACAAATTAAAAGAGCACTCATTAATACTTCAACAACTATATTCCAACCTACACTACCTAATTAGAAAAACCACAAACAGTAAAATAAGTAGAAAGCAGTACCAGTTGGATGAGATGGCCACACGCAAAACTCAAAATGTTTTGAAGTAAATTTTTACAACGTTTTGCCGTAAAAATTGGTTTTGTTTGTTGTTGCCAATTAATAATATTTGCAGTATACAATAATCATGTAAGTCAAAACAACTATGTACCTGTGCAATAATTAAGTCAACTGCTACTTTGTGAGAAGTATACTTAGCTTCAAACTAATATCCAACTTTACATTAGCCTTTGAGTTGTGGGCTCTCAAATATTTTTTAATGTTTTACCAAAAACATTAACTTTTTCTTAATATCTAATCAAGTGAAATGGGGTTAAAGTGAATGAAGACATGTTCCAAAAATTAATAAATGATAATATCACTAAATGGCTATTAAACTTAAATTCTGTTTGTTTTTCAACAAGCTGTCTAAATCAACCTTTATAGTTGTATTACATGAGACATAACAACACTAAAAAAAGTATACATTAAAAGTTCAATTAAGAAATTCCTACTAACATAACCTAGTCATAAACTGTATACAAGGCAACAGAATGTTACACTTTCAACATTTTCAGATAGTAAATTATGTATAACAATATCAATAAATTCTGTAATTGCTTCATAATTACATTATATGTTATCAAAAGTTCTAATTTTACCAAAACCATAAATATTACGTAATACAAAAGATAAATGGGCACTTATGCATTTTGTTCCACCCCAACGGTTAGGTTAGGCTAGGCTAGGCTATCGTAACCTTAAGGACCTTGGATACACCCATTTTACAGTCTTCAAAAAATTTCGTTGACCCTCAAATTGGTGCATGTACCAATCACATCGAATCAACATGGCAAAAGGCAAAAGAAAAGCAACGTTTTGGTAACTACAGAGAACTTTTGCAGTCATATTTGAGCGAATATATGTGGCATAAAAAGTATCCTGACAATGCTTTCTTGATTTTTTGAAACACGTTTTTGAGGAATATACTTGCAACTAGTTTTGATGTTTGTATTTTTCATATAAAATTTGGTTAAACAGGTCTTTATGCTTTCATTTAATGCGCATTAAGCATTTTAAATTGTTTTCACATTTTTGCATTGTCATAAGTACTGATAAATTTATAGGTAACTCGGGATTACTTTAAAATTAAAAAATGTACAACAAAAAATTATAAGATTAACCTACAAAATAGAAACTTCATCATACTACAAACTTTTAAGGTTATGAAGTAATACAGTTCTACCTTACCATTGTGATAAAATTGAGTTGAAGTTATCAAACTCCTATTATACACTGGCACGCACTTTTACAACTAAAACGTCTCATTAACCAATTTACAAACTAACTTTCCTTTAAATTAAAGGGTTAATACTTATTCATCTTCAAGGCTGATCAGAAATTACTCGGCATTTTCTTTCTACACACTTACTACAGATAAATTCACCATAGTAGTGTCAATTGCTGCAATTGACATCTTCTGATAAGAACAATTATCGATTCCTTTTCTAATCCAGTCGGTAATCGATATAAAATATCAATCGCTTTAATTACTGCGGTATTCGTTATATGAATTCTATATTGTTTCCCCCTTCAAATAAATATCAATTTATCTTTTTCGAAATTTTAAAGTAATATATATATATATGAATGTGTATGATGTGAGCACAAAGACAATATATAACAATAATACACCAAAAATTCGTCGAGAAATTCTCTGAAAGAAAAATTAATTAAAAAATTGTTCATTTTAGTGATTGGAGTCAAATTTAACCCAACAAGGAAATCTCCGAAATTTTTAATATATCCAGTTTACAAAAAAACAAAATTTGAACACTAATATGTTTTACGTTTATTTAGTTTTCTGAATTCTAGTTTCATTTCATTTATGGTTTTATAAAGGTTTATATACACAGTATGTCTGAAAAGTTCCCGAACTAAATTTTTGTCGTCGATACAAGTAGCGTCATCTCTAGAACAGCTAAGGAACTATGTAGTACGATGTCTAAGGAGTGTATGTACAAAATTTCATCACGTTTCGTCATTCCAGTCTCGAGTTATATTTGGCTGCGTACGTTATGTTCATGTGACCTTGTGCGAGCTCGCGACATGTAAAGAGAAACGCGATAAAATTTTGTGTTCCGAATTCAAAAATCTTTCGTTGAAAGTTATTCTATGATACAGAAAGCATTTGGTGATGAAGCCGCATCTCGAACTACAACATACAGGTGGTGGAAGCGGATTAAAGACGGTGGAGAGTCGTTGGATGACGACGAACGAAGCGGAAGACCGTCAACAGCTGTTCACGACGAAAACATTGCGAAAGTGCACACGCAACTAATCAAACTGTACCAACTGGTCAAACCGTGAATTCTAAATTCTATTTAGAATGAAACGCCTGATGCTTGGCATTCGTCGAATCCAGTCCTGGTACCGGGATCTGGGCAGTTGGACTCTCTCGCACGACAATGCCTCGGCACACATGGCAATAGTTTTAACACGTTATTATGCCGCAAGTTAAATCACCGTCTTATCCCACCCTTCTTGGCTCCAGATTATGTTTTGTTCCCGAAACTCAAGTGGAAGGTGAAAGGCCGTTTTTTCGACAACATTTCGGCCATCCAAAGGGCTTCACCGAGCAATTGAAGGCGATCCCACAAAGTGATTTCTCCAGAACGTTGGCTCTACCGGCGCTGCAACTAGTATATAGCTAGAGAAGGGTTCTATGTAGAGCTAATGCGAGTAAATTCGTTTATCTTTAAATCTGCATTTTTATTTAATTCAGTTTGGGAACTTTTCAGACATAGTGTGTATATATATATATATATATATATATATGTAATTTTTAAATTTAAAATCAATTTAAGCTAAAAAATGCTACCAATAAGAAATAAATGATTGTTTTCATGAAACTTAAAGGATGAGAAATGTGTTTTAAGAAAAAATAAGTAACAGTAAAAAACACAAGATTAATCCACTGTGTCTAATAAATACATGGTACGAACTTGTATTACTTTTCTTACTTCAATTTTAAAAACTAACTTTCTTGAAGTTTTGCAAGCAAATACTTTCAATATCTGAATGGTGACAGATTATACATAAATGATTATACAAATAATTCAGAGCTAAATAAAGATAACACGAATAAAACTTTCTTCAAATTGCTGATATAACTAGATCATTTTTAATTTAAAAAATCTTTCACTTGTTCACATTATATCTGAAAGAAACTTACTAGAAGGCTAATAAAAAAATTCCTATACAAAATGAAAACATCATAGAAGTGAAATTATCTACTGACAAGTAAAGCTTGACCACACTTAAAAATATATAAATCAAATTGAGAACTTACTTTTTCTGAAGTCTTTTAACAGTATTTAATACCAGAAAAAGTATTCATACAGATATACATTTATACTCTGAATATATGGGTGTATGTTTATTTAATATCTAGGTATATTTTTAAAAAAATGTAGAGCTGTACAGAGTGAGATACTTCATCCAAACCAGAGCCATTCCTTCAGTAGATTTATTGTTCCCTTCTTCTACCTTCATCCTTGGCTAATTTTTTGTCTTTTCTTCTTTGGATAGGCGCTACAGAAATTGTTGAGCTTCATCTGTCATCTGTGATGCTATATTGGCACCTTTTCTAGTGATTTGCCTGGGAACTACTCATTTTTTGGGGCTGTAGGAGTGGCAACCCTACTTA
The DNA here is from genome assembly GCF_047948215.1 of Lycorma delicatula. Lineage (NCBI taxonomy): Eukaryota > Metazoa > Arthropoda > Insecta > Hemiptera > Fulgoridae > Lycorma > Lycorma delicatula. The sequence continues at coordinate 126,455,923 of NC_134457.1, forward strand.
TAGGACAGAGTTTGGGTGACCAATTCCTATATGAGGCTGCACGAAAAGCCAATTCAATGGAGATATCAGTATCAGTAAAGCAGTTCTTCCTATTAAAATCTTAATCTAAGAATTTAAAAAATAAACTAATCAAGATTTATTTTTAAAATTGTAACCTTGAATAAGATTTGGACATATTTTAGAAATGAAAATGAGATTGATGAATTAATAAGAAAAAATGCCAAAGCCTTTTCCAGGAGCTGATAATCATATTAATAATTTTATCAATATTTCTATAATTTTAAGTTATGTGTATTTGTATCAGTAAAGAAAATAAATATGAATAAAATATTATGTTAATAAATAAGTATAATAGCATAATATAAATGAATTATTAGAGGTCATTCATTCCATGACAGAAGAGAAGCACAATATAATTTTTTTCAATTCATTGTTTTATCGGCTATCCAGTATTATGTATAATTTTTTTTAAATTATATCCTTCCTGTCTGTGACCTGAACGCAAAATAAATTAATGAGTTCTTTACATTGGAAAATGTGTTTATTTGTTAAGTATTCATCTTTATATATTTGTCAATATTATTAAATATTTAAAAATAAAAATAAACATCAAAGTTATATTAAAATAAACATCAAAGTACTGTAACATGAACATTCAATCATTTAAATTCAAAGATCTGATAGATAATAATAAATATTCATTACAAAGAGTATTTAAAGCATTACAGTTTTTTATAATTAGTTTGTTTACGTTGCATTATGCTTAATTAAATTAAGGTGTAAAGCATGATGCTATTGTATTTCTAAAAAACCTGATATGAATTTTCTCTCTTGATTTACATTAATTGGTATTAATATTGTATCTTTAATAAATAACTAATAAATAGAATATTGTCAGTAGATACTATTTTGCTTTCAAATTTAAAATATAGAGCAATTTTTATCAAGCATTCTTCCACAAGATCATCTTTACCATCAATTGAATTACGTGAGTTTTTTTTAATAATTTTTTCTTTCAATCAAATGATTAAGATTTTAGTACCTTTTAGTGAATTAATTATATACTAATTTTATTTTACTTAATAGTAATTAGTTTTTTTATGTTATTGGAAAGTATTACCCTCTATTTTAGTGTCTTAATATCATTAAAAAAAAACACATAATTTTTTAATCTTATTGTTTTAATGTTTTTGCTTATGTTGATGTACAATATGTAACAGAGGTAAAGGATTCTTGATAGTCAAAAAACTTATTTTTGGATGTCTTTTTTCCCAAGTTTTAAAATCTGCTAAGCATTCCCTAAAAAAAACTAAAATCTTGGCTATATATTCTGCAAATTATGTAGGTAAGTATGTAATGTATATATTTATAATGGTATTTTATTTTGCATTATATCCCAGAAACAGGTTAATCTGCTATCATGAAATTTGATGTACTGCTTTAAAGACAATATTCTATTGGATTATCTTTTTGTTTTAATTTGGATAAGGAAGTGGAGAATGAATGATAAGTTTGACTTTATTAAAAAAAAATCTTGTATATTTTTGAAAATATTTTTAATATTCCTAAATACTATATTTTTGGAAAATAATTTCTTGTAAACTTTTACTACTTCAACTTAGTGACTTGAACATATTTATTATTTTTTCACAGGTAGAGAGTATACCATAAATGTTTTTAAAATAATTCTTTACTTAAACAGCCTAACATATTATTATTATTTGAGTCTTAACTACATTTTAAGTTATCTTAGCACAAGGTCAGCAAATGTCAGCAAATTTTTCTTAATTAATACTGGTGTAAGAAATTAAGCTAGAAATTTTTTTAAAGAAAATAAATAAGACTGTATGGGAAAAAATAATTTTCAACTTTATTTCTGGACGAGGGAATTTTATGCTCCATGCAGAAAATGAGAAAATTTAACCACACTGAATAGAAAGATAACTTATTCTACCGGTATATATATATATATATATGTATGTCTTTTTAACTCTCTGTTGTCATATAAATACAATGTTTAGAAATTTTTATTTTGACGGTTTCATAATTGCCACCTGTAACTTTTAACAGAAGTTACAAGTAATATTGAGAAAATATTAATAATATTTAATATAAGTATAATAAATTTCTAATAAATTGGAAATGCTATAATGACCTACATTATAATAATAATAATTACAGTATCTTAAAATAAAATATAAATATTACATAACCTCACAGAGGTCACATTAATTTATATATAGAAACAATATATTATTAATAAATAAAAAATAATAGGGTGTATATCTAATAACACTTTGTAGAAATATTGTACACTGAATAAGAATATATACTAGAAATACACTGTATTCTGCAAATGTTAATACAAGTTGAAGCATTGGATTGTAACTCTTGTCAAGGATTAGTAACTGTTTAATTTGAACTGTTAGTACATAGTACAAATCTGTACTAGCAGCATTAGAGATGATAAAAAGGTAATAAGGCATTTGTTGTTTAATTGCAAATAACATGATATTTAACCACAAAATCAACAAAATTATTTCAGTGTAACACTGTAGTAAATGGGTGTATGAAAAAGGACTTAATAATGATTCTGTTGCCATTTTAAGTAGGTTACTAACACATTTAAAAGATTTTACCAATTTATTTAAAATAAAATTATACAATTTTCTTTTACAGAAACAATATTTCTTTGTTGATGCGTTTTAAAAAATACTTTAAATAACCTGAATTTACTGCACTCCATTCATTGTGTACAAATAATATATGATCAAGTAATTTTATTAACTAAATTGGTTTTTACTGAATGATTTTATTTACTATTTTCTTTACTATTATTTTATATATTTAGTAGCAGAAGTACCTAGTTACACCCAGGTGGTGATGTACTACTACCACACAGCAGTAAATATTATTCAATAAAAAATTTATGAGAACAAATAAATGTTAGTATTAAAGATAATCAACCAAAATTTTGCCATGAATATTCTTCTCCAGGACTAATTGATTTACTTTAGCCCATATAAGTAATGTGGGATTAAAGTCTTGCATGTAAGGAGGTAATATCATAGAGAAATTTTTTTTTGTTGAGATTGCCAATAATGTAAACTTTTCATTTGGTGTATTCCTCATCACTAAAGGAATTCTTTTTATTTTTTCAATCATCCCATTTTTAGTAACCAGTCCACCATTTCTCATTTTGTAGAACTTTTTTTTGGAAGATTAAATTTTGTTTAGTATATTGTGTTGTTATTCTATGAACAGATATAATTTAATGTATTGTGTTTTCATAGACTATAGCAATTAATGAACTGGACACTACTATTTATTATAAAAGTAATTCATCATAGTAAGCCATCGCAGGGAATTAAATAAAAAAAACACTCATTACTTTATGAGTTAAATGAAACAAAAGATTAACAACTTACAATTCTGCATTAACAAAGTTTATTCAATTCATAATAAGTATGTTGTAAGGCAGTAATATAAGTTATCATTACTAAACCAAATTTTATGAACAAAGAACCTATTAAATTAGTGAATTAGTTAGTCACAACACAGATTAAACAGTTACTGGATGTTATCATAGTAATTTACTGTGAATTATTTTCATTCTAACTCTGGAACAAGTTGTTCGATTTCAATGATTTTTCTTTTTCATAAGAAATGTATTTATTATTATTAGTGTTTTATCAATTTTCATACAAGAGAATATTGTAATATTTTAGAAGTAAATTACTATTCTTTTTTGTAAATATTGCATATTTTTATTTAGTAATTAATGTTTAGACTGAATGGTACAAAACTTGCTGTACCATATGTAGATAATCTTATTTATACTGGTCTGCTAAAAAAACATTATTAAATATTCTAAAATTGTTGAATATAATTTTTTGTTTGATAGTTTAGCCAGGTTGAATATTTTCAGGCCAATAGTAATTAGCATGTAAAATCCAGACAATGATAGCTAACTAATTTTTATAGATGCTGTTAACAAGTGAATGAGTTGATCAGCATTAACAACTTTTTCACAAAAATAGCTTTCCAGAATTTACCGGCCTTCTTGGCTCAAGTGGTAGCGTCTTGGCCTTTCATCCAGAGGTCCTAGGTTTGAATCCTGATCAGGCATGGCATTTTAATATACTACAAAATTGTCACTTCATCTCATCCTCTGAAGCAATAACTAACGGTGGTCCCAGAGGCTGAAAAAAAAGGTATTCAGAACTTACTCCTCAAATTCACCTGCTGTATATATACCATTTACTCTAATAACCAAAAAGTTTCCCACCTACTGAATTTCAAGTATTTCCACATCATATTTAACAAATTTCTTTCCAAACTATCCTCAATAAAAAAAAAATTATCCGCTTTAAAATGTACATCATATTATTGCTATTTTGTTTAATGGAAATATTAGGAAACACCTCACAAAAGATTATGTTAATACATTGAAATGCTGTTTAGATATAGTAATTTTCTATTAAAAATAGATTAATAATTATTAACCCAAAGAGTGGATACAGTATTGAATTAATTAGTAGTTCAAGATGTAATAGAAAAGTTGTAGAGTATATTCAAACCCATTATTATTCTAATTTTGTATTTTTTAAATATTATGTGGTCATTCTTAAATTACATTCATAATACAAGTTTTTGAAATAATCTCAGAGTGGGTTTTCCCATTGAATTTTTTCATTAGCAGATCTCACACTCACAGTGTCAGTTTATTCCTAGTAGAAAAATACAAACTTTTATTATTTATTAATAGTTCTTTAATTTTTACATGAATGAATTACGAATGTATTTGTAGAGCATTAAAAATATAATGGTAAATAAGTGAAAAATACTTGAGATGATAAGAAATATTTAGTAAATATTTTTTTATTCATATCCTTTACAGAATCTCTTTTTCTGTTATTGATTTACCGTATTTTCCTATTCAAAAACATTTTTTAGAAGTAACACAGGAGAAAAGTGATTCAAGTTTAATGTACATTACCTAAAATAGATTTGCAACATTGAATTCAATGTATTTCATAAGTATATTGACCAGTCAGCTGGTTGGTGTAGTGGTCTGCATACTAACTTTTCATTAATTTAGTCTTACTGCAAAGATTTAGGATGATTTTGGTGGACATCATACTGGTATTTTCTCAGGTAAATAATTAAGTATGAATACAAGTGATGAAAACTTTTCACAATTGCTCTAATAACTCAAATCATGGAAACTACAAGAAAAATAAAAAAAGAAACAAATAATTAAAACAACCAAAAACAAATTCTTAATAAAAAAATGTAAAGAACCAAAAAGAGTATCGAAAACTTAAAAAAAAGCCGCATAAAAAAATGACCAAATCATTGTCATAATTAGAATAATTATAGCAGCCTCATCAACATCATATTTACATGAATATCAATAGAGATCAACTTATTTCATTTATACTAATATTGTATAAAATGTTTTTTTTTTAAAAAGTTTAGTTGCAATGTTTTTTGTTTTCTTTTGTTTTAATGCTTTTTTATTTAGTTAAATATACTGTGATGGGTAATTAAACTTCATTTTTAGTATCTTTTGTATCATGGTTAATTCATTTTTTATATTTATTTATTTTTTTCCCTACAGAAAAGGTTATGCAGAACACAATGCTGTCAACCACACGTCACTAAATATTCCCGTTGGCGCGTAATTAAAAAAGTTCGGTTACTTTTTGAACAGACCTGGTATATATACCGAATTTATTAGCATAAGCCCTGCAGTATTTTTCATGATTTTCTATTTAAGGGGTGCTAGTCTTATTCAAATTATTGTGATTGAATGATTATTACACATAAACGATGCATTATATTAGATTATTATTTTATAAGTGTTGTGTGTCGGCCTCCGTGGCGTGAGTGTAGCGTCTCAGCCTTTCGTCTGGAAGTTCCAGGTCAGAATCCCGGTCAGGCATAGCATTTTCACGTGCTACAAAATTGTCATTTCATCTCATCCTCTGAAGCAATACCTAACGGTGGTCCCGGAGGCTAAACAAAAATGTATTTTATACAGAGGCGCATCTACAAAACTTCCAACAAAAATGCAAATATTGCTACTTAACAGAAAAGATCCCCACCACTGCCACTAGAGGAAGTATACTACTGTTATGTCTATTACAGTTAATACTATCGTGTTTCTATTATTAGTCCTTTATTCTGTAACAAAATACATGAAATGAAAAGAGTTTCTGGAAATACCGTAATTCCAGTTTTTAGTTTTATTCATTTCAAGTGAACTTTCTTCACACTTTTCATTTAGCTTTTAGTACTCAGATGATTTCAAACATGTCACACCTCTGTTATATTCCACATTTTTTTCCTTATAACTTATACAGTTAAGCAGATGGAACAAAACTTCCACCTTTTTCTATTTTCAAGTGAAAGACTTGCCCAAAGAAAATTTCCCAAAGGGGTTAATTGCTCAATGCAATGAAAATGGATGGATACTAATTTAATGGATGAATGGTTGAAATTGGTGTGGTTTTGTAGACCCAAAAGCTTGTGAAAGGTAAAATCTATGCTCATCCTTGATAGCTTTTAGGGACACTTAACTGAAAATGTGAAAAATTCATTACCAAAAAATAATTCTAAATTAGTAATTATTTCAAGAGGATTAACTTAAAATGTTCAATTTCAAATAATACTGATGGGACAGAACATGAGTATCCTCTGGGAAAACGAAGAGGATGAAGACTGATTCTGGGTGTGAAAATGGATGTAAAGGTGAAGAAGAAGAAGATGACTAACTGGAAAGCTTAGCGATTGTAAATAGCTATTTATCCATTTACAAAGCATTAATAAATGTAAAACCAAATTGTTTATTTTTTACTAATACCAAATCTTCTATTTATTGAAGTATTTAGATGTAAATGTATATATATTCTACAATTTCTTTTCTTCCTCAGGTATTATGTGAATAAATACATCATATTTGTATATATAAAGCATATAAATATAAATATGATCCACCAAGTACAGAATAAAATTTTATTCTGTTCTTGGTGTTTTTATTTAGTTAAATAAAAAAGTTTAAGTTTTTCAATATCCACCAAGTACAGAATAAAATTTTATTCTGTTCTTGGTGGATCAAGTTATTTACTTACATTTGTATGATAGTACAGAGGAATATGAGTCTTAAAATCGACTTTAAAAAAATTATTATAAAACATATAATAATAATGACTCATTAGTCCCAAATATCTGTAAAAATATATATATATTAATAATTATTTTTACCTTACTTATTTGTAACTTTATTTTAATAAATGCCTTTACAATTGAATATTTGCAATAAGTACATTAGTATAACAATTTTTTAGCTGTAAGATTTAGTGACAAAAAACTATACTGGAATATCTGTTCAGTTAATGAGTATTCATTACTTTTTCATTCCTAGGTGAAGAACTAATAGAGCAATTATGAAATTTTACATTTTATTGGCAGTCATTTTATTTCTGAAATGTTCTATTGGAAACTGTGTGACGGATTTTAAACTTCCATCAATCGATTCAACATTAAGTAAGTACACTACAATCACTGCACTAGTCTATACATTATATAAATGCAATGACACTTTCTAAATGGTTAAATTTTAGAAGGTATATAAATAAAATCAACTTAAATCACTAAAAAAATAATACTTTCAGTTTTCTTTAAATTTAATATTTCTTAATCAGTGCCAAATTAAAAACTATCAGCTATAGCTTCATATAATTTAATTTATCACTAATTTTAAAAAGTAAAAATGTAAATAAGATTAAAATTTAATAACTCTTTTTCAAAATAATTGAATTTTTCTTCTAAAGGCTTTTGGAAGTTAATTACAGGCTCCTGTCCCGGTGGAGCATTTAACACTGTTGTAAATGCATCTTCCTTAAAAAGGATAGGAAACCTTATCCTTAAAATAACTAAAGATGTAATAAAATAATATTATACATTCTGTCAATATTTTTTTATTTATTATGTTGTTTTATGTTATTTTGTTGGTTTATGGTTGCAAATTTCATACTGTTCAAGTGTGTTGAGATCTTGATTTTTACCAGCTATGTTAACAATTGCAGTGTGACTGACATTAACCAAATAATTCTATTAAACATAATCAAACACTTATGTACAGTAGACTTGTGATTATCGAAGGTAATTGGGACCGATACCACCTCAAATACAGAAAAAATTGGATAATATAAAACTTAAGTGCTATTGGGCTGAAAATAACAAAAAAAAACTAGTTAAATATGTACAGGAATTGCTTTGTTGTAAGAAAATATGTAAAATCAACATAATTACAGACCTCTAAGCATGAAGAAACATGAGATTATTTTTTTAAAAAGTCTGATTGATTTTTAAGTCAATCTCTGTGCTCTCTTAGATGATGTGATGTTACATCAACGCTGTAGAGACAGTATATCATATGGTGTGTACTCTTCCTGTTGCTCTATGTAAGGACAGCCCATCAGAATATAATATTTTCAGGGTTATCTCTTCCATATTATCGTCCTGCTCACTATCTTCAGCATTGTTGGCCATACTGATGATTGCCTCATTGGTGATCCCATCTTTTTTTTTTTTGTTTAACTTCTGGGTCCACAAGTTAAGTATTGCTACAGAAGATGAGATGAATGATTTGTAACGTGTGTAACAATGCATGGCTGACTGGGATTTGAACCCAGGACCTCCGGGTGAAAGGCCAAGGCGCTACCATTCGCGCACGGAGGCCGACTGATGATCCCATCTGCACATCTTCATTGCAACAATCACGAATATTTTTGCTGTTGTTGATTTGATCTTCAACAGGTAGCTCACTGGCTAATTTCACTAGTTCACTTACATTGTCCTGTTCTGACACTTCTTGGAGATCCTTCTAAGCCAAATAAATTCTTCCAAGTTTTTTGAATGGTACTGGTTTTCACCTCATCCCATGCTCAACCAATCCAGTATGCTACATCTTTTAATGTGACTTTCTTTAGAGCCTCCCTAAAGTCATCCCTTCATCTAATCTTGAGATCAATGTCTGGAAAGGTCTTTGCCGGCAATTTCTAGAACCTCTTGGTCTACAGGTTGTATAAGTGATGTCACATTAGGGGATAGAAATATGGCTTTAATATCACCACTACACAGTTCTTTGGCATCTGGGTGAGATGGTGCATTGTCCAATAATAAAATAGCTTTCCTGGAGGTTACTTTTCTTTAAAAATGCTTCAGTGACAGGAACAAAGTCATTAAAAGATTAGTCACTAAAAATTTGGCTTTCCTTCCATGCACTTCTTTGGTTGTGGTACATTGTTGGCAGACAGTTAACTTTGACATTTTTAAAGGCTCTTGGGTTTTTAAATTTTCCAATAAGCAGAGGCCTTAGTTTCAAAGAACCAGAAGTATTGCAGGTAGCCAGAATTGTGACTCACTCTTTTACTTTTTTAAATCCAGGAGCAGATATTTTGGATTTTGCTTCTAAGATTTTCGAAGGTAGCATTTGAAAGTTAAGACCAGTCTTGTCAGAGTTAAAAATTTGATCTGATGTTAACCCTTCCTTGAAAACAATTTCTTCCATTTTAGACTGAAATTCTGTAACTGTAGATGAGTTAGCTGATAATTTCTCCCCATTAATATTCAGCTGTCTTATACCATATTTCTTCTTCCACCTGTCAAGCCACCCATCATTTGCAGTAAATGTTTCTTTGCCATCATTAAATACCTTGTGGAACTCAAGCGTCTTGGCTTAAAGCATTGGTCCATTCACAGGACTGGCCATCCCTTGCAGCTGTGAAAACCACAGAAAAAGGGCTTCAGATGTCTACTCGTAGTTGCCCTTCTTCAAAGTCTTCGACTCAAACCACTGCCTCCACTTGCACTTTTTTTTTACAAATTTTAAGCATAATCATTTAATTTAAACATTAAAAAAAGTCAGTTCTCCAACTCCCAAATCGGCGGTGAACTCTTTTTAATTGACTCGCCATTGTCCAACCGTTTTATCGCATTAAATTTCATTTCAAGAGAAATTACAGCTCTCTTCTAGTTTCCAAATTTTATGCAAAACAGAATTCAGTAAAAGTATGAACTTCAATACAGTAACACAACTGCGAGCGCAGAGATAACTGAAACTGGAGCTGACTGTACGAGTGTGAAGATTGATGGGTGAACTCAATGATTTCTGGATTTGGGAGGAGACACCTTGCTTGTCAAGAGTATAAACATCACTTCTCGGTGTGAATCTCCTGTTTTATTTCTGTTTTTTATCTTCCTGTGATTAGATCGGTTAACCAGGACTCAAATAATCATGAGTCTATTGTGTTAAACTATTAAAATAATCAGAATGAAAAAAAAGTTACTTAATATTTTCCTTTGTGAGTGCTTTCACTCTACCTCATGGCATATTCAAATAAAAACAGATTTTTTTACACCATAGAATATAAAACAGCAGTGCAATGAGCACTTGTTAATATGACTCTTTGATAACTGTCATTGAATCAGATAAAATATTCACTTTTTGTATAATTTACTACTGTAGTAGCAAGTGTTAGTGTCTTATTAATATTGGCTCCAATTTTAAACAATCTATGTTCATCAAATACAGTTTCTTGATTTATAAGAGTGTAGTTATTTCATGGAGATATAAGTAGTATTTTTGTAATTAAACTGATCATCAGATATGGTTCAGTGGTTTGCAATGTATGGGGATTTTTAATAAAGGTTTTAATATTGCTTAATTCTAAGATGCTCATAATTTTATTTTTATTTGATATAATGTTATCAAATAATCAACTACAACGGCAAACACTGGTTTATTAATGAAGACTTATAGTGCCCCTTAAATGTAGCCCACCGAGCTGGTCTAGTGGTTAATTCATCATCGCAAATCAACTGATTTTGAAGTCGAGAGTTCTAAGATTCAAATCCTAGTAAAGGCAGTTACTTTTATATGGATTTGAATACTAGATCGTGGGTACTGGGTGTTCTTTGGTAGTTGTGCTTCAATTAACCACACATCTCAGGAATGGGTGACTTGAGACTGTACAAGACTATATTTCATTTACAATCATACATATCATCCTCTGAAGTAAATATATTTTGGTGGTTCCAGAGGCTAAACAGAAAATTAGAGGTCCACCCAAAATAAGTCCCTTAAATGCGGTGTTAAATGACAAGTTTGGTCCTAGCTGTGTAAAAATGATTACAGTAATCATATAATATTTTCAGTCAATGATATATAGAGAATATGAAACATCCAACTAATACAGACATTTTATTACGAAACAAGATTATTTCTTTACATAATGGTTATGGAAAAATAGTGTTGATATTCTCAATAAAACATTATGCGAGTGTAAATGAACAGTATGTAAAAACAATTACCTTTTTCATACATCTCACAACAAAGGAGACAAAATAATAAAATATGATCTAATATTAAAAGTATAATTAATTTCTATAATGAAGTGTTTTATAAAACATAATAATTACTGGCATAAAAAAAATGCTGCCTATGTGAAAATAAGCTGCTAGAATATCAAAGGTGAGAAACCTATGTCTTTATAAAAAAAATAGGAATGCACAGACACCTCACAAAGAGAATATTACAAAGCATGGGTTAAGAATCCCTGGTATTGTCTATTACATTTTTTACAAAAATATTATGCCCATTCATTCATATAAAATACAGTTACATGATCTTTTACTACATTTTTGAATATACTATTTAGGGCATATTATCAAACATTTTGTTGAAGTTTCACAAGAAAATACTTCAAAAATTAGAATGATATTAGGCTATAACTTTTTACTAAAACATCCACTTTTAAATAGTGTTGAACCTTGAAAAAGGTCTATTAAGAAAACACAATTTTTTATTTTAAAAATCTTTCACCAGTTAACTATAAGAAACTTACTACAGAACAGAAAATTTCTTAACAAAATAAAAAAGGAATTATTAAAAGTAGTTCATTTGGTAAAAAGTTAGCCATTTATTGTAAAGAAAGGGAATTATTCAGCTTGAGTTGAGAATTTACTAATTTTATTGAATCTATTAAAAAGAAAGGGTCTCTACTCTGAAATCCATATAAAGTGACCTGCATCTTCAAGCTCATCAGTTAAAAATTATTTATTTTACAAAAGGTGTTAATGAATCTTCTGAACTAACTTTATTAGGGTGTTTATATCAAACTTCTTAATAAAAATGATTGGTGATACCACTCATAGAATAGTGTAACAAATTTTAGTAAAATATTATAATATTTTTCTCTGTTGGTTGATAAAAGAAATAAAAATAATTAATATCTGAGCCTTATAACCAAAGAGATGGTTCTAGGTTATACTGATTACATTCTTAGAAGCCTATAAGTTTAATAGTGTAGTAATGATGTTTTTTAATTCTGCATTTTTTTTTTACATATAAATTAAATAATTATATAGGAAAATATATCTATATAAAGAGGGAAGCATTTTAATTTTCATAATGTTTATTAAATATTGCATTAAAATGTACTATTACTTTGTATGTATAATTGTACATATTTGCAGATGAAACCCAAATTTAATACTGAAGAAAAAGCTCTAATCATGAATAGCATCTCATGATTAAGAACGTTTTGTAATGTACTTGACTTTTGCTACTAAATAGTAGTAAAAGTCAAGTGCATTACAAATTCTCATTAGAAAATTGATTAAACTAAGGTCTCTGTGAAACAGTGATTGAAAAACATTAATAATAAAATAATGAATTTATAAAAGTAAAATTTATAAATCAATGTAAGGAAGAATGAGTTTCTCTTTTATTTATATATAAACATATATGATAAATAGTAAATAATAATAAAAGGTTTTTTTTTAATGTAAGTCTATTATTACATTATCAGTTCAGAAAAATAACTGAGTTTGGGGTCTGTTTGTTGAATATTAAAAAAAAAAAAATAGTACTTGTTTGTACAGTGATTTAAATTAATAAAAAAAAATCTTTTAAGTTAAATTATTATTTAATTTAAAATATGTATGATTATGTTCTTTCTATCATGCTAAACTACTAGCATTGCATACAAAATTCATCCCTAACAAAAAAGTGACTGTAATTGGGTGTCAGTTCCTGTTTGTAAATTACCTGTAGAAAAATGAACCTGTTTCCATTCACATGTATTATACAGTATAATTCAGAAATTGATTTGCTTTATTAAAATAATACATTTCGCTTTTTAATAATACACTGCTCTACATTAATGTAAAGAGAATTCTAATCATACAACATTATGTAAAACATCATAATTTAGTTTAGTAAAACCTGAATTAATTGTAAACAAAAGAAATATGTTATTGTTTATTTACTTATGTAGCAACAGGCTCATGCACTACAACATCTGCTGGACAAAAGTAATTTTATAATCTGTGAAAAATAGCTGACCTGGAATCTCCAAATGACAGAAAGAAATATTGCCACTCTACCACACAGATTGGCAGCATTGTTGAATGTAAATAATTATGAAAACAACATGTACAGAAACAGTGGCATGTTTCTTTCACTGAAAGGAACTGTCACTGATATTTCATGGAGCTATGAAGTTGTTTATCATAAATATCACTTGAAACATCAAACTTGAAATTATGAGATCTCTGTAATGCAACAATTATTTTATTATCAATACAACTTCCATGGTGGGATAGTAAAATCTCTGCCTTTCATCCTAAAGATTCTAGGATTAAAGCCTGGTCAGCCTTTGGATATTTTTACATGCTACAAAATTAATTTATAAAAAAATGAACAGAGTAATTAAGGCTGTAGTTACTGATGAGAGACGATATAATTTTCAGAATGATACAATTATTATTTAATTAAGAAAAAAAGCAACTTTACATTATACACAACAGAAATTTACCAAGTATAGCTTTCTGGTGCTAATTAGTCTTTATGTAACAAATGGTGGAAACATTGGATTGGTAAAACTAGCCTTCAGGCTGACCACCATTATTTATTATATCTTAAATGTAACTTATGTCTTAAAGATTATTTTATTGCATAAACTCTGAAAAAGGTACACTTTAACTGTTTAAAATATGATTTTGATATAGTATTAGAAAAACATTAGAGAAGCCACTTTCAGATAAATGTAGGAGGTTGTTATTTTGTCTGCTCTCAGCCAATGAACTGAATAATATTAGAAGTACTAACAGTAAATTAGAAAAAAAATTAAATTTTAATTTAAACGTAAATAAATAAATTATAATTTTATATTTTGATTTTTCGATTCAGATAATTCAGAATTCTCTATTAGCAACATTTAAAATTTCATGCAATAAATAAATTACAATAACAATTCAAAAATGAGTCATCACATAAACTTGAATTCTTTGTGATATTTGATGCAGTTAGAGTTTGATTACAGCAATTGGCTTATCAAAATCATGTTTTATATATACACACACAAGGTCTAAAGTAATGAGACTGGTTCAGAAAAATCTTTTGTTTACAATCCAGTTATACATAGACTCTCTCACTTTCAAAATAGTTCCCTTGGGAAGCCATGCAATGTTTCAAACAGTTTTCTTACTTTTCATAGCAGTGTAGGAACTCAGAAACCAGAATATCCTTCAGATGGTCGGTTTAATTTTTTTAAATGTTTTCTACTGTTCCAAAATAGTGTCCTTTGAGGTGTTTTTTTATTCAGGAACAGGAAAAACTCACAGGGACTCAAGTCAGGTGAATAAGGTGGTTGAGGAACTACAGGAATGTTTTTCTTTGCCAAAAAACTCATTAATTGAGAGTGCAGTGTGACAAGGTGCATTGCCATGATGCAGCATTAGTTGTCTTTGATGGCTGGTCTCACATGGGCAACTCTTTTGTATAGTCTTTCAAGAACTTTGTGGTAAATATATTGATTTACAGTCTGTCCTGTAGTTCAAAAATCATTATGGACAGTGCCATTACTATTGAGGAAACAAATTTCCATAGTTTTGATTTGCTCATTTTTGCTTTTATGGGACGTGGTGACTTTGAAGTGTGCCACTCCTTGCTCTGGTGTTTTGTTTCTAGGTCCTACTCAAATATCCAAGGTTCATCACCAAACATTTTTCACAAACATTTTTTAGAGACTCAGGATCAGTTTCAATTCATCCTAGAAGATCGCAGCACACTTCCACCCTGTTGTTTTTTTGTTCAACAGTGAGGTTTTTGGGACCAATTTTGCACAGACTTTTTTCACATCCAATTTGTCTGTCAAAATTTGGTGGACTGTGGTACGGTTCAAATTCAATTGTTTTGCAATCATTTTGACAGTTAATCACTGGTCATACCATATTAAATTTCTGATTTGTTCAACATTGTCACTTTTTGAAGTTAATGATCTTCCAGAGTGTGGATCGTCTGCAACTAATTCCCAGCCATCTGAAAATGTTTTAAACCACCTAAAACCTGGGCTTGTGACAGCATCATCTACATACGCCTTTTCAATTTTGAAAAAGTTTCAGTAGCATTCTCTCTAAGATATAGTAAAATCTTGAGGTAATCAGGATATGTAAATATCTTGAGGTAAGCTAAATATGTTGGCTATATATGCCAGTATATATAGCATACAATCATGCTATATATGGTTGGCAGAGAGCAAACAGGTAACCCCCAGAGATGGTAAAGATTGATAAATCAAAAGCATGTTTGAAGTTGAAAGTCCCTTTCATTAAATCCTTTGTTAGCACCTTTAGTTATTAGCTGGAACAAATATTTGAATGTTTTACCTTTCTGCTTTTCACTTTCAGTATAAAATATGCAAAATCATCTAGTCCCTTGCTTCAAAAGCATTATTACTACAACCACATCATTCAGAATTTCTCATTTCTCTACTACATTTAATAATATTAAAAATAAAACAATATTTTTTATTTCATTCATTGCAAACTTTAAATTCCATCCAGGAATTGGCTATATATATATTTTTTATTACACTTGGCAATATGCATAATCTTTTTGGGCTTCAATTATTTTCAGACCTTGTTCACTAGGAGGTCAGTTGTAATAATTATTATTGTAATATTTATTGCTAAAATATATATATATTTTTTAATATTGTAATCTAGGCAGTTTTCAAAAGCGATATGAATTTTAGAAATCTTAACTAAAATATTTGTTTACTTTGTTTAAGAAAATATTGAAGGAAATTTACAACAGTCTAAATTTTTTCCTGGAAATTTAATAAAATTTCCAACACCATGCAAGTGTTCAGATAACAAATGCTCCTGTGAATTTTCATTTATTGTGGAAAATCCATTAAATGTTCATCATGGTAAGGTTTTTAATTCACTTCATTTAATAGCCTAGAAGTAAGAAATTAGCTATTTTCTTTATTTTTGTATTATGCTTAATGGAACAGTAATAAAATTAAATAAAAGTTTAAAAAAATATGTACTTTAGAAACTGAGTGAAATAAATTAAATTTATTTCTAAAACTCCCTCTATTATCTTACAACCTGATGGTTCTGCAAGACCCGAATCATCTTAAGGAATGTCAGTCTGTTAATTGATGGATATGAAGTAAGGATCTAATCTAATACTGCCAAATCTGTGTTTAATAAACTGATTGCTGTGGATCATCAAATTTAAATAACACTGGAAAACAAGTTGCTGTTAGCATTTATTAATTGCTAATGATCATAGCAATCAATGCCACTGTAAAAGTAAACTATTTAGTGATTTTATATAGCTACTGATAATAAAAATTGCTTAAATATTTTTGAATCTATTAGATGACAAATTGACAGTTTGTTAAATTAGAAATAAGAAAAAGAATGTTAGCAATTTAACAAAAAGAAGTTACCCAAAAGGATGGTTTATTCTTAACTATAGTAATATTAATTAATGTACAAGGCCTAGGCAGCAGTTGGTGCTTATTGATAAAACAACAACAGAATGAACTAGTTAAGTAAAAATATACATATGACGAAATTAAAATATCATCTCCTTGCCTTAACTACTTACCATCTAATCAGCAGCATTCTCTAATTAAAGAAAAAGAACTTCGTATTGTATAAAATGTAAAAGGGTCCTTGGTCACAGTCATATCTCAAAAAATTTTGTGTTCATTAACTTGGAACTTTCAATACATTCAGTAATATAGTGATATTGTATACTGTTTATCAGTATGGATTAATGCAAGTTGTAATAAAAAGATAAAAGAGATAAGAAAAATGAATTCATTGAGGTCACTATTTTTACAAAAAGAATAATTTTGATTTAACTTTCACCTGTTAAATTTGAAATTTAACAGAAAAATTTGAAATTATTTAAGCTTATTCGTCAACAAAAAAGCTGACAACACAGTTCTAGGCCTTTCCTGACGTGCGGCTTTTTTCTGATGCATGGCTTGCACACACAACTTAATTTAAAATATTTATAATTTTATTTATTTAATTCAATGATTCTGACTAAAGTGCGCGCGCACACACACACACACAGTATTCATTCACGTGAGTGTGGTGGTACTAGCGGCCTCTTTAAATACTTCTTTATACTTTAAATATTATTTAATTCTACTGCTCAACTGTGGCATCACAACATAGCGGACAACTACAGCAACTGTATGTCAGTGCTATACTAATGCTTATTGTGGTGAGAGGAAGTATTATTGACACAATGTAGCCACTAGTTTATTTAAAGCATTTTTTGGGGTGGTGGTGTGATTTTGATAAAAATTGTTTTGGCAAATATTATTTTTTAATTGTTAACAAATGTGCCTAAAAAAATAAGACCTTAATTAAGTGAAATCTAGATACTGAGGATGACCTTGTTCTACAACCTCAATCCCTTGACCTTTTAAGTTGAAAATTTAATGCCTTCAATCCCCACATATAGAAGTAATCTGACCAAGTTTGGTCAAAATCGATGCAATAGTTCTGGAGAACTACTTGATTTAGAGGGCAACACCATACACACACATGTACATATGAACATCTGGAAAATTTCCATCTGGTTTTTGGGTTTTGTAGGTGACAAAAAACGTCATCCAGTGAAAATTGCATATGCCCAAATTGACTGATTACAATATTTCTGAAGCTATATCCCTGCTATAGTACTACACGGGAAAGTAAATGTAGAATAAAATTAAAAACATTTTTCAAAATTTGCTTTATACTTTTTAGTGATACTTTAATCAAATTATTATCATACAATGCACGAGTTTAATTAGTAGGTTAATTTGGATTTCAAAAGATAACAACATATATTGAAATTTTTTAAATATTTAAAAATATCAAACATATTTTCAATCAAACATTTACTACACAAAGTAACAAAATGGTAAGTTTTTGATTGTTGAAATACAATTGTAAATTAACAAAACTTAATTTCTACCCTTAATTACCCCTGTACAGAGGGGGTTTTGCGAAAGTAATGGTGGAATATTGTATTGTCACCTGACCTTAGTAGCTGTGCAGAATTTCATCTATAGGCAATGTTGGGTAGTATGTTAAATAAAGGATGCAAGATTTGAGGAGAAACATGAAAAAAAAACATTGTGATTTAAAATAAAGCAAGTAATAAAAGTTTATAATAGTATATCACACAGGTTACAGTAAAATCCTAAACTTATTACAACATTCACTGATGTCAGTTGCTACAACTTTGTTACCTTACTCTTGCTATTGTTTGTATTATCAATACATATAAGCTAAGAAAAAATTGCAATTATTTATTTCCATTGTTGTAATATTTAACAACAATAAAATATTAACAAATTATTCTTATGACATCTGATGTTGAATCAAGAACATAAACCCTCTTTTTTTAATGTCAATATAAATATAAGAACTCTTAAAATCATATGTGCAATACATTGATCATGCACATATAACTTATATAAAATTAATGAAAGACTGCAGCACTACAGAAATGATTAAAAATTTTATTTATTTATTTTTTTTGATTGACTATTAGCATACTCATACTTTCCTTTAAAGATGAAAATTATGAAAAATTTAACTGTATTAAACTACTGGGAATGTTGTGTTATTAGGGATGGTTTGTTTGAATTAAGTTTTGAAGCTTTTTTTGTTGTTAATGATGTCTTTTAAATGTATAATTTAAATTAGATTTGTTTGTTTAGAATGCTGTTTTTGAATATTTTGAGTTAACATTTTTTAGCTGCTTAAGTTTCTAATTCACTAATTTTAAATTTCAGCCAAGCTTAGCATTTTTCATATGCTACAAAATTTAGTTATTATAAAAAGCGTAACGACTGTAATTGGGCATTGGTTTACTGTTGCCAAATAAGTAAATGATAATACTACAGAACATTATGACTACTGATATTATTACTTTGAAGCAAAGATGAATTAATGTGTACGAGTACACCTGATGATGCAAAAAACCACATGGACCTGCTGTAGTTAAACAGAAAAGTAGAAAGCAGTTCTAATGACTGATAAGACATTCAATTTTTAAAAAATGTTATTCTGTGTCAAGAACTCAGACTTACTACATATGTATTTCAATAAAGAAGATGAAAAAGACTAGACCGTTTGGTGAGAAATGAACCTAAGAACAACTGATCTAAACTTAGCTTGCTAACCACTACACCATTTGGCTGGCCAATTATACACTGATGTGATATACTGTATGTAGTTTTCTTTCAGAATAATACTATTAAAAGAATGTTTGTATAAATCAGAAAATAAATAATTTACAATATTTAAGAATTTTCTTTGTAAAGCAAAAGTTTATCAGGGAATTAAATTTATGTTTAATTCAACAGGTAAAATAGTTCTGGAGAATGATGTTGATAACAAATTAGTGGCAAGTTTAAAAATAGATGAAGTAGAAAAACGTGAAAATGTAAATGGTATGAAAAAATCAGTCATATTACTTATGTATACATATATATAATTTTTTTTTTGTCTTCAGTCATTTGACTGGTTTGATGCAGCTCTCCAAGATTCCCTATCTAGTGCTAGTCGTTTCATTTCAGTATACCCTCTACATCCTACATCCCTAACAATTTGTTTTACATATTCCAAACGTGGCCTGCCTACACAATTTTTTCCTTCTAATATTAAAGCGACTATTCCAGGATGCCTTAGTATGTGGCCTATAAGTCTGTCTCTTCTTTTAACTATATTTTTCCAAATGCTTCTTTCTTCATCCATTTGTCGCAATACCTCTTCATTTGTCACTTTATCCACCCATCTGATTTTTAACATTCTCCTATAGCACCACATTTCAAAAGCTTCTAATCTTTTCTTCTCAGATTGTCCAAGTTTCACTTCCATATAAAGCGACACTCCAAACATATACTTTACAGGAAAAATCTTTTTGACATTTAAATTAATTTTTGATGTAAACAAATTATATTTCTTACTGAAGGCTCGTTTCGCTTGTGCTATTCGGCATTTTATATCGCTCCTGCTTCGTCCATCTTTAGTAATTCTACTTCCCAAATAACAAAATTCTTCTACCTCCATAATCTTTTCTCCTCCTATTTTCACATTCAGTGGTCCATCTTTGTTATTTCTACTATATTTCATTACTTTTGTTTTGTTCTTGTTTATTTTCATGCGATAGTTCTTGCGTAGGACTTCATCTATGCCGTTCATTGTTTCTTCTAAATCCTTTTTATTCTCGGCTAGAATTACTATATCATCAGCAAATCGTAGCATCTTTATCTTTTCACCTTGTACTGTTACTCCGAATCTAAATTGTTCTTTAACATCATTAACTGCTAGATCCATGTAAAGATTAAAAAGTAACGGAGATAGGGAACATCCTTGTCGGACTCCCTTTCTTATGTTCTTCAATTATTACTGTTGCTGTTTGGTTCCTGTACATGTTAGCAATTGTTCTTCTATCTCTGTATTTGAACCCTAACTTTTTTAAATTCTGAATATTTTATTCCAGTCTACGTTATCGAATGCCTTTTCTAGGTCTATAAACGCCAAGTATGTTGGTTTCTTTTACTTTAATCTTCCTTCTACTATTAATCTGAGGCCTAAAACTGCTTCCCTTGTCCCTATACTTTTTCTGAAACCAAATTGATCTTCTCCTAACACTTCTTCCACTCTCCTCTCAATTCTTCTGTATAGAATTTTAGTTGAGATTTTTGATGCACGACTAGTTAAACTAATTGTTCTGTATTCTTCACATTTATCTGCCCCTGCTTTCTTTGGTATCATGACTATAACACTTTTTTTGAAGTCTGACGGAAATTCCTCTTTTTCATAAATATTACACACCAGTTTGTATAATCTATCAATCGCTTCCTCACCTGCACTGCGCAGTAATTCTACAGGTATTCCGTCTATTCCAGGAGCCTTTCTGCCATTTAAATCTTTTAATGCTCTCTTAAATTCAGATCTCAGTATTGTTTCTCCCATTTCATCCTCCTCAACTCTCTTCTTCCTCTATAACACCATTTTCTCCGTATAACTCTTCAATATATTCCACCCATCTATCGACTTTACCTTTCGTATTATATATATATAAAGAATAAATATAAAAAGTTATCAATTTTAAATAAAATAATTATAATTTATCAAAATTCAAACTGTTATGCAATAAAAAAAAAAAAAAAGGTTATCATATACATCCATCATTAATCAAATAAATTAAACAAGTATCATCTTTATTGTTGTTTAACTCATTTTTATTTAGCCAAATACAAAGTACCAGTTTATTGGGCAATCTTAGATTTTCGTAGGATTGTTAATGCAAGACAGTAGCAACATTGCTGTCTCATCCTTCCTATAATGTAAATTGCCTTTATAGATTTTTTAATTTATTCCAATAATCAAGGTTCTTTATAAGTAAAAATAAACGTTGTCCACTAATTATTGCTACTTCCCTTGAATTTTAAACATCAATCTGTCGGTAATATATTCCCTTTTCAAAATCTCCAAAATGGGATAAAATAGTTTTGTTGACAGTATGGTGTATCTATAATATAGTGACTGATGGCAACATATGTGGGAGTAAAGGTAGTTTGACTAATGTCTGTGAACAGGATCTTCTTACCTTACCGAGTGTTATGTTCACAGGTGATTTTGTTGTCTACTGCAAAAATTAAATGAATTTACATAAAAACGTAACATAACATTCTTCTTTATACATTCTATTTAAAAAAATAAATTAAGATTTGAGGTCCATTACCACAGATATGGATTATATATAGGATCATTCACTTGAAAGGTAGACATAAAAATTAATTTTAACATACATATAAAACAGATTCTTGCACAGCAATAAGTTTGTGTTACACTAGGTCTGTTAGCAAGCAACTGATAATTGCTTTCAAAGCTCCATAACATTATTACTTGATAAAGGGAATATTAAAAACACTTGAATTCTGTATATCATATTTATTTAGCTTAGTTAAATCACAATCTGGTTAATTCCATATTATAGGAAATAAAACATTTTGGCCACTAGAACTGAATCTTAAACAATAAACGAGGAATTAATGTTTTTTTTCCCATCAATTATGCAACTTCAGAAACAACATTTTAAATGTTGAATGATGCATGAAACAAAGACAAAAACCTGGAATTTGTTAACTCTATACAATAGTTAAAAACACAATGTATTTGTAGTTATGAATAATTATTAGCATCTTAAGAATATGCACATTACTTATTAAGTAAACTTTACTTCAAGGTCTACTGCATGTCAACCGACCAAAAAAGTTAAACAATGAACTCTGAAGTAAAATATACATTGTATGTTAAAATGTACTGCTATTCCTTAATAATTATTTTCTTTAAAATAAGTCATAATTTAACTAATAATTAAAACATTTATTTTTTACAGCAAAATCTGGAATAGATCTACCATTATGTGTGCCTGTTCCACAGTTTCCTGTTTTAGAAATCTGTCTTATATTATATGATGTAAAATTAGATTTAACTACAGGTGCACATATTTGCTTAAGTGTTGAATTAAGAATTTCGAATCCATTGGTAAAAGTCACACTTACAAGCATTTCGTTTGGCTGTGTTAATTTAAATCGATCTCAAATAGAATTTGTGTCACCAGATAAAAAGAGACCAAGTTTCATTCAATTTCATGTAGGAAATACCCCTAAAATTGAATTTTTTAGTAATATTCCTGTAGGAGCAGTGTCAGGAAACAAGTCTGGTAAAAACCCACTGTTTTTTGGTAATTTGGGATCAGCAGATAAAATCATATCTGGTACAAATGTTCTTCATGATGGGAATGCTAAACTTGCCATCAGTAATTAATATTTCAAATGTAATGTAATAATTATGCATAAAATATTAAAATAGATTAATTTGAATGAAAATGCGTTTTCTTTCAAAAAAATACACATTTTACAATGTTAATCATATGTTTTTTAAGCGAGTTGTTAGCATTGTTGCCAGTCGCCTGTCTTTTTTTGTATTTAATGCAGTTTTATATACATGGTTTAAAAGTATTTACATTTTTAAAAAAATTGCCATCACCAGTATTTTTACACCAACAGATAAATTAGATGTTCTGATAGGAACATAAAAATGATTTATACAGATTATGTCATTATAAGAAAAATTATAAATATAGAAACAAATTACAAAATAAAAAAAAACGGATGTGTTTGAACTTCATATTAATTATTTAAAAACAAACATGAAATAATCTTCAGGTAAATACGTTAAAAAAATAATTATTAAAATAATTCAGTTCAGAAGCTGCTAGTGGAAATTACTTTGAGCATGTATTTACGTACACATTGAATGGGTTGCAGATAAATTGTGTTTTTTTAAGAAATTAATATTTAAAAATTCATCAAACGATTAATTTTGTTTCTGTAAAAGAAGATTCTTAAGTTTGGAAATTTGTAAAAAATGGCTACAGAATGCATAGTAAAATCCTTTTTCATAAGCTGAAGTATTGCGATGAGTTATATGAAAGCTTTTCTGTTTTCATATTACATGAATGCAATATTGAATGAAAGTTGTTGAACCAATAAATTCTAATTGATTAATAGATTTTGTTCAGCACTATCTTTTATTTATATATTCATTGCAGTTACTATTACATTTTTTAAATACAAAGCTTCCTTTCACCAAAGTTCTTTAATACCTCCATTCTGCTTTATACCTTCTAAACTGCTTTGTTCTAATCAATATTAACACTCAAAAAATAAAATGCAATGAAAATACAGATAACACGAGGAATTTGTGAAATCTACTTGAGTACTAAAACACATTTTTTCATATATAA
Organism: Lycorma delicatula; assembly: GCF_047948215.1. Lineage (NCBI taxonomy): Eukaryota > Metazoa > Arthropoda > Insecta > Hemiptera > Fulgoridae > Lycorma > Lycorma delicatula. The sequence continues at coordinate 126,480,128 of NC_134457.1, forward strand.
TTTGTAGAATCTCAAAAAAAAAAGACAAAATACCAAGGTTCCCATTTCTCCTTCACTTGTGTCTTCTTTTCTCCAACCTAACCTTTACAACTAGCTTTTCTTCCATCTGCCTCTAGTTCTTCTACCACTCTTGCAATCCTTTCTTATGATCATACCATGACATTCTTATTACTTCAACTCACCCTTAACACTTTCTTGCTTAATATCATCTTTTACATCTATGTTAATTAACTTACCTCTTCATATTTTCCTTATTGTTCTCATGATTTTCATTTAATGTATAAATTGTGTTCATTTCATGAATGCCTTGATGCTACTGAATTTCAAAATCTCTGCATAAGTCAGTTTCACAGCTATGGTTTAAAACTACAATTCAAAAGGATCCACGCCATAAATTTGATAATTTTATTATTCCTTTAAACTTACTGATCAACATCATGCATTATAATTTAGTTAGTTTTTTATCTTTCTCAGTTCTTGAGATTATAAATCAGAATGAGATATAGAAACTAAAAAAAAAAAAAAAAACTATCAATGAAAAAAATAGCCAAAATAATACATCCAAGGTAAAAAAAAAACAAAAATAAATAACTCAAGGTTAACTGTTGTAGGCATTCAATAGCTTAAATAAAAAAATTAAGTTATAAATTGTAAAACAATGCTTCTTCTAATTCTTCAGGAATTTCAACTTTGGTGTTTTTTTTTTAACGAATTAATAGAGATTAAGCTTTTGGAACAAAATAACTTAAAATTAATTAAATTATTCACTATCATTATTATGCAAAAATAATACTAATTACAAACAGAATATAAATAATAATTACCACCATGATGCAGCTGTTATCAAAAAGGCTGGAGCAAGCGACTACCTATAGTATTGGGCCACTAATAGTGACCATGCTGTCTTAACACAAAAAAAGCTTTAAATCTGTAATTATTTATAATTAACAAATGAAGTGGCTGCAATTTATCATTCAAAGTTTAATCAGTACCGCTGTACAAAGAAATAAGTTTAATTTTTCAAGAAATGGTCAAAAACAAAGCTGCAGTATGTTAAAATAAGAATTTGAAATTCTATGCAGTTATTTACTTAAAACATCATTTATGATCTGATAAAGTTTCCAGTCCATTGAATAATTTTTAAACTGACTTAACCAGTTTTTATAATACACATTTTGTTAATGAATATTTCACATAAACTGATATGGCAGAATTATTGTAGTTTTGATTATAATGTTTTAAACTGCTTGTAATGAAAACAAAAACTGAATTTCAAGTGGCAACTTGTTCAGTATTAGAATGCATTATTTATTATTATTATATGACCTTTCTCAAAATGTGCCAAGCACTTTCAAATATATGTATATATATATATATAAATATGTTTGTATCAAATATTTCATAATTTGATACAAACATAATGCATACTAATGTATACATTTCAAGGAAACCACAAAAAAGTGATTGTAAGGTTGAAGTTATCATAAAGTCACAACTCTCAAGGACTTTTGCGTATATGATATAGGTTGAAAAGAAACATCGGCCTGATTTAGACAGGAATTTCATTCTTTACCAGTGTTTTGATAAAGCTCTCTAATTGATGTAATCTATTCTCATAGAGATTGCTGTTGCTTAATTCTGAAATGCATTCCTGCAAGAGATCCTTTTTAAAAATATTGCAATGAAGACAAACTTTTTCGAAGTAACTTATGGTTAAATTCCCATTCCATAAAATTCAGGAAGTCACACAAACAACAGTTAAAGCGTAATGGTTCTGTTAAAAACGATGAAATATTTGACTCTTGATAAAGTACATTTTACAGTGCTGACCACACCGTAGTGGTATCTTAAGAAAGTTACTTGGAATATACATACTGTTGCTCATACTACATATTACTTTGTGAACAAAAATCTTTATGAACTTTGTATAATCTAAAATTAACTGTGTGTACTTTCTTACTGTCCTGTCTTACTTACTTGAAGATAATGCAAATACAGCAAAAATGAATGATGATTATTGCAAATATAATTTAAACAGTTTATTCACATCTAAAATCAATTATACATCAAAATAATTTATTGAATTGAATTTATTTAATTGAGAACTAAGGTTCTCAATTAAACATAAAATCACTACCTATAATAATAAAATTATTGTTATATCAAAAAAAAAAAAAAGCTGAACAACACAATTGTAGAACTTTCCCGCCACATGGCTTTTTTGCTCAGCTTACAAACACAACTTAATTTAAAATATTTTATATTTTATTTAAATATAATATTTTTTGTTTAATTCAATGATTCTAACTGAAGTGCGTGCGCATACAGTATTTTTTTCGCACGGGAGTGGTGGCACTAGTGGACACTTTAAATAAATTTTTACAGTTTAGATTTTATTCATTTATTTAATTCTACTGCTTACCTGTGACATCACACATAGCAGAAGTCCGGTGCTAGTAATAGTGGGATGTGGCTGGCTTAAGACACCACTTTGATGGGTAACAAATTTGTGGATTCAATGAAATTCTAATAGAAAAAACTGCAATGAAAAAGACCTACTGTCTTGCCATCTGCAATGTTTCAAAATTATTACTATTTTTTGGAATAGGGGTGTGATTTGGTAAAATATTTTTTACACAAAAGATGTTTTTATATAATTTTTCATAAAAATATTAAAAAAATGCAATGAAAACCACTCCTTGTACTGCCTTATATAACTCTTTAAAATTAAAACCATTTTTAGGGGTGGGGGTGAAATTTAGAGAAAACCTTTTTTCAAAAGTTGTTTAGTTTAATATTCACAAAATTATTAAAAAAAAGTGCGAGGTTATTTTTTTTTCAAGGTCCGATCGGTCACGAAATTAAAACCAGTGAAAATAAAAAATTTGTTATTTGTAACAAGTACTTAAATAGTTACGCTATTTCTCTACATAGTCTCCACTCCAATTTAGACATTTATCGTAGCGTGGTAGCAACTTTCCAATACCCTCGTCATAGAACAGAGCCGCCTGTGTTTTCAGCCATGTTTCTATGCTGGTCTGCAGCTTGATATCTGTGCCAAAATGTTGTCCTGCTAGTCAGCGTTTCATGTGAGCAGAGGTGAAAATCAGATTGAACCAAGTCCGGGCTGTATGGTGGGTGATCAAACACTTTCCAACAAAAACGCTGCAGGAGCTTCAGCTTCTTTGTTACAGCTGCAGTGTGCGACCGAGCATTGTCGTGTAGAAAGACAATGTTCCTCTCCGCTTATTCTGAATTGCCCTTCGTAGACGTTTCACGCAGAATGAGGCTGCAGTGATGGTCGTGCCACGTTCCATGAATTCCACTATGATAACTCCATTCTGGTCCCAGAACACAGTAGCCATACACCTTCTGTTGGAGAAGGTTTGCTTGAACTTCTTTGGTTTACTGGGAGAATGAGAATGCATCTACTGTTTGGATTGCACTTTTGATAGATGCTATTGTTATAGACATGTTTACATGCTAGGTGTGTGTTCAGAACTAAACGAAGTGACGCAGCATGATTGAAGGCCATACTAGAGACGCTGCGCAACACGTATGCTCAAAGGTTCATATGATTTTTGTGCGGGTTCTTATTTTGCGACCGATCGGACCTTGAAAAAAAAATAACCCTCGTATAATTTTAATTATGCAAAATCTGGAGACGATTTTGTTTTCCCCCGCTCCCCCACCACTGACCTTTCAAATTTAAATTTAATAACATTAATGCCCTTACTCTATAGAAATATTATAGCCAAGTTTGGTGAAAATCAGTCAAGTAGTTCTGGAGATATAAGGTGATTTACATGTCAATGTATTATATAAACATATTTTATTATAACGTAAAAAGCTTTGAATCTATAATAATTGTTTACAATTAACAAATGAAGAAGCTGTAATTTATCATTTGTAGTTTAATCACAACTGCTGTACAAAGGAATAAGTTTAGTTTTTCTAGAAATGATCAACAACAATAAACTGCAGTATGTTAAGAAAAAAAAATGAGTTAAAAACTACAAAAAACAATTACAGTTATAATAAAAACGAACTAAATTTAAATCATCACTTATATACACAAGACTAAAAATAAAACACAACCTCTAATTAAAAACATAAAAGATATAAAAAACAAGAGATTCAATTAAATAAAATAAAATTTATAGCAAAAGAATTAAAAAAAAATCATATTCATATAAAAAAAAAACAAAAAAACAGCCTATCCTCAAAAAGATCTTTGATATCACAAATCAAAATTTTTAATTAAAATAAATAAGCAAAACAAAAAAAAGAAATCAAATATCATATAAAAAATTGGGAAACAATGAAGAAGTAATACATAAAATTCACGAACACAACTAATTAAAATCAAATCACTTTAATATAAACCATGCTGAGTTAAAGAAAAAATTATGATTCTATAATGTATAATGTTATGATTCATGTATTAAGATTTTAAATTTATTTTACCAAACTTTATTTAAAAACTAAAATCACTAAGCGATTCTTATAGAGAATGAATTCAACCCTAAAATTAATTTATAAATAGTTGAAGAGAAAAATGCATTTTATGTTTTTAAAAAGAAATTGAAAATTACTCATTTTCTGTTTTTCAATCAAAAGTAGCAGATAAAATGTTTTTTTTTCCAAGAAAATGTAGCTCTCTGCATTTTCATGTAACAAAGATGGAGATGCCATCCTTGGTAAAATATTCCGAAGGTAATCTAGTCCCCCGTTCAGATCTTCAAGTTGGAGCATGGAATGTCTGAAAAAGGTTAGAAAATTTAATGAGGGAAATGGATAGGTTAAATGTAGATGTAGTAGGAATTAATGAGATTTGGTGGGAAGAGAAAAATGATTTTTAGTCAGGTGATTTTAGAATAATTAACTCAGCGTCAAATAAAGGGCAGGCAGGAGTAGGTTTTGTAACGAACAAGAAGATAGAAAAGAGAGTAGAGTATTTTAAAACGCTCAGCAATAGAATCATTGTAATAAGGATAAAATCAAAACCTAAACAGACGATTGTTAACATTTATATGCCTACAAGTACCGTGATGGTGATGATGAGATAAGAGTATACAAAGAAATTGACAAAGCAATTAAACACATAAAAAGAGATGAAAATTTAATAATATTTGGAGATTGGAATGCAAATATCAGAAAAGGCAAGGAAGGAAATATTGTGGGTGAATACGGGCTGGGCAAATGGAATGAAAGAGGGGACGGATTTATTGAGTTCTGTATGAAGTACAATTTAGTAATTGCAGATACCAAATTTAAAAATCATAATTAAAGAATATACATATGAAAAAAGCCAAGTGATACTGCAAGATATCAGAGAGATTATATCATGGTTAAACCGATTTAGAAATCAACTTCTTGACTAAAAAGCATATCCTGGAGCAGACATTGATAGTGACCATAATTTAGTGATAATGAAATGTAGGCTGGGGTTTAAAAAGCTGAAGAAAAGGTGTTACGTGAATCAGTGGAATTTAGAGAAGCTTGAGGAAGAGATGGTAAAGAAAATTTTGAGGAGGACATCGCAAGAGGTCTGAATAAAGTAGAAAATATAGAAGAATGGGTGAATGTTAAAAAGGAAATTCTTAAATTAGTGGAAGTGAACTTTGGTGGAACAAAGAAAACTGGTAGGATATTTTGCAGCTGATGGTTAAATGTAGAAAGTACAAGAATGCTATTGATGAAGGTAAAAGGAATTTTCAATAATTAAGAAATATTATAATAGAAAGTGCAAATTAGGGAAAGAAGAGTGGAATAAAGGAAAGTGTTCAGAAGTGGAAAGAGAAATGATCATTGGTAAAATTGATGGAGCATATGGGACGATAAGAAGAATGTGATACATAAATTAAAATCTAATGTGTTAAATAAAGATGGTACACCAATTTATAATAAGAAAGAAAAGGTCAACAGGTGGGTGGAAGAGTTATGTGGAGGAAATGAATTAGAAACTGGTGTTATAGAGGAAGTCGAAGAGAATGAAAAGGGAGATACAATACTGACATCTGAATTTAACAGAGTATTAAAAGATCTGAATGGCTAGACAGGATACCTGCAGAATTACTGCGCAGTGCAGGTGAGGAAGCATATAGATAGATTATACAAACTGGTGTGTAATATTTATAAAAAAGGGGAAGTTCCATCAGATTTCAAAAAAAGTGTTACTGCCATGATACCAATAAAAGCAAGAGCAGATAACCATGAATGCAGAACAATTAGCTTAATTATTCATGCACCAAAAATCGTAACTAGAATTCTGTACAGAAGAAGTGTTAGAATACCAATTTGGTTCCAGGAAAAGTATAGGGAAAGGGAAGCAATTGTAGCGCTCAGTTTAATACTAGAAAGAAGATAAAGAAAAACAAACCAACATATATAGCATTTATAGACTTAGAAAAGGTATTTTATAATGTAGACTGGAATAAAATGTTCAGCATTTAAAAAAATTTAGGGTTCAAGTACAGAGACAGAAGAACAATTGCAAACATTTACAGGAACCAAAGTGCAACAGTAGTAATATAATAATAATAAGAAAGAAATAAGAATAAGAATAATAAAAAACGGACTCTGACAAGGGTGTTCCCTATCCTCGATACTTTTTAATATTTACATAAAACTAGCAGTTAATGAACAATTTAGATCCAGAGTAATAGTGCAAGGTGAAAAGATAAAGATGCTACGATTTGCTGATGATATAGTAATTCTAGCAGAGTAAAAAAGATTTAGGAGAAACAATGAATGACATGGAAGAAGTCCTACGCAAAAACTACCACATGAAAATAAATAAGAACAAAATGAAAGTAATGAAATATAGTAGAAATAATGTAGATAAGACACAATATAAAAATAGGAAGAGAAAAAATTATGGAGGTAGAAGAATTTTGTTATTTGGAAAGTATTACTAAAGATGGACAAAGCAGGATTGATATAAAATGCTGAATAGCACAAGTGAAACGAGCTTTCAGTCAGAAATATAACTTGCTTATATCAAAAATTAATTTAAACTTCAGGAAAACATTTTTGAAAGTATATGTTTGGAGCATAGCTTTATATGGAAGTGAAACTTGGACAATCAGAGTACCTGAGAAGAATAGATTAGAAGCTTTTGAAATGTGGTGCCGTAGGAGAATGTTAAAAATCAGATGGATGAATAAAGTGACAAATGAAGAGGTGTTGCGGGGAAATTGATGAAGAAAGAAGCATTTGGAAAAATATAATTAAAAGAATTTTGTTATTTGGAAAGTATTACTAAAGATGGACAAAGCAGGATTGATATAAAATGCTGAATAGCACAAGTGAAACGAGCTTTCAGTCAGAAATATAACTTGCTTATATCAAAAATTAATTTAAACTTCAGGAAAACATTTTTGAAAGTATATGTTTGGAGCATAGCTTTATATGGAAGTGAAACTTGGACAATCAGAGTACCTGAGAAGAATAGATTAGAAGCTTTTGAAATGTGGTGCCGTAGGAGAATGTTAAAAATCAGATGGATGAATAAAGTGACAAATGAAGAGGTGTTGCGGGGAAATTGATGAAGAAAGAAGCATTTGGAAAAATATAATTAAAAGAAGAGACAGACTTATAGGTCACGTATTAAGGCATCCTGGAATAGTCGTTTTGATATTGGAGGGACAGGTAGATGGGAAAAAATTTACAGGCAAGCAACATTTGGAATATGTAAAACAAATTATCAGGGATGTATAATGAAATGAAACGATTTGCACTAGATAGGGAATCATGGAGAGATGCATCAAAACAGCCAAATGACTAAATATAAAAAAAACCTCTCTTAAGAAATAATTTTTGATTCTCTGCCAGACTGACGGTTGAAATGGAAATAAAAAAACGTTTGAATTTACATGTCTGAAAAGTCATTTTGTTATGTATGTTTACACAGCTGCATTATGAAGTAAGGTGTACTCGTATGCATCATGTAATACAGGTGAGCAACATAAAACCGAACCTGTAATGTAACCGCTGCAGAATCTGTAACTACATTGGAATGAAATTTTATGAATGATACAGATAAATTACATATGTACATGGTTGAATTAAAATGTACACGTGTAATTTAAATGTTGCAAAAGCTGTTCAAAATGACCACATGAAATTTTATGAATGATAAAGATAAATTACATACGTACATGGTTGAATTAAAATGTACATGTGTAATTTAAATGTTGCAAAAGCTGTTCAAAATGACCACTCCGGGCATCGATGCACTTTTGTGCTTGAATGATCATATTGAGAGTTCCCTGATGCAAAACGTTACTGTCAATTGCGTTATTTCTCGTTAACTGTTTACCTCCAATTCATCAATATTGTGGGGACTAATGCATAAACTCTCCCCTTTAAGTAGCCCCAAAGAAAAAATTGCAAGTAGACAACTCTGGGGAACATGGATCCCACCATCCTCTGCTGACAGCTCATTGTCTGTCTCCTTCAGTTGTGCAGTATGGTTTCAATTTTAATTCATGAAGAATTTTACAAGATGTGTATTTAACACCAGACTGTTGGGATAACTTGCATAGTGATTTTTTTGGATTGTAGTAATTCTCCTTTCAATTGGAAATGGCCTGTGGTGGTGTCCTAATGGAAGGTTGCCTATTTTGTTTTGCATTTGAAACCATTTTTTAATTAAATTGTGTATGCTACTCTTCGCTGGGAAAAATCATTCAACATTTTTTCTAGAATACTTGATCTGATTCTTCAAACAATCCATAATGAATAGGCCTCAACTATAGCTATCCTCTCCTGGATTGAATAAGGCAATTTACATAAACACAACTGTACTGCAACAAAACGTATACTACACTGATATGTAACCACCTGACAAACAGCAGCAACAATCAGTAGTAACTTATATCCACTAGTTGTGCTAGTTATGCGAGTCTTTCATAGCGTTGGGTAGCAGTTTCATTATGAGTTCGGTTTTATGTTGTCACCCCTGAACTTTGTTCTGCTGTTGTGACTGATGAGTCTATCATTTTTACGATGCATTAACTGAAATGATTTAATATGTTTATGAATTGTGCAATGGAATTCATATAACATATTATCTAATTAACTACTCAGGTAGTTTAATTTATATATCTTTAAATTTTTATTGATTCTCTGTTAATTTTATAAAAATTTTTTTTGTCAACCTGAATACTCCATAGATGACTGACTATCAATAGTACAGTGAACTTGATTACAGAGAATGAAGAATTTATAATGCACATATTAATACTTTCTGTTCTGCCTTTTCAAAAGGCATTACTAAACCTTATTTCATATTAAAAATAAATATAGAGTACAAAATGAGAGTAATATCAGTGTTTTTTCATCAGTACAAGATAAGTGTAATAGATACTACGGAAAAAGTCTGCACAGTGTTCCAGGAGGGGAAAATGGATGAAATTCATTAAAAATGCTCAATAGCGTATAAAGATTAACAGATGATTGTAAGGTGTGACGTCTCTTCTTGGTTTTCCAGTGGATGTTTACTGTATTGTTTATAGTATGGTTGAATTGTGGCTTCTATATTAAACAACATGATAAATTATTATTGTAAACAAAATAGCAGTTCAGCTTAATCCCTTTAAAGCATATTGCAAGTTACAAGCCAACATTGCTATCTTATTAGATAGCAATGTGGGCTTGGGTAGAAAGGGAACACAGATGCACAGTAATTAAAAATTCTTAAATAGAATCATTGTAACTAATAAGCAAAAAAAATTATTTCACAATCACACTGTGCACACCTAATAAATTACGTATATGGACCATGTTACTACCAATGTCATCTACAATTTCTCAGACCACCAGCTGTTGATTTTCTGTAATTAAACTGCAGATGTTAATGAATCTGGATTTTGGACTACTGATACTCTACCAGGCTGGCTATCTCAATTGAAGTTCAGCCATTTTGAGAACAGTTATAATACTTAAAATAAAAATAAAACAAACATCTATGCTATTAGACTAGCACACACAATGACCACTAGACAAAATGTGATATGCTCTCAAGTTACAAAAAAAAAAGCTCTACACTAGGTCCAAGAGCTGCACTCTACCAAGTTTTACTGCTTACATTCAAATATTTTTTGAACAGATCTCATAGATACTATTACTCTGCCAGAGAGGTCAATGAGAATTTGTAACAACTTAAACATTACAAGCAGTTTACGATATTCTTATTTTCTCAGTCAAACGTCACCTTGGTTATAAATTTGTAACAAACTACAGCCTGTAAAGAAAATTAAATAAATATTTGTTTCATTGTATGTACTGTACAATTAAACCATTATGATTAAACAAAATTAATAAAATAAAAATGATTATGATTAAAGTAATGCATTGTTCAGGGATAATCAAGAAAAATCATATTAATACTAGTAATAATAAACTTTATTTTCCAGAGAGAGTAAAAAAAAATTGTCACAATCTACTGCTATTTAAAACAAACACACACACACACACACCCACAAACACTACTGTCACTCCCTCAAAAACATTTTAATTATTATTATGCATAAGATACAGTAACAAATATCAAATACGGTATATGTTATCCTAATAATAACAATAATATATAATATTAAAGTTATTACAAAAATACTTTTTAACATTTTTCCTTCACAGCTTCATCAATCTCATTCACATATGACAAAAATTTCCTCCATTGAGAAGCAGACAAAGAGATTCCTGTAACAATAAAACCAAAATCATACTTAATTAAAAAAAAAAAAAAAATACACTAATGTAGGATGTATTATATTAATTTAATTTGTCCAAAGAAAATGGAGCTTCACAGACAATTGGATAAATAATTATTCATTATATTTCAACTAACAGATTTGAATTTTCCAAAATTGTGTAAAGCAATGTTATGTGCACATCACCAGATAATACAAAAGACAGTTTATACTTTAAATAAAAGGTTTGTCAGGGAATTGGGAAAATTAACAACTTCTGTATTTAAACGTTTTTATTTTAACATGAATGTTTATAAAGTTATCTGTTAAGTAAAATATGCCATTTTATTTTTTTTAAACAACACTTGACATGTTGGTACCCTTACGATCTATGCACTCTTGTAGTCTTAGTAAAAAATTCATGCGAGCAACCAAATCAGCATCTTTTAATTCCTAACCAATCTGGATTATTCAAAATTGTTCTAAATTATAGGGTTGAAAACTTCTTAAGATTCAATGGTTCACTAATATTCAGTGCTAATGCATGTTTAATTGAAGAACATTTTGGAGTGCATGTTGGGGTAGTTCAAACTCTATCAATGTTTCTGGGTTATAAACTTTATAATGCTTCTTTATGTTTTAAATTTACTGTACACTCAGTTTCCTCAAACTTTTTAATCCACAATAAGTTAATTGCATGAACAGACAGTACTTGCCTATGACGCAGTGTATTAAAATGATTATGAAATTAAACTTTGTATAATATTGCAGTCATCATTTTTATAACAAGTTAACACAGAAAGCATGGTAACACCTGTCCACAGTTTACTAAATGGCATTAAATGAGTAAGTTCAGCACCCTCACCCAATGTCAATTGATTAACCAAGTTTTTATATTTTCCTACTTCACTGAGATGCTCTTTTACTTTGTAAATTCAATAATACTTTAAAGTTTTTACAACTGAAAAAAGGCTTTTAACAGTAGCAGAAGTAAATCAGGACCATTCATTATAATCATTCCCTCCAGTTATATTTTTTATTTAGTTGGATTTTCCAAATGGACCTCTAAGAAGTCTTTAAAAATAATTAAAAAAGCAATTTCTTAGGTCATAACTGAAAAACAGAACCATCACAATAAAAATAGAATTAAAAATATAGAAGCTATATATATATATATTTTTTTTCTAATCTGTTTTATTTAATTTATGCTGCATTTAAATAATGTAACAAAGCAATCAAATTTTTTCACTTCAGGGAAGACACCCTGAAACCAGTAAGGTAAGGTAGTGAGAGAATCAAATACTATTTAACTAGTACAAATTTAAGACTACTTGGAAGTAGTTTTATTTATAAATTAGGAGATTATTTAGAAGGTGGAAGGTATCCTTGAACTCCTTTTTATATACAAATTTATTAATTCATAGACATTTTTGAAACAGCAGGTTCCAGTTTTCCTAATTTTAAAAAATATACTTTTTTGTTAGATATTACATCATAAAAGTATATTTATTATATTAAAAAATCAACAATAATATTTAATGAAGAAGTAGGAAATTTTGAATAAAATATAGAAATTTTTTTATAACAAACGCATATCCAGGAATTTAATGTTTAGAGAAAGAGAACACTGAATGGCAAAAGTTATATTATGACAAATTTCTTCAACATTTTAAATTTTTTCATTATTTTTTAAACCCTTTCCTGTATAACTCCTGGACTACCTACATTAAATGTTAATCATAATAAAAGAAAAACATTTTCTTTTTTATCAAAATTTGGTTCTATAGTTAATTCTTTTCTGAGTGCAACCTGTCAAAGGAGAAATATTGGTGTTCTTATTCTCCACAAAATAAGAAGCAGTTTTCTATTTTTAAACATAAACTTCATTTTTGCTATCTAAGCAAGTCAATTAAATTAAAATGTTAATAGTTTTTGTTGTTGTAAGCAGTAAAATAAAATGCTTCCATTAAGGGATACTAGAATCTAACAAGACCAGGTGATTAGCTTACAACAGAGTTTATTCACATCTTTTTGCAGTGTAGTAGGAGAGGGTCCCTGTTTTAAATCCAAAATGGCACCTTCCAAATTGGACCCATTTAGGAGTAAACTCCACTTAAAGATTTTTTAATGGGATTATTCCAGTCTCAGAATCAAGATGTATTAAGTTTGAGTCTCTAACTTTTGTAAAGTTTACTCTTTTGTAAACTCTAAAGTTTGTCTTTTTTTAACTTTTAAATTTTGTCACATATACACTAATATTTATATAAATGTATGAAAATACTATGAATTTCATATTTGCAGATTATTATATTTAAATATAAAAATCTTTATAAACATGTGGAGATGCAGGTCATATGGGAATGAAGAATTAAGAAATAGCCCCCTAGACAATAAACAGAATTTGTTTTATAAAAATTGAAAAAATTAAAATAGATTTATTTTAATTTTCGGTATGCCCATTATAAAAAAAATGTGTAGCAGGTAAACTGAAAATAAAAATTTATTTGAAATCAATAGGAGGCATTTTTTAAAGTATGGTCCATTTTGAGTTTTAAGTCTGTATGTGAATGTATGTGAAGTAAACAGATGGTGCTTGTATATTTTGGTTATTTGAATCAATAGTTAGCCGTTAGCAACAATGGTTTAGCCATTTTTTTATTAGTTGTTTACATTCATCCATTTATAATGAATGCTACAGTTCGTGATCCAGCCAAGTGTGAAGTAGGAGTAATCTGATTTTTGCTGGCAAAAAACAATTCTGTAACTGAAATTCAGATGTAAATTTGTGACATTTATGAGCTGAATTGTATCAATGAGCTCATTGAGTTTGTTCATATTTCAAGCATAATGTTATATTTCTAAAAATTCTATTTTAAGAAGGAATTTTTGATAACTAATGAATCATGCTGCTATTAATTTAACTTTTATGTTTTAAAAAAATATCATCCGTCAACATATTAAGAAATCCATATAACAAAATAATTTATAATAAAATAAAATACAAATAAATTCACAAATTTAAATAAACCAATTCAATTTAATTTAAATTTAAGTCAGAATTTACAATGGTTACATATTTTTTTAACTGGTTTAGTATGACAGCTAAATGGGTCAGAGCAACTTTTCCCATTAATATGAAAATATTTACCTAAATATTAGGTTTTATGAAAAGTACAGATATTTTTTATTTCAGTACATTCACTTTTTAAAGATATCAATGCTATTTGCTGTTCAGTAAACTCTAAAATATCGTAAAATACTGAAGATCTATTGTAAGTCAATTTGTGACATACTGTTGCAGTGTGAATGCCAATTGAACACTCCATAATCTGTTTTTTGTAAAATGTAAGGGTTCTTACAATAACAATACAGTTAGTATAAATTATAAAACTACCAATGGCAACTCACTTTATCTTATTCCAGTTTCACTACAGCTAAAATAAAAATTTCTTTAATAAACAAAATTAAAAATAAAAGATATCACATAAAAGAGAAGTTCACTGCTAATAAAATTACTTTATAAACAAGTGTACATTACCTAACCACCACATTAACATTAGCAACAATACAACATATCACATTAAAATAAAAACAGTAACTGAGCCTTCTACAATGTTTACATTTAGGATTACGCAAACATTCATGTCCATGCATGTCTATTCACTTTTGTGTTTAAACATGAGTTTGTGTGTACGAGTCATACTTAAAGTAGTAAACTATCTAGAATATTGACTAACTCATTATAGAAATATAATCTGTTTAGTAGACCTACATTATTATCTGAAAAAAATATGCTGTGAATTTTTTGGACACATTGTTCATGGTTAGAAGGAAAGATGTTTTTAGCAGTTTTGATGACTTCATTACATGTCAACCCCTTTGAGTAACAAAATAAATTTTAAATGGTTTTAAAGTATATAAAATGTACTTACTGCTGTAAAAATTTCAGATTTTTGTCACCTGTCCCACGTATGGTTTTAGGGCTCCAAAAATGAGTAACTCAAAATCTTAGGATTTTGTGCCACTTTTTTAATTAAGGACACTTGGTATCAGTCCAATTTTGTTTATAAGTACTACTAGTACCTAAAAGGTAAAAAAAGGCCTGTTAGCCTAGCTTTTCATTATTTATTTTGGGCCAAAAATTAGAAAAAAAAAAATGAATTTTGAGTACACAGATGAAGTTCCATCTTTACTCTTTCCAAAACGTCCTTTTTTACCTTTGTATGATGTAAAATAAGAATGCTACAGCTTATGGAAAAAGTGACGAAAGTGGCTGTTTTTACCTGTTGGAAAATAGTCTATTAATCAAGAAACATTTTTTTTTAAATATAAAAAAATATTTTTTGACCACTACAAGGTGGGCAGTTATATACCAAATATCATCAAAATCGTGATGCAATAAAATTTTTGAAAATTTGTTGAATTAAATTAATGGAATACCCTCAGGAAATGAACCATTTGGAAGCTGCCATCTTGGATGCAAAATAGGGGTTCCTTCTTTCTACCTGCAAAAGGGTATAGACTCCATTGCAAACTGACCACCTGCTTTTGTAAGTTAGTTTGCATAACCTCGAAGTAAAACTTTATTTTAAAACATAAAATATGTGTCGACCCTGTACACAATATTTATGAACACATTGGTTAATGGTAATGAAATATGTAGTGCATACCATTTAACATCTGCTTAAAAATTGTTAAGGTAAGAAGTGACAGATAGACTGACAAGACTGGATTAACCTATTAGTTTTAATTTTGTTAAGATTACTCAATATAACATAAATATAGTAAAATTCAAATTTCATGATCTTGAATAAAATATTGTCAGGTAAGTTTACCTTTCTTTCCTGGTTTAAGTTCCCCATCTGCATCGTAATATTCTCGAATGTCAACCATAACCTTTCCTTTAAATTCTCTAACTTTTACAAATCTTCTACTTTCCAGTTGCCAAGTTGGAACTCCACCTTCATCTGTTCTCCCACCTGATTTTGATTTCTTTGGTGGTGGATTCTTCTGTTTGAAAAAAACAACAAAACAGAAACACAATAATTAAAAGTAATATTGGATTAGACCTAAAAATATTGACCTAATAATTTTTACAATCAAACTTCTTCAGCAGATCATTTCATGTAATTTAAATTGCGGTAAAATAAAGTAAAAATTACTTAGAAATTGTTGAATATATGTGTAAATTCTGCAGTGCTAAAAACTTAACAACCTTTAAATTTATTAATGGCACCCACAATTAACAGATGCTGTAGCTCTGATAATTATCCTGTTACAAAAAAGTAGGTGGGGGAGATTTCAACTGCAGTTATTTTTTAGAAGATAATTCAATACTCAAGCTCAATGCTTGTGCATATTATATAATCAAAATTCTACAGCATATGAAAGTGAGATTCTATAATTCTATCAAGAAGGTTGGCAAGACCTATACATATCATATATGTAATTAATTATACATATCACAATTTATTTGTTAGCAATGCTGTTTTCAATTATACTTTATACTTAAGATTTTGTTTGTTACAGTTCGTTTAGTCCTGCAGTAATTTTAATTTTTGATTTGGTCAAACATTTCATTTTTAATATAAAAATCTATATGATGTAAGAACCAATAACTGTTTCTGGCTGCAAATTTACAATTTTGTTTTGATCTTTTCTGTTAGCAGCCCTTTTTAAATCATTGTAAGTGTACTACCCTATATCTTTTGGTTAAAATTCGTTGAAATTTTTATCATACCAAAGTTCAACTATATAAAAACCAGTTTGATTTATTAATTAATTTTAACTATATATATATATATATATTTTTTTTACCTCAATTAAATCTACTGCATTTTTACATTTACTTTCATTATTTCTTTATTTAAATATCTATTAAGCAAATTATTAATTTTTTATTTAGAAAAAATAACTGCACTAATACTATATTTTGGTACGTTCAATTTTTTGAGGTTTGAACTTTACAGTATTGTGTATCTATAATCAAAAAGACCCTACACAGTATATTGTGACATAAGTTCAATCACTTATTTATTAATTTGTTGCCTTTTGGAGTGTCTACTGCTGAGAAATCTACTTCGAGAATTTCTGATGAAATACTTTAAAGATACCTTGAAAATATGTAGGGCAGCGATTCTCAACCATTTTATAGCTCCACGACCTCCAAAATGCAAAAAAATATATATAATGAATATCTTGTGACCCCAAAACCCCAACCCAATGAAACCTAGTTAAAACTATTTAGCTACTTGATGCCAGGTATGAACATGCGTGCATGGATGAAGTATACAATCAGGAGCAATTTACAGGTTCCAACTTGATGTGTATGTGCTCCTTGTAATTTGGTCTGCTTGCATAATATTCACTGTGAGAGTGTCATGTTCGAACATGCATATGATACATTTGAACACGTTGTGTTCGGAGCAGTGTAAGAGGCATAAGGGGTTGTAGAACGTTAGTTGAATTTTGAATGCGAAGTGTGTGTCTGGTGCCTCTATTAGAGTTTTTAAAGTGTAATTTCACTGAAAATAATAATAATTGAGACCTGGTTTTTTTAGTGTGCAATCAAACAGTGCAACTGTTTTTTTTTCGATTGGCTTCTTATGCAAAACATACAAATTTGTGAAAAAATGAAGTGAGTCATGTATGCAGCAGAGTCTTGCAATTGATATGGTGTGTTTTAATAGGTGTAGGAGGTAGGTAAATTATGAAATGAAATAGGCAAAAAGAAAAAAAATCTAACTTCTTTCAAAGAGAAATCAGAAGGTTATTGCAGGGGAAAGTATTAACTTGGTTGCTGGAATTACAAGATAAATTAATAATATTTTTCCAGGATAACGGAACGCAAAAGTCATTCTCACTGGTTTTACAGAATAAGTATATGTTACTGTTGGCTTACTTAACTGATGTACTTTTGCATTTTAAATAACTTGGAATGTGAATTTACAAGAATGTGATAAAAACATTTTAATAATGACAAACACAGTTCATGCTTTCATCAAGAAGCTTGATATCTGGATTATTCTTAACCTCACTTCCAATTATATTGAGAACAATTTGGTTGAAGAATCCAGTTACTTAGATACCTCAATTTGGATGGCATGAAGATACATTTAAATAAGCTAAAAATCAGTTGGCGGATCATTTCCTGGAAGTTAAAAATGATTTCTTAAAGAAATGGATACAGAGTCTATTTAGTGAAAACACTGTTGCATCTACTAAGTTACCAGTTGAGATTCACAACCAGCTCATTGAAATGTCTGCTGATAAAATGTTACAACTACAATTCACATCTGAAGATTTAGATACGTTTTTGGCTTGCTCATTCAAGTGAATATGAAAATTTAGTCATAGAAGCATTGAAAATATTAATCCCTTTTGCACATTTTACCTCTGCGAAAAGGGATTTTCGTCTATGGTTACGCTAAAAACTAAATATAGGAATCATCTTTTATTATTTGAAAACAATTTGCTTTTGTGTATTTCTAACATACATCCACATATAGAGAAACTTTTATAACATATAGAGAAATGAAAAACAAATGCAACCATCTCAAGTTTATTTTTTTTTTTACATGTGTACTTATAGATTTAAGTAAAATATTTATAATAAATGATTTTTTCCTCATAAAATGATTTCATTATTGTTTACGTGTAAAGTTGTAGGCTAATTTCACAACTCCTCATTTGTATCACTATGACCCCAAGGTTGAAAAAAATGATTTAAAGTATAATTTAATATGTTTAATACTGTAAAGCACAACTAATTGTTTAACTACATATTCAAATACCACTATTCCTTTTTATATATTTTACACCGCAAACATGCAAGTTCAAAAATAATTTTGTTTATAAAATAAAGCCACACTTTTATTTCTTCCAATAAGAAAGTAAAATTTTAAAGACTGCTGTATATAAAGACACAGAAATAAGGGATAGAAGGTGACAAAATTTGTTTTCTAAAATTTCTCATACCTGAAAAATACGCAAGGGTCACACAATAAATGAAATCATGGTGTAAATAAATAGACTGGCTAATACAATGGGCATCATCCTTTAATAAAAACTTTAACACACACACGTGCGTGCGTACACACACAATGTGTCATGACCTTTTTGCTGGGACTTTGATTAACTATTATTCTACTTTAGAAAATAATGGAAAAAATCATACATACATATGTCCTCAAGCGTTTGTTTGCGAGTTATAGCTAATGAAAATTTTGTTCGGGTTTCAACTACCTCATTGAAATAAGGTCATACTGAAATTTTAGGACATTAATTATGGGGCAGAATTAGTGATTTCATATGGATTTAACCTGAAAAATTGAATAAAATAGGTCCCAGAACCATATCTACAGTAGTTTTAGAAATCTGGGAGTAAAAACCAATAAATTGTAGAAAAAATTTTTTTTTATGTTTGATGTACATAACTTTGTTAAACGGGTAATAAAACTTTAAACAAAACTTGTAGAGAATTTAATTCTGAACAAAATGTAGCAAGATAAGTTGAATAAAACAAAGAAAAGTTAAGAGAAAAATTCTATGTATTTATATTTTCAAACAGCATTGTTTACCTCAACCTCAGATTTCACTGGAGTAGCTGAAATCTGGGCAAAATTTTTTACTAGCTTTAACTCGCAAATGAAGCATTTTAGAACATATGTTTATATGATCTTTTTCTATTATTTTCACAAGTAGAATAGGTTATTATTTACAATTAGGGACTTGCCTCTGATTTTGATGAAATTTGGAATATCCTTATTTAGGGCCCAAGTTAGAACTGAAATTTTTTTTATTGGAAATGACTTTCACCAGAGAGTTACTTCCCTCATTGTTACACAGTAGTCACCAAAAACTTTTAATTCCGCAATGTACAAATGTAACATACATTATTTTTGGATTAAATAACTGGTTGTCGTATATATACGTCCTCAACCTACAAATCTGTCAATTTAATGTTAATTAGATGGAGTTAGCGAGCGTTAGGTTAAGTTGATATCGTACAAAGTTCAATATATGCAATAGTTAGTTAACTAAACTTAACAACCAAATTCAATAAAATTTCACTTTAATCAAGTTATTTACTTAGCAAATATTGTATCCTGTACTTAAGCTTATTTTAACAGAATCTAATCTCATTCTCAACTTACTTAACAAACTTAAACAGATTTTTAACCTGAAAATAATGCATTTTATACTTGTGCAATGTTGAGTTACAAACGTTTTTTGATAGTTCTGTGTAACTTACAAGGGACGTAACTCAAGTGAAAGGTGTTTCAGATAAAAAATTTCAATTGTTAACTAATGATTTAGGTCCTAAATAAGGTGTACTCCAAATTTCATCAAAATTTGAGGAGAGTCCCTAATTTTTATTTTAATATAATAATTAATACAATTTATTTCATACAATTTCATAGTTTTAATATTCATTTATTAAGTAGCAAATGAATATTAACCTGTATTATATTATGAGTAGAGCTAGAATCAAAAAATTGTTCCAAAAATCAATTAATTGCTAAAATTATTTATCAGTTTTTAAATGACATATTATTCTTTATGATGCGTGGAAACATTGCTACTATTCTGCTAACCATCAGTACCACTCTAATTTTAATAAAAGAATATTTTAAAATGATTGCTCACCTAAAAAAAAGCTTTGCTAATGTCTTCAAAACTAGGCTGGCCATGACTTATGTTTCAACACATTATTCATCATTGTTTTCAATAATATTTTACAGGTACAGTAGAAACTAATAAATTCTATTACTTTATAGATAGTCACAATTCAAATTGTAACCTCCAATCTCTGGAGCTGAGTGGTTGTATCTGAGCCTTTCATCTTGGGATGCCTGGTTTGAATCCCTAATAGGTGGAATTTTTCATATGCTACAAAAATGTCATTTCCATATTCTCATATGCAAGCTTTAAAAGCTTCTGTGGTGAATAATACATGAAGTAAAAAAAATGATCTTGAGAAATTCTGTTAATGATTTGAATGATACACAATTTTGAAAATGTAATTTAATATACCATTTGGAATAATTTGGCTGTGAGGTAAAGTAAGTTGGAATAATTTTGTTATTATCAAATAAAATTAACAATATAGAAAAAGAACAAATACAAAGTGAAATGTTTTAAATGACATATGAAACACATATTTGAGATAAATGATATCTTGAAGTGGATAAGTAAACTGAACAAGGACATAAACTAGGATGATATTTTCTATTGTTAAACTATTCATTGTAAGTTAATTGAAATCCATTACCAGAATATTAAAGATGTGAACAGTAAAACATGGCAGAAACTAATTTTATGCCTCGGCTTGTGTAATTTAGAAATAATGAAAGGGATATCTTAACAAAATTACTATCTTTTTTCATAATCACCAGATAATTAGGTTGCTAAACTGTCATTAATAATAAAAGGTTACAAAAAATAGCCTAAAATAGTTCATTTTGTAACTAATTATTCTGTACATAAATTATCTTTATTTTAGTTACAACAATATTAAAAAATCAGTGTTTGTGTTTTAATATAATTAATTTGTTTTAAGTAATACCTATATTTTGATAATATGTAGAGAAAATCTAAAATTTATGTGAAATGATGAGTAAAAATTACCAAGGATGTAAAAGTCTGTGTTGAAAGGAAGACAAAATAATAACAGAAGATCCACTACATTTGTTCAGTGAACAAGAATTCATGGCAGATAAACAAACAAACAACTAGATATGTTAAACAAGATAAGAATAATGAGATATTATCTAGATTGTTTTATATATCTAATATTGTGAACTTCAAGCGTGAATAAAAACATATACACATGAAAGAAGTTAGCTCAATTCCATCCAAATACTGTTATTTTACAGGATCAATTATAGATATTATATCCATCCAAATTAATATATATACATATCAAACTAGTTTTTTTTGTCAGAAAATTGATATTCATTTAGAGAATAACAATATATTTAATTTATTTTTAAATTATTATTATTAATGGTGACCCGAGAAAATAATTCTGTGTAGGAAAACCCTTAGAAATATCCCCAAATTTGAATTCTGAAAAACTATCTTTTAGCATAAATTTTTTGATAAAATGACTACACAATTTTAGGATCAAAAAATTGTACTATCATTAATGGAGTAAAATAAATAACAGTTGTATTAAGGTAATTATAATATTCTGAGTTAAATTTTTGCAATTTATAAATTCAAACTAGTCTCATTCACCAAAAAATTAACATTGAAAATAAATAAATACATGAGATTTTGTTGGATCATTCTTATGCATATAAAAAATAAAACAAACATAAGAAATAGCTTTACCAAATTAATACTAAAAAATACACTATGATTTTATTTATTCTTCAAAATTCCTGGAAATTTGGCGATATTAAACTATGAATCTTAAATATGTCATGGATTTTATGACAATGTGTATCAATAAATTTTATGAAACAAATTAATAATAAAAATTAGAATGTTCTTCTATTGTTATTTCAGATGTTACTGAAAATACAAAAAAATCAACTCATAATCCATCTTTTAATGAGAATTCTTTTCTCATTCTTATTATTTTATTTTTTTAAATAAACTTACTTATTAATGCAGACTAAATCAAATAAGAAAATAAAAGTAAAGCAAAATTCTACATCTCTCTATTATATTTATTATTACATTTATTCTATATTCTTTGTGCACCAAGGAAAAGTTTTACGAATAATCTGGGCATCTTAAAAATGGGAAAATTTATCGAAGATGATAGATTGGATAATCCAATTTCTTTCCAGGGTAAGGTCTGATGTTTTTTCATCCATCACATCTTTCTCTTAAATATGCTAGCATATAAAAGAATATAAATCTAACAATACAACTTTAATACAAGAGGCTTAACTACTGCAAGAAAATAAAATAACTGAACATTCTTAAAATTAGATATTTTTACAGTAATTCAAATATCTATATTTAAAACAGATCTTGTTTTAAACATAGGTATGTATTGTTAAAAGTAAAACTAATAAATATGTGTAACATAACAAATATAACTAATGAATTACAAGAAAAGTAATTAATTAATAAACCTAAACTTACAACAAAACAATTGCCATTGTAATTACAATACTATTTAAAAAAATCGGCATCACATTTCAAACTTGTACTTCATAAACGAAAATTGTAAAGATTTCACATGATAGAATTGTTTCACAAACTAAATTCAAAAAAAAAGTTAAGCGAATTCCTGAAGGTATTACTACTGGTAATGATTACAATCTGCGAGATAAAAATCTGTAAAAATTTAATACTAGAGAGGCAAGTAACAACATGAAAACATACAATTTCATTTCAACAAACCAATTATAATTAATAAATATTTTTTAAAGCTGAAATTCTCTGAAAAGTGAATCTTTAAACATGGAAATCGTCATTCACCATAGCCTGAAATGTAGGCATTTCGAATACGCTATTACAGCGTACTCGCAAGCAATTGTTCCGTAATGGCAAGTATTATTAGTTACACTCAATTCAATCCCATATGAATTTAATACCATGATTAACTGAAATGCAACTATAATAATTAGTAATCGCTAACTTCTTCACGATATATAAGAATATATCGTGAAGATATATAGTGTTGTATCTACCAAATAAAATAAAAAATTTTTACGAGAATATAATAAAAATTATACATTATAAATTGTACATACATCATCAGGTCCAGAATCTGAATCAGAGTCCGATGAAGAAGCGGCTTTCTTAGTTTTAGGCATTTTGAAACAAAGATCAATATCAAAACGACGAAAAAAACTTAATCACTTCTCTCCAACAAACTCGACACAGTCACAGCTACTACGCCGGTAGGAAAATGTACAATGTTGCCAATTGTGCTACAGCAACTTCTAAATCATTAACGGTTTTTCTTCAATGCCTTTTGGATTACCAGGCCAGAACCTTCAAAGCTTGCAAATTTGCACAATGCTTTACTTAGAACTTAATGTCACAGTAAATACTCGTTACTAAACGCGGCATAAAAAACTAACTAATTTGTTACGCATTATTCATGTATTAGTTTTATAAAAATATGTCTAGATTGAATTTAAATATACAGGTCATAAAACATCTCAATCTTACGATTATAATATTATGTTTTTTTAAAAAATAAAACCGTTGTAAAATTACGAACTTTATATTTCAAATTTATTTTAGAATTTAAGTTTGTCAGTTGGTAATGTCATATAAGGTAACACTAGGTGAGGAGTTATGACTATTTGGATTATTATTAATGCAAGTTTCAGTACGTATATAATTTATTGTGAATAAGTGAACTAATTCTGTTTGCGGCAAGAATTGACATGTTTTAATTGTTAATCAGTTGAAGTTGCACTGAATAATTTTTTTCCCAGGAGCCGAGGAGGTAGGTGTTAAAAAATTGGATTTTCAGATACCCATCCAAGTATGTATTCAGTTGAGTTGAAACTGTGTAAAGATTTCGATTCCTCAACAAACTTTACCGAAAATTTTAATGTAAATGATTGTATTAGTAGTGTGCGAGATGCGATGATGAAATACTATGAAATTCCTCACGGAGCAAACGTTCGAATGTGGGGTTGTTCACATATCAGTCCTTCCAAACCACATCCTTTGAGTGTCGAAAGAACCCTTAAAGATGAACAAATACGTAGCGGCCAGTTGGTAGTGATTGAAACACAGAAAACCGATGGTACGTGGCGACGCTCTTGTAAAAGTAATGCTTTACTTGCTGAGAAAGTAACTGGACAGACTGGACGCACGAAGCCAGGACTTTGTGGACTTGATAATTTGGGCAACACATGTTTCATGAATTCTGTTTTACAGTGTTTAAGTCACTGCCCTCCCTTAGCTGAGTACTTTTTAAATAATAACTATTTGAATGATTTGAAACCTGATGGAATGGAAGTAGACTTGTGTAAAGCGTTTGGTGAACTGCTGAAAGTAATGTGGAGTGGAGAGTACACAGATGTTTCTCCTACTACCTTTAAATGGAAAGTGGGTCGGTATGCTGCTCAATTTGTTGGTTTCCAGCAACACGATGCTCAGGAATTTTTAACATTCTTGCTTGATGGGTTACATGAAGCTATCAATAGAGCAAAAAAAGAAAAGCCTCCACCAACAGATACCAATCACATGGATTCTGATAACGACAAACAAGCAGAAAAATCTGATCAAGAATTAGCGAAAGAAACATGGGAATCTTATTTGCGAAAAAGTGATTCAATTATTGTAGACACTTTTCACGGACTTTTAAAATCAAGTGTTGTGTGTCCTGTTTGTGAGACAGTTTCTGTTAAGTTTGATCCATTATGTTACATGACCCTACCACTGCCTCAAGATTCTGATTGTGTATTGAAGGTTCTACATGTTCCATATGATCAAAGTATGAAAACTACTGTTTACAGAATAACTGTATCTAAATTTGGTACTGTTAGGGATGTTATTACAAAAATTGCAGAAAGGGTTAATAAAAATCCAGAATCATTTATTCTTGCAGAAATTTTTAAGAGCCACTTTCATAAATTTTTTAGTTTAAATGATAGTGTTGATAAAATTGATAATATTGGGAGTAATCTTATGGTTTATGATGTTCCAGTTAATGTAACAGATAATCAGTTTACAGTTGCTCCTGTGTGCCATTGGCAAACAAATGCTGGTTCAGATACTGCTGGTAGTAGTGCTGCCCAAATTAGTTATTTGCCATCAAATATGTTTGGTATTCCATTTATTGTAGTTTTGCCTACAACTCCTTGCACATATGAAACTGTATATAATTTAATATGTGAGAGAATTGGACGTTATTTCCGTAAAAAAAGTGAAATGTGTGGGGGTGAAAATATGTTAACAGATTCAGATAATGTAATGAATGTTAATGATGGTCTTTTTTCACTTTACATTGTTAATGGACAAAATCCTACTGAAGCCAAGAAAATACCAAATGATGGGTCTCTTTTAAAATTCCCTGATTGTTTAGGAAAACAGTTTTTGGCTTTACAGTGGACTGTAAAATCCCATAAAGAATTTTACAAGAGTGAATCATCTTCTTCTCAGGACCTATTAAATCCACAGTTAAAAGTTAAATTGCATCTTCAAGATTGTATAAGTATTTTTATGAGTACCGAAAAACTTGGGGCTAATGATACCTGGAACTGTCCAAAATGTAAAGTTTCAAGGAGAGCTACTAAGAAATTTGATTTGTGGGAACTTCCTAATGTGTTAATAATTCTTCTTAAAAGGTTTACTTTTAATCGTGGTGATCCAATGGGTAGAGGTATGTACCTAGATTCATCAATTTATTGTAGGGAAGATAAACTAAATGCAAATGTTGAATTTCCTATGACAAATTTTAAATTGAATGATTATCTCATTAATAAAGACCATCCTCCAGTATCATATGATTTGTGTGGTGTTATTAATCATTATGGTACTCTTAGTGGTGGACATTACACTGCATACGCTAAGCATAAAGAAGATAAACAATGGTATTGTTTTGATGATAGTCATGTATCTCCAGAGTCTGAAAAAAATGTTATGTCAAGTTCAGCTTACATATTGTTCTACATACAAAATAACAATAACAAGCAAAAATAACAATAAATAAATTAGATTAAATTCAATTTATCTATAATATATACGTTCGAAGCTTTTAATTAACAAATTATTCTGTTCAGAAAGGTTTTTGTTTGTTGTGTTTGTCATATAAGTATTTAAATAAGCTACCACTTTTGAAACAAATTATATGGACTATATGGAATTTTCAGGATATTTGGTTAAGTTAAATTTTCTCATAATATTATGTTAAGGTATGGTTTGTACAATAATAATGGTATGGTAGTTATCTGTAGGTGTTAGTTTTCTGATTTGAACTTGTTAAAAATAAACCAGTTATATGTTGTTTTGTAGAAGTATAGAATTCTGACTAATTTTGCTGCTTCCTATAATCTTTCAATTTTTACCTCTTTAATTAATATTATAATGAAACTTCGTTAAAATAAGCACTCAAGAATCATTTGAATATAGCACAGTCTTTTTGGATTGACATTTCTCTGTGACTGTGTAAAGTTTTTGTATGGTTAATTAGGCAATTTTAGGTAAATGCCAAAATAAATTTTTTTCTTATTGGATATACTATATTTAATAGCAAAGAATATAGGAATTAATTGATAGTTGATAAATTAGACTCAGTGGTATGAAAAATTATCACTAAATCTATTGAAATTTTTTCTGTACTTTGATGTCTGAATTATTGTTTCATTAACAACTTTGTTTTTGTAAAAAAAAACAAAAAATGTAATGTTTATAGAGATTAAAAAAAAGAATTATAATGTATTTAATTTTATTGTTATAAGGTATTGAAATGTTATTTTTCTTGTCATAAACTACAGATAAATTTTCAGAACTAATTGTGAAAAAATATGTTTTCTGTTTCGAGGTATGAAAATTAAAAAAAAAAATAATTATGCCATTTTCAAAATGTACTGATAAGTGATATTCCTGTTGCTTAAATCTAGATTACAGTGTTTCTATTTGTTGTTATTTTTATGATAAATGATGATTTATTTTTAATATATAAAAGTTTTTATATATTATTTTGTTAAACTGGTCAGTAAGATTCATTAGGAGTTTATGGTATTGTTTGCTGCTACCAGTATATATAATTTTTCATAAATTTCATTTAATGCCTATTGTGTTTTATATTTTAGAAATATTAATATGTCATATGTGCTACAGCAGTTAAAACATTATGTATGAACACATATATGTATTTAATTTACTTCAATAAATGCACATTCTTCCAAATGTTATGTTCTGTTTTTATAGTAGGGTGAATTGTATCTGTTACATTTCAGTAACACATATTTCATGTTTTTCACTGATTAATTATTAAATTTAATTACATGTTTATATCTAATTGTATTTGCATAAATATTAATTGAATTACTTATTTGAGAAACCACATATATCCAAAAACCTAAATTGTTGGGAAATTGAAAAAAACTATTTTCTGCCCTAAGTAGAAGTAAAATTAAAAACTTGATGTTGCACCCTCATTACCATACCGAAGATACATAAAAATGTTTTTAAAAAAATATTTTTTTGGTTTTTTAATTTGATAAAAAATTAAAAAGTAGGTTGGATTTGTGTTGTTTCTCAAATAAATGAATTACTGAGGTTGAAATAATGTAAAATAATTTTGAAAATGATGAATTCTATTAAAATAATAGAAAAAACTTTTTTATAATACATTTATTAACATTAAACTATTTGAGAATCCTCATTTTGATACAGAACCCCCATCTTGAAACTATTGTTTGGCATTCAAAAATTTCAGTCCAAAAATTTTGATATCCTTCACCATGAGATAGGCAGTCACCAATTTTCTGTAGATCATTTAGTTTAGCAAGTGCAGAAGGCACCTTTCCCTGAGAATAAACTTATACTGCTGGCATAATGGGTTTTTCCGTTCCTGAGGCAAAATGAAATTTGTGTTGTTGAATTCGGTACTTACGTATTAATGCCACCGCAGCTACAGCTTTATTTAAAAACAAAGTAGTCAATCGGATTTCAGTGGAAAATGGGCCGATATAAAGTTTAACATAAATAAATATTTATTTTATAAATATAATTCAACCAAACTTAACCTACACTCGCTTCGCTCGCTAACCTTGACTAATTAACACCGTAATTTTTTTGAGTATTTATTTAATAAATTCAGTAATTACAATTATTTTTTATTTAAATAATCGAATTGCAATAATTACTGAATTTATTAAATAAATACTCAAAATATTACGGTGTTAATTAGTCAAGGTTATCGAGCGTAGGTTAAGTTTGGTTACATTATATTTATAAAATAAATAAATATAAATAACCATTTATATTCTGTTTTGAATCTGTTTCGGCGTAGTTACCGTGTATCACCCATTTTCAATGGGTGATACAACTAAATGAATTACTTTTTTGCTTGCACTTTACAACTACATTATTACTAGGCCTTCATTATTTAACATTGTGAACAGTTATTAAACTTTGCAGGTACAAGTATTGTTCACTTTTGCTATTAAATGAATAAAACTTTTCATTTATTTTATTAATGTCACCCTCGGTTATACTGTCAAAACATTTTGTCACACGGTTATAATTTTTTTTTTTACTTTTAACCAATTTACTTTTACAACTGGTACAGTCAAACTTAGCCTCCTTCACTACTTCACTTTTGTATTTAACATTTTTTATTCCCTTCTTTTTCTTTTCTTTCTCAGTATCTGATATTGATGACATTAAAAAAAGAATTTAAAAATAACTACTAACTTATAACTTGATAAACCTTAAAAACACACTTCAACAGACAGCACAAAGAATAAACTTTACTAACATAACCATAAACCAACTACCATTTTAAAATTATATCAGATGATTGTGTTAGTTTAGTAGAGAAACAACACGTATCCACAATATGTGTGGTTTCTCAAGCAAATGTAGTTTTCAATAGAACCTCTTAACCTGTATTTTAATGGAAAATGTGTTGTTTCTGCTCAAAATGATATAGCTCTACTATAACATACATGAAATTTGTAGTAAAGTTAAAAATGGCCAAAAATTGGGTGTATGGTGTTATTTCTCAAGTATAAATGATTCAATTGTAATTAAATGTTAGATGTATCCATTATTTTATAATTGCTGTTTTAGTTACTCTGTTCGCAATCTTTTAAGTTAACTAATATGTTAATTGTATCAGTAATCTCTTTCTATTTTTGGAGAGAATATATGAAGTATTTACTATGAACAGCAAGATTTCAATTTTGATTATTTTATTTATAGAGAGAATTAGTACATTTTAGGTACAGTATTAAACAGCTAAATAAATTAAACAGAATTGGGATAAAATAAGTCTATTTTTAAGTAGTTATTTATGCATCCAAAATCCTGTCCCTCATTTTTCTACACTATTTGCTACTGAACATTTTCCAAGCTACTGCAAACAAAAGACTGACAGATTTAGGTATATTGCTGATGTTTTAACTGTTTTTTTTTTTTTTAACTTTTGTCTAAGTTTATTAAAGTTTCTAATTTAAACATATTATTAGGCCTATACAAAACATTAAATTTGATAATCCAGTTTATCTGTTATCAGCTCAAAGAGAGTATTATTTTTGCTTGTTTTTAACAGTTTCTATTTCTTGTAAGATTTTTCTGTGTAAGGTCAATTATGTTTGAAGATCTCTTCAAAATTTTAACCTTCATCCGTGAATGAATTTAACTTGAGACTTTATAAGATGAATACCTACACAAGATGAAAATTTGTGTTTAGTGAATTAATTATAAAAAAATCCATTTTCATCATCGTTATTCTTACCCTTATTATAAGAATTATCTGTCAATACATTTAGTGTTACACAGTAATCCTTCATTATTCACACATTTACTTGTAGTTTTAGTTACTTAAGCTAGCTGTTCCTTAAAAAAAAATCAATAAATATAACCAATGTAAATGGTCTTATTGAAAACAAATCTGTATCTTCCAAATCCTTCCCTGTTCACCATCTAAGTATCCAAATATATTAAAAAATAAAGATTAATAATGGTGTTGTATTAATGATTTTACTGTGATTGCAGTAATTCAAAATATAAAAACAAAGTAAACAATTTCATTCGTTGTATTTTATTTATTTTTTAAGTAACAGCTGGTGAGATTAAGTAACTGAAACTGCAAGTAAACGTGTGACTTAGGAGGGGTTACTGTGTATCACTTGTAATACTATGTATGCAATTATGGTTAGTTATAGATTTCCTGTGTGAATTAAATTTATTTGAGCTATACTATAATTTACTTGTTATTTTTTTATGTTTTTTTTTTGGTGGTGGGTCTGAATTGAACATAAAAAGAATTAATGACAAATTGAAACATATTTATGTAACATAATTGCCTTGGTTAATAGCTGCTAAAAAATTGAAATAAATGTACATAGTACCAGTTATTAAATTTGGTTTACCATACTGCCAATCTTTCTATAGAATAGTAACTTCTTAGTTTTTCATCTGGATGGTCCTGGGTAGAAATCACAGTCAGGCTCAGGAGTTTTCATAATATTTATGTTTCATGTTCCCTCACAAAATCATTAAGCTTATTTTGTGCATTAGTGCAAAGTTTTTAAACTTTATAAATGATATTGTAAATCTTAATATTAATTTGTGATATAACATGAAAACAAATAATCCAGTTCTATTTAA
Organism: Lycorma delicatula; assembly: GCF_047948215.1. Taxonomy (NCBI): domain Eukaryota; kingdom Metazoa; phylum Arthropoda; class Insecta; order Hemiptera; family Fulgoridae; genus Lycorma; species Lycorma delicatula. The sequence continues at coordinate 126,511,096 of NC_134457.1, forward strand.
ATAAATGATAAAACTTTATAAATGATATTGTAAATCTTAATATTAATTTGTGATATAACATGAAAACAAATAATCCAGTTCTATTTAAATGCTTTATAAATGTATGAAAATTCTTGAAATAATTAATTGTTCGTGGTTCTTTAAAGAATGAAAGATCTTATTGCATTAACTTAAATAATATCTACTAACATTAAAAAACTGAAGATAGTGTGATCCTTGCCTTGATTGCCTTCTGCTATATTTATAACTTGAAGAGCCCTCCAATACTTAATCCATGTTGCATAACTCTCTACATTTTTGAGTCTTGGTCACATCTGTGCCCTTCAGATACATACATCTCATTTTCCTTGTTTAAGAGCACTAAAGTGTTCTAATTACATATTTTTTTAATATAATGTGTTAAAAAAATAGTATAAATAAATAATGCTTGTGCCTTTATCTAGAAAAATTGAGCGAATAAAAATAAATTTCTGCATGAGAAAATTTGTTTTAGAGCTTACAAATAAAATATATGAACTAGTTAAGAGTAAAACCTGGAAACTGTAAACTTTGGTTTTTAATTTTGATTAAAAAAACGAAAAGTATGGTATATTCTTCTTTAGTAAACATTGTAAAGAAATAATTAAATTTTTCAATCTTGAACACAAAAATTTTACAATTTTTTTTTTAATCAGTTTTATCAGTAAAGTTTTTCAACAACAAAAAAGTTCTTTACAGCAATTCACTCTCTTCATTACAAACTATGTAACATATCGTTACAGGTTACAAAAACCACAACTTATTATTGTACAAATTGAAGTAGAAAAAAATCACAGAGCAATGCTTGATAAAAGTCATCATCTTGAGCACATTATTTACTTAGGAAGGTAGATTTACCTTTCTACTAGTATTTTTATTTTTTTATACAATCGAGGACAATTTTTGTGAGCATTCTAAGAATATGGGTTTTCAGCATTTGTTCTCTGCTCGCTTCGGTAGTACGATAATTAGCTGGAAAGCCAATTTTTTTTTTACAAAACAACCTTCTTTCCATTTACTAAACATCAGTGTAAAGTAATTTATAAGATGTATATTTATGAGTGCAGAGAAATAATGGTAGGCGATAGCCTACCATTATTTCTTGCTCTTCTAGTTTGAAAAAAAACATTGCACATAAAGTCCATGGCATAGATCCCACCTTTCATTTTATTATAAAATGAATAATTCCTAGTTTCATGCTCTCCTCATTCACACCTTTTCCATAATGCTTACTAGATATTAGATTCACAACTTTATTGGGCTTCACTTTTTCGGAGAGCAAAGTTTTTTTCCGTGAAGATTTCTTATTTCACATCCAATAAAGGCGGTTTTTTTTAGTGTTTATGAATTCATTGCTTTATTTTTTTGATTGTTTCAACATAGTTCAATTTTTCATAATTCAATCACTGCGTCATATGAGCTGAACCAATTATTTGCTGTTATATTTCTGTTGGTGTTGTTGATGGGCTTTGCTAATTGAACGAGGCTCTGTGTAGGTATACCTAATTTTTGTTTATCTGGAATGGTTTCCCTGACAGAGTTTTTCCCTTTATAAATGTAAGCCTTATTCAGATATGTTGTATTGCCATCAATCAAGCACATAAGTTTGATTCTGAATTTCGCAGGCTTACTTGACTTATAAAATGTGAAATCTGCAATTTCCCATAAAAGGAAGGGTACAGTTTTTGTTTATCATTTTTCAGTGTAACTTTTATTAGGTAAATGATGATTTGTACATTTCAGTATTTCATCAGTCATCTCTGAATCAAAGAGCTTTTCTCAAACATCTCTTTCTGTTTGTGAGGTACCTAGTACTTCCTTCTCGCATGATGAAGTAATCTTGCAATCCTTTGTTCATATTATGAGCTGGAACTTTATCTCTGTTTGGTGGCTCCCTTGATTCCCATTCATAGCCTTTCTTCCTGTTGTAAATTGATTCATCTTCAGCTTCTCCCTCCTTAGTGCCCTCTTGTTCTTCATCCCTCTTTTCTTGTTCTTCATCATTATTATAGAGTGCATTCTTTGTTTCACCTTCTCCCCTCATCAATTTCATCTGCTCCCTTGTTGATATTGCCAACATCTCTCTCTCTTTTTCTCTCTCCACCCAGGTTTCTCATCTTCTACAAATAATTTGTGAACTCTGTCTCAGAGTTGTGGTCATCAGTATGATAAAGTCGTTCACTTCTCATCCTAAAATAAATGTAAATAATAAAAAGAAGAATGGAATTGGGGGCACTAAAATTTAGTTTGAAAGAGGGAGACATAATTAAACACAACTTGAAATGAAAACATTCAGTGTAAGAACAGTAATGCAAAATAAAAAGAGTTGATGCAAAAATAGTTGTTACTACTTTTTATTGTAACCAACAAATTAAAAAAATGTTTGAAGGGAAGGTACTTCACATTCACACCTATGTCTGTCAGGTGCACTGAAACAAATAGTGAGCATCACACCCTGCGACTCACATACACACTTGATTGTGACTAGTTGCAGAAAAAAAGAACTTACCTGATTGGAGTATTGAAGGATAAAATGACTATAGCTCACCTTGGTGACAAACTGACTGACTAATACAAAAATAAGAGGGAGCTGAAGAACTTCATTGGTACCAACAATAAAACTAAATATCCCATATGCAACTTATAGTTGCAGGTATGATGCTACAGGTTGAGTTACTATTAGCACTGGTACATTCCAATGTTTGTTCATGATTCAAATTAAGAGTTGTTAGTTGAGTGATAAAAATGTGAATCCATAATTGATTATTTGTGTGTGTATAAATTAAATCCAGAATAACTTTCATTTAATGATCATTTCACTGAAATCTTGCTTGCTCTTCTCAATTAAATTAATACTATTTTAAAAGTAGAAAATGTACTTGTTTTTTTGTAATAATGTTAGAGTAACTTTTCCAGTATTATTTGGACAGTGTATAGATATTGTGTGTGGTATTATAATAAACATTAAATTATATTACTGAATTTTTATGTTTTGATGACTTTGTAGTTGATTTTGTAATTTAGTAAAAAATTAAGTGGATTCTGTAGAACCACTTTTGAGACTGTTGTTTAAAATTGTTGATTTCAGAATTTCAGTAGAAACTTAAGAATTAGGAATTAAAATAATTTTATATTATTTGAACTAATTTTGCTAAGCTGTTTTATATTTGGGGAATCAATGCTTATAGTTAATTATATACTGATTTTACTGTTTTATTTAACTTATTATCAGTCCCATGGATTGTGGCTCACACAACGTAATCATGTTGCATTCATGAACCACATGTGGCTCATGGCCATGTACAACTTTTGAAGCAAAAAATTTTACAGAACTTGCATGGACTGCACAGTTTTGGACTTGAACTTATTGGAACAGTTATGAAATTCAGAAATACAACGGGACGTACGGGAAAATGTTTTTATTCCTTGAGAGAAATGACAACAGCTTCTTGAGTAGAAAAATTTTGTATTGTGTTTTACTTGAAAGCAAGATTGAATTGCCATTTTACACGATACACGCTGTATCAATCTTTTACTTTATTTTGCAGCATTTTCCTGACTTTTGCCATTTATTTGTAGGATGTTGTAACAGTCTGAGCAGTGTTTTGTTATAATCTTATTACCTTCTTTCTGCTTAAATTTGGTCAGAAAATGTAGAGTGGTAACCAAATTAGATTTCTTGGATTGACAAAAGTCAGTGTATTTCCACCAGCTGGATTTTCTATTTGCAGGAATTCCTTTACTATTTCTTGTTGTTAGTGTAGCACCATCACAGTTTTTATACAACAATGTGGCATTTGTTACTGATGTATATATCAACATATCAAGTGCGATATTTTTATATCAAGTGAGTGACTTTCTCTTAGGGACATAGTAGCTTGAAAGCTGATCAGATACATCTGTGCCTTTCTTTTGTTCGTTGTAGTCAAGCACAGCCGTTGGTTTAGGTTTTGGCTGATATCCTGTTGATATTTGCATCTTGGCATTGTGGTGAGTTCAGATTGACAGCCTCTTGTTTGTCTTTCCACTTTAAGACATATTTTCTTTCTGACATGCAACAACTTCACCTTCTTTTGGGGGTCATCTTCAGTTTTATTGCTTGTGGAAGGTTTGTTTTATTTTCACACACAGTGCTACATCTGTATTTCTGTGTAATAGATATTTAGGTAATCCAAACTATTGTAGAAGTAATTGCAAACAATAATCTGCCCTTACAGCAAATCGTTGCACAAAAGAACTCCTGGCTTATCCAAATTGTTATCTGGGTCATGTCCTACATAAATAACATAGATTCATACATATCCATCTTGTTTGCACAATATAAATCTTGAGACTATAATTGTGGGCTTTAGACGGGTTATATTAGGAAAAAGGCATCATTGACTCATCAGTGATGGATGAAACATTCTCCAGGAGTCAATAGATTCTTCCAGTTGACAACATGGTCTACTACAAGTGGCTTTATTTTGTATAGCCATTCTGACTATACCTCACAATATATTCCGGCAATACTTTGGTGTGAGGAGCTGTATTGTCCGCAAAGTGCCAACGAAATTGATAAGAAATGATTGTATGACATGTTTATATTATGAAATACTAGATGATAATATATGGGGTCTACCTTTCAATGTGATTCTAACGTTGGAAATTTCATAATGCCTATCAATATGTATAGACTATAAATTTTAACATTTTTTATTGTATCATATCTGTCCATCTATTCATGAGGCTAAATTTTGTCAGGTTAGCAGTTTTCTTTAGTTGGGCTGTGTCGTATAAATTAGTTGTGAGTGACCATAAGATGAAGTATTTCATCAGTCAAAATTTGATGATAAATAAGTACAATAGATTGCTCACCTTGGGTGTGAAGGGTTGGCCTTTTGTTATATTGCTGACTCACCAATGGTAGTAGTACAGGATTCCATCCACCTTCTTTGTCTATGCGATTTATTTCTTGCGGGTTTAGCTGCTGACTTCCTTAGCTTTCCAATTTTTGGAGGCAGCTGGCCATATGGTAGCTGCTGTAATGGTCCCATGTCACTATAGCATGTAGCTGAATTTTGATCTGAATTGGTAGTGTTATCAGCACAAAAAAACACTTAGTTCGGCAACATTTTCACTTGAAACCAACTTGTCTCCGTACTCAAAATCACTCTCCTCCAATATTTGCTGCATATCTTCATCTGCGAGGACACCTATATGAGGCATCTTCAAAAATGCACAAGCAATAAAACTGCATACACAACCAAAACTAACCTCCCATGGTTTGGAGATTAGATAATATAACCTGACTTGCTGTGTTACAAACAAAAATGCTAGGTATAACAGAAAAAATTTATACAGTATTTTTCCATTACTAGATCAAAAAAAAAAGTAAAACAAACTTGCCTTAAAAAGTCTAAAAATATGAAACACGCTGTGAAACAGATTTGGTTCATGGGTGTGCAGAAACAAAAACATCTCAGGATGCCCAGAGTCATATGTGTTTCATGGAAATAATATGTACTTTGCAATGTCTAAATTTTTTTTTATCGGCTAGGTGTGATTATGTCATTATATAAAAGAACTTTTTAGTGAAAAATCATTTGGAGTTGAGTGGATGTTTTCTTCTTTTGCTCAGGACTGGGAAACTGTTAATTATGTATTAACATTAGTACATAAATTATTTACTCATTTTGATAATCTCAAGATTGGGTGTTATCCCATCAACCACATTGTTTAAAAGTGTTATTATACAATATTGTGAATAATATTGATTTTTGTATAGTTTATGAAATGCTTATTTAGTTTTCCTAGCCATTTTTGAGTTGGTTAAAATAGCCTCATGTCAATGAGAATTGCAAAAAAACAAATTTGTGCCTATTGGTTGTTTTTTCCGCTTCATGAGTTCACATAAGTAGCTATCAAATATATTTAGACTAACCAGGTAATGTTTCCTATAAAAATATTTTTGTTTTAGACTGCATGTTCATGACAGCTATTAAGTGTTATATTAGTGTCCTTAATTTCTAAAAAAAAATTTCTGAACGCCCAATTGTTTCATCAGGGTTATGCATATTAGCATTTCCAATTCCATTATACGCTTGCCTTGTTCTGAAATAATTTTAGAACCAAGAGCAGTTGTTTCAATAATTATCAGTACTATTAGTTTCTGTCATTCTGTTATTGACTACAAGGAAAAATTCTTTTGATTCGAATCTCACCAAACTCCCATTTTTCTTATGGCATATGTCCCACATCAAATTTATGAAAAGCAAAGAGCAATTTATCAACTTCCACTGCCTTCTTGGATTGCCAGTTATGACTTCAGGACCCAAAATTTTGAATACACAAACTTCCCTAACATAATTACCAATTGATGGGGTGTGATTTAATGCTAACTCACATTCATAAAATGTGTCTGATGTTAATTAGCAGACCAACCGTATTTAAACAGAAGTATTTTATAGAATAGCAGATGTGATGGTTCTAACCATGTATTTTGATGCTGTCAAAGTAATAGCATTGTTGCTTACTGTATTTCCATTGCACATATTTGTGGTCCGAAATTATTAATTTCATGTTCTGTCCATTTTGTTATTGTTTAAAAATTATGTCATTGTAAATATTTATTAAGTTTTGCTTATTTTTACAAAAGTCATACGCACTGATGAATTTATTTAGCTCTGCCATTTGGAAAAATAAATTGAACAGAAACAAGTGTTACAAAAAATTTGAAATAAATAGAATAAATAAAATTATTGCAACAATATTTCAACATGGAGTCTCAATAAGTACTGAAAGAAAATTTACCAAATACAATTGTATTAAATATATTTTTCTTATTGTAACAAGGAAAATGTATATAGTTAGATTAAGCATGAATATTGTGGAAAACAGATTGCAAAATGGGAGTGGTGGTGGTGGTTTAACAAATGGGGAATGTAACTCAAAATTGAGGATGTTACACTAAAAAGGATGTATAAATAAAACTGCCTTTCAAGAAAAATGAATTTTAAGTTTTTAAAATCTGATAACAAATTTAATCTTGATCAAGTAAATGATATATTTCATACAGTTGTAAGGTAGAAAATAAACCTTATAATTATGTAGTTGTAAATGGCAAAAAAAATATCAACAACAATACCCTTCATTTACCCTTTTTGAGGTGAACACCATGTTTTACATTTTTTAGCTTAAATAATAAGAATTTATTCAGAAAAATCTTGGAAATATAAAGTGTAATATTAGTATACTGTTAGTGACACAGAAAACTGATTATATTATTAAAAATTATATTATTAACATTCGCACTAGTTTATTTATCACTATTTATAACAGATTCAAACCAGCCCTTTTCTTCTTCACTCATAAAAACATATAAATCTCGTGTACCTTTAACTTTAACCAAATTTAGTGGAACTTCTTTCATTTGTACAGGTTCTATATTTTTTACTTTAGAAGATTACATATGTTTCTTCCAAAAAGTAAATGGAATAAAATGGGAGCAGTATGATTTTGAAGCACTGATTGTATTAGAAGGCTCACAATCTGTCGACACGTTTGTATTTGAAAATTCAATTTTTTAGCAATAGGTTTGTTAAGAAAGTAAGGAAGCAGGGTCTGCGACCAATAACACTTTGAAGGTGCTCAGGGTTTACATAGCACATAGCTATTACTTCAAGGTACTCCTTTGCTATTTTGACTTCTTCAACTTCATTGAATAAAGGTCAAAATTGTGCAGTCACACTGAGAATAAATATGGCCTTGTATTGGAAATATCTGTAATATTGATAACATTATAAACCTTTGAAAACCAAGAGCAAAACATGACAAATTTGAAATTTTTGTTTTTGACCCTCAGCTGAGTCAGAGAAAAATACAATATTTTTAAATGATTTAGACTTAATCAATTCAGTCAGTGTTTGATGCGCATAAGAAATGATTCCCTCAGGATTTTTCTTACCTTCAGTTTCAAGTAAAGTGTACATAAAATGTGAATTTTCACTGTGAACGTGCCCCACACACAGACAGTAAAACCGCAGTAATTGTAGAAATGAGCTGTGCAGTTAAGCTTTGGAAGTGGTAAATTTTGCGCGCGTGCAACACGCATATGGTACAAATTGTATTCAATTTTATTTGGATCATTGTTATCAGTCTGAAGTATAAACTCAAATTTACAACAGTAATCATAAATGTCAGTGCGTGGCTTATGAAAACTGTAGTTGCAGCACTTCATAAAAACATATATCTCTTGTATGTAATATTAACATTAGACCCTGTCTTTGCTTTATAATAATCTTGAAATGAAATGTACAGGGACTTAACTGTTACAATTGGATTATCAAAATACATCAACCCTGACTTTGCCCAAGATTAGTGTGACTCAGAATGTTGTATGCTTTTCAAATTTTCCTTAGCAAGCTCCCAGACTCTGGAGTCAATAGTACGAGGTCAATTTGAATGTTCCCCTTTTGTCATCAAATGATTCTTTTGTTAACAGTCAATTCTGAACAGTACGCAAACGTTTTTCTGATATCTGTAATATACTTAAAAGAAAATTATGACACACATTACCTTTTTGCCTGTCGCTTGCAGGCACTAAGTTATTCCATATGTTTACTGTTTTTTTTAAAGGTTCTGTAGATTTAACGTTATGTTTAATCATATACTACAACCTGTCAAGAATAAACTTGTTCGGCTTTGATGCCTGTATCCCAAAATTGTTTGAACAAACATCTTTGATCATTATTAGAAATAGATTTTTAACAAAAATTTGCACAACACTTTTGAACTGGTTTAAATGTCTTACTTGTGTGATGTTCTCCTTTAACAGGTATATAAGATTCACTTTAATTTCTATTCATTTTCTTCTGTTTTCCACTGATTTTTTCCTACCCTTGTTCCTGTTACTTTCCATTGTTTAACAATCCTTTCTAACAGACTAATAAGATTACTGAACAACTCACAAAAGTTGCAATAACATAAAGCTTACAATCTTATAGGTTATAACATGTTTCATTTTCCGTAGAGGTTATGAAAAAGTGATCATCACAAAAAGAGCATATGACATCATGTTCTTTCAAAGTCTGTGCTGATATCTGTTGTTAAAATATTAAAACAAAAATCTGTGGTCATATTATATGAAACGTGTAGATTGAGAATATAGAATCACACCAAAAAGTGCATATAACACCATATGCCTGTACATCATCAATACATACATACACACACCATACATCCTTAATTATAATTATAGCTGTTAATTTGAGACGTAAATAAATATCAAAATGCTATAAATTTGATTTAAATTGTGTTACTAATTCTATTTTTTTGATTATATAAATATGAGATATTCTGTTGCTTTTGTATTATTTTTATAATCATGTTATAGAAATATTTCATGTATTAATTTATATTCAGTATGGATTTCAGAATCCATAGATTCTGAAATCATGTGAAACTCCTGATAAATTAGATACATAACCCTAAAAACAGCAATAATATAAAGAAGCAAAAGATCCAACTACTTTTGTTTATGATTTAGGGTATATTGATGTAAATAGTACAGTCTGATCCTACTTTTGGCTGATTCTTAATAGTTTAGCTTACTACTTGGCAGATGGATAGCTGATTTAACCAGCAAGATCATGATTGCAGGCTTTTTTGCAGTCACGATTTACCAGTTGAGTTTATTTTAATGAAGGTTCATTAATTAATTGCTTGGTTATTTTCTTGGTAACTTAATTGCAAGTAGACACATTTCAGAGAAAATGTTTACATACAAATATCTGGCTGCCTAGTCTCTAATACTAATTTTAATATTTACACTGATGTCTTAAATCATGTGAATTTTGAGGAAAGTTTAGCATTGTTTTTGCACTAAAAGTAAGTTATATTTTATTAAAATTAAATAAAGCTGTCTTTTTTTTTTTAATGCAAATGTAGATTAATTATTTACATATAGTGAAATTGTACTTGATTAGTATTCTTATTTATTTCTGATTTACCTGAAAATAATTGTTTATGGTAAATATGAAATATTGGATATTTTTTTAATAATTAGTTTTGAAAGGTATATGCAGTAAATTTCTTTGTCTAGTAAAAATGTTCGGCATTTTTTTACAATAATAAATTTATCTTTCACAAGTAACTATGTTTGGGAGGTTAGCCTTAAATTGTGAAAATAAATAAAATAATGTGTTAAGTTTTGAGCACGAGTTTTAACCTTTTGATGATGAAAATTATGATGAGAAAATTGATTTTTCTTATCTATCCTAAATTCTTAAAAAAATATTAGTTAAATAAGTCATACAGTTTTTGCTTAAAGAGTTTTGTAAAATCTTGAGATTTTTCAGCTTTCCTAAAGAAAAATTGTTAGTACTGGAATGCTATTTTAATTATTGAGGTTAGAATGATATAGTAATAAAATTGAAATGTCTGTTTTTCTAAAGGATTAACAAGCTGTGTAACACTGCAAAAATTTCAGAAGGCCGAGAGCTGCATTAAAGAAGAAATTGAATTCCAAGAAACACAAAACTATGTAGATGTTATGTGTTGCCTGTAGTATAATGCTTGCTTTTGTTAATAATACCTAGGCAGTTCTTTCTAGGAAGACATTTGTAAAGTATGCTGTGTGATTCACTTCAATATAGGATTAAGGAAAGGTATGAGCTTGTGACATTTCTCATTTGGTTACAATTTTGCACCTGTTATATTTGTGATAATTCTGAACTGACATTGAGTATTCTTAAATATGAGAGAGGTTCAGCTTGCGTATTCTATCGTTGCTATTTATAGCATAAAAGTTTAGCAATGTAACCATATTTGTAAATATTAACTATGAAAAAAAAAATGTAAATAAGTAATGAACTGTGTAAGTTATTAAGAAGTGCTGGTTACACTTGCTAAATAATTTGGCTATCCAGAAGTATCATGGTGTGTTTTAGTCATTTATTGCTTTCTGAAGATGTATTGAAAACTGCTTGCAGGAACTGATGCAGTTAAAAACAATTCTACATTGGTATTCCGTTGCTTTCCTCTGTTAATATCTAATTAAAAGAAAAAATGTAATGTATATTTAAAGCAGTTTCCTTCTAAGAAAAGAATGTGTTCTGCTTTTCAGAATTATGTTAAAAGTTTTTTTTTTTTTTATAAATATAATTCAACATTTTTATGGAGGTCATTAAATTTGCATATATCTATAGCTTCATCAGCTTGATTGTAGTAATAAATAGATTGGGTTCAAATCTTAGAAAGGCTAGCATTTACTTACTTGCTACAAAATTCATCTGTAAAAAAATTTGTTATAGTTTGGCATTAGCCTGTTATTTTATGAACTTTTATTTATTCTTTGATTTTTATTATTATGACATACTTCTGCACATATTGTAGTGGATAAGATGAATGAAATTATAAGTAAAAAATTCTTGGTAGGAATTGAACCAAGATGCTGTCTAAGCCAGCATTCTAATATTTGTGCGCGCGCGCCCACACACACATTGTTAATGAAAATTTTTATTTTTGACTGATATTGTAAATTAAAACAAACTAGTAAATTAAAATATAATTTATTACTAATAAATAGCTAACAAATTGCATACTAGCAGAATATATTGATTAATTTTAATAGATTAATAATTTAATTTATGTGCTAAACCATATCTAATGTGTTAATTTTATGACTGCTATCCTTTTTATAATCTGTTGGATAGTGAACACATGTATAACTGTACAGTGCACACTGTTTTCCTTTTTTTGTTAAACAGATAAGGTACATAAATTAACAATTAATATAATCCACCTTACCAGCATGTTGATATGTTCTCTACTATGTCTTTTGGCTTACTTGGAAGCCATCATCAGGAGTTAAAATTAATCCATTAAAGTCAAAGTTTAAAAAAAATCATAATTAAAATTTAAAAACGTCATGACTGGTCCTACTAGTACTAGTAGTATACTGTACAGTATACTAGTAGTCTCCTATAGTATACTAGCAGGACTGGACAGTCATGACTGTTTTTGAAGTAACTATGATTTTTTAAACCTGGACTTCAATCATTAATTTTAACTCCTGATGATGACCCTTCCAAGTAAGCCAAAAGATCTAGAGAACATGTCAACATGCTGGTAAAGTGGATTATATTAATTGTTAATTTATTTATTTAACATAGCAGTACCATGTTTGAGAAATTAGATAAGATACAATTACATTTATTATTAGAATATATTTTTTACTAAATTATAAAAGTTTTTATTTATTTTTGTCAGTTGAGGAATAAATAATTTTTATAATGTAGCAATTACATTTTAACTAGACATGATTAGTGATTAATAAAGTTGGTGTGACATGATTAAGTAATTATGATTTGTTTGTTAGAATTATATTTATTTCTATATTTTTTGTGGTACACTTTAATTACTATTGTATTATGTTGTTAGTATTAAAAAAAAACCGTAAAATATTTCAGTATTGTATAGTATTTATTTTAATTTTATGTATTTTCTATTATTTATTGTTATTTAATGTACAGAAAGTATTTATTTGTATATATTTATATACAGGAATGCTTTTCATTTATTACGGTAGATTTATGAAAGTGGTATACACAATATATCTTGTTTAAAGTAAGAAAATGTCTTATATTTGTGTATATGAGTATGAGGAGTGTCTTTATAATTATTTTATTAATGTTTTGTTATTGTTTTTATTTTGGTTTATTGTTATAGTTAACTATTGTACTGGAATGTTTTTGTTTTTTTATATATTAACGTGTTAAAATAAATTTGATCAGAAAATTATTGGAAGTTTTTTATTACTTTGACAAACTCGTTTGTTTTTTTGTGACCCTATTGTTAATATATATTGAGGATTGGTGTTTGCATCTTGATTTTAATTTTTAAGTAGATTTTTGGAAAACCAAAGGTATAATGTGTGGTGCATACTGAATAAATATTCCTCATGTTCTGTTACAGAATTGTGTAGGCCCTTTTGAGGAATAAAAAAAAATATGCATAGGTAGTTTCCGAATCTGTGTACTAAAGACTTTTATTACTTTCTGGAGAAACCTGCCCTCAAATTAAATTTGTTTTTTGTTTTAGTAAGTGCAACTTAAATTTGTAGTTTGGTAAAATTGCAAATTAATATAATTAATTGTGAGTAATGATAACAGTTAACAGAAGGCACTTATAATTCTGGTGTAAGTCTTGAGGTCATTAATAAAAAAATACAAATTTCTAAGTCTGCTGGTTCTAAAGGTTGGTCTGCAACCTTTAGGTCTGCAACCTGGGATCCCTCAGAAAAAAAGATTTATGGGTATGAGATTTCATACAGAAAGAAAACTATTCTGTGATAAAATTTCTGTTATATAAATGAATTTGAATATTTAAATTATGCATAATTTGAAATTAGACTTGCCATTACTAAAAAAAGAAAGGCATACTTAATTCCACCTGTAGTTGGTGCATTGCCACATGGGCTTTACTATAATTAGAACCAGAAGCTAATTAATTATAACCAGTTAAAATTATAAAAACCAGTTAAAATTATGACTGAATTATTAAAATTCAGTCATGAAGCAACACCTTCTGCTTTTGCTTTATTGAGACAATGGAAGTTGAGCTTTGTTTCAAATATATTTTGCTAATGAAACTTTATTTATTTTGTAACTTTAACCATCATGTAAAAAATTTTTAACTTATTTTTCAGGGGAAGTAATTCATTTGAATAGAATGTTGCCAAAGTTTTATATACAGCTTAGACCAGTCCTTCCCACAGAATACAGTTATTCTGCCAAAAGAAGATCCATCCAACATTAGTTAATTTGATTGTTTTTGAAAATTGATTAATATTCAGTGGGTTGTTATTTCTCAAAAACCACTTCTGTTTTTTGTAGTTTGTTTTGTCACAGATGTTTCTGTTAGCTTTCCTAAATATATATATATATATAAAACTGTGAATGAATAGTATGTAGTATTGCACAATGTTTATTAATAAAACAAAAATCATAGAAATATGGATTTACTTATTTATTAATATGATAAAGTAATTAATTTATATTTTAACTTAAATTATTAAATTTTAAACCTAGTTAAAGTATTAGTGTAATAATGTGTCAAAATGTTTGATGTTTTCATTGATTTATTTTACATATAACATTTTCAAGTGATATATATTTTCTGCTTTTGTTATAAAATGATGGTATAATGCTCATAAACATTAATAAAAGAAAACAACCAATTTCCATAAAAGTGACCAATTTGACTAACTAAACTAAAAGAGATTTTCTGAAAAGTAACACTCACTACTAAGTAGCTCAACTGATGCAGTTATATAAAACAAGTTCCCGAAAGTTATGGGAAGTAACTAACCAGCATTGCTGTATTGTACACATTTATTTTCCTGAACCCTTTATTGTTTGTTATCCTGTCTTCATCATTTTAATGTTAACATCACCAGCTCTACACAGAATTTTATATTAGTCAGTTGCAATCATGGTTTTAAATCTGGCTTTGATTGTTACAGTTTACTTCACAACACAGCTTTTATATTTCACGTATGTAGCTGTTTATAATGTGTTAATCAGGTAGTAAGAGGGATGCCATTAATGGACAATCTGTTAAAAAAGTTAGTTATCTGCATCCTGAAGTTAAAGTATTATTTTATTCGGTTAATATTTATGTATGTTTTTTTAGTATTTTTAAAACAGAATGTAGTATTTCTATCAAAGAAACGCATAAAATGTGTGAATGTAAGAAAAATAAAGATTTTATGGAAATTCATAGATTTCATTTTAAATACACTAACTGTGATTTTCATCAAAGAAATTTTATTATGTTACTATTCTAAGATTTATAATCCATTATATTAAATTTTGGTGCAATGGTGTGGTAGAATTAAAATGTTTAAATTAAGAGTGAGGGGATAGCTATAAATTAAAATGTTGAGTAGTTTGTTGCAGATAATTTCAAAAGTAATTATAATAGTAAAATGAATAGTTTTTTAATGAAGCTAGGTATTTGCATTCTTCCAAACTTTAGCCACAAGAGTTGGATCAAAATAATCTTAATTTCTGATAGTTATCCTCCTTATCAGCATAACTGTCAACAAGGAAGAAACTGCCTTCACTTCATCCTTAAGTAGTTTCTATAGTACAGAATGTCTCAAAAAAATGTATATACAGTTTGAACAATTATATTTTATTAAAGAAAACAGTTTATACATGATACTTGGTTTGTTGATCTTAAATTGAACTTATAAATGTTTGAAATGACCACCATTAATATCAATAATATACCTATGGCAACAGCCCTAACAGGGCAACATGCTAACTATTACAGTAGCTAAAGGTATTGTGTTAAGTGCATTTTTGATTTGATGTCTCACCTGCTGCAGTATCTTGTTTTCTAGCATACTGTTTCTTGCATCCCAGAGGTAGAAGTCCATGAGTATAAGTCTGGAGATCGATCCAGGAACTCCAAAGCCCTTCCTCTTCTTCCTATCAGGAAAGGTGTTGTCAAGTAATTCTATCATATCATGATGTTACTGGGGTGGATAATATATCTTGTTGAAAGTAGTACACTTCTTAATTAGCAAAAAGTTTAAGTAAAACAGAAAATGTTTAGAAGTATTTATAAGAAATTTCTGGGACAGTCCCCACAAAGAAGAATGGCCCAACAATCTCTCTAAATTAGCGATTAATAAAAAAAAATATATTTGAATATTTTGCAACCCTAACCCAATGAAACCTAGTTAAAACTATTTAGCTGTTTTGGTATCTATGGGTATGAACATGCATGTATGAAGTGTATAAACACGAGCAATTTACAGGTTCCAATTTGATGTGTGTGTGCTCCTTGTAATTTGATCTGCTTTCATAATATTTACTGTGATAGATCATGTTTGAACATGTGCTCTCAGCAGTATAAAAGAGGTGTAAGGGATTGCAGAAGATCGATCAGTTTATGTTTGAGTGTGAAGAGTCCATCTGGTGTCTTTATTTAAGTTTCTAAAAGTGCAGTTTCATTGAAAATAATAAAGGAGGTTTTGGTTATTTAGTGTGCAGTCAAATGGTGTAACTTTTTTTTTTTTCAATTAGATTCATATGCGAAATGGATAAATTTGTGAAAAAACGAACTGAACCAACTACATCCAATTAACTGATTGGTAAAAAGACAAGATTGTACAATGACATTTTAATTTATGGTTTTACCTCATTGGATGGAAAGCCACAGTGTGTTGTTTGCTTTGAAGTCCTCTCCAATGAAACATGAAGCCATCAAAATTAATTCGACACTTTGAAACTAAACATCTTGATCATAGAAGCAAATCCTTGGAATTTCTCAAAAGAAAATGTCATATTTTTTAAATCAACAAGTCTTTATTTACAAATCAAACCATACAATAAAAAAGTACACTTGAAGCATCATGTTTCATCTCATAACATTAAGAATAGCTAAGATGTTCAAACACCATATAACTGCAGAAAACCTCTTATTGCCTGCCTGCGACTGATACGGTAAGTGTTTTAATAGGTGTGGAAGAAACAAAATATGTGATGAAATGTGCAAAAAAAGAAAATCTTTTCCATACAGAAGTCAGATGGTTGTCATGGGGGAAAGTGTTAACCCAGTTATTGGAATTGCAAGATGAAATAATATTTTTCTAGATAAACATCCATTATTCTCAATGTTTTTACAGAATAATGAATATATGTTTCTGTTCGCTTACTTAGTTGATGTATGTTTGCATTTAAACATCTTGATTGTGAATTTACGAGGATCTAATAAAAACATTTTATTAATGACAGACAAAGTTCATGCTTTCGCTAAGAAGCTTGATATCTGGATTATTTGCCTTCAAAGCAAAAGTTTTGATGTTTCCATTCGCTTCTGATTATATTGAGAAAAATTTGTTTGAGGAGACTCTATCATTCACCACAGTTTTGATAGCATGAAGATTCATTCAAGTGAGCTAAAAATTCAGTTGATGGAGTATTTCCCTGAAGTTAAAAATGATTTCTCAAAGAAATGGGTGCTGAATCCAGTTAGCTACTAAGTTACCAGTTGAGATTCACAATCTGCTCATTGAAATGTCTGTTGATAAAACCTTACAACTACAACTCACATCTGAAGATTTGGTTATGTTTTGGTTTGCTTGTCAAAGTGAATATGGAAATTTAGTCACAAAAGCATTGAAAATATTAATCCCTTTCGCCATGTCTTATCTTTGTGAAAAGGGTTTTTCATCTATGGTTGCATTAAAAACTAAATATAGGAATCATCTTTTATCATTTGAAAACAATTTGCTTTTGTGTTTGTAACATAGATTCACATATGGAGAAACTTTTAAATGAAAAACAACCACAACGATCTCATTAATTTACTTTCTTTACATGTGTATGTGTATAAATGTAAGTAAAATGTTTTAATAAATGATTCTTTTCTCATAAAATGATTTTATTATTGTTTATGTGTAAAGTTGTAGGGTAATTTAATGCCTCCCCTTTCATATCACTGCGACCCCCAGGTTGAGAAACAGTGCTCTTGAAGATAAGATACCACACAGTTTGAACTTGAAAATCTTCTTTCTTTTCTACACATTTCAGTATTGATTGAGCTTTTCATGACTTTTCTTCATGGAAGTGTTAATTGCATAAGTAGTTTGGATGAAGCATTTCTACAGTCTTGAGAAGAATGGTTTTACTAGCTCAGTATCCAATAATCTATTTAATTTCAAGTTTGTTAATTTGAAATTAATAAATGTGGAATATGTTTGCTGCATAAATTAAAAAAATGAAAGTTTACCCTGGTCATGGGTTATATGATTGATGTCTGCATGAAACTCCACTAGGCTAGATAACATTTTGTAGATTTATTCATAAGTATTCATTTTTTGTGCACAAAAGAATGCATTTTTCAAACACAAAAGAAACATCTATTGTGAATTTTTATTTTCAGATTGATTTTGCATAACAATTATTACACAATAGGCAATTAAACATTTTTTCCTGGTTTTCCTGATATCTGGAAAGTTTTCATTCTAGTTCTTACAACATTGAGATTTCTTGATTTCCCTATAAGTGTAACTAGCTTGTCAGTTCACAAATCATATTCATGCACAGAAGAATATAGCCTTTTTTTAATTTTCCTTCTCAAAAGCACTTGTCATCTTTTTCAATCAGTTTTTTCTTGGGATCATCCTGAAAAATAATTTTTGTGTTCTTCCCACTGTAAATGCCCTAAGATTAATCCATGTAGCAGTTGATTTGTTTTCACATGTCATCCATATTTATATTTAGAGCCTATCTATATAAGCCTGAATTTTTTCCTAACAATTTTATGTAGATTTTAGGCTGTTTGCCAGAAGGTAAATTTCCTATTTCCCACATTTTTACTACTTCAAGAGATCAATCCCTAGATTTTTTTAACCCTGGTACCACCGTTAGGTATTGCTTAAGAGGATGAGATGAATGTTTTGTAGCATGTGAAAAATGACATGTCCGAGCAGGATTTGAACCCAGGATCTCCTGATGAAAGGCCAAGAATGGCTACCACTTGTGCCATGGAGGCCAGTAATCCCTAGATCTCACATCTAAGTACCACACCCTTCATAGCACCATTCAGTTCTTAGTCTTTTTTACTTTTTACTTGTTCTGAAATATGCTTCATATATTCAGTTATAATCTTATAACTTTTTATGAAGTAAGCACTTTTGATACATGCTTTTTATGAATTTCATCACTATTAAGATTTTCATTGTTATATAGTCTTTAGTTTTACTGCCTGCCATTGTGGAATTGAAACGCTAAACTAAATTTAAAAAAATAAAAAATAAAAATACTATTTTTGATGTACCCATTAATAACTTACTTTTAATGAAGACTTATGCAATGGTATATCCAAGAATAGGATTGTACCAGCTGGTTAAATTGCAAACAAACGTGTTTTGTTCAGATAAAAATTGTCATGATGACTAATGAATACAGTAAGAGAAAGGAGATAGATAAATTTATACATTACAGTACAAATAGGGTTATCTGATCTTTACTATTATAATTGTATTCTGTGAATGAAATTGTATAATCAGTGAAGAAGAGACTAAGATAAGAAGTATAATGTAGTGTTACCTTTCAAATGTTAAGCAAGTAAAAACTTACTGCAAAATACAAAGTCTTGTAAATAAATGAATATAGATAAAATAAAATAAAATTCAGTTTAAAAAAGATGGCAATAAAATAGATGCTGTACTACACTATTTAACGTGACTTTGTTGTTTAATTTAATTATGAAACAGTCATCTTGATAAATGGTTATGTATACATATTTCTTCTGTTTGTTTTTGAAAGTATAATTCTCTCAATGGATTTTTAATAAATTTCAAATTATGAAAGCTCCAATTTTCACAGTGTGTTTTTTGCATCAGTACAAATATAAAATTCATTGATAATTTAAAAAATTTTATTTATAAGTAATTGTAAAGCATACATTTCAGTTTCTTTATGAATTGCTTTTAAGTATAAAAATCAATAATAATGCATGTAATGGCACAATTAAACATATTTTAATTTACAGCTAGCCATTTTATTTTCACTATAAATAAATAATATTAACAAAAAAGAGAAACTAACCAAAATCATTTCAGAACAAAATAAAAGTTAATATAAATTAATATATAAAAACCAGAAATTTAATAAGTAGATTAATTAATAAAGAAAATCAGTAGAATGCAAGTTAAGATGTGGTCATTGTATAATTAATTGAAATATAAAGTTATGTATATAATATAGAAAGGGACAAATTTTATTAGCAAAATTATTTTTAAAGAAATCATATTTCATTCAGCTTAGATTTCTTTAATATAAGGTATAACATTTTGGTAGCACTATGCAGGTTATTGACATTGTTATTATAATTGTATCCTAGTTCAGCAACTCCTATTACACTCTCTATTTATATATATCATATATATTTTTTTTTTAATTCAAATTGTTCATTAACATACTGACCACTGAGCTAATAAAAGTTAATATTAAAAGAAATATAAACCACTAAAACACAGTACATAGTAGATAAGTTAAACTTACCATATTAATTCCAAGCATCGACTTTTGCAGGATGCTGCATCTTCAATTGTTATTAAATTCCATAATTATATTACAACATATTTATTTATAATTTGTTAATTTGCCAAAATCTTTTTTTGAAAATTTATTGTGGATGAATGCAAATTATTCTGTCCAGTACTGAAATGATGTATTCCAGAAAATGGAATGAAATTGTTAATTTTGACAAATTAATATACTCATATAAATAAATATTTACCTTTATATATAATACAAGTAACTTAGAACAAGCTCTGATATTTAACTACTTTCTGGTGGGTAGTGTTTTTGTAACTTACTACATTTGTCACAAATTGATGTATTAAGCACCATCACAATGTTCTTGTCACATTATATCCAATGAAATTCATAAAACAACTTGTTAGATATGAATATCATTTGCATGTTATACCTGTCTATAGTTTATTGGAATATTGAATGTAATACAATAATAGGAACACCAGTATAATGAATTAAAGTAATTTATCAAATGTGGTATATTGGCACCTGTAATGGTTTATAGGTGATAAACTTGTAAGTTGATCAGAAATTAATTTTTGGAAGTTTTATATTACTATTCTAAGTTCATTGCTACTGATAACTTGCTATATAAGATACCAACTGATCTAATTTTCAAGGTTGTCATGTATCGTTAGATTTAGTTTTCTTAATACATTCATTTTTTGATCTGAACATAATTATATTAACAATTTTTTGTATTTCATGTTTTTGTATTAAGAATATGTAATGCTAGTATTTAATGTAAGTAAAATGTATTGTCTTTTGTTTGTTTTTTTTTAAACGTTTGTAAATGTAATTTATGAGTAGATAAGATGCCAAAGAGTTAGTGTTTTATTTCCTTTGTGCATTTCCTGTTGGTCTTTTTTTCACTACCGTAAGCATTTTACTCTACACAAGAAGTTTTAAGAATATCTTTTTATTTGTTAAATTTAAATTTGTAATAGCAGACTTCTTTCTTGCATGAAAGTTATTGCTTTTATCAGTCTGTTTTTCTTCTATACCTCTCTTTCATCAACCGTTATTTTATTTCCTAGATACTTCTGCAATGATGGTATTAGATTTTCAATTTTGAAATTGTGATGGACACTTGTAAGTAGTTCAATGGTTCAGGAATGATTGTATAAAAAATATGAGCACACGTAAAAAAATGACCAACATTATTGGGGTGGCTCAAAAAACCTTTATCTCATATCTTTTTTGTTTATTCTCTTGTAATTAGTATTCACTGTGTTAGGTTTACAATTAACTGGATTATTTTTGTTGGATTAGTTCATGATTATAACACTATTTGTTATATTTTAGTTAATTACAACTAAATTTATATTTATTCTTTTGTATATATAAAATATTTTGATTTTGATATAAGAATACTTGTATAAAGTACTTTTTTCTCTAATCATCTACATACTGTATTAGATATTATCATGTTATATCTACATGCTATACTATATAATTTTTTTTGTACCTGAACATATTTATATTAACAATTTTTTATATTTCATGTTTTTGTATTAAGAATATGTAATGCTAATGTTGAATGTAAGCAAAAATTATTGTTTGTTCTTTGTTTTTTTTTTTTAGAGTTGTGTAGATGTAATTTATGAGTGAATAAGATGCCGCAGAGAGTTATAGTGTCTTTCCTTTGCAGGAGGTTGACAGTTTGAAGCCTGGCTGGAATAGTTATACTTTAATGCTAATTGATTCCTTGATGCCCAGCCACCACTCTGTTGTATTCTAATTTACAACACATCCTGGGTAGGTGATCTAAAGATGTGAAAAACTGCAGATTCACTTTCACCAGTGGGCAAAGCTGTTTATGGTTTCTGAATCAAGAAGCTGAGTTAGATATCTGGAAGGTTCTAGAATATCATATGAATTAGTTAAAGCAGATTATGTAGCAATTGTATTGGTCTACTTAAAAAAAATCTAGAAAGGACTCATTAGCAGGCTCACTTTAGAAGAATTACACGAAGCAGTTGGTTGAATACACACAAAGAAGAGCCCGAGTCCAGACAGGGACTCAGGCACCCTATTAAAGGCTTTAGCAAAATCACATCTATGGCTTCTATTGGAGGCAACCAAGGTGTTGACTACAGGGAGTTTTCCTACAACATGGAAAATGGATAAATTGCTGTTGATCCTGAAACAGGTGAATGCAGGTCAGCGACAATCATACAGATTGATATGTCTATTGCCAATGATTGGCAAATTACATGAGAGTCTTTTGGCGGGTTGAGTTCAGTCTGAGTTAGAGGCATCCGGAGGATTGGCGCCACTGCAATTTGGGTTTACCAAGGGGAAATCTCCATGGTAGATGCCCTTACCAAGGCAGTGAGGTTGATAGACAAGAAGAGCGGGCATCCAGAGGACCAGAAAAATACCATTTATGGCTCTTCTGGATATCTGCAATGCTTTCAATAGCATTCCATGGAGACAAGTAATGGAAGAAGTGCGGAGGAGGAATATAAGTTCATACCTAAGAGCCTCAGTAAGTAATTACTTACAGGGTAGAGAGCTGCTGACACCAGGAGGAGGAGAAATAAGTTTCTGGATGTAGCACAAAGATCCCCAAGTATCTGTGCTAAGCACCCTCTTGTTGAACCTGGTTTTTGACGGGGTCTTGAGGTTGGGGTTCCTGGAAGGGTGACTCTTGTTGTGTATGCTGATGATTTGGTGATGTTTGTTGATGGCCCCACAGAAGAAGTGGAGGAAAAGGTGAATGGGACCATAAGACAGATAAGCATGTGGTTGGCGACAAGGGGGCTATGATTCGCTCTACAAAAAATGCAACTCGTAGTTGTGGCAGGCCGACATAAGATTAGAAGGATTTGAGTTATGGTTGATGAGGTTAGACTAGAAACAATGCCCTTTGTGAAATATTTTGGGGTATGGTTAGATGAAAATGGGCTATACAACTGATACCTCAATGTAATATGCAGTAAAGCGGACCAGATCATCAATGCTCTGAGTAGACTGATGGCCGTCAAGTGGGGACCCATAGCAGCTAAAAGAAAGCTATTGATGATAGCAGTGACTTCTATAGTATGCATGTAGTGCCTGCCTGGTTTTCGGCACTAAACAGCAAGAGGAATGTGAAGATCACATCACTACAGAGATGATTGAATTTAAGGATCATGATGGCATACCAAACAGTATCGGCTGATGTGGCGGCAGTCCTGGCTTGGGTACCGCCGATCCAGTTATGTGCTACCCAAATGAAATGGATCTATGAGCTCATGGACAAGGAAGATGCCACTAATCTCTTGCTACAAGAATGGCAAGAGAAGTGGAATGTTGCTACAATTGGGGTGTGTACAAAAAAGCTTATTCCTGAGATAGGACCGTGGCTGGAGAGGAAACATGGCGAAGTGGGTACACCTGTCATAATTCCTCTCTGGTCACGGGGGATTTGGTGTATACTTACACAGGTCTAAAAGAAGGGAGCTCCCAAATTGTGTGTATTGCAGTCAAGAGGACACTCCCTGCCACACCTTTTTTGAATGTACATGTTGGGAGGATCTAAAAGCCAGATATAACATACAAGAGATTACCCTGGGAACTACAACAAATAAGAAGTAAATTAATTCTTAATTAATACAAGAGATTAACTCAGAAACTACAACAAAGTATATGTTGAGAGGTAAAGAGAATGGCTGACAAAGAGAGATTTATGGCTGAGGTAATACAAGCAAAGGAAGTGGATTACAAGAAGTGGGAGGAGTTACTTTAAGGGAAAAAATGATTGAGATACGGCTGTTGGGGCAGGGCTCGGGAATGGCATAGCCAGGCCCGGTTTCCTTGGTCTTAGCGGTTATAGGCAGACGCAAGATGAAAATAAGGAATAGATCTGGAACCAACGAGCTGACTTGCCATACCGAACATATTGCCGGTAGGTGGGGAGGCTCATTAGAAGTCGCAGGGACACTCCCCTGGGCTGAGTAATACTTGATTGTTGAGCAAGCTCAAGGGTGTAGGAGAACAAACACAAAAAAAAGTGAAAATATTTTTGGAACAGATTATTTAACTGTTATATCTTTTGCTAATTTAGAAGCTTTTTGTGGTATGCTATGAATTATCCTCTAACAAAAATTTCATACTTTTTTCTAGATTCAGTACACATGACTGTGCTTTATTTTTTGTATCAAACTATAATTAATGCTTTAAAAAAAAGGTTACCACGCAATTGAAAGCAATGCAGAATTATAATTATAGGAAATTAATGGATGAGTTTAAAAAAGGAAATATTAAAGCGGAAGAGGGGACATTTTGGCAGTAGATAAAGATTAATAATAAACTGTATCTGTTGAAAGATATTGGTCTGATAGATGAACATAGATACCATAAAATCATACGATTGATGATATTAAACTGTTTAAAAATAAAGTTAATAGATAGAGTTGTAAGTTAATAAATAAAGTTGTGATTTAATAAATAAAGTTAATGGGAGTTGTAAGGGGAAAAAGAAAATGGCAGAAGATATATGTAGTTTTGAAAAAAATAAGAAATTTTTTTGGAAATGAAGCAAAAGTGCATTAATATAAGACCTAGGGATGGAAAATCCCTTTTAGAAGTATAAGAAATAGCTATTAGATGGTAAAAGTATGTATAAGGGTTATATAAAGGGAAAAAATTATTTGTTGAAATTAAAAAGAAAATAAAATTTATGATTTTTTTTAAAGAACCCATAAACTTAACTTGGCACGTCTCTGAAAGATTAAAATTTGATTAGGGGTTTAGGAAATCATGATACTCCATTTGAATTTGCTATACTTCTGGGCAAATAATTGTATAGCCTCTATACAATATTAAACTGGATGAATTCAGTTATTTTATATAATGGTATTAAAAAAAAAAAATAACTGTCTTTGCATCAGTTTTACTTTACTTTAAAATGTTTTTAGTCATCCTTGTGAACATCTTTGCTAATTAATGCTGTTGTTGTTCGCAACCTTCTTTTTTCATTTATTTCACTTTGACAACAAATATGATACTGTCGCAAAAGTAAATCAGGGGGAACACCCCTGCACTTCTACTATCTTTGTGCAGATGATCGTGACCAACATTTTGGACACCCCATGACTATGATTAAAAAAAAGGAAATGAAGTCGGATTCGAACCGATGTGCTTCCTCTTGTAAGATCCATATATTTCATTAATTAAAATTTTATTGGGCTGTAAGTATGAAACCAATAAAAATTAGTACCACTTGAAACCAGTAAAAATTAGTACCACTTATGATATATCGTTGAAAATCTCTCAGTAAGAGCTTATTACTCCAGTTATGAAAAAATCGATAATCGATTTTCTCCAAAATCTCCAAAGTAAAGACCGCTGGGAAATTTCTCTCCTTAAGGTTGGCGAACCTGTGTCGTTCATGGCCATGCTGGTAATGTACACCTGCGTTTTTGTTTGTAAGTTGTCGTGTTGTAGTATCTTTGATTACGTGTGAGTTACGTATAAAATGAATAGGAAAATTTATATTGCCGCCGACTGTAAAATACGTGGAGTCATACGTTTTTTTAAAAATCATCAAAACGGTAAGCCGACTGAAATTCATAAGCAGTTGGTTGCTATGTACGATGATAATGTAATGAATAAAAGAAAGTCCGAAAATGGTGTGAAAGGCTGAGAGATAACAGAAAATGTGCATGATGAAGAACCTTCGAGGAGACCCTTGATAATCACCGAGGACTTGTTGAAACGCGTCGATAATGATGAAAAGATGGTCACGTCAGAAAAGATGGTCTCAACTCAACGATTTCCGACCTGGCCTGTCTTTTTCTTGATGTTTCAAGAGCTGTTATCGCTCGCATTGTTTATGACCATTTAGGGTTAATAAAAGGTTTGTGCACTTCTTAATTGAACGTCACAAAAAAATCTGATTTGGAATTTTTGATGAGCTACACGGAAAAAGGTGATGAGTTCCTTAATTCGATTGTTACCGGCGATGAAACATGGATTTCGTATTACACGCCAGAGAGAAAACAGCAGTCAAGTGAATGCGTCATCCTCAATCACCAACCAGACCGACAAAGGTCAAGCCGCAGCCATTTGGACGCAAAGTGATGGCTACAGTCTTTTGGGATCGGTTTGGGAAACTGCTGATCTTGCTTGCTCAATAAGAGACAACATGCCTAATTTAACTAGTAAAAAAATACCTAATACTTAAAAAATAGGTTTTTAAGTGGTCAGACTTCTGCAGTAGAATGGTAGGTTGTCTTTTATCCGTAAAATACCAGATTTAAATCCGGGTAAGGCTTATAATTTTTCACATGCTAAAAATTTCCATTCCATATTCATACATGTAAGCTTCATGCATATTTGGCAAATTAATCGTCTACAAAAAAAAAATAATGTTAACATTTTTTTAAACCTTATATTTAGAAAATACTTAACTCTGCAATATATTCTTTACGATTAAAAAATTTAAATAATTATTTTCTCTAAAAGGGACTAAACAGAAAATATCTCAGATAATAGGTTTATGTAGACTATATTTATCTGCATATATGATAAAATATTCCTTTAAATTTTAGTAAAATCATATGAGTTTATGAGGTGAGGAGAAATAAACAGTCTTGTATTTCTAAGTTGCTAAAATTACATCTGTATTGGAAGAAATTCATGGAACAGAATATCACAAAAATACAATTTTTTTAGAGTGGGGAGAGGTACTACATTTTTGTAAAATTAGTTTAATTAATTACAAAAACAAAAATGACCTTTAGGTTACCAGATTAGTTCAATTTTTGAATATTTTATTATTCAGGTAGAAACAGGTTTCACTTTAATATGTATTACTAAACAATTTAAATCTATTTTCAGTAAGTTTTTAAACAAGTAAATTAATTCAATGATTCTTGAGTTTCAAGGTACAAAATATACTCGCATTATTTTAATAAGATACTTGGTGTATCTTTCAAGTCAGTTCAGTAGTTTGTATTACAATAATACAAAGAGTTTTTGTCAAAAACTCTCAACTCATACATTTTTCATAAATTAACTTCAAATTACTCCAACACCTATATCTGACACAAAGTATTGAGTTATTTTAAAAACTAAAACATTTATTTTAATTTCAAAATATTCTTTGTAACAACTCAGAGTTGTTGGTAAAGCTGTTGGTCATGTTTAGTTTTAGGCTAATATTCCTGAGGCAGTATATAATTGGAAACCAGCAGATCTATGCACCTGCAATGCTGCCAATAAACCAAACATTTCCAGTACCTTTTAACAAAAATTGAATTTTGCGTGTCACAGAAGAACTCTTAAAAGACTGATCACAAAATCAGTTAATATAAATTCATTTATAGTACAATCAGTTGTTCATAACTGTACAAATTTAATTACTGTCATATACTCTATTCATCTATTCACACATTTGGACTCTGTTTTTCAGTAGAAATGTAAACTTTCAATTTATTAAGCTATTTAAACTGCATATTAACTTATAGAATTATTTACTTCTTAAAAATATATCTAATGCACATAAAACATACTATTTATTCATTCAAATAAGAAACTATAGATGTTACCCCAATTATAGTTACCATAAATGTTGAGAGTTGAATTTTTGTACCGTGTGAAAAATCCCAAGCCTGATCAGGATTCAAACCCAGAAACTTCCAAATGGGACAGAGAAGCTATCACTCTACAGTGGAGTTAAGTAATATTTTTACTATAACGTGAACATTTTGTTTTTGCTTAATAATTCTCTGAAGTTTTTAATTTATTAAAAATCAATTTAATGAATAAAAAATAATGTGTCTGTTTTAAATATGCATTTTACATGATAAAATATTGTTATTTATTAAAATAATTGTGATAGTTTGTAGAACGTAACAATGATTACCATTAAAAATAAGAGATCATCTTTTATTTATGAGAAAAAACCTAACTACATACATGCAGTAAGTGACTACAATTCTTTATAAACCTTCTTTTTTCTATTATAACATAAATGGAACAAATATTAATTTCTTGTATAGATGGTGGTACAGTTATTTCAAACCTTGACAAAGTTTACATGATTTTATATTTTTATCTTTATTTTATTGACATTTATTGAACGGAACTGAGGATGGAGAAAAGATTGTTAAAATGCACTCTACATTCATGTAGATTTAGCTGAGAATAGTATTATATTTATTAATGTATTAAGCAACTTTGTTCATCATACACCAAGTTTTATAGACACTTATAAAGAAGAAAGTAAAATACATCTAATAAAAAAAAAAATAAAAAAAAACAACAAAAAACCAATATAATTATGATAAAATTAGACTTTATTAAAAAATCTAATAAATATTATTTAAAACTACATTTTCTATTTACTGTGTATGTATACATATATTTATTAAATCAGTCATAATAATTCCGTTTTTGTTTTTCAGGATGTTTTTTTTAAACTGATAAAGAAATTGGGAGAGCAAGATATTACAGGCAAAATTTAAAGTGTAGGCTTTGGGGATTTTGTCTGAGCAGTTTTGTAATAAGATCATCCGCTAGTTACTTGTACCGGAGTGCTTTTTTTTTAACTAGAATAAAACGTGTTTTTAAATTGCAAGAAGAAGAAGAAATTATTGTTTATAAATCATCAGTTTCATGAAAAACAATTTCTTCCATAAATTAAATTAAAATTTTGAAAATTAACGTGCTAATAGGCAAATCGAAGTTTAACGACTTCATAGTATCAGTTCATTGTACAAATAAATGATTGTACTTTACGTCATATTTCATTTTTTATTGCTTTATTAGCAGCCTTCTAACTGATCACTGATGAGAATAAATGACATTAATTTGTCGACCGTGGTCTTAAAAAATCGTTAACTTATTGAAAGCCACGTTTCTCAAGACAAACTTTCTTTAGCGTTTTAATAACTTAGTTAACGTAATTTTTCTTGTAGAAAAAAATTATCATGTTGTTAATGAAAATGATTAAAAACGTTTATTATGGTGTTGGTTTTGTATATATAACCACCTAACTTAAAAAAGATTAAAAAATATTGTTATTTTTACCAAACAATTATGTGCTTGTTAGATAGTTTCAGTAAGCAAATCTTATAGTTTGATTGACTGTCGAATCAAAATATCTAATAGGTCAAACCCATTAAAAGAATGATTATAAATTGAATAGATTTATATTTAATTACCAAAAGATAAGATGTAATAATAACAAGTAGATGGAAATTTTAACAAACATTTTATTATAAAAATAAACAATTTAAAAATAATTACAAATTAAATAAATTAATAAAGTGTATACATTTATATTTTAGCCTCTGAAAGGAACTGAAAACACAACTCCGCCTCCTTTGTCGTGCTTAGGTCCTTGGTTGTTACCCCAATTTTTTTGGTAGAAAGCGTTAGCATCCACTTTTGCACCATTCTTTCCTTGCCATAAATTGTAATTGTAATCGCCTCTTAAAGAACTACCTTGACCGGGAGTATGTGTCCCTTGTAGGACGACACTTCCTTTCTCTTCTGGCGATCTCCTTTCCCTAACAACCTATAACGTGTAAAACAACATTAAAATTTAATAAAAATAACTTTCAAATCGTCAAAAATATCAACTCGTTTATATATATAATTAATTACTTATGTGCAACAGTTCAGTGTGTAACAGTTTTATAAAACCCCTTAAATATTTCGTATAAAAAATGAATCTTTAAATAAAAACCACCTTAAAATATTATCTTAATATTATAATTTTATTTAAAAATGTTAAATTGCTAATATTTTATTATCTTTAAATCCACCACTCCGTCGATCTTTGCGGTGGAGAGTAGCGTCTCGGCCTTTCCATCCAGAAGTCCCAGATTCGAATCCCGGTCAAATATGTTATTTATCATACGCTAAAGATTTTCATATTTATATTCCTTCGTATAAGCTTCTGCAGTGAATTTTTCATCAATTAAATAAAATCTTTACGTGTAAATTAGTATAAATCTTACTAATACTAAACAACTTGTAAGAAATTAATTGAACTTTTTCTTTTAATTTAGTTATAAAATATTTCATTCATTAGTAATTACTTAAGATACGCTACACCTTTAAAAATAAGAACGTATCAAAATAAATGTTGTAGCACACATTTTATTGTGATAAATTCAGTTTGAATGATCAATTTTTTTCTATTTTGTACTCATACTTCAATATTCATATTATTTTACGATTTGTCATCTGTTTAAATTTTTTAAAACAAATTTATTTGAATATTTATCGTAAAGCCTCACTACAGTTACTTGTTCCGGCAGATGAAGGTAGTATATTTATTACGTGGTATCTAACTCGAAAATATAACAATTTAAGTCTGTTAAAAGTATAGAATTTTATATCAAACAATAGTTTCTTTAGCTGCGTTTAAAAAGCGAGCATCGACATAAGAATATTTTTGAAAAATTTGAAATTTGTACCATATTTTATACAAATAATAAATATTGGTCGATCAAAATTTAGTGAGTACATCACGTACTTAAATCCTTATATATGGAAGAATGTGGCTACGTTTATAGAAAATTTGTAATAGTACAAATCGTGAGAAAATGTGAAATATCAGTATGCACATTTATATATATATATACATATATATATATATATATATATATATATATATATCTCCAGTGCCTATAAAAATATGGAAAAAACATTACGATATGAATAAAATAATAATCATAATACTAAATAAATATCTCTTTCAAACTAAGTTACGAGATTATGAAATGAGTTAATAAAGTCAATAAATAAATTGCATTTGCAGTGATTCTCAGTCGATAAATTTTTTTTCTTTTCGATATTGGTCACTAAGACTGAAGTTTTTTGGTCTCTAAGTGAAGGGAGTTGGAACGTGGGTTCTAATTTCCTTCACTTATTTCTTTGTTTTTTTTTTCACTGTTCCCAGTATCTATCTCTTCATTCTCTCCGCATATTGTTCTTTGCATTCTTTTGACAATTTCATTTTCAGATTTTCTTTCCTCATCTCTTGTTTTTGAAAACCCTCTAATATTTAAATTTTAGTTTTAAAGGTGTCTTTTTATTTTTTATATAATTTCTTGTTAAGTTTTTTAACTTCTTCAATCTAATTTGGTTTTGTTTTTCCTAGTATAAAACAAATTAAATATTTTCTTAGTTAACCTGTTTTTTACTCATTTTGACAAGGTGACCAAAGAATATTAAACTTCACTTTTTCATTGTCAGTTATTTTTTGTAAATATTAATTTATTTTATTGTTACTTTTAAGTTTAAATGTGTTTCTGTCCTTTACAATATCTAATATTTTTCTAATTATTCTCCTTTCCTTTTCTAAATTTTCCACATTTGTGCTTATGTTTAAGCACTTGCGTAAACGTGTCAAAACACACTCACAAATGTGTCATTATAAGCACCCACAACTCTGTGGTTTATTATTGTATTATGTCTGATTTTCTGGTTTTATGATAAGCACTTTTTATTGTATGTATTTTTTTATTATTCCGTAAGTTTTTTCTATTTTTGAAAATCTGTCTTGTACTGCTGATTTTTTAATCCATTTTTCTTTATAGGTTCACCTAAAATCTGAATTCTTTAATTATTTCTACATTCATATCCCTATTCGTATGTATTTTTTGTGTTTTTAATAACTTTACCTCTTGTACGAAGTAAAGGAAGTATTGTGATCGCGAAAAATTTCGGTCTTCAGATTTCATCTCCTTTTTTCTTTTTTTTAACTTCCTTGTACGAAGTAAAGGATATCTATTTTGACCATCCCTTAATCCATTTTGACTAGTTTCGGCGTGACGTCTGTACTTAAGTATTTATGTATGTAGATATATGAGTATGTATCTCGCATAACTCAAAAACGATTAGCCGTAGGACGTTGAAATGTTGGATTTAGCACTGTTGTAACATCTAGTTGTGCACCTTCCTTTTTTATTGCAATCGAAATTAAAATTAAAATTTTAATTAATGAAATATTTTGATCTTAAAGAGAAGGCACATCGGTTCGAATCAAACTTCATCTTTTTGTGCAATTTTAACTTTTAAATTTATAATCTAAATATATTGATTTATTAACCCGTGATTGTAAAAAAAACAAATTATAAAATAATATAATTCAATGATAATAAAAAAATGAAAAAAATGATTAGTGAAATAAAATTTTATGTACCTTTAAAAATGTGTAAATGTAATCTAATAGGCATTACATGTGTATATACGTAATATATGTGGTGAAACATCTGATTATTTAATATTAATTGAAAATTATAGTTTAGAATCTTATTACTTTTGGATTTTCTTAGCAGTTTCTTATAAAAATTTTATATTTATTTAAAAAAAATAATTTTATTTAATTATTTGACAGAAAAATAAAATACATTTTTGAATTGTATTCAATTTGAACTAACTGCTGAAAATTTTTTTCACTCGTGCGTAATATGCACAAGATTTCTGGTGTGACGTATAAATAAAAGTTAATAATAATTAAAGTATTCCGTTTAGTGAACTCCTGTAAACCGGTTACAAATATTAATTTTGACCTTACGGTGTAGAATAATCAGTTTTTATTATTAGAATATATGGCAAACAATTTATTTAAACAGTAATCAAGGACTTTTATTGTAACCTAACATTTCAGGTAAGGTTGTTGAATTAACAATTGTATAAATATTTGATGTTAATAATAATAATAAGAATAATAATAAAAAATATAATTTATATTATCAAATATAATTATAAAATATTATTATTAAATAATAAAAAAAATAATAAACTAATATTATAGCGATTGTATAACTGTCCACTTTTATTAAAGAATTGGAGGATCGTATCTCACTTTCAAATGAAATAAGTTTAAATGAAGTGCAGTAAAAATGCGTATATACAATTTAATAAAGTACAAGGAAGTTATGTGGTGTCCGCATCAGATTTTTTATTATTTTGTCTTCTCGACAGATATTTTTAGTCCTGTTTTGTTTGTTACTGTATTTAAAATGTTGACTTTTCTCTAGTCGATGACATATCTTCTGAGAGGATTGTAAGGTCGTCTGCGAAACAATTAATTTTAATTCCATTTTTTTTTCTTAAGATTATTCTTTTTTGTTTTATTTTTTCATCTATTTCTTTATTCTTTTTGTTATTATAACCGAATTTTAAGCTTTGTTTGATGAAAACTTACATCAAGTAAGTAATTTATTTATTAAAATCCTATTTGCTGCAAGTTTCCAGTTGTAGGCGCTCTTTATATTCATAACAAAGACTAAAGATAAGATAGATTTATGTATTCCAAATTATTATAGTTGTTTAATTATATTGCCTTTCGCTAAAAATATTTTGTGTTTGTGTGTGAAATGTTTTTAATAAAAAAAAATCAAAACTCATTTAAAAGATATTTAAAAACATATCTTTTAAATGAGCCTACCTGATAAATATTTAGAATACAACTCCAGCTAATCTTAAATAGTATACTAATATTTATTTTCATTTAAATATCTATCTAGTTGTTAATTTTTTATTCTCTAATAAAAACTGACTTCCTAATGTTTTTTATAATAATCTATTTTGATCACTTAAATAAATACAAATTATTTCATCAGAAAAGATAACCATCCTTGAAATTTTTTAGACATCTATTTATTAGGTAACCAAAAAAAAACATTATGACAGAGGATGCTGAATTTTGATAATCCTAAAATTCCACAATCATTTTTTTTTTTTTAATTTGGTTCTTTAGTTGAACATAAAAAACTAAACTTATTCCCTAATTTTTGTAAAACCGTTTATAAATGTTGCTACTTACAGTTTTGAATATATACTTACAGTTTCATACGGCAGATGTTTTTTGTACGATAATGGTACAGTTGCTGATAATGTCGAGATAATGCATACTAATAACGCTGTAGTGAATATTACCAACTTCATCTTAACCTTGATAAAAATAAAACAATTTCGCTTTCATTAACAAGATTGTATGTACAGTATTATGTTTATGAACTAAATAGAAATAAAATAAATATTTAAAATTATGGATTCTATTAAAAGAAATTTTGAATTGGTAGAAGTAAATATTTTAAAAATCACTGTTTTCATTTCTAATGTAAACTTTACATTACTTGAATTTCTTGTCTTTTCTTTAAACTCTGCTGGATTAGTCTAAGGAGAAATAAAAAAGCTACCTCGTATTTACTTATTTGATTAAATTACACTTCTTCGCAGGATATAAACCCAGTTACAGTTTGGTAGTTAGAAATGTAATGAAGACTACAGTGTAATACCGTTAACTGAATCCCATCGACAAAATTACACTGGTAATATAGCCAATAAAATGTATACTAAACAAATTCTTTATTTGCATTTTAAAGCATTTGACTTTATTCCGTACAGAACACGTGTTACAACAGCTTACCGTTGATGCTATTCATCCAACTGAACTGTCAGTATGTTAGTGATATTTTGACACCATAAGAATAGAAATATATATTTCAAATTTAAACGATTCTCGATGTTTGCAATAAGGTCTAATAGAAGAGTAAAATAATGAATATAAATAAATCTATTTTTTAATTTTTATAATATTTGCCCACAGTTTTATGAAAATATTAAAAACTATATTTCTTTTTCTGTATTTAAAATCGGATTAAAATAATTCTATCGGTACGCTTATATACATTTCTTTATATTTTTATGCTTTATTTCTGTTACTTTTTTATTAATTAGCCGGCCTCTTTACTAAATTACTAATTAAAAGTAGAAAGACAAATTATATTTCGTAAACGAAAACATAAATGAATAAAAATACTTAAAAATAAATAAAAATATTAAATACTTAATATTATTTAGCTAATAAATAATAATTTTTTTGATACTTACAGAGAAATGAAGAAATAAATTTACAGATAGTTTATTGAATAAAATAATACTGTTTTAGTCGATGTATATAAGTGCAATGATAGAAACGCGTTCATTGCAGTTCATTAATATACTAAACAAGAAGCTTAAACAGTGATTCCCCGCGCTGTGTCCACCTAGATGAGCGACCTACATCAACTATTGCAGCAATATTTGTTTGTTATTCCCCATACACCGTTTTTATATGGCAACTACCACCTAATACAAGAAATCAACAGCAAAATAATAACTTCAAATGTGTAATGTATTCCATGAAATATGCTTTTATTTAACTTCGTTTTTAATCGCGAAAAATTTCGGTTTCAGATTTCAATGGAAGTCCATGTTTACTATTTTAGACGTGACATTTGTACACGTATGTATGTATCTCGCATAATTAAAAAATAATTATCCGTAGAATGTTGAAATTCTGGATTTAGGACTGTTGCAACATTTAGATATGCACCTCCCATTTTGATTGCAATTGACTGGACCAAAAGTGTACAAAAAAGCCCAAAATTCCCAAAAATTGGATTTTGGATTTTTTCTTAACTGAAGAAAAGCCCTTATTGAGAGCTTTTCAACGATATATGATAAGTGGTACTTATTTTCATTGGTTCCAGAGTTACAGCCAAATAAAATTTTAATGAAATATTTGAATGTTAAAAGGGGAAGGCACATCAGTTCGAATCCGACTTTATTTTCTTTTTTTAACTTTTTTTTTAATTCAAATATAATGATTTATTAATAATTATTAATGTCAGATTATAACAAAATTACAATAAATAATAACAATAAAAAAAATGAAAACAAACCAGAAGTTATTAGTGAAATAAAGTTTTTATATACTTTAAAAAACGTGTATATGTAATTTAATAGGCGTAAAGGAAATCATGTGGTGTCCACATTAGATTTTTTTATTCATAAATAACGTATAATTACTTAAGATTCAATTTTTTATTATACGACGAGCATTCTTTTAAAATTAGTTAAATAATATTTAATGAAAAAATAATTTTCTAATTCATTACCCGTCTTCAATAAATTTGTGCTCTGTGTATATGCTTATTCAAGAGCACGGGAGTGTGTGTGTGTGTGTGTGTGTGTGTGTGTGTGTATATGAAGATACACACACATAATTAATTAATTTCTTTGAATGAATACTGAAAAAATTCACAAAATTTTTAAATTCTGTTTGATTACTTTATCCCAAAATAAGAAAAATAAAATGTATATTTTTATTCAAAGTTGATTTAAAATTTAAGTTACTTTACACAGTACATATCATTTCTGTTAACAAAAACACAATATTAGTTACATGTAATAACAATTTACTTTAAATACAAATATTAATGATCATTATAATATAACAAAAAAATAAGAAAAACAAAAAAAAAATAATAAGAATGGATGTAATTAGAAAAATTATTTTTTACATTCTATATTACAAAATTGCTTTTTAATGATGAGTCGTGTCTGGTTAGCTTATGTGAGGGCCCGATTCTGAGTTGACAAGAGCTGGGCATAATCTTGTGTGAAACGCTGGGATGGGGGCCTCAACCCCTACACAGCGCGTTTCAATGGCTGATAGGAAACGATCCTGTAGGCATGCAGGACAAGCCCAGGTATAAGTAGTTTTTAGTCAGTTATAGCGACGTTGATTACCCACCGGGTTGGTCTAGTGGTGAACTCGTCTTTGAAAATCAGCTGATTTCGAAGTAGAAGGTTCTAAGGTTCCAATCTTAGTAAAGGCAGTTACTTTTATACGGATTTAAATATTAGATCGTCGTTACTGGTGTTCTTTGGTGGTGGGGTTTCAATTAACCACACATCATGAATGATCGACCTGAAACAGTACAAGACTACACTTCATTCACATTCATATGTACATATCATCCTCATTTATCCTCTGAAGTAAAACCTTACGGCGGTTCCGGGGGCTAAACAGAAAAGAAAGGTATGCAGGACAGGTGCGAATAAGCTGAAAACCAAATAAGGACCCGCGGATCAACTGAGGCGAAGAGGAAATGGTCAACGCTCCACCCAAAGATGGAAGAGGGGTTTTCCCAACAGCAGAGGGGGCGGAAGAGCCTTGGAAGTGAGTCTCCGACGAAAACCCAGAGCACGTCCAGCTGTTCTAAAGTGGCATCCCCATCACTGGTCTTACTTCGCGCAGCTTTCGTACCTCAGCCGGAGGAAATTTATTTACTGGCGAACTATCACAAAACACACATGGACCGGATTTAATGGTAAATAACAGAACACGCCAACAAAGAAATAAAATATTTAGAATTTTGGTTCAGCTGCGTTCAGGGACATGGAATGTAATAGGGATACACAATAAAGTGCATCTGATAGAGAAGGTTTTGCAGGTAAGGAATATTGACATGGCCCTTGTAACAGAAACGAAGAAGAAACTGAAGGAAAGCTATGATTATGAGAAGTACACATTAATGTATAGTGATGTACCACAGAATGTACGTTCAAAAGCAGGAGTGGCTATTATGGTGAATAGAAAATGGAAAAACCAAGTATATTCTTACCGATGGATAAATGGAAGAATCATGACTCTGCGATGTAAAATAAAAAGAGGGTATGAGTGTCTCATTTGTGTGTATGCACTAGAAGAAGGAAATCAAAAAGAAACGATAAAATTCTACGAGAAGGTACAAGAAACTATTGATAGGTGAATTATAATGGAAGACTACTACGGGATTTTTCAAGTTTTAAGAACATGAGAGTAATGAATACATATTTTAAACATAAGAGGATTCACAAATACACCTAGTCTGCTAGAGGACAAACCTCAGTGATTGATTACTTCATTGTGAACCAAAACGAATCATTATTATTTAACGATGCCAGAGTATTTAGGAGAGCGGATGTCGACTCGGATTATTTTCTGTTAGTGGCAATAGTTAATATTAAGGCTCGGTGGGTAAAGAACCGATCTTATTCAAATAAGGAATATCAATATAAGGTGCATCTTCTCAATGACAGGTCAATACTGAATCTCTATAGGCGCAGGATGGATACTGTTAATGAGGAATTCCAGTTAAGTTATAATGTTGGTGAGGAACGTGAAAATTTAACTAGAATAATAAAGAAAGCATCTTATGAAGCCCTCGGATGTCGGAGAAAGTCCCAGAGGAAAAATATAAATTTATGGAGTGTGGAGATCAGAGAGGTAGTACAGAAGAAAAGAGAATGATATTTAAAGTGGTTAACAACAAAGATGGACACATGTATATGTCAGAGGAGCTCGCTAAACAAAGTATGAAGTGGGATTCATTCATAAGTAGAATCGAAAACGATGTCCACGGGCGTCAAAATATTGCTTACAAAATTATCAAATGATTAAGAAGTAAGGAGAAGGACCATGCCCAACTTCCAGTTGTGGGATACGAAGAATTTCAGACTTATTTCCATCAGCTTTGGTTGATGGACGGTTCTAATGAAGAAAATTTGGATGATCAAAATGTTGACGACTTAGAGGAAATTGACAAGTTGAAAATTTCAGAGTTAGAAAATTAACTAAAAAGAGTCAAGAATAGGATGGCTTCACGAAGTGACGGCATAGTGTTAGAATTAATAAAGTACTCTTCCGAGAATTGTAAACACAGATTCTTGAGATTTCTAAATTTATGCTGGACTAAACTCAAGATACCGGATGATTGGAGATTAGCAATTATCGTGCCTATTTTTTAAAAAGGAAACAGATGTGAATGCAAGAATTATCGAGGCCTTCTAAATGCAGAGAATAGTTACTCAAAGGTTAATTGGTTAACTGGCATTTCTCCCACCACCACCCCATTCGGTCGCCCTAGAGCATAGACCAAATGTTCCGTGCCAAGAACGGCTACTGTGCCTCGTAACGGTTTAGCGACCCAAATCCTAACAGCTCCTAATGAGCTACCTAACATGCGTGAGCGAATCAAGCAGGGCGCCATACAGCACCCGCTGAAGTGTCCCAATCGCTCACTTGTCAACATAAACTAGATCGGGGAGGCGCACCCCTTGTAACAATTTAAAACTATTAAGTCTATAAAATAAAAGACAGCAATTTTGGCTGCCACGCCTCGGTCGCTGTATGCCAGCTAGTACCTGTCCACCATTTAACAGCGCTTGGAGCTGATTTGGCTGATGGCCAGCCCTATTACCAAGGTAAATTGGTTTCCAGCAGCAAAGCTTTAGGAGTCTAAATGCAATTACATTTAATCCCTTAAATTTACCGATGACGGTTGAACATAGCAACCTCATCGAGGAACTCCCACACGGTCCGACAGTGCGGCTCTCGCCACACTGCCTCGCCGCTTGTGAGCGGCCAGGTTTCCCCCTGACCTCTAAGTTCCAGGGTGGCACGGTCTCTGGCCCCCCCAAGGGCCGGGCAGTCGTACATCATATGTACATTTGACTGGACCTCCCCGCAGACACACAACTCATCAGCCACCAGGCGAAACCGAAACAGATATTGGTTTAGATTCACATGGTTGGTGAGCACCTGGGCACCCGACGCCCTTAAGAAAGAACTCGAGGCATACCATCCCCCCAAATCCTGTATAAAATTATACAAGGATCTACCCTTAGTCGTGGTGTGCCATTCAAGCTGCCATGCCTCCATCGCGAGGCTTTGAAGCCTTTTCCGCAGACGGGAGATGGGCAACTGGACGAAATTTTGCTCCGGTGCATTGTGATCACCGTTCCGATCCGGTTCTGGCCCGGCTCGAAACCGCATCCCAAATGCCTCGGCCTCCCGACCTCTACGCAACTTCCACATGACTGCCCGAATTTTTACCACTAAATCGATTGGGAGAGCCTTTCCCAATACAGTAGTAGCCTCGTAGGAGGTTGTTTTAAATACACCAGTGCATACAATCATGGCTCTGCGCTGGGCACTCCTTAAATTTTGAAGTAGTGCTCTATTCCTTTCCAACCTATGCGCCCAAACCGGCGCCGCGTATGCGATCATACTCTCGAAGACGCCTCGGTACACCAAGTACATTTGGCGGCCCGACAGCCCGTAGTCTTTCCGAGCAATCCGTCTAAGCTTGTGCATCACAGAGACGGCGTCCGCCGCAACTTGTTTAATATGGTTACTAAACAGCAACTTATCATCAAACAGAACACCTAGGTACTTATGAACCCTTACTCGGCTGATTACACAGCCTTTATATTTAATGTGGGGGTTTCGACTGCATGATAATTTGTCTGCGCCCTTTAGAAGCATAAACTTCGTTTTGGGCACAGAAATTTTTAAATTTTGAATGTCCATCCAGCCTTCGGCGGTTGACAAAGCCGCCTGCGCTCTGCTTTCTAGCTGTGGTCGTGAATCTCCACGAACTAAAAGGAGACAGTCATCGGCGAAAGCCTGGGCCGTGACTCCTTCTGGGAAAGTCAATCCCAGAAATCCGTCAAACACCAGGTTCCACAGCAGGGGACCGAGAACGGAACCCTGCGGGCTTCCCCTGGTGACGGATTTTTCCACAACTAGGTGCGCATCTTTAAACAGAGCCGTTCGGTTAGACAAATAGTCTCTTACCACGGCCTGTGTGGCTTCGGGAACATTGCGGCGTTCCAAAGCATAGAGGACAGAACTCCAACACAAGGAAGGAAATGCTGCCTCTATATCAATAAAAATAGCCAAAACATATTTGCAGTCGGCGCTTTCCACCTCGGCAAGAGCATTTAGGATGCAATCCTCGGTGCCAACCCCTTTCATGAAGCCGTATTGGCCTCGATTTAGAATACGGCTCATATCGATGCTTTCCTCGAGCCGTTCC
Organism: Lycorma delicatula; assembly: GCF_047948215.1. Taxonomy (NCBI): domain Eukaryota; kingdom Metazoa; phylum Arthropoda; class Insecta; order Hemiptera; family Fulgoridae; genus Lycorma; species Lycorma delicatula. The sequence goes on from NC_134457.1 coordinate 126,551,858, forward strand.
ACAACCAGCCTTTCCAGCAACTTGCCGAAAACCGGCAAGAGGCTGATGGGTTGATAACTGCCGACCTCACCAGGATCCTTTCCAGGTTTCAGGATCACCCTTACCAAAGCCACCTTCCAGCAACCCGGAAAGCAGCCCCAGCTTAGGCATCCCGTGAACAGCCTGCCGAGAGGCTCCCTTATGACAGGCAATAAGTGATGGAAAATATCCGGGTCAAGTTGGTCAATCCCCGGTGCCTTCTTTAATGCCATTCGAGAAACCACTCGGTCTATATCATCGGGTTCCACGGTCCGAACGCCAGGGAATGGTGTTTCACCCGCCCTGACGCCGATTTCCGCTTCACCCTCCGGAGCATCTGGAAACAGAGTATCCAGGAACGCCCGGTAGGTCGCCACGGATGTTAAAGTGTGGTCACGACCACCTAACCCGCATCGAACACTGGACAACACGTGCAATGGCTTTGGCTTGTAACAAGACTTTGCGAGCTGCCAGGGATCGCGTTGCAATTCCCGCATGGAGTCCTTCCAAAACTTGAGTTTGGCTTCCTTGATGGCGTGAACATATTTATTACGGGCACGCCGGAAGGTCCGCAGACGCTCAGCGCGCACGTCGTTGACAGTGATCCCCGTTAGGGGGCAACGCTGGTATCTAGCCCGAGCGGACCTCACTCTTGCGCGCAGCACGCTAAGGTCAGAGGACCACCATTTCTTGCCGGGCCTCCGTCTGCCTTCCACAGACGACCCCCCGGAAAATGGGGTCATGACGGCTCCAGGCACGCTCAGATCAGCGGACTGGCTGCTTATGACGGGTCCGTCCATTGGCCTAGGCCGCCGTAGGACCTCGTCGCAGCCAGTCTTGATGGCCCGGCCGATTAGCTCCGCCATCAATTCCACCTCCTCCCTGGACTCCATGCTCCACTGCAATCCCTGCAATGCAGCATCGCATACCCGCCTCAGCCTGCGCTGATCCAGGCCCCTTAGGTTGTAGCGACCTGGATTTGGTGCCCTTAGACCGCCTCCGTAAGCAATATCATAGGTTATAAGCCTATGATCGCTCACACTGGCCTCGGGCCAGACAGTCCAACTACCTACCCTTCGAAGCAAGTCACCCGTCACCAAAGTGACGTCTATATAACTCTCTCCCAGTTCGCTGGAGAAAGTTGGTGGCTGCTCCGCATCATTAATGAGGTAGAGGTTCCTGGCTTCTGCGAACTGTTCGAGACCAGCGCCTCTGGGGTCTGTGAGTGGAGAACCCCAGGCGGTAGACTTGGCGTTAGCATCCAGGGCAACCAACACTCTGGTGCCCGGGAGACTGTCCAGAATCCCGCCCAACTTTGCCAGCAAGTCATCGATACTCCATCCAAGCTGGAAGTATCCCGACACGAGTACGACATCGAGCGTACCCCTCGTGATTCGCACCACGGTGAATCGCTCATCAGACCACTGGGGCATCCAGAACACACCCAGAGCGTCTGAGCCCACCACGATCGCAGATAGCGGCCGTCCCCCACGAGAATGAATTACTTTCACCCCGTGGAAGCCGACCACCCTATCCGCGACCGCGTACGGCTCCTGGACCAAGAGGACCTCGAGGTCGTACTCCTCGAGGAGCCTCATGGCCTCACTCGTGGCCGCCCGGGAATGGTGCAGATTAATCTGCCCCAGGCGCAGGCGTTCGAGTGGGTGGAGGCCGTCCCCTAGGGTTTCCTGCCGTTCAGGCGTCGCCATAGGCTGTGTTTTTTACAGCTCTAGCCCGTGCCATCACTCAACTCAAAGGTTAAAGGTATTAGTTGAAAGAACTTTGATAGAAGAGCAATCTGGCTTCAGGAAGGAAGGTCATGTACCGACAATGTTTTTGCTTTAAAGCAAATCATTGAAAAGCACCAAGAGCGCAATCGAGAAACACATGTATTGTTTGTAGATTTGAAGAAAGCCTTTGACAAAGCAAACAGGGTAAAGTTATGGGAAATATTGGGAAAAAGAGGAATACCAAGACGGCTTATACGGATCGTGTAGGAAATGTACAGCAATACACAAAAAACCATGATTGGAAATAAGAATAGTAGTAAATTAAGAGTAAATTTAGGTGTTCGACAAGGAGCATCAGGGTTAAGTTATCAATGGGGAGGGGAGTGTGGCGACCAGAATCGTCATAAGGCTGGTGTCTTCCGTCTTTCCCTTCGGGGGTTGGGATGCTCGACAAGGATGTAGTTACACCGAAACGATAAGAATGTAGCTTATCACCGCTTCTGTTTAATATATATATTGGCGATCTACTTCGGCTTTGGATAAACAAGATCAAGAATTATACTCATGATCTAAATTCAGAGAGATTTGTTTTCTCACTGCTTTTTGCAGATGACCTGGCAATAGTAGCAGACTGTGAAAACTCTTTGCAGAAGGTAGCAGTTAAATATGGTCAAATCGCAAAATAATATAATATGATAGTCGCAGTAAATGAGACCCAAAACCATAAACTTATGGTTTTCAACGGTAGGGATATTGTGAGATCAAAAATCGTCTTTACTAAGGATGTAATAAACCAAGTTTGTAATGATGCGTTGTTATTTTTATTATGCGGAGTGAAAGGTTACCTGAACTACCCTAAAATTATATACCTCACGGAAGAAGAAATGTGGTCGACCTAGGAAGCGTTGGCGAGATCAGCTTCGGGAATTTGATTTGTGATTTGTCGGGATTCTTCACGTATTACCCAATACGTGAAGAAGATGATGACTCGGCTTACTTTTTTCTTTTTTTGTTCTGATTAGATCTGGCGCAGAATATTATGCCAACATTATAGCTATAAAACATATAGATATCCAAAGGTAAAGGACAATACGAATAGATTTACTATTCAAAGAAAGATCATACGCTTAAACTGTTCCGCATACTCAGTAAATCTATAACTGTCTACATTTACTCATTTTTATTTTAAAAATAGTAATCGCAAACCCGTAAAAAATTCATTACCGATGAAATAAACTTTTATTATCATTTAATAACTGTTCTAATGAATTTTATATTTTCTTTTAAGTAAAAATACCTGCACAAATGTTCATAAACTTTTTTTATTTTATACATACATTTTTTTTAACTTTTTCTCTAGATAAGTAGAATCCCGATTATCCGGGTTAATTTGAATTTATGAAGCACAATTTTAATAAAATATGGTTAATACATTGACTCTTTTTGTGAACATTTTCAAAGGCTTATAATCATCACCTTTCCGTATTAAAAATGAATGCTACAGTGAGTTATAGGTCATATAGAAGCGGTAACAAACTATAAGAAAAATTAAGTTCTGCAGTCATAAAAAATGTACTAATTAAACAATAAAATATTTGAAAATAAATTGAAAGTGAATTAATATTATTATAATGTGCATTGGCATTATATTATTATTAATTTTTTTAAGTTTAAAAAACATCTACTACTATGGTCATTAGCTGTTTCCACAAAAAATTTAAAAAAAAACTATTTCATTTCCATCCTAATAAAAATACGAGGGACATAATCAGAAGACTAGTCTTGTCAAAACAGATCTTCCAGAAATAGACTTGCGAAAGGATATTAAAACCCTAAGGAAACACAAGAGTGTAAGGAGCTCTTGCCATTTAAAAATACTTAAAACTATCTCACTAAAAACAGTTCAAAACACCTTAAAATCACTAAAAACACTTAATCATTTTCTACGAAATGTCAAAACTGTTAAAAAAACATAATGTCATATAAAAAATTAAATACTATTCTTTGAATAAAATTCTTCATAAGCTCATGAAAAACAAAATCTCGTTTATTATTTGTGTCGCTTAGGTTTACCCATAGGCCATCTTATCTTTTTTCTTTTTTCATCTTCCTAAAGGCCTCGATTTCAAATTCCAAGATGTCTGAGGCCTCGGAGGTAGATTCTTCTGATCTTTCGAAGTAAATAACGGAGGATGTCTTGTTGCCAGCATCAGTTGATACCGGCTCCCATGGATCGGTCAGCAAAGCATCAGAGTCAAGACTCGATGCACTCCCCACTAAAACGTGTGGAGCGGTTGAATTGCTTGTCCTCTCACCTAAAGGCCTCTGTGCCTTTGAAGGCTCTATTGTTGGTCGTTCGAAATCTTCCTTTTCCAACAATTTTACTTTTGGGTTCTCAATTCCCTGAGTGGGGATTTTTTCTATCTGTACTTTAGTTTCAGTTTTCTTCATTTTGTTTTCGCTTTCCTTGCCTCATTCCTGCTTTCATTCCTCAGTTGTGTCACAATTTTTTTTGCGGAAATATCTGCTTTTTTTCTGTGACAGCTTTGGATTAATTTCTCTAATTGGTCGATTCTTCAATTTGTGATCGATGATACGTTCGACCATGCTTGCTACAGCTGGTGCCAGTTCAGAGATCACCTCCTTTGGTTTAAAGGAGGCCTATTGAATGGTCTTTACCTTCTGTATTACCACTTCTTTCTTGTATTTCGTACAAATTTTTGATCTCGCCGTGTGATGTTCATTACAGTTGAGACAAGTCGATAGATCCCTACACGGGATATTACTATTATTATATATGAATATTAAGATAAGAAATATAGCATATTAAAATAGTTTAAACACAAAAAATGGGAATCTTAAAACATATACATCTCTTTATTTTTTCTTGAATATTCGACTGAGATATATACACGTATAATGGCTGTGTAAAATGTATTTGTGTGCCGCCCAAAATACGTTATTACAGTTGTATCCATTCTAATGAAATACTACGAGAAACGCTCCTCTTTCCCTATTTATAAAATCCTCTTCATCTTCCATCTCCCACTTAATTTCTCTAAAATATGATCGTTAGAGAAAATATGATATGTACGATCCATTTTGTTATTTTTCATTCGTTTCCATTATATTGTAATTGTTACCACTATCAAATGCTGCAATATCAGAATGTATTAAAACTGATCACACTTCAAGTCTCCTTTTTTCCAAAACTTTCAAAATCATCGCTGTTATCAGCATCGTCGCTTGATAACCTACGTTATACACGAACAAACCCTGTTTGCTTTATTTTTTCTTGCTTTATGTAGCATAAAATCGTTCTTTCTTTGATAGTAATTGACTATCAAAGTTTAATAAGATTGGTGTCTTCTTAAATAAATCTTTTAATTCGATTAAAACGGTTTACGTTGTTCAGAGATGCTTTTATCACTGGTCATTTGGCTGACAAAGACTGGAAACATTAGATGATAACAATAAACCCCTTATGATGGAACAGATTCTTCTTAAACCAAATTTCGAAAATTTGGTTACGTATTTCGCATTCAGCTGAGTGGTGTCGACATAGTTCAAGTTATGACCAATTACGCTGCACATGGATAATCGAGGTTTCACTGTACGTATTCTCTTTATCTACTCTGTTCAGGGGTATTGCTACATTTATATTCTATTCATGATTATTGTGGCAGTTTTTATTTACTTTAATCATTTTTTTATTCTGAAATTGTACATAACAATTAATTACGCAATATATGATTTGGTTACAATATAAATTAAAAATGATTAAAAACAGCAAGTCAGGAAATTAAATATTATATTACAGTTAGAAACATTAGTTATGTAAATTCTTGTAATAACTCAGTGCTGTAAATTCACTTTTAATGCATGATTTTTAAAGATATAAGAATAAAAACTTAATTTGACGTTAGAACACGAAAAATTATTTTTTTATTACTCAGCACATAGGATGTTACATTTAATTGAAGGTTTTCTAAGGCTGGATGATAAGTCTCTATTTTTTGTGATTATATTGCCAAGATTATGTGTAAACTTTAAGATACAAAACATTTCAGAAAACTTAATATTAAATTTATCGTCATATTAGATAATTTAAAAAATATTGTAAATAATAAAAAACATATATGTATTATATCGCTGATTATATTGTAATTTTGGCAGAAAGTAGGAATGAGTCAAAGTAAATAATCAGCGATATCAAGATTTGCCGAATTTATTTTTTTTAAATAGCAAATCAGCAAATTATAAACCAAATGAAGATGATATAACAAGCAGACCGGTACGTGCAAGGAACACTTTTACATCGAAGATGATATTTGACTCATATTTATAAGATATTAATTTCTTTTTTAAATATTTTTATGCGATGTACGAGTTATGACAATGGAATTTAAACGAAGACTAAAATATAAAACTTACACTTAAGAACTTTTACAACAGAAAAATAAGAAAAAAGAATACTAAATTATTTTTAAATGTGATGTTACAGGAAATTTTTAAACGCTAGGCTGATTTGATAAAATCGGTAGTTAAGAAACAAACTGGGGTTTGAGATAAACTGGAGAAAACAGAAATTTGTGGCAGAATCTAACAAAAAGGTCGGATATCCAGGATTAGATAATTTCCTTCTAAAAGGAAGTGTAACGGATTAATCAAAGATCTGTATACGTGAGATAGACAATTAATTGAGGGTGCAGGATATCTAGGGTATGTCCGATTGGTCCAAAACAGGGACAAAATAAACGTGTGTGTTGAACTAGGGAAGGGAATTTATATATTTATTTATTTTATATAATTTGTCTTTAGCTTTATGATAAACGATACCTTAATAATTATTAGTATTATTCTTTATAAATAAAGAAGACAATATTATTAACGTTGTAATAATAAAGCAGTACATTTAATAAAGATAATTTGATATTAAACAAAATCGTAAGTAGATGATAAAAAGCGCGCATAAGAGTAGTGAACAAAAAAAAAAAACAAAAAAAGAGACAAGTCGATGGATTCCTACAGGGGATATTATTATTATATATGAATATTAAGATAAGAAGTATAGCATATTAAAATACTTTAAACACAAAAAAATGGGAATCTTAAAACATATACATTTCTCTTTCTTTTTTCCTGAATCTTCGACTGAATCTTTGACTGTTGTATTTTTTTTTAAATGTTTACGGGTATAGAAAAAAATCATTCATATATATCAGTAAAAGAAATTACTTTATCAATATTATTCAGAAATTTTTCATCAAAAATCGGTTTTATATAGAGAGAATAGTTTATAGAAGGAAAAATACTTGCATGTGTGGTAATGCAAGTACCACACATGTACTTGCATTACCTATTTCATTATTATTAATAATGAAACACGTATCTGTTTCATTATTAAAAGTATAATTTCATTATTAACACAATTATTTCAATTTATAATTTCATTATTAATTAAAAATAAACATTTTTCACGTATGGTGAATGTAACTTCCTGATTGTTCGGCATTAAAATTTTGAAAATAACAAGACTGCTTTATCTGCTTATTAGGGTATCGAAAAAGAGATCGAGTATGAAATCATACATTTATATAATTTTTCAATAGTAATTAAAATGATTACTTTTATTAATCTAATCATAATGTAATTAATATATTATATTAATATACTTTATTATACTCCCTACTACTATAATGGTACATTCATTAAATATATACAAAGACAGGGGGAATAACGAATTTCATGGAACTCGTTATACGTACTGAGACGAACATTGTTTTGTTGCTAAACTGTGTAATGAAAAGGTAAGATAAAAGTACAGCACTTTCTTCTAAATCATATTTTTTCTCTCTCTGTAATTATTTTGATACTTGGTATTCTGAATGAGATAGAAATATAAGTTGTTAGTTATCATGAATATACCGGTTTAGAGGAATCATGTAAATAAGGCTGCATAAGTGATGGAGATTGGTATTCTACGGTGGGTTCAGAACGGGGAATCACTGTGTTTCTAGTTAAGTATATTAATGATCTGCGATGAAGGTATTTCTATCATTGCTCACTTATACTTCGGTTGAAGCAGTACTATTTTATTCTTTGAATAATTTATAAATTTTTCTGTAAGTACAAGCAATACAATTTTTTATTATATAATAATTTTTTTTTAAATTATTAATCTAAACATAAAACAGAATTTTGATATAGTTTTGCGCTGAATAAAACTTTGTTATTTAATTAATTCATTATTTAGTAAATGTGCCTCTAATTATTATTAATAAGAAAAAATAAATAATAATAATTAAAGGTGTAAAACAAAATGTCGAAAGAAATTATTTAGTTTACCGTTAAAATTATTAAAATCTTAAGTTTAATTGTAATATTAGGCAAGGCCAGCATTGTAAAAGTAGAAAGATAATTTTATTTTTCTCAATGCACAGTAGAAAACATGAATAGATCAATTTTAAAATGATTAATAAGTGATACATTTTACTCAGCATATTTAATATAGTTTTTATTTTTTCTTCAACATATTTAATCAGAAGTAAATAAATTCTGATATAATAAATATAGTCTCAAATTATTTGAAATTAATTAAAAATTTAATTAAAGACTTTTACTATAAATTCTATTGTTTATATTGCGAATTATAATTTCGTCGGTGGAATTCAATTAACAGTATTATACTGTTAATAAATCGTCTTGATTTAATACAATACTAATTGTCAAACTGTAATTGGACTAACAGCTTATTGTGGAGATGTGCAATACGATCGAAGAATAAGATGCGGTAATATATTTTCGTTACAAATCAAGCGTTGAAATTTCATTCGTTTCTCTCCAATGAAATTGGAATACATCTTTCTGTTTGTTAATTGTTCATATGTACCTTGTTTTATGTAAATGTTATTAATCATTGATAGTAAGATTTAATGTTTCATAGGTTTAAATTTTATTAATTATATTGCTTATTCAATACAATATTAAACGAATAGGAAATTGTTTTATTATATTTTACCGTAATTTATGGCTCATGTTTATAAAATTTGTTTATAATTCTAAAGTACATAATACTTTCAAAATTTAAAGCTTAAAATTATTTTGTGGATAGTGTATATTTTTATGTAATATAAATATACACTATCCATAAATCTAATATATTAGAATTATTAACAAAAGATTTTTACTGCCTTTTTCACTTCGTAAAGGCATATTATGAGAGATATTTAATGACCCACAACAAATTCCAATACTTCTGGAAGAAAATTTTTTTGAGACCAACTGTTTTGCATTGATAGTTAATATAATAACCGGCATAAAATTAATGTCAAGTTAATGTGATAATGAATAAAGTTATTTCTTTAAAACATCAAATGTAATAATTTTTTTTACCCAGTTTATAAAGTGTGCACTAAACAATTTTGTTAATAAAAGTGTTATTTTATTTTAATCAAGGTTAAGATGAATCTGGTAATATTTACTGCAGCATTATTAGTATGCATCATTTCAACGCTTTCTACAGCTACACCATTATACGAAGAACAGCTTCCTTTTGAAACTGAAGCCACATTCGAAACGGTAAGATCAAACTTTTACAAATAGATTAAACAATTAAAAATTAACTGAATAACTAAATTTTTAAACTAAGTACTGACCGAATTATTTTAAAATTAACAAAATTAAGTATTCTTTGAAATTTATGTATATTTGTGCGGTAAATTTTTCATATTTCAAGTGTGAATATATATATATATATATATATTATATCAATATTATATATATATATATATATATATATATATATATATATATAATATATTCAAATAAAACAATAATATAATCATATTACCCTACTTATATAAAGATATGTGATTTAATATAATTTATAAATGTAATATATTTTATTATAACTAAAATTACATAATATTATATTAACATTACAGTTGTGTCAAATGTGCACACGCGCACACATTCACACACACACATATGTAACTTTCAACAAACTACTTTCTTACCGAAATCAGATAATTGTAATACGTTTAAATCTATCGCTTCGTGTCTTTTCATTATGACTATAAATAACAGCATATTGGCAGTAGACGTATTTAGAATTCTAAATGAGATTCTTACTTGATCTAAATTTCCATCAAACAAAACTTAAAACACGGTTATAATAACAAGCTATAATAAAGAAAGAAATTTATTGACAGATATTCATTGTAAATGCAATTTATTGACTGAATTCCATTTCAGTCAATAAACTGACTGAAGTACGGAAAACATTTCAGTCTTTCAGCAATTTTGCTTAGGGCAACAATCTCCAAAAATAAAGATTAAATTAATTAAGATTAAAATTAATTATGTAACCTGGAGTAAAATTTGAAAATATACTCTATACCAGAGGTCGGTAACCTTTTTGGCAGTAAGGGCTTAAAATAAATTCAAAATTTATTGGGGGCCCACATTATTATTATTATTATTATAATACAATAAGCAGATATATTTGCCTTTAACGTTAATACAAAAAAAATTTCTCTTCCCAGTCAACATTAAAGTAATAAATTCTTTTCCTTTTACAATTATTCATGATAGGTTATTTTTAAAATCCGTTTAACCAGTACGATATGTATTTGATAGGCAAAAGCGGGACTATCTTGCGTGATATGGTTAGTAATAATATGTAAATAATAAAATACAGTCAATAATAATAACATTCAGAATACGGTAACATACACTAAATTTATCAGAAGCGAGAATTTTCCTACGTGCTAAGTAGCAACTATGTCAATCTAAGATCTTGACTGCTATTTGCTGACAGTGGGCTTGCGGAATTATATTGTCTTATATATGCGGGATGCTAATACTGTTATTGGGCTTAGTGGATGTGTAATATAGTGATGGCGTATAAAAATTTCATCGAGGGCGACATGGCACCCGCGGTTTCGCTTTTCGACCCCTGCTCTATACTGTTTTCATATTCAAATTAGTGAGCAACATTGAATTATTATATTTTCTAATTAGATACCAGATAAGAATTACAATCGTTTCATTCACCGAGGCAAACAACCCGAGTGATGCTTTACGAAAAATAGCTAAACAAATCTATTTTCAAAATATGATCAAAATCAAACATCGTACAAAGATGAGAATATTGAATTGAAAACACAAAGAGAAAAGCAAAACCGAACGCCTAATTCTAATTTGGTAAAATTTTGTAATGGTGCTCATAAAACTGTTTTGACAAGTTGTGTTTTAATTCCCATAACATATCTTAAATACTATTAACGCATTAAAGTTTTATAATATTTAAAAATTGTGCTATTCAATTCAATTACAATTGAATTGAGTTGTACTATTTAATTGTACTATTTCAATTTATATTTATAAATTTTAACATGTTTAATATCAATAGGGGATTAGTGTTAAGCTACTTTACAAGTAAAAATATTTATTTTTTAATAATTTTTATAAGAAATATTTGAGAAATTTTATACAACATATGTATCCTTATGCATTTAAAAAGTTTTTTTTTTGTGACAGGTTATCAGAGAAAGGAGATCGCCGGATGAGAAAGGAAGTGTCGTCCTACAAGGGGGACATACTCCCGGTCAAGGTAGTTCTTTAAGAGGCGATTACAATTACAATTTATGGCAAGGAAAGAATGGTGCAAAAGTAGATGCTAACGCTTTCTACCAAAAAAATTGGGGTAACAACCAAGGACCTAAACACGACAGAGGAGGCGGAGTTGTGTTGTCAATTCCTTTCAAAGGCTAAATATAAATTTATGCACTTTGTTTATTTATTTATTTTGTAAAGAATTTTTTGTACATATTTGTAAATTAAAATAATTTATTTTTGTAAAGATTTTTACTCAGACTATTTCTTATTTATTTGATATTATTATTTTATATTATTTGATATTAAGATATCACATATCCAAGTGTTATTATTGGATAAAATTTTATTAAACATTTTATTTCCATTTCATGTGATTAGGTTTAGTAACGTTTAGAAGTCTGTTTGGCATACATCTGCTTGGAAAAAGAAAGGAATTTTTAATATAGTTTAAAAAAAGACGCTTATAGGTAAAAAAAACTAACAGTATCATGTTTGTTCATTGTTAGCAGATAATGCTGTTAAAAAAATATTTAATTTGATTTTTTTTTCATTGCAATGCTTAAACATTGCAGTGATTGAAAGATGGAAAAAATCCAACCACATTCCATTTATTACACAAACAAATAGCAGCGAAACATTTTATTAGAAGTGTTCACTGCGCTTGTTTTCCGATTAAATTATAAAAATATGGCGCAAAGACAAATCGACAAACGTCGATTGGGCTTTAAAATATTAGTTAATTAATTTCATTCAATTCAACATTCAATTAACATTTGTACATAATCATCAAGAAGGGCATTCATCTGTAGAATCCTGCAAATCCCTCATGATTAAGATCAGAAAAAATGTTGCAACAGGATGAAAATCCTGTTACCGGTTAAATTTATCAAGCAGTTTTGGAAATTTGAGTCAATGTTATATATAAGCCTGGTATTACTATGAAAGTAAAACTACACTTTCATTTGAAAAGTTGTTATGAAAAGGTAAAAACAGAAATGTATACATGTAGTGAGAAATTCCCAGTAACAAAACTTCGGTAAGGATGGTTTTCCCTAGAACCCTAATTTTTTATTTTTTGTATATATTTTGATTTTATATACTTCACCCATTGTTGTGCATGAACAGAATGTGATAAGAATTAAGGCATGTAAAATATGCCTGTAATAATTTAAAATAAGAGAGGATAAAATGAGGCAGAGTGGGATTCTTAATTTATTTTCATATATTCTTGTATACTTAAAATTAATTTTCATATATTGTCATTAAGGCATGATATATATATATATATATATATATATATATTCATAAATCACAAATATATAAAAATTACTCCAGTTTGCCCATACATCAATGCAACCACTGCACATGCATTCACATTCACCCACAATAATACAGTTTGATTAGTATGAAGTAAAGAAATAACACCCACCAAGTTGATCTAGTGGTGAACTCGCCATTACAAATCACTTGATTTCGAAGTAGTTCTAAAGAATCAGATTCTAGTAAGGCAAGTTACTTTATATGGATTTGAATACTAGATTGTGGATACTGTTCTTCGGTGGTTGGGTTTCCAATTGTCTGAAGACTGTATACACTTCTTTTACATTCATACACATCATCCTCTTCATCCTCTGAAGTAACCACCTTAATGCTGGAGAGGGAGAGGAAAACGGGGAGAGATAGAGAGAGAGAGAGATTTAAGAAATAAAGCCTTCTACACGAATTTCCCTCTTGTACGTTTCTAATAAAATTTGATCATAGTTTATGGTATAAGTTTAAACTTATATTAATCCAATCTTGGATGATTATCGTTCATACTGGATACAGTGATAAGTTTCATAAAATAGCTGAGATATTAATTCAACATATAACAAACTGTAAAATAAATAAACGTATATTTATTACATGTTATATTACATCGTATATTTTGACATGTTTAAATAAATTTTGCTATTTTAAATAATTTTATTAATGTATAAAGTCTGTACTTGTTTTCTGTTATTGGAAACTTTACAACTTCAAAGCTAGTTAACATGCTATTTAGTATTTTAGTTACGCCAATTTTCTTCTCTACAGATAAAATTGGGTACTTTCTTCTTTCTCTGAGGCAAATACAGTTACAATTTATGGCAAGGAAGGAATGGTGCAAAAGTGGATTTTATTTCTTTCTACTAAAGACACTGGGGCGGTAACAGTCTAAACATGATAGGCTAAAAATGTAATGTAATGTAATTTATAATGTAAAATTAATTTATTTTTACTTTAATAAAGTTTTATTAAAATTTAGTACCTGGTCTTTTTCCTGCATGTTTGTGTTAATCAAATGGTATGAATCCTATAAATGTCCTTTTAGGATGAATAATGTATACATCGAGTATTTGTAAAATATAATTTTTCCACACATTCTAACAAGCATAATTTAATTTTCAGATAATTCAGTTTTTCTTGTGCTATGTTTAAAATTGTCTGAAACACAATTATGAACTTTATTAAGTTCATAATAAACTTTCATTATGGTATAAATATAACTACTTCATAAACAATCAGTGTGAAATGAAACTATACATAATTATATAATAAAAAAAAGGTGATTCAAAGATCATAAAAAAATGTGATGCAATGTGGTGTCCACCACAGTGCAATTGTACAGTTGTCATTTTCAAATGAAATGTAGCAAAAAAATGTGTATGTAGTAGGAATGCAAGGAACTCAGTTGTGTCTACATCCAATTTTTTTTTTATACATGCAGTATATGGTGAAAATTTACTTCACTTATTATTGTTGTATTATTAACTGAAAATAATGAATGAATTTTTAAAGCTTCATTAAAATTTTGAATGCAGTCTTCTGTACTGATTTTGGTGCATATACCAAAGAAAATTTACTTTGAATAAAGTAAATTTTCTAGTTTTATTTAGTACTGATCAAAATAACTTTTGATATAACTAACAGTTACCCTGTTCATTGATACTTTATTCTGAAAAGTATTTTATACTGTAATTTTATATTTGGTTTTTGTGGTATTAGAAAAAACCATTAATTTGTTCCTACCTGAATAAATGTTCATAATAAAATTTTTATTATAAAAATAAGGTTACTTTAAAATAAGGTGGGAAGGTATTCAAAATGAAAGGACAACTCTAATATGCTGGTGTATGAACTTAAGTGAAGATGACTAATAGGTGTAATCTAATGATAAGTAATAAAAAAGAGAATGGAATAACATGTTAGTGAATGTTTATAATAGCTTGGTAATGTTGGCAGATAATTTTGAAACATCAAATAATTGTATCTAGAAGTAAATTTAATTATAGTAAAAACGTACAAAAAATTAATTTGTATATATATCAAATGTTAATTACATATAAACAATAGCACTATGCATATGCAATTCACATGCATTTGATTTCAACATTCTTTTCATAGTTCTAAGTAAATATCAATAAACACACAGATAATATGTAACCATGTAAACTTTGTCATGGATTAGAAAAACTGCACTACCTGGCATTTATCACACATGGAAGTAACATAAGTGAGTGTTACTCACTTTTACTGCATGTGTATGGTTATTCTCTTATAAATCATCCGTTAATCATTATTTTACTCCAGACTATCACAATATTTCAATAAATAACAACTATTGTGCAAAATACACTTTTAAACTGTACTAAGGTTTTTCTTATTTCATTGAATTTGATTTTTAATAAACTGAAAATTGCATAAATTTAAACAAAAACAAAATATTCATGTTGTAATAGTAGTAATACACTATTACTATATTCTGTGGTGGAGTAATAGTTCCTCTGTCCCTTATTCTGGGTTTGAATCTTGGTCAGATAAGCATTTTCATATGATACACATGTGATATTTTCACATGATGAAAATTCATCCCTCATCATTAATAAACATCTACAGTTTCTTTCACAAATTAATATAGTATGTGTAACCTGTATTGGAAATATTCTAAGAAAATAATTCTTAGGTTAATATGTAGTTTAAATACCTCAATAAATTAAAATTTATATTTCTACTGAATAATAAAACTCCGAATGTTAGTGTGTATGTCAGTAGTTAAATTCTTACAGTAATGAACACTTTATTGTATTATAAATAAATTAATATAACCTGTTAATTGATTTTTTGGTCAGCACCATTGTTGATCAGTCTTATTAGAGTAGTTTAGTAAAAGCTGGTGGAAACTTTTCATTGGTTTAATGGCTGTATTATTGGTGTGTTGGTTTTCAATTTTGCATTCCTTCAGGAATATTAGCCTAGGACTGAATAAGACCCAACACTTTAAATTTAATTGTCTTTATAATCAGTTGTAACAGAATATTTTGTTATAAAAGAGTTGTTGTATTTTGAATTGTTATAAAAGAATATTTTGAAATTCAAGATAAATGTTTTATTTATCTTTCATAAATTGTTCAATATTTTGTGTCAAGGATTCAAGTGTTGAACTTATGGTAATGATAACCATATGAAAATTCATAGATGAGTTCTGTACTAAGTACATAATTTTATTGATCATAGTCTTACACAATTTTAAGTATAGCTGCAGTGAATTATTGTAGATATTGTGTAAGACTAGTCTGTCTCAAGTTTGTTAAACCATGTATAAAAAGGTAATATAGTTTACAAATACTATATGTACACATCTAATTCATTATAAAAGGCATAAGCAAGGTATAAATTTATACCATCGTATAAACTAATATCAAACAGGAAATATGGAGAAATAATTTGAGGAAGTAGATTTTAATAAAAGTTTATTATGTAAATAAATAACAAAAATAATAAGTTAATAAAAATAATATTAAACTATAGGAATTTCATTTTTAGCCTCCAAAGGGAACTGAAAACGAAACTCCGCCTCCTCTGTCATGTTTTGGTCCTGGGAAGTTACCAGAGTTTCTTTGGTAGAAAGCATTAGCATCCAGTTTTGCACCATTCCTTCCTTGCCACAAATTGTAATTGTACTCCCCTCTTAGAGTATTACCTTGACCAGGAGTATGTTTTCCTGTTAGGACAATACTTCCTTTCTCCTCCGGTGATCTCCTTTCTCTCAAAACCTATAATGTAGAAAACCATATTAAAATATACCAAAAATATACTATTTTTAAGGTAAAATATACCATTTTAAGGTACCATTAGTTTTAAGGCCCTGTAAAATGTTAAAATTAAAAATGTTTTGAGTTTGATGTTATGAGATGTGATGTTCACTGTATGTTGAATAAATACGTATTTCAACTACTTGAATCCCATCACTTTTAATTTTCTTACGTAGTATTCAGTACGAAAATACAATAATCATCCAAGTTTGCTTACAATTCTGTTTATAAACACCACAGAGTGTGACTTCAATTTAATATATACTTTTATTGTACTTTTGAAATAAGCTTTGGCGATATTTTTGCAAACAGTTTTAGAGATAAAGATCCTAAGGTATCTGAATCTATCTGAATCAATAAAGATAATCATTTTCAGTAAAAATTTGAAATGTTTATAAGAATTGATATACATAATTCAAAAATATAAGTTAACCTTGAACTTTCTTTATCAGTAATGATTCTTTTTTGAATATGAAAAATTAATCATATCAACTAAACATTGAAATATTATTCATAAAATATTTGATCTTACCGTTTCAAATGTATCTTCAGTTTCATACGGTAGTTGTTCTTCGTATAATGGTATAGCTGTTGATAAAGTTGAAATAATGCATACTAATAATGCTGCAGTGAATATTACCAACTTCATCTTAACCTTTATTTAAAAAAAAAAAAGAAAGTAATATTAATAAGATGTTCATTTACAAAATTTTACAGCATTAAATTTAACAACTAAATAAATATTAAACAATAATATTTTTTAAATGTTAATTTCTGTAAAGGAAAACTATACAAAAAAATTATTTTTTACTTCTAAATCTGGTAATTTTGTTATCAGTTAGTTAAGTATTTTTCTAATTACAAAAAAAAGTTGATACTTGTATGATCGTTTAAGATATTCTTCTAGTTTTCTATTTATTTAGTACACTCGCTTTTTAAAATTACAGCAAACTCTTTAAGTTTCTGTTGAAATTAATAGATTTTTATTTTTTAATTAAAATAACATAAAACAAAACCCACTTCAATTTGTATTTTATTAAATACATAAATAATTTTAGAATGTAAGCTCTAGCTAAAAATCAGGCAGATTAATGACTTTTGCGTAGATTATGATAAAATAAATAAAGAGCAAGGTATAGTCTACACTATCTTAGCTTCAACACAAGTGAAATGCCATTTTTTGGAGTAATTATGTTTTAATTTACGATTAATTTATAGATTAACAGTTAGCTATATTTTGGTAACATTAATAATTCCCAAAGAATTTTCATAAAGTAGTCGAATAATGGAATAAATAAAATATATGGTTACTATCCCGTTAAGTTATTTGTCAATGTTTCTTTAATTTTTATTATTACACGGTGTTTTTTTTTATGGCATTACTAACATTCATAAATTGAATCTGTGGCTAAGAGAAATTACGACAGCGTAACAATGCAAAAATAAATAAATAAAACTAAAGTTATTACAGTTCTGTACAATTCCGGGTGGGACATAATATAATATATTACTTAGGTTTAGGTTACATAGCATCAGAAATTACTTGTAAAAAAAATAAACAGTGATTCATTTATAAACTAGAGATTTCTCGTAAATTTCGTTGTTCGTATTTAAAGCATTAATAATATAAATATTTTTTTTTATATTAAACGGTTGGTTATATTTTTAAACAAATATTATACATTTATATTTTTAATTAAATAAGTACAAAAATCATATATTATTCATTTTCATATTTTTAACGGGTATTCTGTAAAACGTCGTAGATTAATACAATTCTAAAATATACCAGCGAAATATTTCGCTGGTATATATTTATATTTTATTATATAATTATTTTGATATATATTTTTACATATCATATTTGTTAATGATTGTTACTTTTATTCCAATTTAATTATTCAAAATTAAAAAAATACTATCTACAATTCTGACAATTCGAATATTGAATTTACCAATAGTCAAGTTAAAGTTTTGTTTTTGTGGTTGTTTCTCGCAATATTTTTTTTTTTAATTTTTCTTTTAACTAGAAGGCGTACTTATTAAGTAAATAAAATTGAAAGCTATTAAATTCTATTTTATGTTTGAAAACTTTATTTGATTAGTGATTATTTAGTTAATTTTAATATCTGTCTATAAATTAACAAAAATATTATTTTGGTACTTACAAAGATATTTATAGATGACACAGATTATTCAATAAATAAAATATTACTGATTCACACAAAATGTAAAGATGCAATGATAGTAAAGCATTCATTGCAGCCATTAATATACAAAACCAGGAGCTTTAGTGGTGATTCCCCGACCTGTGCCTATCATAGATCAGCGACCTCCGTCACAGTGCATCAAAATAATCACAGAAAATGTTTCCAAGTATTTATTTCCTTTACTTTCATCACAAATTCACAAAAAAACAATTAAATATAAAAAAGTAATAACGTTGATCTTTTTAAATGCGTAATGTATTTTATGAATGGCGGTATTCCCCGTATTTTTTAACAGTAATCAAAGTAGATTTTTTCGTGTGAAAGTACAAAGTACGTCTTTTGTTAATAATCCAAGCAGCCAGTTTTCTTACTTATTAAAATAAAAAAAATTACAGATGGAAATACAATTTAATATATATTTAATAATTTAATATGACTTTACTTAAATAAAAAAAATTTGGGGACGCCTACAAAATCGTATAATATATTTTAAAACAATCGTAATCATCGCACCTGGAAATACTCCGTTATAAATTAATTTCATATCCTGATCTCTATTGCCTTAGTTACTCCCAAATTACATTACACAATTCACTTTTCTATTATACCTCTGAAATAAACTTTATAAGTGTGCCTTGATTGTTATCAAAATTCGCTGAATATTTTTATTGGGTGATAATGTTTATGATCTTCAAGGATTGTACATGCAAAAAATTAAATATTTTTCTTAAGCATTAATTCATCCTGAGACCTTGCCAATTTTAAAATTTAGCAATTTTATAATAAGTATTTTTCTTAATCATCAATACTGCACTGTATTTCAAAGTAAAATTTCTATTATTTTTATCTATGAAATATGAAAGAAAGAAGTAAAATTTACAATGATTGAAAGCAATCAATATTAGATATTTTTATTTTTCGTATTTTTATTTATTTTTTTTATCAGTCTCCTTCCCAGAACAATATCAAATTTATTACTTCATCTAACTTCAATTTCAAATTTCCCCACACCCTCGATATACCACCCAAAAATATCCGAATACGCAAGAAAAAGGATTCTTAATTACGCAGAAATATTTTTCGGATGCGATCCTATAGTAACCTCACAGGAAGTCTCGGGTTCAATCAAACTCATGATACTGACAAAAATTAAATTATCTGCTCAAATTAGATTTGCATGTTTAAAAACTTATTATACGACCTTCAATTTTATTTTCATAATTAATTTAAATAATTTTTTTTTCAATAACTATTTATTTAAATAAAACTAACTGTGGAAATGAAAGGAATTATTTGATAGTGATAGCACAAACGTAGATCCACTTAACTTTTCTTTTTCCTGTTTAGCTTCCGGAAATTACCGTTCAGGTATTACTCAGAGGACGAATTAGAATGATATGTATGAGTGTAAATGAAGTGCAGTGTTTTACAGTCTCAGTTCGACCATTCCTGAAATGTGTGGTTAATTGAAACCCAACCACCGAAGAACACCGGTATCCACGATCTAGTATTCAAATCCGTAAAAATAACTGACTTTACTTGGACTTGAACGCTGGAACTCTCGGCTTCCAAGTCAGCTGATTTGGGAAGACGCGTTCACTACTAGATCAACCCGGTGGGTTACATCCACTAATGTATTAATACATAACCCTATTTGTAGTATTGTCGGATAAAAATACTTCATTCTATAAAATCAAGATTATAAGTGTATTTTGCAATAGTTATTTTACTTATATACTTTAAAAAAACTTTAAACTAATTTAAAACATGATACATTAAAATAAGTTTTATAAAAAGTAGTTATTACAAAGTATAACAGTTACACAAAAACTAAAAGATCCAATAGTTCCTGGGATAATCATCCTTACAAAATAATATTTTTTTACTGCCTTTTTTACCGAGTTTTCAAAGAAAAGTACGGTATTACTTTTGGTCGCTCGTTGGGTTGGGGAGGTGAAATTAAGTTTTCTTTACGTTTTATAGATATGAAGAATACGAAAATACTACTCACTTAAAATGTAATTTCGTTACATACAAGTGTAAAATTTATGGCTCGAAAAATTCCAAAACTACTAAATCATTAAAATTAAAATATGCTGAAGTAGTATGTCTGATGTGCATGTGAAAATTTGATGACGATCGGTTGAATCGTTCTTAAGTTGCATTCAATGTAAGGTCGACAACATAACCTCAGTTTGAGGTTATGTTGATTTTATATTGGTGTATATTTCAAATGCGCTAATGCAGTTAGTCTCAATGGTGAGTAAGTTTAAATTTAATCCTTGTGTTGTAGAGCCTACTCATTATTTTTAATTATTTAATCAAATTATGGTTATAATAATTTAATTTTCTAATAAAAAGAAAATATATTTTAGGTTAAAATATAAAATAAAAGTTTATTTTATACAGATTTGAATGTTAGACAGTGGATACCGGTGTACTTTGGTGGTTGGAGTTGAATTAACCACATGTTTCAGGAATGGTCGGCTTGAGTCTGTACAAAACTAATTCAGCTGTTAAAAATGAACTCCAAAATTACCTTACTTTAATATTTTAAATCACTATAACGCCAACAGCTGGCTTAAGATTTAGTAGTTTTGTTTTTATTCTTTCGAATGAAAATCCTTTAAATTCCTATCTAGATTATTTCAGATGAATTTTTTATGCTATCATTAGATTTTCATTTTTAGCTGTCATTGTAATTTTCTTTGTAAACTTCAAAATAGAACAGTAGGAACTGATGATTTACATGGCATTGAAATTTCTTGATTATATCTTTGGGATATTAGATGTTTATTGCATAAATTCTGAAAATTTATAAATCTAGCTACTGGCAAAGTTATTTTATCTGAAGGTAGAGAGTAATATCTTATCTTCTAGTTTAGAGTAATAACTGTTCTTTTTTTCTGAGAATTCATGTTTTACAGAATCGGGATTCATGTTTTACAAGTCTCAAAATTTAGTAATTACATCTGATGTCTTACTACATCCCATTCTTTGGACATCCTACAATTTCACTAACTGATCATTACTTGGTACATTTGAAATAACAGGTATCAGTTTGTCTTGATTATTGTACTAAAGCACAGGTACTTTGTATGATTTATATTTATTTCTGGAATTTGTAATTATGGTTTGCTCTTCAGAAGATGATCACAAAGTTTTACTTTTCAGTTTATGTTACTGGCATAAATGTATCAGTTACAGTACTGGCATAAATAGAAAATACAAGAATCACTGCGTGTCTCTAAAAGAAATGTCTGATAGTTAAATAGTTATATATTTAAAATTTTATAAATTTATTTCATTCTTAGTTTTCCTTAGGGGTTTGGAAAACGCCTTATTTTTTAAGATCAAAATATTTGTATATCCAAGGTTTCAAGAAATATCTTACAAACCCATAATTTTTTCATTATTTAAAAACGTTTGCAGTAGACCAGTTTGGAATAAAAATAGCTACTATGTTTGGTGATGAATGTTATCAGTTTACTGTAACTATATATTGCAAAACAATTCATAAGAGAATGGAAAAGAGTAATAAAATAAAAATTAAATCGGCAAGTTTATTAGGTAAAAAAGTAAAATTGTTTTCGATAACCTTTTAGCTGTCGCAGACGATCTGTAATCCACTATAAATTCTAGAAAGTGCAAAACTAAAATTAGAATTCTTGTTTAACATCTCCAGAATGTTTCTAATTAAATTAAAAACAGGAAAAAACGGAATTTATTACAAACATTAAACATTTTCCAAAAACAGTTAAACTAGAAACTGGAAAAATCAATCAAGTTGAACAATTTAAATGCTTAGGAGAAATTATGCGACGGTATTGTTTAGAAAAAATTAGCGATAAAAGGGAGATAAAGAAAAGTATTAAAACAACTACTTAGAAAACAAAACGGCTGTATAGTTTAAATTAAAAAAAGAAAATTTGGAACAACTAAAACTAAAAATGGAAGACTAAACAGACAGGAACAAAACAAAAGATATAATATAAAATACAGAATTCGAAGAAAAACACAAACTAAAAAAAGGAAAAATATGAAAAGTCGAGTGGAAAAAAGAAAATTCCTCCAGAATGAAATAATACTGGGGCAAGATCAAAGCCAAAAAATATAATATTTGGTTTTTAGTTAGTCCAATCGGAAAAAAGAAGACATAAAATTTAATTAATTTACATAAAAACAATATTAAAAAGTTAACCCACCGTGTTGGTCCAATGGTAAACTCGTTGTCATAAATCAGTTGAATTCTCAGTCCTAATAACGGAAGCTGCTTTTATTTGGATTTGAATATTTGATCGTGGATACCATTGTTCTTTGGTGATTGGGTTTCAATTAATCACACTTCTCAGGAATGGTCGGCCTGAATTTGTTCAAGACTACGCATCTACGGGTGCAATTATATTACACTGATAAGGCGTTAATGACGTTAATTGTTGATGTGAATATAAACTAAAATATTTAAAAAAGTATTAACAAATCTTTTTAAAACAAGTTTAATAACAGTCTTCTTTTTAAACAGATGATTTAAAAAAGGTTGGTTTGAAGATGATTTAAAAATGTAAACGGATGGTTCAAAATTTCCACTTTTTAAGTGGAAATTAAAAAAAAAACCCATCTAATTTAGCGGAACCGCCATCTCTGCCAAATATTTCCTATGTTTAAGTTTCGTTAAGTGAATTATACATTTTGTAATAATTGTTACGTTTTCTTTCTTGATTTATTTATTAATTTACTTATCCTCTTATAGACCTATCTTTTCCTCAGTTTCCAAGTATTCTGTTGATGATGATTGTTTAACTTCGAAGTTTTCATCTAATTTTAGATTTTAACTGAAATTTTACTATGTTTTCGAAATGTTAATTAGTTTTATAAAAAAAAGATTATGGAATCCATGATGTTTTTTTTTTTTAACTTAAGATAGATTTATAATTTATGAAATAATTGCGAGAATAGATGCATTCATTTAGAATTATTTCTAAAAATCATGTTTTTGGACGCATAGACCAGGAACATTAGACATTGATTTCGAAAAAATTCGTATCACTCTGTAACTTGCCATTATGATGTAATCGAAAACTAATGTTTCTAACAAAAATAACATGATCACGTTTTGGAAGGGTGAAAGGGGGAAATTGAAACGATAGCTCGAGTGACCGGTGAAAATCGCGTACAGCTCAGCCAAAAATCACTTTAGAAAAAATTCAAAGAAAAAATTTTAGATTATTACTAACCTATAAAATGAGACGTTGTAGATAACAATTCCATACTTAGGTCACATACAGTACGCAAAAAGTACAAAAAGCGCGAAAAATTGACCCTGACATTTGAGACTCGGTAGTTTTTTATTTTTTTTTCAAAATACTTAAAATTTTGGGGAACAAATTATTTTGGTTAAAATTATTTTGGACAAAATTTCGAGGTAAAAATTACAATATCAGTAACATTGGATTCCATCGTACAAAGAGTAAGTACAATACATGGTGCAATTCGATTGTTATACTCATTAATGCATATTTTATAGTTTTATAAACAAAAATACATTTTTAAACATATCTATTAATCGGTCTAAATGCTAACAGTATAAGAAACAACGCAATGGTAAAGTTTTCAGCCGATTATAACGCTATGATATAGCAAATATTACGAATGCATACCGCAAAAATGATTTTTTGTGGTGAAAATATTGTAGGTCACGTGTTTTTTTCTGTTTATCTCAACGTACTATTTCATTAAAAAAAAGAATCATCAACTATCAGTGATTAGAACCAGTTATTTTATTAGAAATTTGAACGTAAATTATAATCTTATTACTATTATATGATCGTAACAATTTTTTCTAAATATTAGAAATGCTGAATATTAGAAATGCATTAGATGCTGTGTTCTGGAAAGCATCTTACCGTACTGTTTGATATAACTGAATTTTCATAAAACTAGACGATATACAAATTTTATATTAGACTCATTAATTAAAGACTATTAGAGTATTGTTATGAAATACACTGACTAATAATAGTTGTTTTAAAACGATAATAAACTAACAAATAGGTGACGTGGTAAAGGTGACATGCGAGGGAGTCGAATGAAAACATTACGGTAAGCGTATAGTAGATAGTATTAACCGTCCAATCCTACACATTTATGTAATTAGAAACTTGAAGTTATACGAAGATAGAGAGGTGGTTCTGACGTCACACAAGGGATTCCCTGAACATGCTGCCACTGAACCTAATTCCATTATAAAGATTACTCAAATTACCTTAGCATTCTTAATACTACTACTGTTATGCATGTTTTCTTTATCATTATATTAAGAGTTCCACATTGGAAGTTCTACTATCAGCTGGTATTAAACCGTTTTTACAAGAATATCAATTTGAACAAACAAAATCCACACAATAAACCGACAACAAGCCATCTATCCAAATTTAATTGCCGATTCGATTACCTTGAAATTGTTTTCTGAATAGAAACTGTTATTATTTGAATGAAATTACGATTAAGTTCGTATCTCGGTTATTTACTATTTGTACTATTTGCCTGTCTCTTGGAAACCTTGCGACATGGGAAAAAACCGATATCATATTTTAATTCAGGAGAAAACTTACTATCAGAATAACATATTTTTCTTCCTGAGACAAAAAAAAATATTTTTTGTTTCCCAGTATTATTAATGAAAGATATTCTTTTAATCGGTAATAACATTACGATAGGGTAGCAATAGATGAAAATGCGACAAAAATTAACAAAAACAAGTTTAGATTAAAAACATTTTAAAATATGATATGTAAACATCGCTTATTTTTTATATTTAAATAAAGGCGTAATAGTTAATTAAATATATATTAAATTTTATTATGTATTTACATTTGTGATTTTATTATTTCATTAAATAATAAGAAAAATGCCTTCTTTGATTATATTAATAAAAGATATTCATATAAAAACGTAGTTTGATTATTGTTCACAAAGAATGGGAATACCATTATAAAGGTATTTCCAATTTTAAAAAAATAAATTTTTAATATGAAATTTAATTAATTTTTTTTGTGTTGTGGTGATGAAAGTACTGGCTACAATACTTGGAAATATTTTTTTCTGTGTTTTGATAACTTAATACTAATAATGTATTAATGAAATAGGATGAGGAAATGGTAGCATGGTATTTATTGTGATTGTGATACTTTAGGGGAATAACAGACAATAATAAACAATGCTGGTTGGTGACGGAGGTCGCGATCTGTAGTAGTCGCAGGGCGGGGAATCACTGTTTAAGCTTTTGGTTTCGTATATTAATGAACTGCAATGAACGCTTTACTGTCATTGCATCTTTATATTTTGTGTGAACCAGTATTATTTTATACATTAATTTATCTGTATATCATCTCTAAATCTCTCTGTAAGTACCAAAATATATTTTTTTTATTTTTTGAATGGTATAAACGATAATAATTACTGATCAAATAAACAAATGTTTGAAAAATAAAATAGAATTTAATACATCGTTTTATTACTTAAAACTTTAATTTCATTTATTTGTAAGTAGGAATTGTAGTTAAAAGAAAAAAAAAAATACTGCGAGCAACAATCAGTACTGTCTAGTTCAAGGGTACATACACGACCTTGATACGATATATTCTATCATTTCTTTTTACAATTCAATTTTTTTATTTGATTACTCAAAATTTTATCGGTTGTAGTTTTGTTAAATTTGGAATAATATAATAAAAAAAAAATAATGATTAAAAATACGGTATATAAAGTGCATATAACTAAATCTCAAATGTCGTAGGTATATTTTAGAATTGTCTTAGTTTCCGACGTATTAACGAATGTACGATAAAGGTGTACAATAAATAAACAATACGTGATAAATATATTAAATTTAACGTTACACACTATTTACTAAGATAAGAATACGAAAAACAAAATTTAGTAGAAATTTCTGCTTAAGAATCACTAATAAATTATTGTTTAAGTAATTTACTTATGGTATGCAACTCAAGAATGTGTTACATTACGTTCGTCCAGAAATGTACAGAACTGTAATATGTGTAGTTTTACCTGTTTATTTTTCCATTTTTATGCGGTCTTAATTCGTTTTAGTATTTATATTGCAATTTACGAACAAAAATAATGTCATAAAGAAACAAATACAGTGTATTAATAAAATGCAGGAAAGCTAAATTATTTACCACATAATCTAAGTAGCCACATATTTTATTTATTACAAGGTCGGAGTACTTACTGTTACTTCTTTGGAATTTATTCCATGTTAACAAAACAAAACTATTAATCTGTAAATTATTTGTAAGTTAAAACAAAATTAATCCAAATCAAAATGGTTAAAAGCATAACCAGGAAATGAAAGAGTTTACTGAATTTTTAAAAAGTAAAAAATATATTCGAAATCAACAGAAAATATAAGATAATATTTAAAGATGAAAATTATTATGTGGGGGAGTATATTATTTTGGTTATATGGTTAGCTCACAGTAGGTAGGAAAATGTTTTAAACGATTGTAAGAATACCAGTAAGATTTTGTTTGACTTTTGACAAAATTCTGATAATAATACGACCAGACTGTACATGTAAAAAAAGTACGAGTATTATGCAAGCAGTGGTAATAAAGAAGATTTTAAAAATTTATTTCATATAATTTTAAACGTTTAAAATATATTATTATTTAATATTTATTTAGTTGTTTAATTTAATGATGTAAAATTTTGTAAATGAACGTCTTATTATTATTTTTTTTAATCAAGGTTAAGATGAAGTTTGTAATATTCACTGCAGCATTATTAGTGTGCATCATTTCAACACTATCAGCGGCTGTACCGTTATACGAAGAACAACTGCCTTATGAAACTGAAGATACATTTGAAACTGTAAGATCTAATAAATAATATTTTATAAATGATATTACAAATTTCAGTGGATGTGTTTAATTTTATCAAGAAACTTCAAGATTACAGTATATTCTCTAATTTCTTTTATTAATTGTAATAATTGTTTTAAATTTTGACTGAAAATGATTATCTCTCTTTATTCAGATTGTGATCATTTCAAAAAAGTCTCTGAAATCTTAAAAACTGGTAGGAACGGGGTGAAATTATCAAACAAGCAATCAATAAAACGAATAGAAATGCCGCTGAGTAGTAAACAGATAAAAGCAACGAAAAAGGAGTATTAATATGAAAATAGAACAAATATTTTAAATAAATAAAAAAATTCACTGAGACTTAAAATTTTGAGTGAAAAAATATTTGAATCAGGCAAAGTGCGATTCTTAATTAAATTTCAAAATAACTTATTTTTATACATTCTTGTGTAATAAGATATTTTTAATGATTGATATATATATTCATAAATTACAAATGAATAAAAATATTATAACCTTAGATTGCCCATCAACGGAGCGCGCGCAGCCCCTCCTCCTCAATAAAAATACATAATACAGTTTGTTAGTTTGAACAAAACGTAATTACACAACTATATTAATTTGTGATACCTAAATCCATCACTTATTTTACTATGATTTTTTTTTCTCATTACAAATAACCTGCTACAGAAATTTCCAGGTATAATATGTTTCAAACAAAAATGGGTTCTATTTAACCTAGATTCTCATTAAACAAAGCTTACAATTGTTATAATAATGGAAAAATGATAGTTTATAAACTACAATCACTTTTAATTTATCCTTTAAAACATTTAATTATCAGTTTCATAATAATATAAAGTTTGGAAGAGATAGTGATGCATTGTTTATTAGTATTATTTTGCTGCAGTATAATATTTTATATGATTATATGTTTTTACGAATATACATATTTTTTGTTGAAAAAAATCACCAAATCACGACAGCCTATTCAGATATTTTATAGATAAAGAATGTGATCATCAAATTTGGTATAAGTTAAGTAATTGAGGACAGTATTTGTTAATAACCTAAAATACATGCCAAAATTTAGAATTTTCAGCTATTTTGCATCGCCAAAGCTTATTTAAAAATATTATATGATTAAAGTATGCATAAAATTGACGTCACATTCTATAGTGTTTATAAACTTGTAGGAAATCTAGGATGATTATTGCAGTTTCATACTAAATACTGTATATGAAAATTAGAAGAGATAGGCTAACCAAAATAACTGAAATAAATATTTGTTTAACGTACAACAACCATGACAGATTGTATAATCAAACTTTATCAAAAAATAAATAAGAAAATTGAATGGTTAACTTCAATATAAAAACATTTTAAGTTTAACATTTTATAGGGCCTTAACGGCATCATAAAATTGGTAACATGTCCAGTATTTAATACTATTTTGAATACGTAATAACTAATATATGAAAAGTGAATGTTTGATTTCTGATGTTTGAAACTTTATAAATTCAAAGTTATGAAAATTTATTGTTAAATTTTTAATGTGATATTTAATATTATTGGGGTTATGGTAATTTTCTTGTTAGGAAAAATGAGGTATTTATTTTTAAGATTTTAAACAAAAATATTTGAGGGACTGTATAAACATCCAGTCTTTCACATATAATATTTAATGCATACTCATACAAGTAAATTGAATTAGTAAATTCTATTATTATTATAATTTAATACCATTTTTTATGTTATAGGTTTTGAGAGAAAGGCGATCGCCAGAGGAGAAAGGAAGTATTGTTTTACAAGGAGGACATACACGTGGTCAAGGTAATTCTTTAAGAGGTGAATACAATTATAATTTATGGCAAGGAAGGAGTGGTGCAAAACTGGATGCTAATGCTTTCTACCAAAGAAACTGGGGCAACAACCAAGGACCTAAACATGACAGAGGAGGTGGAGTTGTGTTTTCAGTTCCTATTTGAGGCTAAAAATTAAATTCCTGCATTTTAATATTATTATTGTTATTTATTTATTTTTTTATTTATTTATAATGAAAAATTATATATTTTTATAATAAAAGTTTATTAAAAATGACTGAGTCTTATTTCTTCATAACCTTTTTTTGATATTATTTTATATGGTGGTGTAAATTTTCACGTAGATAGAACCATTTTATGGGGAATCAGATGACGACTTGTAGTATTTGTGTCATATAGTACTGTTTCATACATGGTCTAACATGCTTGAGATCATCTAATCTTACACATTATCTACAATAATTTCCTTTTTGTGATACTACTTGATCTTTCATGAAACTCTTCTTAAATTTATGTAAGTCTGATGATCAACAAAATTATTAACTTGGTACAGAAATGAATTGATTGATTTTCATATGGTAATTATATAAATCTTTGGATTTGGAATCTTCATTTGGTAATTATTAAAATCTTATCTTAATTTTAAAAAAATGTTTCATTTTAAAAATGTTAATCTCTTTTATGAAAGTGATGCTTCATAAGCAACCAGATTCTCCTTCTGCAATTTTAAACAAAGCTTCTATTTATAATAAAAATAAAACAAATGTATCTTGTAAAAGAAATTAATTGATCTTCTTGACTTCAACTGCACAAAGAAATTAGATATTTCTTTGAAATATTTCAGTGAAGCTTCTCTGAAATGAGTTTCATAATTTTTATAAAAAGCTTTAGAATGTTTTATAAAGTATTTTCATAATGCAGACTTGGGAAATAAGCTTTAATGGTTAGTTTTCATTATTGATACATATATTAAACATAAAAAATTTACAATTTTTTGAAAATAAGTTTAACTTTGGATAATAATGTGTATTTTATTTCTTTAGTACCCATAAAATTTACTATTTTTTTGATAAAATAATTATCTTGTTCAATGATAAATTTATTTTTCAAAGTATATTGCTGTGTAAATTTTATTTTTAGATTTATTGGTGTAAGCAACTAAGTATTATTAAATTCTGCTATCTGAAAAAAATGTTATTTAAATTAAAAAGCCTTCATGTCAATTTATTCAAGATAAGATTTTTATTATCAACATTTATAATTAAATAAAGTCTAAGAACACAAAATTAGAAGGTTTAAAAAGGTTTTACAAAATGACAATGCAAAACAGAAGAAAAGTCTGTTCTTAGATGTAGTATATACCATGAAAAATTGAACTGAATCAAAGTATCCAGTAGGGTTAGTGAATATTATTCTAAAAGAAAGTAATTTTAGAATAGGGTAATACAGTTAGATGAATATAATGACAGAAACTGATATTACAGCATGACTAAGAACCATTGCAGAAATGAATTAAATTAGTAAAATGGCAGATAAATTGTACATTTAAATACTTTATCTTTTAATAATGTATATTAGGTAAAAAATAAGTCTAGTTGCAAGAAATCTATGACATTACAAAAAAAAGAAGAATTTCTTTGACAAACAAAACTACTGTATGTCAAAGAAAATCATTAGTATATCAAAATTCAAAAATAAATATACCAATAAAAGAAAGTTATGAGGAAGAAAATATTCAATGTTTCTTTTTTTTAAATTTTGTATTATATTTATTTTAGTTTTAATTAATTGATATTTGGAAATTATCTGCCAATATTAATAAGCTAATTTTAATAAGAACTACTGAAGATGTTAATCAATTTTTTTTCATTACTTTTCATTATTCTGCAAATGTTATAAATATAATTTTAGTTAAGTATGTAAAACATATATGCTGATGTACAGCTTATAAGAAATGTATTGGTTCTGAATAAAAACGAATGGAGTAATGAACTAAACTAGTAGGATGTCAAATAACAAACTTTACATTTTCATACTTTATCTTTTGATTAAGTATACGACACTAAAATTTATGTTTAGCTGAATGAAGTCTACGACAGTTACAAAACAAAAGAGCTTCTTGATGTTTATTGCAGTTATTGTATGTCAAAGAAAATCATTTTTATTTATAAAACAAAGATTAAAAGCTTCTTATTTGTTATTTTACATACCACAACTGATTAAAAAGTTTATCTGATAGAAAAGAAAATAAGATTTTATTTAAAGCAGGAAAAAGGTTTGTAGCAAGATGTAGCACATAAAATGAAAAATTGTACTGAATCAAAGAATCCAAGATTAGTGTCTAGAGAAATAAGGTTCTAGAATAGATTAAAAAGAGAGACGAGTATATGAAAGAATAGCTGATGGTAAGTATGTAAATAATAGACTGGTCCTAAGTAAGAATGAATGGAGAAGTGAATCAAAACACATGGCATATAAATTGCACATTTTCGTACTTTATCAAAACATAATAAAATATGTTTTGATAAAAAAAAAAATTACACTAAAAAATTATTTCTAGTTGGAGGAAGTCTATGACAGTTATAAAACAAAAGAGCTTCTTGATGTTAAATGAATGATCATGTATGTCAAAGACAATTATTGATATGTGACAAATTTCAAAAATAAATATACCAATAAAAAAAAAGCTAAAAGGAAGTACTTTCAATACTTTTTTTTATATAATTTTGTATTAAATTTATTTTTAGTTTGGAAATTATCTATCTATATTAATAAAATAACCCCTATTTTAACATCTACTTAAGATGTCATTTCGCTCTTTTCATTTCTTTCCATTAGATTATAATGTGATAAATATAATTTTAGTCATTTCCCTTGATTAATTTTTTAGTTCATACACCAGGAGATTAGACTTGACCCTTTCATTTTAGAAAAAAATGAACTTCTTAGACTTTATTTAATTATAAATGTTGATAATAAAAATCTTATCTTGAATAAATTGACATGAAGGCTTTTTAATTTAAATAACATTTTTTTCAGATAGCAGAATTTAATAATACTTAGTTGCTTACACCAATAAATCTAAAAATAAAATTTACACAGCAATATACTTTGAAAAATAAATTTATCATTGAACAAGATAATTATTTTATCAAAAAAATAGTAAATTTTATGGGTACTAAAGAAATAAAATACACATTATTATCCAAAGTTAAACTTATTTTCAAAAAATTGTAAATTTTTTATGTTTAATATATGTATCAATAATGAAAACTAACCATTAAAGCTTATTTCCCAAGTCTGCATTATGAAAATACTTTATAAAACATTCTAAAGCTTTTTATAAAAATTATGAAACTCATTTCAGAGAAGCTTCACTGAAATATTTCAAAGAAATATCTAATTTCTTTGTGCAGTTGAAGTCAAGAAGATCAATTAATTTCTTTTACAAGATACATTTGTTTTATTTTTATTATAAATAGAAGCTTTGTTTAAAATTGCAGAAGGAGAATCTGGTTGCTTATGAAGCATCACTTTCATAAAAGAGATTAACATTTTTAAAATGAAACATTTTTTTAAAATTAAGATAAGATTTTAATAATTACCAAATGAAGATTCCAAATCCAAAGATTTATATAATTACCATATGAAAATCAATCAATTCATTTCTGTACCAAGTTAATAATTTTGTTGATCATCAGACTTACATAAATTTAAGAAGAGTTTCATGAAAGATCAAGTAGTATCACAAAAAGGAAATTATTGTAGATAATGTGTAAGATTAGATGATCTCAAGCATGTTAGACCATGTATGAAACAGTACTATATGACACAAATACTACAAGTCGTCATCTGATTCCCCATAAAATGGTTCTATCTACGTGAAAATTTACACCACCATATAAAATAATATCAAAAAAAGGTTATGAAGAAATAAGACTCAGTCATTTTTAATAAACTTTTATTATAAAAATATATAATTTTTCATTATAAATAAATAAAAAAATAAATAAATAACAATAATAATATTAAAATGCAGGAATTTAATTTTTAGCCTCAAATAGGAACTGAAAACACAACTCCACCTCCTCTGTCATGTTTAGGTCCTTGGTTGTTGCCCCAGTTTCTTTGGTAGAAAGCATTAGCATCCAGTTTTGCACCACTCCTTCCTTGCCATAAATTATAATTGTATTCACCTCTTAAAGAATTACCTTGACCACGTGTATGTCCTCCTTGTAAAACAATACTTCCTTTCTCCTCTGGCGATCGCCTTTCTCTCAAAACCTATAACATAAAAAATGGTATTAAATTATAATAATAATAGAATTTACTAATTCAATTTACTTGTATGAGTATGCATTAAATATTATATGTGAAAGACTGGATGTTTATACAGTCCCTCAAATATTTTTGTTTAAAATCTTAAAAATAAATACCTCATTTTTCCTAACAAGAAAATTACCATAACCCCAATAATATTAAATATCACATTAAAAATTTAACAATAAATTTTCATAACTTTGAATTTATAAAGTTTCAAACATCAGAAATCAAACATTCACTTTTCATATATTAGTTATTACGTATTCAAAATAGTATTAAATACTGGACATGTTACCAATTTTATGATGCCGTTAAGGCCCTATAAAATGTTAAACTTAAAATGTTTTTATATTGAAGTTAACCATTCAATTTTCTTATTTATTTTTTGATAAAGTTTGATTATACAATCTGTCATGGTTGTTGTACGTTAAACAAATATTTATTTCAGTTATTTTGGTTAGCCTATCTCTTCTAATTTTCATATACAGTATTTAGTATGAAACTGCAATAATCATCCTAGATTTCCTACAAGTTTATAAACACTATAGAATGTGACGTCAATTTTATGCATACTTTAATCATATAATATTTTTAAATAAGCTTTGGCGATGCAAAATAGCTGAAAATTCTAAATTTTGGCATGTATTTTAGGTTATTAACAAATACTGTCCTCAATTACTTAACTTATACCAAATTTGATGATCACATTCTTTATCTATAAAATATCTGAATAGGCTGTCGTGATTTGGTGATTTTTTTCAACAAAAAATATGTATATTCGTAAAAACATATAATCATATAAAATATTATACTGCAGCAAAATAATACTAATAAACAATGCATCACTATCTCTTCCAAACTTTATATTATTATGAAACTGATAATTAAATGTTTTAAAGGATAAATTAAAAGTGATTGTAGTTTATAAACTATCATTTTTCCATTATTATAACAATTGTAAGCTTTGTTTAATGAGAATCTAGGTTAAATAGAACCCATTTTTGTTTGAAACATATTATACCTGGAAATTTCTGTAGCAGGTTATTTGTAATGAGAAAAAAAAATCATAGTAAAATAAGTGATGGATTTAGGTATCACAAATTAATATAGTTGTGTAATTACGTTTTGTTCAAACTAACAAACTGTATTATGTATTTTTATTGAGGAGGAGGGGCTGCGCGCGCTCCGTTGATGGGCAATCTAAGGTTATAATATTTTTATTCATTTGTAATTTATGAATATATATATCAATCATTAAAAATATCTTATTACACAAGAATGTATAAAAATAAGTTATTTTGAAATTTAATTAAGAATCGCACTTTGCCTGATTCAAATATTTTTTCACTCAAAATTTTAAGTCTCAGTGAATTTTTTTATTTATTTAAAATATTTGTTCTATTTTCATATTAATACTCCTTTTTCGTTGCTTTTATCTGTTTACTACTCAGCGGCATTTCTATTCGTTTTATTGATTGCTTGTTTGATAATTTCACCCCGTTCCTACCAGTTTTTAAGATTTCAGAGACTTTTTTGAAATGATCACAATCTGAATAAAGAGAGATAATCATTTTCAGTCAAAATTTAAAACAATTATTACAATTAATAAAAGAAATTAGAGAATATACTGTAATCTTGAAGTTTCTTGATAAAATTAAACACATCCACTGAAATTTGTAATATCATTTATAAAATATTATTTATTAGATCTTACAGTTTCAAATGTATCTTCAGTTTCATAAGGCAGTTGTTCTTCGTATAACGGTACAGCCGCTGATAGTGTTGAAATGATGCACACTAATAATGCTGCAGTGAATATTACAAACTTCATCTTAACCTTGATTAAAAAAAATAATAATAAGACGTTCATTTACAAAATTTTACATCATTAAATTAAACAACTAAATAAATATTAAATAATAATATATTTTAAACGTTTAAAATTATATGAAATAAATTTTTAAAATCTTCTTTATTACCACTGCTTGCATAATACTCGTACTTTTTTTACATGTACAGTCTGGTCGTATTATTATCAGAATTTTGTCAAAAGTCAAACAAAATCTTACTGGTATTCTTACAATCGTTTAAAACATTTTCCTACCTACTGTGAGCTAACCATATAACCAAAATAATATACTCCCCCACATAATAATTTTCATCTTTAAATATTATCTTATATTTTCTGTTGATTTCGAATATATTTTTTACTTTTTAAAAATTCAGTAAACTCTTTCATTTCCTGGTTATGCTTTTAACCATTTTGATTTGGATTAATTTTGTTTTAACTTACAAATAATTTACAGATTAATAGTTTTGTTTTGTTAACATGGAATAAATTCCAAAGAAGTAACAGTAAGTACTCCGACCTTGTAATAAATAAAATATGTGGCTACTTAGATTATGTGGTAAATAATTTAGCTTTCCTGCATTTTATTAATACACTGTATTTGTTTCTTTATGACATTATTTTTGTTCGTAAATTGCAATATAAATACTAAAACGAATTAAGACCGCATAAAAATGGAAAAATAAACAGGTAAAACTACACATATTACAGTTCTGTACATTTCTGGACGAACGTAATGTAACACATTCTTGAGTTGCATACCATAAGTAAATTACTTAAACAATAATTTATTAGTGATTCTTAAGCAGAAATTTCTACTAAATTTTGTTTTTCGTATTCTTATCTTAGTAAATAGTGTGTAACGTTAAATTTAATATATTTATCACGTATTGTTTATTTATTGTACACCTTTATCGTACATTCGTTAATACGTCGGAAACTAAGACAATTCTAAAATATACCTACGACATTTGAGATTTAGTTATATGCACTTTATATACCGTATTTTTAATCATTATTTTTTTTTTATTATATTATTCCAAATTTAACAAAACTACAACCGATAAAATTTTGAGTAATCAAATAAAAAAATTGAATTGTAAAAAGAAATGATAGAATATATCGTATCAAGGTCGTGTATGTACCCTTGAACTAGACAGTACTGATTGTTGCTCGCAGTATTTTTTTTTTTCTTTTAACTACAATTCCTACTTACAAATAAATGAAATTAAAGTTTTAAGTAATAAAACGATGTATTAAATTCTATTTTATTTTTCAAACATTTGTTTATTTGATCAGTAATTATTATCGTTTATACCATTCAAAAAATAAAAAAAATATATTTTGGTACTTACAGAGAGATTTAGAGATGATATACAGATAAATTAATGTATAAAATAATACTGGTTCACACAAAATATAAAGATGCAATGACAGTAAAGCGTTCATTGCAGTTCATTAATATACGAAACCAAAAGCTTAAACAGTGATTCCCCGCCCTGCGACTACTACAGATCGCGACCTCCGTCACCAACCAGCATTGTTTATTATTGTCTGTTATTCCCCTAAAGTATCACAATCACAATAAATACCATGCTACCATTTCCTCATCCTATTTCATTAATACATTATTAGTATTAAGTTATCAAAACACAGAAAAAAATATTTCCAAGTATTGTAGCCAGTACTTTCATCACCACAACACAAAAAAAATTAATTAAATTTCATATTAAAAATTTATTTTTTTAAAATTGGAAATACCTTTATAATGGTATTCCCATTCTTTGTGAACAATAATCAAACTACGTTTTTATATGAATATCTTTTATTAATATAATCAAAGAAGGCATTTTTCTTATTATTTAATGAAATAATAAAATCACAAATGTAAATACATAATAAAATTTAATATATATTTAATTAACTATTACGCCTTTATTTAAATATAAAAAATAAGCGATGTTTACATATCATATTTTAAAATGTTTTTAATCTAAACTTGTTTTTGTTAATTTTTGTCGCATTTTCATCTATTGCTACCCTATCGTAATGTTATTACCGATTAAAAGAATATCTTTCATTAATAATACTGGGAAACAAAAAATATTTTTTTTTGTCTCAGGAAGAAAAATATGTTATTCTGATAGTAAGTTTTCTCCTGAATTAAAATATGATATCGGTTTTTTCCCATGTCGCAAGGTTTCCAAGAGACAGGCAAATAGTACAAATAGTAAATAACCGAGATACGAACTTAATCGTAATTTCATTCAAATAATAACAGTTTCTATTCAGAAAACAATTTCAAGGTAATCGAATCGGCAATTAAATTTGGATAGATGGCTTGTTGTCGGTTTATTGTGTGGATTTTGTTTGTTCAAATTGATATTCTTGTAAAAACGGTTTAATACCAGCTGATAGTAGAACTTCCAATGTGGAACTCTTAATATAATGATAAAGAAAACATGCATAACAGTAGTAGTATTAAGAATGCTAAGGTAATTTGAGTAATCTTTATAATGGAATTAGGTTCAGTGGCAGCATGTTCAGGGAATCCCTTGTGTGACGTCAGAACCACCTCTCTATCTTCGTATAACTTCAAGTTTCTAATTACATAAATGTGTAGGATTGGACGGTTAATACTATCTACTATACGCTTACCGTAATGTTTTCATTCGACTCCCTCGCATGTCACCTTTACCACGTCACCTATTTGTTAGTTTATTATCGTTTTAAAACAACTATTATTAGTCAGTGTATTTCATAACAATACTCTAATAGTCTTTAATTAATGAGTCTAATATAAAATTTGTATATCGTCTAGTTTTATGAAAATTCAGTTATATCAAACAGTACGGTAAGATGCTTTCCAGAACACAGCATCTAATGCATTTCTAATATTCAGCATTTCTAATATTTAGAAAAAATTGTTACGATCATATAATAGTAATAAGATTATAATTTACGTTCAAATTTCTAATAAAATAACTGGTTCTAATCACTGATAGTTGATGATTCTTTTTTTTAATGAAATAGTACGTTGAGATAAACAGAAAAAAACACGTGACCTACAATATTTTCACCACAAAAAATCATTTTTGCGGTATGCATTCGTAATATTTGCTATATCATAGCGTTATAATCGGCTGAAAACTTTACCATTGCGTTGTTTCTTATACTGTTAGCATTTAGACCGATTAATAGATATGTTTAAAAATGTATTTTTGTTTATAAAACTATAAAATATGCATTAATGAGTATAACAATCGAATTGCACCATGTATTGTACTTACTCTTTGTACGATGGAATCCAATGTTACTGATATTGTAATTTTTACCTCGAAATTTTGTCCAAAATAATTTTAACCAAAATAATTTGTTCCCCAAAATTTTAAGTATTTTGAAAAAAAAATAAAAAACTACCGAGTCTCAAATGTCAGGGTCAATTTTTCGCGCTTTTTGTACTTTTTGCGTACTGTATGTGACCTAAGTATGGAATTGTTATCTACAACGTCTCATTTTATAGGTTAGTAATAATCTAAAATTTTTTCTTTGAATTTTTTCTAAAGTGATTTTTGGCTGAGCTGTACGCGATTTTCACCGGTCACTCGAGCTATCGTTTCAATTTCCCCCTTTCACCCTTCCAAAACGTGATCATGTTATTTTTGTTAGAAACATTAGTTTTCGATTACATCATAATGGCAAGTTACAGAGTGATACGAATTTTTTCGAAATCAATGTCTAATGTTCCTGGTCTATGCGTCCAAAAACATGATTTTTAGAAATAATTCTAAATGAATGCATCTATTCTCGCAATTATTTCATAAATTATAAATCTATCTTAAGTTAAAAAAAAAAAACATCATGGATTCCATAATCTTTTTTTTATAAAACTAATTAACATTTCGAAAACATAGTAAAATTTCAGTTAAAATCTAAAATTAGATGAAAACTTCGAAGTTAAACAATCATCATCAACAGAATACTTGGAAACTGAGGAAAAGATAGGTCTATAAGAGGATAAGTAAATTAATAAATAAATCAAGAAAGAAAACGTAACAATTATTACAAAATGTATAATTCACTTAACGAAACTTAAACATAGGAAATATTTGGCAGAGATGGCGGTTCCGCTAAATTAGATGGGTTTTTTTTTTAATTTCCACTTAAAAAGTGGAAATTTTGAACCATCCGTTTACATTTTTAAATCATCTTCAAACCAACCTTTTTTAAATCATCTGTTTAAAAAGAAGACTGTTATTAAACTTGTTTTAAAAAGATTTGTTAATACTTTTTTAAATATTTTAGTTTATATTCACATCAACAATTAACGTCATTAACGCCTTATCAGTGTAATATAATTGCACCCGTAGATGCGTAGTCTTGAACAAATTCAGGCCGACCATTCCTGAGAAGTGTGATTAATTGAAACCCAATCACCAAAGAACAATGGTATCCACGATCAAATATTCAAATCCAAATAAAAGCAGCTTCCGTTATTAGGACTGAGAATTCAACTGATTTATGACAACGAGTTTACCATTGGACCAACACGGTGGGTTAACTTTTTAATATTGTTTTTATGTAAATTAATTAAATTTTATGTCTTCTTTTTTCCGATTGGACTAACTAAAAACCAAATATTATATTTTTTGGCTTTGATCTTGCCCCAGTATTATTTCATTCTGGAGGAATTTTCTTTTTTCCACTCGACTTTTCATATTTTTCCTTTTTTTAGTTTGTGTTTTTCTTCGAATTCTGTATTTTATATTATATCTTTTGTTTTGTTCCTGTCTGTTTAGTCTTCCATTTTTAGTTTTAGTTGTTCCAAATTTTCTTTTTTTAATTTAAACTATACAGCCGTTTTGTTTTCTAAGTAGTTGTTTTAATACTTTTCTTTATCTCCCTTTTATCGCTAATTTTTTCTAAACAATACCGTCGCATAATTTCTCCTAAGTATTTAAATTGTTCAACTTGATTGATTTTTCCAGTTTCTAGTTTAACTGTTTTTGGAAAATGTTTAATGTTTGTAATAAATTCCGTTTTTTCCTGTTTTTAATTTAATTAGAAACATTCTGGAGATGTTAAACAAGAATTCTAATTTTAGTTTTGCACTTTCTAGAATTTATAGTGGATTACAGATCGTCTGCGACAGCTAAAAGGTTATCGAAAACAATTTTACTTTTTTACCTAATAAACTTGCCGATTTAATTTTTATTTTATTACTCTTTTCCATTCTCTTATGAATTGTTTTGCAATATATAGTTACAGTAAACTGATAACATTCATCACCAAACATAGTAGCTATTTTTATTCCAAACTGGTCTACTGCAAACGTTTTTAAATAATGAAAAAATTATGGGTTTGTAAGATATTTCTTGAAACCTTGGATATACAAATATTTTGATCTTAAAAAATAAGGCGTTTTCCAAACCCCTAAGGAAAACTAAGAATGAAATAAATTTATAAAATTTTAAATATATAACTATTTAACTATCAGACATTTCTTTTAGAGACACGCAGTGATTCTTGTATTTTCTATTTATGCCAGTACTGTAACTGATACATTTATGCCAGTAACATAAACTGAAAAGTAAAACTTTGTGATCATCTTCTGAAGAGCAAACCATAATTACAAATTCCAGAAATAAATATAAATCATACAAAGTACCTGTGCTTTAGTACAATAATCAAGACAAACTGATACCTGTTATTTCAAATGTACCAAGTAATGATCAGTTAGTGAAATTGTAGGATGTCCAAAGAATGGGATGTAGTAAGACATCAGATGTAATTACTAAATTTTGAGACTTGTAAAACATGAATCCCGATTCTGTAAAACATGAATTCTCAGAAAAAAAGAACAGTTATTACTCTAAACTAGAAGATAAGATATTACTCTCTACCTTCAGATAAAATAACTTTGCCAGTAGCTAGATTTATAAATTTTCAGAATTTATGCAATAAACATCTAATATCCCAAAGATATAATCAAGAAATTTCAATGCCATGTAAATCATCAGTTCCTACTGTTCTATTTTGAAGTTTACAAAGAAAATTACAATGACAGCTAAAAATGAAAATCTAATGATAGCATAAAAAATTCATCTGAAATAATCTAGATAGGAATTTAAAGGATTTTCATTCGAAAGAATAAAAACAAAACTACTAAATCTTAAGCCAGCTGTTGGCGTTATAGTGATTTAAAATATTAAAGTAAGGTAATTTTGGAGTTCATTTTTAACAGCTGAATTAGTTTTGTACAGACTCAAGCCGACCATTCCTGAAACATGTGGTTAATTCAACTCCAACCACCAAAGTACACCGGTATCCACTGTCTAACATTCAAATCTGTATAAAATAAACTTTTATTTTATATTTTAACCTAAAATATATTTTCTTTTTATTAGAAAATTAAATTATTATAACCATAATTTGATTAAATAATTAAAAATAATGAGTAGGCTCTACAACACAAGGATTAAATTTAAACTTACTCACCATTGAGACTAACTGCATTAGCGCATTTGAAATATACACCAATATAAAATCAACATAACCTCAAACTGAGGTTATGTTGTCGACCTTACATTGAATGCAACTTAAGAACGATTCAACCGATCGTCATCAAATTTTCACATGCACATCAGACATACTACTTCAGCATATTTTAATTTTAATGATTTAGTAGTTTTGGAATTTTTCGAGCCATAAATTTTACACTTGTATGTAACGAAATTACATTTTAAGTGAGTAGTATTTTCGTATTCTTCATATCTATAAAACGTAAAGAAAACTTAATTTCACCTCCCCAACCCAACGAGCGACCAAAAGTAATACCGTACTTTTCTTTGAAAACTCGGTAAAAAAGGCAGTAAAAAAATATTATTTTGTAAGGATGATTATCCCAGGAACTATTGGATCTTTTAGTTTTTGTGTAACTGTTATACTTTGTAATAACTACTTTTTATAAAACTTATTTTAATGTATCATGTTTTAAATTAGTTTAAAGTTTTTTTAAAGTATATAAGTAAAATAACTATTGCAAAATACACTTATAATCTTGATTTTATAGAATGAAGTATTTTTATCCGACAATACTACAAATAGGGTTATGTATTAATACATTAGTGGATGTAACCCACCGGGTTGATCTAGTAGTGAACGCGTCTTCCCAAATCAGCTGACTTGGAAGCCGAGAGTTCCAGCGTTCAAGTCCAAGTAAAGTCAGTTATTTTTACGGATTTGAATACTAGATCGTGGATACCGGTGTTCTTCGGTGGTTGGGTTTCAATTAACCACACATTTCAGGAATGGTCGAACTGAGACTGTAAAACACTGCACTTCATTTACACTCATACATATCATTCTAATTCGTCCTCTGAGTAATACCTGAACGGTAATTTCCGGAAGCTAAACAGGAAAAAGAAAAGTTAAGTGGATCTACGTTTGTGCTATCACTATCAAATAATTCCTTTCATTTCCACAGTTAGTTTTATTTAAATAAATAGTTATTGAAAAAAAAATTATTTAAATTAATTATGAAAATAAAATTGAAGGTCGTATAATAAGTTTTTAAACATGCAAATCTAATTTGAGCAGATAATTTAATTTTTGTCAGTATCATGA
The DNA here is from genome assembly GCF_047948215.1 of Lycorma delicatula. Taxonomy (NCBI): domain Eukaryota; kingdom Metazoa; phylum Arthropoda; class Insecta; order Hemiptera; family Fulgoridae; genus Lycorma; species Lycorma delicatula. The sequence continues at coordinate 126,595,057 of NC_134457.1, forward strand.
GTTTGATTGAACCCGAGACTTCCTGTGAGGTTACTATAGGATCGCATCCGAAAAATATTTCTGCGTAATTAAGAATCCTTTTTCTTGCGTATTCGGATATTTTTGGGTGGTATATCGAGGGTGTGGGGAAATTTGAAATTGAAGTTAGATGAAGTAATAAATTTGATATTGTTCTGGGAAGGAGACTGATAAAAAAAATAAATAAAAATACGAAAAATAAAAATATCTAATATTGATTGCTTTCAATCATTGTAAATTTTACTTCTTTCTTTCATATTTCATAGATAAAAATAATAGAAATTTTACTTTGAAATACAGTGCAGTATTGATGATTAAGAAAAATACTTATTATAAAATTGCTAAATTTTAAAATTGGCAAGGTCTCAGGATGAATTAATGCTTAAGAAAAATATTTAATTTTTTGCATGTACAATCCTTGAAGATCATAAACATTATCACCCAATAAAAATATTCAGCGAATTTTGATAACAATCAAGGCACACTTATAAAGTTTATTTCAGAGGTATAATAGAAAAGTGAATTGTGTAATGTAATTTGGGAGTAACTAAGGCAATAGAGATCAGGATATGAAATTAATTTATAACGGAGTATTTCCAGGTGCGATGATTACGATTGTTTTAAAATATATTATACGATTTTGTAGGCGTCCCCAAATTTTTTTTATTTAAGTAAAGTCATATTAAATTATTAAATATATATTAAATTGTATTTCCATCTGTAATTTTTTTTATTTTAATAAGTAAGAAAACTGGCTGCTTGGATTATTAACAAAAGACGTACTTTGTACTTTCACACGAAAAAATCTACTTTGATTACTGTTAAAAAATACGGGGAATACCGCCATTCATAAAATACATTACGCATTTAAAAAGATCAACGTTATTACTTTTTTATATTTAATTGTTTTTTTGTGAATTTGTGATGAAAGTAAAGGAAATAAATACTTGGAAACATTTTCTGTGATTATTTTGATGCACTGTGACGGAGGTCGCTGATCTATGATAGGCACAGGTCGGGGAATCACCACTAAAGCTCCTGGTTTTGTATATTAATGGCTGCAATGAATGCTTTACTATCATTGCATCTTTACATTTTGTGTGAATCAGTAATATTTTATTTATTGAATAATCTGTGTCATCTATAAATATCTTTGTAAGTACCAAAATAATATTTTTGTTAATTTATAGACAGATATTAAAATTAACTAAATAATCACTAATCAAATAAAGTTTTCAAACATAAAATAGAATTTAATAGCTTTCAATTTTATTTACTTAATAAGTACGCCTTCTAGTTAAAAGAAAAATTAAAAAAAAAAATATTGCGAGAAACAACCACAAAAACAAAACTTTAACTTGACTATTGGTAAATTCAATATTCGAATTGTCAGAATTGTAGATAGTATTTTTTTAATTTTGAATAATTAAATTGGAATAAAAGTAACAATCATTAACAAATATGATATGTAAAAATATATATCAAAATAATTATATAATAAAATATAAATATATACCAGCGAAATATTTCGCTGGTATATTTTAGAATTGTATTAATCTACGACGTTTTACAGAATACCCGTTAAAAATATGAAAATGAATAATATATGATTTTTGTACTTATTTAATTAAAAATATAAATGTATAATATTTGTTTAAAAATATAACCAACCGTTTAATATAAAAAAAAATATTTATATTATTAATGCTTTAAATACGAACAACGAAATTTACGAGAAATCTCTAGTTTATAAATGAATCACTGTTTATTTTTTTTACAAGTAATTTCTGATGCTATGTAACCTAAACCTAAGTAATATATTATATTATGTCCCACCCGGAATTGTACAGAACTGTAATAACTTTAGTTTTATTTATTTATTTTTGCATTGTTACCCTGTCGTAATTTCTCTTAGCCACAGATTCAATTTATGAATGTTAGTAATGCCATAAAAAAAAACACCGTGTAATAATAAAAATTAAAGAAACATTGACAAATAACTTAACGGGATAGTAACCATATATTTTATTTATTCCATTATTCGACTACTTTATGAAAATTCTTTGGGAATTATTAATGTTACCAAAATATAGCTAACTGTTAATCTATAAATTAATCGTAAATTAAAACATAATTACTCCAAAAAATGGCATTTCATTTGTGTTGAAGCTAAGATAGTGTAGACTATACCTTGCTCTTTATTTATTTTATCATAATCTACGCAAAAGTCATTAATCTGCCTGATTTTTAGCTAGAGCTTACATTCTAAAATTATTTATGTATTTAATAAAATACAAATTGAAGTGGGTTTTGTTTTATGTTATTTTAATTAAAAAATAAAAATCTATTAATTTCAACAGAAACTTAAAGAGTTTGCTGTAATTTTAAAAAGCGAGTGTACTAAATAAATAGAAAACTAGAAGAATATCTTAAACGATCATACAAGTATCAACTTTTTTTTGTAATTAGAAAAATACTTAACTAACTGATAACAAAATTACCAGATTTAGAAGTAAAAAATAATTTTTTTGTATAGTTTTCCTTTACAGAAATTAACATTTAAAAAATATTATTGTTTAATATTTATTTAGTTGTTAAATTTAATGCTGTAAAATTTTGTAAATGAACATCTTATTAATATTACTTTCTTTTTTTTTTTTTAAATAAAGGTTAAGATGAAGTTGGTAATATTCACTGCAGCATTATTAGTATGCATTATTTCAACTTTATCAACAGCTATACCATTATACGAAGAACAACTACCGTATGAAACTGAAGATACATTTGAAACGGTAAGATCAAATATTTTATGAATAATATTTCAATGTTTAGTTGATATGATTAATTTTTCATATTCAAAAAAGAATCATTACTGATAAAGAAAGTTCAAGGTTAACTTATATTTTTGAATTATGTATATCAATTCTTATAAACATTTCAAATTTTTACTGAAAATGATTATCTTTATTGATTCAGATAGATTCAGATACCTTAGGATCTTTATCTCTAAAACTGTTTGCAAAAATATCGCCAAAGCTTATTTCAAAAGTACAATAAAAGTATATATTAAATTGAAGTCACACTCTGTGGTGTTTATAAACAGAATTGTAAGCAAACTTGGATGATTATTGTATTTTCGTACTGAATACTACGTAAGAAAATTAAAAGTGATGGGATTCAAGTAGTTGAAATACGTATTTATTCAACATACAGTGAACATCACATCTCATAACATCAAACTCAAAACATTTTTAATTTTAACATTTTACAGGGCCTTAAAACTAATGGTACCTTAAAATGGTATATTTTACCTTAAAAATAGTATATTTTTGGTATATTTTAATATGGTTTTCTACATTATAGGTTTTGAGAGAAAGGAGATCACCGGAGGAGAAAGGAAGTATTGTCCTAACAGGAAAACATACTCCTGGTCAAGGTAATACTCTAAGAGGGGAGTACAATTACAATTTGTGGCAAGGAAGGAATGGTGCAAAACTGGATGCTAATGCTTTCTACCAAAGAAACTCTGGTAACTTCCCAGGACCAAAACATGACAGAGGAGGCGGAGTTTCGTTTTCAGTTCCCTTTGGAGGCTAAAAATGAAATTCCTATAGTTTAATATTATTTTTATTAACTTATTATTTTTGTTATTTATTTACATAATAAACTTTTATTAAAATCTACTTCCTCAAATTATTTCTCCATATTTCCTGTTTGATATTAGTTTATACGATGGTATAAATTTATACCTTGCTTATGCCTTTTATAATGAATTAGATGTGTACATATAGTATTTGTAAACTATATTACCTTTTTATACATGGTTTAACAAACTTGAGACAGACTAGTCTTACACAATATCTACAATAATTCACTGCAGCTATACTTAAAATTGTGTAAGACTATGATCAATAAAATTATGTACTTAGTACAGAACTCATCTATGAATTTTCATATGGTTATCATTACCATAAGTTCAACACTTGAATCCTTGACACAAAATATTGAACAATTTATGAAAGATAAATAAAACATTTATCTTGAATTTCAAAATATTCTTTTATAACAATTCAAAATACAACAACTCTTTTATAACAAAATATTCTGTTACAACTGATTATAAAGACAATTAAATTTAAAGTGTTGGGTCTTATTCAGTCCTAGGCTAATATTCCTGAAGGAATGCAAAATTGAAAACCAACACACCAATAATACAGCCATTAAACCAATGAAAAGTTTCCACCAGCTTTTACTAAACTACTCTAATAAGACTGATCAACAATGGTGCTGACCAAAAAATCAATTAACAGGTTATATTAATTTATTTATAATACAATAAAGTGTTCATTACTGTAAGAATTTAACTACTGACATACACACTAACATTCGGAGTTTTATTATTCAGTAGAAATATAAATTTTAATTTATTGAGGTATTTAAACTACATATTAACCTAAGAATTATTTTCTTAGAATATTTCCAATACAGGTTACACATACTATATTAATTTGTGAAAGAAACTGTAGATGTTTATTAATGATGAGGGATGAATTTTCATCATGTGAAAATATCACATGTGTATCATATGAAAATGCTTATCTGACCAAGATTCAAACCCAGAATAAGGGACAGAGGAACTATTACTCCACCACAGAATATAGTAATAGTGTATTACTACTATTACAACATGAATATTTTGTTTTTGTTTAAATTTATGCAATTTTCAGTTTATTAAAAATCAAATTCAATGAAATAAGAAAAACCTTAGTACAGTTTAAAAGTGTATTTTGCACAATAGTTGTTATTTATTGAAATATTGTGATAGTCTGGAGTAAAATAATGATTAACGGATGATTTATAAGAGAATAACCATACACATGCAGTAAAAGTGAGTAACACTCACTTATGTTACTTCCATGTGTGATAAATGCCAGGTAGTGCAGTTTTTCTAATCCATGACAAAGTTTACATGGTTACATATTATCTGTGTGTTTATTGATATTTACTTAGAACTATGAAAAGAATGTTGAAATCAAATGCATGTGAATTGCATATGCATAGTGCTATTGTTTATATGTAATTAACATTTGATATATATACAAATTAATTTTTTGTACGTTTTTACTATAATTAAATTTACTTCTAGATACAATTATTTGATGTTTCAAAATTATCTGCCAACATTACCAAGCTATTATAAACATTCACTAACATGTTATTCCATTCTCTTTTTTATTACTTATCATTAGATTACACCTATTAGTCATCTTCACTTAAGTTCATACACCAGCATATTAGAGTTGTCCTTTCATTTTGAATACCTTCCCACCTTATTTTAAAGTAACCTTATTTTTATAATAAAAATTTTATTATGAACATTTATTCAGGTAGGAACAAATTAATGGTTTTTTCTAATACCACAAAAACCAAATATAAAATTACAGTATAAAATACTTTTCAGAATAAAGTATCAATGAACAGGGTAACTGTTAGTTATATCAAAAGTTATTTTGATCAGTACTAAATAAAACTAGAAAATTTACTTTATTCAAAGTAAATTTTCTTTGGTATATGCACCAAAATCAGTACAGAAGACTGCATTCAAAATTTTAATGAAGCTTTAAAAATTCATTCATTATTTTCAGTTAATAATACAACAATAATAAGTGAAGTAAATTTTCACCATATACTGCATGTATAAAAAAAAAATTGGATGTAGACACAACTGAGTTCCTTGCATTCCTACTACATACACATTTTTTTGCTACATTTCATTTGAAAATGACAACTGTACAATTGCACTGTGGTGGACACCACATTGCATCACATTTTTTTATGATCTTTGAATCACCTTTTTTTTATTATATAATTATGTATAGTTTCATTTCACACTGATTGTTTATGAAGTAGTTATATTTATACCATAATGAAAGTTTATTATGAACTTAATAAAGTTCATAATTGTGTTTCAGACAATTTTAAACATAGCACAAGAAAAACTGAATTATCTGAAAATTAAATTATGCTTGTTAGAATGTGTGGAAAAATTATATTTTACAAATACTCGATGTATACATTATTCATCCTAAAAGGACATTTATAGGATTCATACCATTTGATTAACACAAACATGCAGGAAAAAGACCAGGTACTAAATTTTAATAAAACTTTATTAAAGTAAAAATAAATTAATTTTACATTATAAATTACATTACATTACATTTTTAGCCTATCATGTTTAGACTGTTACCGCCCCAGTGTCTTTAGTAGAAAGAAATAAAATCCACTTTTGCACCATTCCTTCCTTGCCATAAATTGTAACTGTATTTGCCTCAGAGAAAGAAGAAAGTACCCAATTTTATCTGTAGAGAAGAAAATTGGCGTAACTAAAATACTAAATAGCATGTTAACTAGCTTTGAAGTTGTAAAGTTTCCAATAACAGAAAACAAGTACAGACTTTATACATTAATAAAATTATTTAAAATAGCAAAATTTATTTAAACATGTCAAAATATACGATGTAATATAACATGTAATAAATATACGTTTATTTATTTTACAGTTTGTTATATGTTGAATTAATATCTCAGCTATTTTATGAAACTTATCACTGTATCCAGTATGAACGATAATCATCCAAGATTGGATTAATATAAGTTTAAACTTATACCATAAACTATGATCAAATTTTATTAGAAACGTACAAGAGGGAAATTCGTGTAGAAGGCTTTATTTCTTAAATCTCTCTCTCTCTCTATCTCTCCCCGTTTTCCTCTCCCTCTCCAGCATTAAGGTGGTTACTTCAGAGGATGAAGAGGATGATGTGTATGAATGTAAAAGAAGTGTATACAGTCTTCAGACAATTGGAAACCCAACCACCGAAGAACAGTATCCACAATCTAGTATTCAAATCCATATAAAGTAACTTGCCTTACTAGAATCTGATTCTTTAGAACTACTTCGAAATCAAGTGATTTGTAATGGCGAGTTCACCACTAGATCAACTTGGTGGGTGTTATTTCTTTACTTCATACTAATCAAACTGTATTATTGTGGGTGAATGTGAATGCATGTGCAGTGGTTGCATTGATGTATGGGCAAACTGGAGTAATTTTTATATATTTGTGATTTATGAATATATATATATATATATATATATATCATGCCTTAATGACAATATATGAAAATTAATTTTAAGTATACAAGAATATATGAAAATAAATTAAGAATCCCACTCTGCCTCATTTTATCCTCTCTTATTTTAAATTATTACAGGCATATTTTACATGCCTTAATTCTTATCACATTCTGTTCATGCACAACAATGGGTGAAGTATATAAAATCAAAATATATACAAAAAATAAAAAATTAGGGTTCTAGGGAAAACCATCCTTACCGAAGTTTTGTTACTGGGAATTTCTCACTACATGTATACATTTCTGTTTTTACCTTTTCATAACAACTTTTCAAATGAAAGTGTAGTATTACTTTCATAGTAATACCAGGCTTATATATAACATTGACTCAAATTTCCAAAACTGCTTGATAAATTTAACCGGTAACAGGATTTTCATCCTGTTGCAACATTTTTTCTGATCTTAATCATGAGGGATTTGCAGGATTCTACAGATGAATGCCCTTCTTGATGATTATGTACAAATGTTAACTGGTAATTTGTAATTCTATTATTTTTTTCTAGATACTATCTATCAATATTAAATAAAATCATTTACTGCATTTCTCAATGCAGTAAAAAAAAGAAATACTTTTAAACTGTTAAACACTAAACATCATTAATGTTATTTAAGGGTTACTTAGTTATCAAAGAAAGATTTCTATAGTCAGTAAATTAGAGTCTGTAAATAACAAAGATATGAACTTCCTCAATTCCACACAAATAACAGGTTTCTGTTCAGAAAATAATTTCCAGGTAATAATAGAGTTGGTGATTAAATTTAGTCAGATTGCTTGTTGGTTTATTTGTGTTTTTGTTCAAGTTGACATTCTTGTATAAACGGTTCAATACTGGTTGATACTGGAAGTTCCAATTTGGAACTTATAGTATAATGATAAAGAAACCATGCATAACAGCAGAAATAATGGAATGCTACAGGTAGTATGAGTAATCTTTATAACTGAGTTAGGTTCAGCAGTAACATGTTCAAGGAAATCTATTTTGTGACATCAGAACCACCTCTTGCCTTTCATTAACATCAAATATTAATTCTCTTCATTCTGAACATAGTTCAAAATATTCAATCTGTTAATTCTATTGCTGCCAATACACTAAAAGAAAAAAAAACGAAAAAAATTAAATCAAGAAAAACTTTTCAATTTTTTAAAAATAAAAAGGATCAACAAAATAAATTTAAAAAAAGGCCTTTAAAAAAAGGAAAAATATCAATATAAATTCCTGTAAATTCTGTTCTCAGATGCATACAAACATTCTGTTCATGCTTTCGCCTAAACTTAATTTTTATTTTATTTTTTCCATTCCAATAGTTCTAACAACCATCTATGCTTCAAAAATTTTTGAAATCTTTTTATGAAGATTGCTACTATATTCTTAATGCCTCAATATTTACAAATTTCTTTTCAGGTTTTTTTTAAAGTTATATCCACATTTCATAACACAGAATCAGTTATCCCATATATAATAGTTTATTGCTATTATACTTAAGTTTAATAATAAAACAAATTTTATGAACAATGAATTTCACAAACAATGTTCTTCGATGACTTAGCTCTTCAAATTAACCTCAAAGACCTTTCGCATACATGTACACATTTTATAACTTGCACAAAATTTTATAAATTCAATTACACATTCATAATGAATCTTAGTAAGCCCTATTCAAGCTTAAAATCTAAGCATCTTTTCACAAAATTTAAAATATCTTAAATCAATAAAACAACCTAACCTGGTGACAACCACAGAACAGCTTAATGATAACAATAAAAAAAATATCATGCAATCATACTAAGTTCCTACTTGCCACTCTACTAACATTTAAAAAAATAATTAGAAACAAAAAATTTAGAATTGTAACTATTGTAGTAATTTAATTAATAACTCATATAAAAATCTGATGTGGACACCGTATTATTTTCCTGTACGCCTATTAAATTATATATCCATATTTTTGAAAATATATAAACTTTTATTTCACTAATAACTTCTGATTTTTTAAAAAAATTTTAATTTTTTATTGTTAATATTTATTGTAAATTTTTTTACAATCATAGGTTAATAATTATTATTAAATCAATATATTTAAATTAAAAAAAAAAAAAATGTAATAAAAAATAATATGAAGTCTGAATCGAACCAATGTGCCTGCCCGTTGTAATATCCAAATATTTCATTAATTAAAATTTTATTTGGCTATAACTCTGGAACCAATGAAAATAACTACCACTTACGATACATCGTTGAAAAGCGCACAATGAGGGCTTATTACTGCAGTTAAGAAAAAGTATAAAATTCAATTTTTTTTTAATTTTGGGCTTTTTTGGAAACTTTTGGTTCAGTCGATTGTAATCAAAAGGGGAGGTGCACAACTAGATGTTATAACAATCCTAAATCCAAAATTTCAACATCCTACGGCTAATCGTTTTTGAGTTACGCGAGATACATACTTATGTACGTACAGACGTAACGCCGTCTGTACGTACCAACTAGTCAAAATGGATTCAGGGATGGTTAAAATGGATATTTCCGTTGAAATTTGAAAATTTTCGCGATCACAATACTTCCATTACTTCGTACAAGAAAGTAAAAATGATTAAAGAATTTGTAATAAATAATAAAATTATAACGCTTGATTTTTTTTTTTAATTAATATATACAAAAAAAATTGAAAACTTTTATTGCGTTCCATTATTAAATATAACTATCGTTATCCTAATGACGTATTACATATTTAATAGTTCAGTGGTACGCTACTGATCTGTAATTCACATGACTGGTAAACAAACTTTGAGAATCGCTGGTTAGGGAAATAACAGACAATAACAAACACTACTGACGGTGACAGTCGCTGATCTGTGGTATGCGCATGGCGGGGAATCACTATTTAAACTTTTGGTTTTGTACATAAATGAACTGCAATGAACGCTTTACTATCATTGCATCTTTGTACTTTGTAAGAATCAGTATTATTTTATTCATTAATCAGTCTGTATATCACCTATAAATCTCTTTGTAAGTACCAAAAATGTAATATTTTTTTGTAGATTATTATTAAAACTAAATAATTACTGATTTAACAAAAATATGTTTTCAAAATTAAAATAGGATTTAATACATCGCTTTATCACTTATTAAAACTTTAATTTCATTAACTACGGAAGTAGACTTTCTAGATAAAAAAAAATAAAATAATAATAACTATGAGATAAATAAAATAAAATAATGTTAGGAATTGTATATATGTGTATCAGAAAAAAAAACTGTAAAATTTTACATGATCTGCTTTCAAGCCGGCGTGAGCCTGGTTAGTTTCTATCTTATATAATTTTTTTCTAATAGGGGCTAAAGGGTTTTAGTAATCCCTTTATGCCGTTTATGTTTAAATACAGATAATTTAATATCTATAATTAAATAAATGTCTGTAATTTAAATAATTATTTAAATTTATAATATTTTGTTGATCGTTTGCAAAAAAAAAACTTATTTCAACCCTCATATTTAGTTGCTAAATTTAATGCTGTAAAATATTGTAATGAACATATTATTAGTATTATTTTGTTTTAATCAAGGTTAACATGAAGTTGATAATATTCACTGCAGCATTATTGGTATGCATCATTTCAACACTATCAGCGGTTGTACCATTATACGAAGAACAACTGCCGTATGAAACGGAAGATACATTTGAAACAGTAAGATAAAATATTTTATAAGTAATATTACAAATTTTAGTGGATATGTTTAATTTTTTATGTCAAATAAAGAATCATTACTGATCAAGTAATTTCAAAATTAATAGTAATCTTTCAACCTTAGTTGTGCTAAACGATTCAAATATCAACTGAAAATCATTATTTATTCAAATAGTGACTATTTCAAGAAGTTTCTGAAATCTTAAAATTTTTTTACGGCAAAAGTACGGAAAATAGAAATCAGCTAAACGGATATAAATATCGTTAAGTAGTAAACAGTTAAAAATAACGAAATTAAATTATAATAAAACAATTATTGCAATTTAATTTAAAATACAAAATATTTTATACAAATGAAAAATTCAATCAAGATTTATGATTTTGACCGAGGATAAAATATTTAATGAGGCTGAGTGGGATTCTTAATGAAATTTCAAATTAATTTTTTTTTTATATATTCTTGTGTTAAAAAACGTAGAACAAGTTCTATTAAAGAATTATATACTTTCATAAATCATAAGTATATAAAACGGTAAAATAATTGCAGTTTGTCCATACATCGCGCAACTTCCGCATACACACAAAATACGCATTTCACATCCACCCACTATTATACACATAGAGTTTGTTAGGATGGAGAAAAAGTAATTATGTAACTATATAAATTTGTTATACCTAAATCAATCTCTTATTTTATTATGATTTTTCTTTTAATTGATACAAATACCATCTACAGTGATTTCCCTCTTATATGTTTTCTAATAAAAATGGGTCCTAGTTTACATAGATTCTCATTAAAAAAAAGAACTTACAGCTTCCTTATAATTGTGGAAAAAATATAAGGAAATTCAGTTTATTAATCAAAATTTAATTTTAATCTACCAATTGAAACTCATTTAATTATCTGTTTTAAAATAATACAGTTTGCAAGATTCTGTTGTTTTATACAATTATTTTATTGCAGTATAACGTTTTATAAGGTCAGCTTTATATTAGAGTATATGTTTTTCTGTTAACTATTAAAAATCATTTCAGCTTATCTATATAATTCCATACATAAAAAATATACTCATAAAATTTGGTTATAATTCATTAATTAGGGATAGTGTTTATTAACAAACTGTAACACCTTTAAAGTTTTAGGATTTTCAGCTGTTTTGTGTTGCTTTAGTTCATTTCACAAGTATAGTTAAAATATATATTAAATTGAATCACATTCCATCTGTTATATATGTTCTATTTTTATTACAACTATAAATTTAGGATAAATAATTATTAATATACAAAAAGTCAATTCTTGTTTTCTGTTTGAAACTTTACAACTTCAAAATTCTAAAAAATTATTAGTAAATTTTTAATACACTTTAATATTATTGGAGTTAGCTAATTTTTTCTATAGGAAAAATGACATTTATTTTTTAATTATTTTAAACAGAAATACTTGAGGGATTGTATAAACATAGAAATTCTTTTATGTATAATATGCAATATACCTTCATAAGTTGAACTATTCTATTATTATTAAATTTTAATATGGTTTTTGATGTTATAGGTTTTGAGAGAAAGGAGATCACCGGAGGAGAAAGGAAGTATCGTCGTACAAGGGGGACATACCCCTGGTCAAGGTAATTCCCTAAGAGGTGAATACAATTACAATTTATGGCACGGAAGGAATGGTGCAAAACTGGATGCTAATGCTTTCTACCAAAGAAACTGGGGTGGTAACCATCAAGGACCTAAACATGATAGACGAGGCGGAGTTGTGTTTTCAGTTCCTTTCGGAGGCTAAAAATTAAATTCCTGCATTTTAATATTATTATTGTTATTTATTTATTATGAAAAATTATTTATTTTTATAATAAAAGTTTATTAAAAATGACTGAGTCTTATTTCTTCATATTTCCTGTTAGTGTTAATTTATCTGATGGTATGAATCTACAGATTACTTATGTCTTTTTGGGAGGAATTAAAAGATGTATACATACTGTATTTGTAAGGTGTATTATTTTTTTATATTTGGCCTAACAATTAGACCATTAGTCCAATTAATCCTACACATCATCTACTTCACTTCTGAAATAATAATCAGTCTTTTATTTCGTTATGTTTAAAATTTAGTGAGATTGATGATCAACACAATTACATACTTAGAAATGATTTGATGGATTTTTATTGGGTTATTATGGTATAAATCTTCCATAATTCTTTCAAACAAACTGTTTCATGTTAAAATTTTATTCCTTTCATGAAAGTGATGTTTCAAAAACAATAAAAATGTCTAAAGCTTCACTGAATTGTGTTGTATGCAATTTTCTACACTATTTATGTTTTTCTTCAAAATATAAAGTTTATAAAAAAATAAAATTAATGATTAATTATTTTCTCGATACATACACCAAAAGCATAAATTTACTAATTGTTTAATTTTATAAATTTTATTTCTCTCAGTTTTATGATTATTTGAATACAATGAATTTAAATTTGCACAATAATGTATCATTTATTTCTTTAGTACCGATAAAATTAGAATTTTGAAAAAACAATTATTTATTTGTTGATAAATTTATTTTGCATAGTATTTTATATGTTAATTTTATTATGATATAAGCAACAAAATTATTAAATTTCTTTCAGTCTGGAAAAAATCTTATCTAAATGAAAAGTTCTGGGTGTCAATCTGTTCCAAACAAAATTTATATTACAAAAATATTACTAATTAAAAAAAGGTGGAAGAAGTTCATTATTATAAAATAAAAAGCATCAACTCTAATCTGCTGGAATATGAATTCAAAAAATTAATAAGGAAAAACTGCCTAAAATACATATATGACAGCTGCAGTCTAATTGAAAGTAATGAAGAAGGAATGTGGAATAATATCTTAAGTAGAAGTTAAAATAGTTTACTATGATTAGTTGATGATTTCCAAATAAATGTAACAAAAAATAAATTTAATACAAAATTATTGAAAAAAAATTACAAAAACATTTTTTCCCATAGCACTTTTGTTGTTATACTAATTTTTGTAATTCATCACATACTGGTAATTTTATCTGACATACAGATATACATATATACAGACATATATATACACACACAGACATATTTTGTATGTCAAAAATATTATTTTATTTTGTAACTGTTATAGACTTCCAATTGGTATGTTTTGATAAAGTATGGAAATGTACAGTTTATATGCCATGGTTTAATGTACTTTATTCATTCTTATTCAGAATCAATCGGCCTCCGACAAGCTGTACCATCAGCTACCTCTTTCATATATTTGTCTCTCTGTTTTAACTTATTCTAGAACTACTTTCTTCCTGAACCATATTCACTAACCCTGGATACTGTGATACAGTACAATTTTTTCATTTTATTTCCTACATTTAGCAACAAAAATTTTTCTTTGTTATTATTAAAACCTCTTTATTTGTTTGTTCCATTAAATAACCTTTAATCAGATGTATGTACCATCACAGATAAGAAGTTTTTATTCTTTGTTTTATAATTAAAACTGGTTTTCTTTGACATATAGTAGCTTCATGAAAATGAAGCTACTATAATGAAGAACCCAGACCCCATGACTTAAGATTTTAAGTCATGGGTGTTATAGTCTTTCATCTCTTTCTGAGATTTGCAGCATTGCTTTTTCCAAAGAAAGAAAAAAGAAATTCAGTTTTTTATAGACGAGTTTGTTTAGATTTTTTTAGGTATTATCAATAGGTGATTATAATCCTACCCTTCAATTATATTAATGATGTGCCAGCTTCCATGATGCAGTGGTAGCATCTCCACCTTTCACTGGAGGTCCTGGGTTCGAATCCAGATCAGGCATGGCATTTTCATACATGCTACAAATCATTCATCTCATCCTCTGAAGCATGCCTAATGGTGGACCTGGAAGTTAAACAAAAAAAAAAAAAATATATATATATATATTAATAATGGAACCTATTCTTCCATGAACCAACCTTGAAGGATCTTAAGGATTGCATTCCTCTGATTGCAAATGGATACAGTATTTTTTCCTTTATACTGTATGCAGGATATGGTTTGTATTTCAACTTCAGAAGAAGTTAGTAAACAATTTGATATTTAAAAGAGTGCTAACTATTTCTTTCTTCTACTTATTTAAATGGTGATATTTTCTTTCCCACTTAATAATGGAGTTTCCAAATTTTGTACTATATATTTCATTTTTTAAATACATATTTCAATTTCCTTCTTGTAATAGGATTTAAATTGCATACATATATGTTCATATATATATATATATATATATATATATATATATATATACATATATGTTCATATATATACTTATTTATCTATTTCATTAGTTCAACTAAAATAAATAAAAAAAAATATATATGTATGTATAGAGGGGGTGAGAGAAAGGTGAAAAGCGCATTTCAGTATTCTTTTTTCTCCATCCTCAGTTTTGTTCAAAAAGCACATAGATAAAAATATGTAACCTTTGTACAAAAATATGTAGCTTTGTCAAGGATTAAAATAATTGTACTAGCCACCATTTATAAACACAATGAAGTGGCACTTGTTCTGTTTATACTACAACAGAAAACAGTAGGCTTATTAAGAGTGAAACAATCACCTTTACTGCTTGTGTGTAGTTAGGTTCTCTCTCATAAAAAAACTATTATCTCTTAATATTAACAGCAATGATAATTGGAGTAACAGTTTGTATACACTTTAGCCTATCACAACTATTTTCATAAATAACAATTTTTTATTGTGTAAAATACATTTTTAAATCAGACTAACATATTATTTTTTTCTTTTATTGAATTTTAATAAATTTAAAATTGGATAAATCATTAAATATAAATAAAATATACACATTCATGTTATACTATAGCTAAATTCCATGGTAGGGTGATAGCTTCTTTGTCTTTCATCTGGAAGTTTCTGAGTTCAAACCCCTGGTCAGGCTAGGCATTTTTCAGATGCTACAAAAAATTAATTTCTTATCATTAATGATAACTATAATTGGGGCAACATCTACAGTTTCTTACATGAATGGATAAATAGTATGTGTTTTGTGTATTAGTTAAATAAGCTTAAACCACTCAGTAAATCAAAAGTTTATATATTCTGTTGAAGAATAGAGATCCAAATAATTTGATTGAAAATGTGACAATAGTGGTTAATGTGTTAGTAGTAGTTTATGAATTAGTTAAATTTTACAAATAATTTACACTTGATAATATCTTAAAATAATTTACTTGATTGTACGTTAATGAATTTATAAAACAAATTAATTGATTTTCTGGTTAGACTCATTGTTAATCTGTCTTTTAAGAGTTGTTTTGTGATACTGCAGTACTCTTGGTAAAAAAACTTCTGCAATTTTTTCATTGGTTTAATTTGTGTTGGCTTTCAATTATAATCAGGAATATTAGCCTAGGATTCTAAACATGACCCAGCCAAACTTTGATTGTCTTTATAACATGACTTGTTAAAAAATAATATTTTGAAATTAAAATAAATGTTTTAACTGTTATTTCTCTTAAATTGTTCAATATTCTGTGTCAAGGATACTGGTGATGAATTTGTAGCTTATTTATAAGGAGTGTATGAATTGAGATTTTTATAACTGTGTTGTAGTTTTAA
Source organism: Lycorma delicatula (assembly GCF_047948215.1). NCBI lineage: Eukaryota > Metazoa > Arthropoda > Insecta > Hemiptera > Fulgoridae > Lycorma > Lycorma delicatula. The sequence goes on from NC_134457.1 coordinate 126,611,593, forward strand.
TTAAATATGGACTGGCTATGTTGTACATTTTTATAATAATATCTGTTACATTTTTTTTTCAATTAAGATGATGTTTATAAACTGATGAAACCCACTTCACAGTTGAGCTTTCATTGTTTACAGTAACATGATTTCTATCCTCTTTCTGAAATAAAAAAAATAATAAAAATTTGTAGGTTATATTGAGTAAGCGTATTTTATATCAGGAGACTGATGTTGCTGATGTATACAAAAAAATACTGTTGTCAGGTGAGCACATACTTTTAAAATTAAATAACCTTAAAATAAAATAAATAATCTATTAAAAAATAGAACAGTGAGACAATAATTATGTTAACATATTTTTATAATTATCTCTTGTATATTTTGATATATTTATTACAATTTTATAAAATATTCAGTGTTTTCAGTCAGTCTACGATTTTTTTGTGGGAAGCATGTAAGCTAGATGTCATTGTGATAATGCAAATTGTTTATGTCAAGAATTGTGGGACATGAAAATCATTGTAAAAGAAGAATAATGTGGAATGTGGCATAGATAAAATGGTTAGATTTTATTATTTTTAAAAGTTTATAGTAGAAGATTTATGCAATCACGATATTGAAACTTTTTTTTTATTAAAAAATATTATTTATTATTTTACTTTTTCTCTGATAATTTAAATTAAATAAATACATTTATACTTTACCACCTATCAAAATAATACAGATTATTTTAAATTTATGTAAATGGACTTAATGCTTATCAGATGGAGAACAGGAAAATATTAGTTGTTTTTTTTTGTTGAGACAATTGAAAATTTCAGAAGCTTGAAAATATTTTCATTTGGCATATTTTCAATATTCTTTAAACTTCTGATTTTGTGAAATAATTGTAATTGTACATGATATTGAGAAACTATGATGAGATTACCAGTCTTAGAAACAAGCCATATGATTTATAATAAATTGTTATTTCCCTATGAAAAAATCGCTTGATGACAGAAATATCAGGCAAATTACAATATATACTGTAGATCCATTTGCAAGAATGGAATATTTATTACATTCAAACAATATTTTCTTTAAAGGAGTGAGATATGTCTGGGCAAATTTCATAAAAACTTCTTTAATTGCTGGTTGGTTTTACCTTTTTTAATGTAGAAAAAGTGTGAATAAATAAATTAGTTAGATTGTACTCTAGGAATAACTCCATCATGTGTACACTATCCTTTATTCAGTTGTAGTTATGAAGAGGAAACTGTAAAATAACTAACTTAAAAAAATGCAGGTTGTTTTATCTAAAACTTTATTTGTACTTTGAATGAAATAATGTTCTTTTAATTCTTAATACTTTTTTAAATCTGTTTCTGAAAAGATTCCAATTTTAAAAAAAATCTTTGTTTCTTCAATTAGGATTAATTAAAAAAACTATATTTGAAAAAATAAGACAATAAAATTCATAAAACATTTTCCAAAGAATTAGAAAAAAAAGATTTAATGAGTAGCTACAAGGTTTTATGAATTAGTTCTAATTAAATGCAATTTCAAGGTTGTTAGTGTAGAAATAACTTTACTTAATAACTCTTTTTTTACTTTGTTGGAAGAATAAGTCATAAAAAAAAGCACCAAAGGAAAGGATTAAAAAATGTTATTAGCAGTCAATACTGGATTAATATTGCATATTTATCATCCATTTTCTATTTGTGGCTGATCATTGATAATATAATAGTTGGTCTTAACAAGTAATAAGCTTTCCTATTAATTCTTTAATTTTTATTTGCTCTTTTTAAAAACTATAATAGATAATATACTTGAGCAATTAAAAGAAACTAAAGGAAAACATATAGTACAGTTTTATCCAACTCAATATATAGTGTTATTTCTATTAACAATACTTCTAGAAGGAATCAATGGTTTATAGAAAAAAAGTTAACTTTTAGTTCTATTAAAAGATTAACTAAGGTGAACTTCTAAAGTTTAATTACTTTTTACAGCAGCGTATGTCTTAATACTTCTTTTTGAATGAGCAGGTAAATCTTCAGAATTAAACTAAAAAAAATACTTGGTGTATTTTGATTCATCTAGTGAAAATCTTGTCTTCTGTTTTTATTTTCCACCCAGTTTAATTCATAAATTTAACTTTTAACTAATTTTTTTTTTGTGTTTCATAAGGGATAACATAATATGAGTCTTGATAAATCAAAAGTACTTAACCTTCTGGTTTGTTTTCAAGCACAGTTTGTTATAGTGTTTGGTTTCCAGTAGAGAAATGTTTCAAAGTTACTGTCTTTAAAAACAGTTTCTTACTGGTTCATTGTTATTTTATTTTTATTTACTCAACATTATTTGTTACTTTGCTAAAATATACTTCATGTTGTTTGTTTATTGGGACATATATAATAAGCAGAATCTAATTATTCTGTCCAGTTCAGAAAGTATATTTCTCAATGTTCTTGAAAGTTGATTGCTTGGAAGTTGTAACTTTTCCAGAAAGTACAGATAATTACCCTAATTAGAAAGACACTGGAATCATATGTAAGTACATTTGAGAAGGGGATGGAATCACAATAATTGTCATATAAACACAGATAGATTCTTACACTATACCTAGAACTGAATTAGGTTAAATTAAATAACTCTTGCTAATTTCATCAAACCTGTTTGGTAAAGAATGAACCAGTGGTTCCCAGTGGTTCATTCCCCGACAGTCACTTTCCAACCATCTTGTAAGCCTATAATTTTACTCAGTTGTAGAAGTAGTGCAAATGCAATGCTTAAAAACATGAATTAATATATAGAGTTGCTAACTTAATGCAAGCATAATAGATGAAAACTAAAAAAATTATGTATACCACATATATATTATATCAATTGTGTTTTGGCAAAAGGATGTTGCCCACAAATTTTACAAATCTGAGTTTTTGTTGTATAGCAAGTTTGGGATCCTAAAACATATTCTGGCAGAAGGACGTAATGCACTTAGCACAAGAAAATAAATAAAAATTGATGCAACTCCAAAAAAAATTCTAAAATTAAAACGAGCAATAAAACAAAAAACACACTGACTATTTGGGATTGCAACATTTTGAAAAGTGTTCATGGCAAAATGACATTTCTGTACTTAATATTGTACAAATCATTCATAACTATGGAATTAACCCTCTTTCCAAGTGTCAGCTGGTAAAAGGTTATTATACCTTATCTAAATACGGTATAGGCTTATGATCTTTTTGCCTTTTGTTTGTTATTATGATTAGTTGATTATTTGAATCCATTGATTTTTAGTTTTTTTTTTTTTTTTAAATGTTTTGTTATAGAAAAACATATGATCTAATTTCACTGTGATAAGAATTATGCAATTATCTTGTTTTTATAAAATTAATTTACCAGAAGAAAGGAGGCAAGGAATTGGCTGTAACCTTTTCAGTGTAGGAGATTATTCAGGAAAAAATACGAGTAATTTCATTATTAATAATATTGAATTTGTGGGGGAAAATGTACAGCAACATATAAAAAACTAGTTATTATCTTTTGCAATTTTTTTTAAATAATGAAAAAATTGTGGGTTTGTAAGGTATTTTCTTGTAATTTTGGATATTCCAGAAAAAGTAATTGTTACTCTCAAGAATAAAACTGATACAGGAACTTACTGCCAAGACAAAAGGAGGAAACAACCTAAAAACAAAATTTATAAAATCATTTTATACCGAACAATTAAGTCTTTCAGTAATATGCCTGTAATGCCAACCTTCTACTGTGTAGTTAGTTAAGTGGGTAAAATGTACTTTACCCAAAGATTTTGCTAATCTACATGGCTGTGCAAAAATTATGAAAAAATACTGTAAAAATAATTAGAAATTTGTAAAAAAATTGTGAAACGTATAATAATATACCTCATGAAGAGTGAAAAATAAAAACATAAGAAATAATATTCAGCATGAAAAAGAAAAAGATTTCATACAATGTATTTAAAGATAATCAATTAGATTTCCTATTTATAATGTATTTCTTTGTGTTTACTTTGATTCAGAAAAGCGAACTTAACTCATGTAAAGACGTGAATTAAATCCAAATAAAATACGTTATTCCATTACTGAAAAAATAATATGCTAACAAAAATAATATTTTATTTTATTACTGAAGAAAATATTCTACCTTACAATTTTCTTTATTTCTTTCTTAAATTCACCATACATGGAATTTCCATGTTTATTATTGTTGTTATCATGGTATTGTTTCTATAGATGAAATGTAATGGCAGAAGAATGGCTAATGCATTGTGCAGGTATACTTATTAGTTGATCATAAAAAAGCATTAAAATTTTTTTGTTGTATAGTGATTCACGCTCTGATCAAAAAAAGAGCAGTCAAATACCCCCTGATTGCATTTGAATGTCTTCGTTGAAGAACAAAATTTTCTAAATATTTTAACGGAAAAACGATTTATTACTTTCTTAAAACATAGTATATAATACTTAGAAAAAACTTATGATCACGTAAGAGTAAGTTTATTTTGATTGTTGTTAAAATTTTGACTACTTCCAAGTTAAAAAAATTATTTTTAGAAAAAATATTAATGAAAGTATTTATTCAAAAGTTTAAACTTAATAAAATAATTTAAAAAATAAATTGATGATTATCGAGTAGGAGGATCATGTGCCAAATAAATATTCCATTTAAAACCCCGTTAATACAAAAATTGTTATAAATCAAGAATATGTTGCAATTTCCGTAGATTTCAAAGAAGGATTATGACTCCATACGTAGAAAAAATCTTGGAAGAATTTGTAATAGATGACAAGATTAAAAAATTTAATCAAACAAATATTAACAAACACGACCTCAAAAATAATTTTTTTTTTTGGTGAGGTGAGGGAATACTAGTTACGTACGTCCTATAAGGGGCAGTGTCGGACTCGCCACAGGTTCTGCAAGGTGTTAATTAAAGTGCGTATGTGTTCCTGCGTTTCTGCGCCCTACCGACTAAACCTAAACCCCCTCACCAACTTCCCCCTGTCCGGGGCCATACCGGCATTGAAGCATTACCACGGCCCCGCGGGCCGTGGTAATGCTTAACACGACCCAGCTCAGTCAGCCAGTATTCCAGTTCTCTCTTCTATTCCTTTGTACTGAGAATATTTGCTACCGTACTTGATACCGGTTCCCATTGTCTAGTTTCTTTCAACATAAATTCTATCACCATTTTCCGGTGTCAAGCTGGCTAGTTCAGGCGAGACCCTAAAAGCATTCCATCTGTCACAAACAAAGAACACATGTTCCGGAGTATCTTCCGCTCCACAATATATACAGTTAGGTGAATCTTTTATTGAACCTGACTGCATTCAAATGTTTAGGTACGCCCCAAATCCCCGTGGCCCGAGTTAAATAAATTTATGGGCGAATTGTCCTGCACATTCGGAATAAAGGCGGCTGCTAGAAAAGGTGATGGTCTCACCAATTTTCTTTAACTGTATATTGGAAAAGCATGCATAAAAGAATTGTAAAAAAAAAAAAACAAGAAAAGAACAGAAAAATTAAATCGACAAATTTATTTAACAAAAAAGTGAAAATATTTTCAATAACCGATTAGTATTCGCAGATGATCTAGTAATCCTTTCTAAAGACTTAAAAAAATAAAAACTAAAATTAGAATACTTGCTTAAATCTCCAAAAAATAGGTTTACATATCTCCTTTGAAAAAATAGAATTTATGACAGATATTAAAAATACTCTAAAGCAATTAAATTAGAAATTGAAAAAAAAATCAATAAAGTCGAAAAATTTAATTGTTTAGGTAAAATTATCCGATAAAAGTTTTTAGAAAAGTTAGCATTCCAAGAAGGCAATGAAAAATGGGAATAGCACACAAACTTTGCTAAAACATGAACAATAAAATATCAATATCTGTAAATATACAAATAATTCTATACAAATAAGTCCGACAATGTCACTATTAAATAGTAATAGTAATTCGACCGGAATGATTGTATGCATCAGACAAGAGATTATTCAATCTTGAAGAAATTATTTTGATAATTAATTTTTTTAAAGTACATTTTTTATTTAATTTCTTTGATCATTCTTTTTACTTTTTAAATAATTAATTTACGTATTTTGTTGGTTTATTAAAAAAAAATATTATTATTCTTGACTACATTAGAATTAACAAAATTGAAATAATAAAAAGAAAATTAAATGACCTCAAATTAAAACAAAAATATGAGAAATATAAATTGTATTCAAATAAGGAAATTAAAAAAAATCGAAGACACAGTAAGTAATAACAATTGCTGATATGTTAGTTTTTATTAACATCAAATATCTATGCAATTATTAATTCAACAGTCTTACGTTAAATATTAGGATAGAGTAAAAATCAGTCCCTTTATTACTCATATTACTAGATCAGCATTATTCGTGTCCTGAGGTAGATAATCCCCACGTCCGGAACACAACATCTGTGTTCCACGTCCAGGGCGGCAACAGCTGTACTTACGTACATCACATAAAGCTGGCTAACGGGGTTCCGAGTAAATTCCTCGGTTATGCTTTTTTACGTTTGACCTGTTTCTAACTTCAGGTCACTAAACGGACTGGATTTTTCGGCTATCTGCAGGAAATTGAATAATAAACGATTTTGGAAATGGACTCAAACCACTCTTAGAGCTGGCGATGTGGCGGCCAGGGTCAATGTTATTGCAGGTGTAACGGAGACCCTTCCGTTGTCCACATGCCCCCTGCGATGGCAAGCATGTAGCAATGGTGACCATGTATGTCGGTGCATGGGAGCTCTGAAAGCTTCGGTGAGTAGGAGCCTGGAGTTAGTGCAGAGACTGCGCATCCGCTCTCTGCCAGGACATATGCCGGTTCCACCGGAGTACCGGATCGGACCTCCAAGGTTAGTAGCCCTGGAGTGGGGGTGTACCCCGGCAGCTAGCCTTTCTACAGAAGGGATCAACCGTTCATGAATATTGAACAATCAAACGTGGCAGAGGGTGCACGTAAACACCCTCGTTTAGAATCCTCCGATTCGCCACAAGCGAAGAGGAAAAAGAGCAAAGAGTGTGACAAAATCAAGAAAGATGCTGATATAATCAGTAAAGATTTACGTAAAAGCTTATTTGGCTATAGTGTACCTAAGCCAAGATTTTTAATTATTTCAAAGGAGAATGGAAACTTTTAAAAAGTTAGTCCATTCTTAATCGTAAGAGAAATTACTAATTGTGCTGGTGGTCCTGTCAAAGAAATTCGTAAAACTTTTAATGAATTGCATGTCGAAACCATCAACGACATGCAAAGCCAGAAAGTTCAGGCGTTGAAGAAGATCGGTGAATTTGCGGTTTCTGTCCAACCGCATAGCACACTGAACTCATCCAGAGGAGTTGTTGTTTGTCGCGATCTTCTTAATTGTGCAGAAGAAGAAATTGTACAAGAAATGTCGAGTCAGGGAGTGACTCAGAGTCGCAGACTTACTATGAGAAGAAATGGTGAGATTCTTCCTTCGGCCTCGCATGTTTTGACATTTAATAGGCCGAATCTTCCTGAAAAGGTACGAGCTGGCATCCATCGGCTTGATGTACGAGCTTTCATTCCGCAGCCGATGAGATGTTTTAAGTGTCAACGATTCGGACACACAGCAGCAAGATGTGAAGCGCAGGAAATATGTATATGTGGAGAGAAAACACATGAGGGGGACCCATGTAAAGACCCTCCAACCTGCGTTAACTTTAAAGGGCATCACAATTGTCGTTCAAGAAACTGCCCTACATATAAACTAGAAACAGCGATTCAGGAAGTTAAAACGCTTCAGAAGGTCAGTTATCCTGAAGCGAAGAAAATTTTTAATCAACGTACACCACGACCATCGACTTCTTACGCAGAAGCAGCGGCTGCCCCTTCCACATCTGAAATTAATGTGGAGCAGTTGCTTAACACGATGGCTCCAAGTCTTGCGACGATGATTGAAAGAATCATTGATTCAAAGATTGAGTCGACTCATCAGAGTAAACAAAGTAAAGATGAGAAGGCTCATCCCCGGACTGACGCCGTTGACATGAGAGACCCACCAGCACAGTTTAAATCACCAGCTAAACCTGCGATTACTAAGCCACCAACTGAAGTAAGAATAAAAAATCTTGACTTATCTAGCAAAGAGAAACGGATCACTCCGTCGTCTAGTCACAAGCTTAAAGAAATTGTGACAAGAAAATCTGAATCTACGGAAATGGAGGTACAAGTTATTATTGAGAAACCACCAGACGTAGAGAATATAAAACCTGTACCAATAGAGCCTCCAAAAGCGCAAAGATCAGCTTCGGTGAGAGCATCTATTTCAGCTGGACCCAGTACTACAGTAGAGATAGAGTCCGGCTCATCCGCCGCGGAGACATCATCGCTTATTAGTTTAGATTCCCTAGCAAAGATGTTAACAGCACCGACGAAACTTTCATCAACTGACGTCAGCCGCAGAACGTCACTGGCATCCGAAATAGAGGAAGACGATGTCATGTCTGAGGCCTCAGATACGCTGTCATCAGAGGTTGAGGCCGTCAGAAGAATAGAGAAACGGTGCAAGAAAGGATGGCCGAAAGGAAAGCCTAGAAAGTAATATTCTGGATTCGAAGTTAGAAGAACGTAAATTTTTGAACATTTTTGATTCATAGAAATGTGAATAATTGAACCTTTTTTTTTTATTTTTTTTTGTTGAAGTGGGATGGGGCTAATGACCAAAGTAGTGGCCCCTAAAAAAAAAAGTATTATTCGTATCTTCGTGAGTTGCTGAATAACAAACGTTTCAGATTTCTGGTGTGTCGTATAAATAAAAGTTAATAATAATTAAACTATTCCGTTTAGTGAACTCCTGTATACTGGTTACAAATGTTAATTTCGACCTTACGGTGTAAAATATTCAGTTTTTATTATTGGATTATTTGGTGAATAATCAAAAATGAAAAAGAAACAATCATACAGGAAAAAGAAAGATAACATGAAGAAATATATCTCAAACAAACGACAAGTTGAATGTGAAGAGGAAGAAAATGTTAAGAACAAGGGAAGAATAAAAAAATTAAGAGATGATAAATATAAAGAGGAAAAAAATGTTAAAACTAAAGAAAGAATAAAAACTTTAAAAGAAGATGATAAATATAAAGGCAGAGAACATTTGGAAACTAGAGAACGTGTACACAAAGTAATATCAGACCACACCAAAGAGCGATTAAATGATTGGCAACAAAAAACAAATAAACGAAATGATGATCAACTCCGACTTAGGGAGAATATTGTCCGACAATATCAGAGAAGTAATGTACTAAAAGATAATAAATCTTTGCAGTTTATTAAAGATCGGGCATATAGCCTCAGTGTATGTGTTCTTCTGAGGTTCTATTTTTTAGTCACTCCATAGTTAACTTTAATATAAATAAAATGAAATAGAAATTCCAGAATAATTAAATAATATTAAACAGAAATTAAAGTAGAAAACCCAAAAATAATACGATTCTAAATTATAATTTTCAATTAATATTAAATAATCAGATGTTTCACCAACTCTATTACATATACACGTATGTAATAATGCCTGTTAAATTATATATTAACATTTTTAATAGTACATAAACATTTATTTCACTAATAACTTCTGATTTAAAAAAAGTTTTTTTTTTTAATAATTATTTTTCATTTTTTTTATTGAATCATTATTTATTGTAAACTTTTTTTACAACCACGGGTTTTATTAATTATTAATAAATCAATATACTTAATTAAAAAAAATAATAAATTAAAAGAAAAGTTAAAGAAATAAAAAAGGAGATGAAATCTGATTGGACCGATGTGGCTTTCCCTTACACATCCAAATATTTCATTAATTAAAATTTTATTTGGTTAAAACTCGGAAGAAAAAGTCCAAATCCAATTTTTTTTTGCTTTTGGGATTTTTTGGACACTTTTCGTTTAGTCGATTGCAATCAAAAGGGGAGGTGCACAACTAGATGTTACAACAGTTCTAAATCCAAAATTTTAACATCCTACGGCTAATCGTTTTTGAGTTATGCGAGATACATACGTACGTACAGACGTCACGCCGAAACTAGACAAAATGGATTCAGGGATGGTCAAAATGTATAGTTTTATTGAAATCTGAAAAACCGAAATTTTTCGCGATAACAATACTTTCTTTACTTCGTAAAAGGAAATAAAAACTTTAAAGGTTTTTAAAGTGCAAGTTTAACAAAAAAGAAACATATAAACCACTGAAAGCGCCATTCTTACAAAAATTTAAATACTGTTAATCTTTAAATTATGCGTTTTATTATAACTGTTATTTCTTCTTTGTTGTTTTATTTATTTACTTATTTTCTTACACGCCTATCTTTTCTTCGATTTTCAAGTATTCTGGCGATGATGATTGTTTAACATTTCGAAATTATCATCTAGTTTTAGATTTTAAGTAATATTTTTGTAAGCGGTTTTCGAAAATGTTAATTTTATATAAAAACTTTTCTTCTTTTTATACAAAACACGTTGTTTTTTATATAAAACATGTGTTTTTTTTTGTTTTTAATCGTATGATAAATAATTGATGCAAAATAGATCCATTTACAATTTTTCCTAAAAACTATGTTTTTGAACGTAAGGCACTTAAAATTTGAACGTAAATCAAAATCAAATTACTAATATATATAATCGTAATTCTTTTTTCTAAATATTAGATACTGTGTACCGGTAAGCATTTTACCGTACTGTTTTATACAAATAAATGGAATTATCATGAAACTGTTATAGACGATATACATATAGTATTTTACGTTACAGGTTTGACTGATTAATTAAAGACTACTAGGATATTAGTATGAATTACATTGGCTAATAATAGTAGTGTCAAATAACCGTGACCGGGTCAAAACGATAATAAAGTAACAAAGATAGTGGCAGAGGTGTCGTTAGAGGGAGGCGAATGAAAACATTACGGTAAGCGCATAGTAGATAGTACTAACCGCCCGGTGTTAGATATTCATGTGAGTAGAAATTTGATGTTAATGAGAGGTAAGAGAGGTGGTATGACGTCACACAGGGGATTTCCCTGAGATGCTTTCGCTGAATTCCTTTATAAAGATTATTCATACTGCCGTAGGATTCTATTACTGCTGCTGTTATGCATGTTTTCTTCATCATTGTACTAAGAGTTCCATTCTGGATCTTCCAGTATCATCTCGGTATTGAACCGTGTATACAAAAGCGTCAATTTAAACAAACTAATATTAAGTACAATAAACCAACAATATGCCATATGTCTGAATTTAATTAGCGACTCGATTATCTCGAAATTGTTTTCTGAATAGAAACGTTATTATTTGTATGGAATTGTGATAAAATTTGTATTTCAGTTATTTACAGAATCCAGCCTAATGAATACAGAAATATCTTTCATTGATATCGAAACCAATGCTTAAATTTTATTAATGAATATGTTTAATATTTAATAGTTTAAAAACCCCCTGTAATTTTAATTATTTCCTTATTTATAAAATTATATAAAAATCAATTTCATTTGGATTCTAATAAACACGATAAAAAAAGAAAAAAATTGTTTTACTGACTTTTTATTTCGTTTGTTATTGTTTTGTCAAAATAAATGGAGGATTAAAGATAAAAAGCATGTGATTAGACAATTTTAAAATTATTTAATAAATAGATAATAAAATTATGATTTCGAGAACGTTTTTGTTTGACAACACAGTTACTCTTCACTCATGTTCTATCTTTGCTATCAGATGCGTATAAATAGTATTAAAAATAATAAACCAGAAAATTCTAACTTTGCCAAACATATTATAGAATACGCTCATTCATACAAAAATAATAATTTCATGGGAATCTGAGATATTTCTTACAAATATTATAATCTACTAATTTGGAAAAATATCATATATATTGTAATAATAAAAATTTAATTAATGAACAAAATTTTTTTAAAGACGACATATTATTTAAAAACATACTATGTAAATATAAATATAAAGAAGTAATAATTTAATCTAATAATTATCTCTGATAACGTGGTTCCGTTTGATCATTTTAATCCACCTAAGTATAGGTATATTCCTTCAGTATACTAGTAGGACCGGGACAGTCATGACTGTTTTTAAATTTTAACTATAATTTTTAAACTTTGACATTAATGCATTAATTTTAACTCCTGATGATGGCTTCCAAGTAAGCCGAAAGATCTAGAGAACATATCAACGTGCTGGTAAGGTGGACTATATTAATTGGTAATTTATTTAAGTTAAACAACTTTTGGAATATAATATATAATTTTATTAGTCTGTAATAATAATGTAGTATTTTTATCCGACTACACTAAGAATAGATTAAGTATTTAAGTGGATGTTCGTTTGTGCTCTATCACACCATAATGGTGTGGTCACCAATTTTAGTGAAACAGATACAAATTAATGATTCGTCGCAATTCAACAGTTGGAATTATTTAAATGAATGGTTATATGAAACAAGTTTATATAAAATAATCACGATAATAAAATCTAAAATAAAATTTAAGACCACGTAATAAGTTATTAAATATGAAAATTTATTTGAGCAGGTAATTTAATTTTGTCAGTGTGATGAGTTTGATTGGGCCAGATACCTACTGTAGGCAAGAATTTGGAACTGCTACCCGACAAATATTCTCGTGAAGTTAAAAATTCCAGGATTGATTTTGTATTTCCGTATTTTTTTAAAGTTATATGGAGTGTGAGTGTAACTTTGTTTAGAAATTGATTTACCGATATGTGAATTAATAATATTTGATACCGTTCTAGAAACTATAGACTTACAAAAATAGAGATAAAATTTTTACTCGAAAATGCAGCTGAAATATTGAAGATCAATAAAGATATTTATTTTGAGAAAATATTCTTTAACTCGTGAAATAAATATGAAAACGAGAAAGTAAAACATTCAGTTAATCAAAAAACTTTCAATTATTTCTATTTTAAACGTCCTAAGTTAAATTAATATTTATGAAAATATATTTTTTCTTAGATATACAATCCTTACAAATCCACAAATTATCACCCAATAAAAATATTCAGAAAAATTTGATAAAAAATCAAACAAAGCATATTTAAAAATTTATTTCAGAACTGTAATAAAAAACTGAATTGTGTAATGTAATTTGGGACGTATATCAGGAAATACCAGTCCAGGAAATGAAGTTAATTTATCAAGGAATATTTAGAGGGACGACTTCCATATACCGTTAAATATCATAATAAAAGAATATGTTATAATTTTGTTTTGATTTTTACGAGGTTAGTTTCGTCTGTAATAATATTACAGTAGGATAGCTATAAATAAAAATGTGGCAATATTTAACAAGAAAGAGTTTAGATTAAGAACTTTTTAAATATATTATATGATTTGTAAATATCCTTTTATTTTTTATATTTAAATAAAGGCGTAATAATTAATGATATATATGGAATTTTATTCAATTTTTTCATCTGTGATTTTATTACTTCGTTAAATAGTAATAAAACTGTTTTCTTTGATTATTATCAAAAGGCCTTCGTATAAGAACGTACTGTGATTACTGTTCAAAGACTGGGAATAACCCATCATTCACAGAGTACATTACGCATTAAAACGATAAATCTCTTTCTACATTACTTAATTTAATTTTTGTTTTTTATACATCGGTGATGAAAATAATGGCAAAAAATACTTGGAAGTATTTTCTTTCTGTGATATTTTTGATAAATTTCTAGTAATGAGACGATAACATGGTAATTATGTTAATTATAACTGTTTGCGGGAATAACACACGATAACAAACAATGCTGTATTGTGACGGAGATCGCTGATCTGAGGTAAGCGCATGGCGGGGAATCACTGTTAGGCGTCTGGTTTTGTATATTAATGGCTGCACTGAACCCTTTATTATCATTACAACTTTATTTTGAGTGGATCAGTATTATTTTATTCATTGAATAATCTGTGTATCATCTGTAAATCTCTTTGTAAGTACAAAAAATATAATTTTTTATTTGTTGACTAGTATTAAAAAACTAAATAATTACTGACCAAATAAACAATTATTTGAGACATAAAATAGAATGTAATATATTGTTTTATTACTTATTCAAACTTTAATTTTATTAATTTAATAAGTAGGAAACCTAGTTAAAAGGAAAATACAAAAAAAAAACAATCAATGAAACGTTTAGTAAGACTTTTCCAAACGAATATTCTTAATGTTATTACTGTTCTCTCAGTTATTAATTCATTTCTAACAAAGTTATTATCTCTAACTTCTAATTAACTCAGATTATTAGATATTATATGATTTTTTTAGTTTTCATATTACATGCTTTGAAACGGTATTCTCATATTACACATTTTTTAATTTTTCCGCCAATTTAGGGTCTTATGTTTGATATATATATTTTATGCATTTTAGTAAACCTTTAGTGCACTTGATACAGTTTTATAGCTTATACTGTTATTGCGTAATGATTATTATAACATTTTAATTCTGAATTCATTTTGAGGTGAACTCAACGTTCCCAGTTGCGGCCATTCGTGTGTTTTTTTTTAATCCTTTAACAATGCTTAATCTGAATCCAAAATCGAAATCCGAGACAAAAAATTTTCATACACATTCATATGGAATTTAAAATAACGAACTGTTTGTTCGTTGAAAATAAATAAATATTGCGAGAAACAACCACAGGGTAATGTCAAGTTCTATGGTAAATACCCGACCTTGATGTGGTGTAAATTAATTCAAATTATTACGCTTTATAACCGTTTTTATTTATCTTTTTTTATGTTTGATTATTCAAAATTATATCGATTGTAGTTCAGATAAATTTTGAATAATGAAATAAAAATAACAGTGTTTAAAAATAAGATATATAAATAATATGTATATCGAATATATATCTGGAATAGGTATATTTTAAAACTACTAAGCCTAATCTTCGATGTGTTACCGAATCTGTTAAAAATATGAGGATAAATATACTTACACTATTATAAAATGTATATGTACAATATATTACGATAAAATATTAAATTTAACATTAAAAACATTAATAAACTTAATAAATATGAAAAACAAAATTTGTGAGAAGCCTCGACTTTTGAATTATTTTATAAATAATAACGCTATATAGCCTAAATATTGCATTTATTTCGTTCTCCTGGAGTCGTAAAGAATTGTAAATGTGTAGTTTTACCTATTTATTTCTGCGTTGTTACGCGGTCTTAATTCTTTTTAGTCTCCTATTAAAATTTAGGAACGTTAATAATGTCATAAAATAAACAATCACGTTGTATTAATAGAATGTAAAAAAATGCTAAATTATTTACCATAACAATAACAATGACAATAAAAACATAATTATTAAAATGTATTTTGTATAATTTTCCTTTTCAAAAATTAAGCTTAAAAATTATTTAATTTCTTAATTTAATAATGTGTAATTTTGTAAATTAATTTCTTTTATCATTAATTTTTAATCAAGGTTAAGATGAAGTTGGTAATATTCACTGCAGCATTATTAGTATGCATCATTTCAACATTATCAACAGCTATACCATTATACGAAGAACAACTACCGTATGAAACTGAAGATACACTTGAAACTGTAAGATCAAATATTTTATACATAATATTACAAATTTTAGCGGATATGTTTAATTTTTTATATTCAAATAAAGAATTATTACTATCAAGAGAGTTCAAGATTAAAAATACATAGTAATTTTCATTTATCCCTTATTATTTGTAATAAAATTTTCAAATTTCGACTAAAAATTGTTCTTTTCATTTATTCAGTCAGTGACTATTGCAAAGCAGCAGCAGAAATATTTAAAAAAATGTACTTGTTTGGTTAAAATACGGAAAATAGAAAGTCACTAAACGGATACAAATATCGTTGAGCAGTAAACAGATTAGCGCAACAAAAAGGAGTAATTATTATATATGAAAATATAACAATAGTAGCTTAATTTAAAATGCAAAAATATTTTGTATAAATAAAAAATTCACTGAGTTATTATAGGATTTTGCGTGAGGAAAAATCTGAGTGGAGGCTGAGTAGAATTCTTATTTAAAATCCAAATTAATTTATTTTTGTATGTTCTTCTGTTACAAGATATAGAAAAGGATTTATGTAAGGATTTATATGTATTCATAAATTACAAATGAATAAAATGTAATAATTCCAGGTTGCCCAAACATCAACCCATGCACCGGGAGTGCGCAGCACCTCCGCCGCTTTAAATACATCTAAAGTTTGTTAATATTAAGAAAAAATAATTGTCCGTCTACAACAAATTATTATACCTAAATTGATCACTTAATTTATTATGATTTTTTTAATCAAAACAAATGACTACCACAGAAATTTCAAGGTTGTACATTTTTATATTTCATATAAAAATGGGTTTTAGTAGATTCTCATTAAAAAAAAGATTACAATTTTGTTATATTAATGAAAAAGTTGCTTTTTTAAATTCAGTTTTTTAACCAAAATCTGTTTTCAATTTAACTATTGAAAATCATTTAATTATCTGTTTCAAATATTATTTGCAACAGATATTGTTATTATTTTATTGCAGTATTGTAGATTATACAAGTGCATAAATTTTTCTGTTGACTAAAAAATCTTTACAGCCTATTTGTATATTTTCATATATAAAAGGTGTACTCATCAAATTTGATTATAAAATTATTAAATTGAGGATATTATTTTTTAAAAACCTTTAAGTACCTTTCAAGTTTTGTATCGTATCGCCGTATCGCTAAAACTCATTTCAAAAATACAATTAAAGTATATATTAAATTGATATATTCTTTGCTGTATATAAATACAAAATTGTAATCAAACAGACGATTATAGCAGTTTCATATTGCATATTACGTAAGAAAATCAGTACTTAATAATTACTAGTTATAGTTTTTTAAAGCAGCTGAAATAAATATTTATTCAACATACTGGAATCATCACATATCTAAAAGAAATTTATCAACATTAAGAACAAAATCAAGCGGTCAACTTCAATTTAAAACCATTTTAATTTAAATATTTTACAGGGCCATAATGGCGATGTAAAATGGTATATTTTGACATGCACTATTTTTATTATTGTTGCATATTTCGAATAAATAATCATTTACATATAAAAAGGCAATGGTTTTTTCTTACGTTTTTAAACTTCACAACTTCAAAGTTTAAAAATTTTTTAGTAAAATTTTAATACGCTATTTAATATTATTTTCGAGTTGTGCTAATTTTTTTCTTAGGAAAAGTGAAGTATTTATTTCTAATAATTTTAAATAGAAATACTTAAGGGATTGTACAAACATCCAAGTGCTTTTACATTTAAAATGTAATGTACACTCGTAAATTGAACTATTCTATTATTATTGCATTTTAATACGGTTTTCCACATTATAGGTTTTAAGAGAAAGGAGATCACCGGAGGAGAAAGGAAGTTTTGTCCTACAAGGAGGACATATTCCCGGTAAAGGTAATACTCTAAGAGGGGAGTACAATTACAATTTATGGCAAGGAAGGAGTGGTGCAAAATTGGATGCTAACGCTTTCTACCAAAGAAACTCTGGTAACCTCCCAGGACCAAAACACGACAGAGGAGGCGGAGTTTCGTTTTCAGTTCCTTTAGGAGGCTAAAAATTAAATTCTTGTATTTTAATAATATTATTGTTATTAATTTATTATTATTTTTACAATAAACTTTTATTAAAATTTACTCCCTCGAATTATTTCTCCATATTTCCTATTTGATGTTAATTTATAAGGCGCTATAAATTTATACATTGCTTATGCACTTTTATGGTGAATTAGACATATAGATATAGTATTTTTAAAGTATATTGCATTTTTATTTATGGTAATATCTACAATAATTCACCTTTTTTGAATAGTAATCAATTCAAAAAACACTTTCATTCGAATGAAAGTATTTTTAAAACTGTATGAGACTGATGATCAACAAAATTATAAACTTAGAACAGAAATGCATTTATGAATTTTCATATGGTTATTATTGTACAGACCTTATATAAATATTTGGATTGATGAATCCTCATTTGGTTGTTATTATTGAAATCTTCTTTACTTGTAATTTAAAAAAAAATGTTCCAGTTTGAAAATGTTAATGTATTTTACAAAACGGATGCTTCATTAACAACCAGATAAGCTGTTATTCAGTGTTATTTGAACTAATAAAATGAACAAACAACAGTTTACGACGTTTTTAAGTAATATTTTCCTTAATAATAAAGTCACTAAATTCAATTTTTTTAGTGAAAACAGTTATAAAATTACAAGTTTAGTTTATTGCAAATTAAACGGCGACAATTGTGAGTAACAGTATTCTTTATTTGTATAAGAGTTTTCGAAAGCAACACAAACCAACTGGACAGTGTTTAAAACGTGGAGTAAACAAATGAGAAATATATTTAAAAAGATTTATAGGTACCAACATTAAAAAAAAATAAATCAAAGCACGAAATAGAATATAAATATAAATCTAGGGATAGAAAATGTGTCGCAAGCATTGACTTTAAATTTAAAAAGATTAACAGGGATACCTGCATAGATGACCCAAATTTAAAAACTGGCTTAAATTGCAAGAAAAACAGGCTTACAAATATTTTTTGAAAAACTGCATTTATTACAAATACTAAAAATGTCCCAAAACAATTAAATAAGAAACTGAAAAACAATAAAGTTGAGAAATTTAAATACATGAGACTAAAGGAATTTTTTTTTTTAATTTGCGTTGTAAGGAAGATAGAGAAAATTGACAATAGCAAACAATCTTTGCCAAAACATCTACCATAAAAAATCAATATCTATAAACATACAGATTAAAAGACACTATTATCATTAATTTAACAATACAATTGGAATACTTGTATGCATCGTAGAATTAATTATTCGATTTAGAAAAGATTATTTTGATTGGGAAGAATTTCTAGAATTATTATTCTTCTTGGGACTATTACTATTCCTTTTCAATAGGGATTTTATTATAGTGTTTTTAAAATAAGAGGGAAACGTAACTGCTTCGGGCCATTTCAACAAAAAGTGTCAATTTTGCCAACCAAGTGCCAAAAACCATACCTTTAAAACCGCCATCTCTACCAAAACTGTCTTAACAACAATTTATCTGGGAATTACTAATTTTTATTACAATTAATTATTCTTTCATGAATTATTTACTTATATTTTTACAGATGTATCTCTTTCCTCAATTTCCAAGTTTTCTGCAGATGATGATTGTGTGACAATCGTAATTGTTATTTAGTTTTAGAATTTTTTAACCTCCGGATCCACCGTTAAGCATTCTTCAGAGGATGGAGATGAATGATGTGTAGCGTGTGTGAAAATGCCATGCCTGACTTGGATTCGAACCCGGGACCTCTGGATGAAAAGTCGAGACGTTACCACTCGCGTCACGCAGACCGGCAGTTTTTAGATTTTAAATAATATTTTTGTAAACTGATTTAAAAATGATAATTATATATAAAATAATATGGAATTATGTTATTTTTTAATACGGTAACGGAATTGTGACCATAGATGCATTCATTTAGAATTTTTTTTTGAACCATGTTTTAGAACGTAAGGCAAAGATCGTAAACCTATAGGCAAAATTTAAATGTAAATGAAAATAAAATTAGTATTACATGATCGTAACTTTTTTATTCTAAATATTAAATACTGTATACTAGAAACCATCTTACCGTATTATTTGATATAGATAATCGAATTTTCATGAAACTATTATAAACGATTTACATATTTTACAGTATTAGTTAAACTGAAAATTAACGACTGTTAGAATATTGTTATGAAGTACGCTGATTAATAATTGTCCTATCAAAGAACCGTGACCAGGTCAAAAGATAATAAAATAACTAAGATAGAGACAGAAGTAACATGAGATTGGAGGGGCATAACATCACGTTATCGCATAATAGATATTATTAACCGTCCGATCTCAGATATTCATGTAAATAGAAATGTAATGCTAATGAGAGATAACAGAGGTGGTTCTGACGTCACACAATACATTTCCTTGAATAAGCTGCCGCTGAACCTAACTCCACTATAAAGATTACACAAACTACCGTAGCATTCTTATTACTACTGCTGTTACGCATGTTTCCTTCATCGTTATACTAAGAGTTCCATACCTCAACTTCCAGTATCAGCCCGGTATTGAACCGTTTATACAAGAGCGTGAATTTGAACAAATTAATATCCATCACAATAAACCAAAAACAACATGTCATCTATCTGAATTTAAATACCGATTTGATTACCCCAATATTGTTTTCTCTTTTCTGAAAATAGACGGCTATAATTTGCAAGAAATTGTGATGAAATTAGTATTTAGTTATTTAATGAATCCAATCTACTTACTACAGAAATATATTTCTTCTACAACTAACTAATCCTTAAATTTCATTAATAAATATAATTAGTGTTTAATAGTTTAAAATATACCTGTAATTATATTTCTTTATTACTACATTATAGAAAAATCAGTTTAATTTGGATATCAACAAACACGATAAAAAAAGTTTTAATGACATATTTAATGTTGCTTGTTTAGTAATTTGTAGAAAAAAGTATGGAATTATGAATAAAAAAATTATTACAAGATATAATGTTTATACCATACTCACTATTGTAGCTATACATCAGAAAGGACATTCATCATTAAATGTCGTTAATCCCTTATAATTAAGCCCAGAAAAGAACTTATAAAAACCAGATAATTAGACATATTATTTAATAAATCGACTATTAGATTATCTATTCGGGGAAGTTTTCGTGTTATTTTGCCGTTATCCTTCACTCATCTTCCAACTTTACTATTAAATTATATAATATAAATTTAAAAAAATCTGAGTATAGATATCATATGATATCACAAGGAATTCACATTTTTATAAATTAAAAAAGTACATACAATTATATAAATTTTATTTCATTAACTTCTGATATTTTTCATAATTTTTTTTATAGTTATTAATAAATTATTATTTATCGTAATTTTTTTTACAATCAGAGGTTGATAATTAATATAAATAAATCAATAAATTTAAATTAAAAAAAAAGTTAAAAAAAAGATGACGTCTCATTCGAACCGATGTGCCTTCCCCTTATAAGATCCAAATATTTCATTAATTAAAATTTCATTTGGCTATAACTCTAGAACTAATGAAAATAAGGACCACTTATAATATATTGTTGAAAAGTTTTTAATGAGGGCTCATTACTTCAGTTAAGAAAAAGTTCAAAATCCAAATGTTTTGGATTTTGGGTTTTTTGGGCACTTTTGGTCCAGTCGATTGCAACCATAAAAGGAGATGCACAGCTAGATGTTACAACAGTCCTAAATTAAAAATTTCAATAACCTACGGCTAATCGTTTTTGAAATGCGAGATATGTACGTAAAGACATCACCCCGAAACTAGTCAAAATGGATATTTCTGTTAAAATCTGAAAACCGAAATATTTTTCACAATCACAATAATTCCTTTACTTCGTTTAAGGAAGTAAAACGTTGAAGGTAATTTCCTTTTAAAAAATTTCTTTTAGTTCTCGAAGTATTTGATTTTAAAAATGCAAAATTCTTTATAAGACTAATAAACGGCGGATGATACAAGTCCGACAGAACCAAAGGAGAAACATCAGAATTAAAGTTCAGGACACAATTTGTAAGAACTAAGTCAAGCGCAGAATGATTATCAAAAAATTCATGATTATCATTGCATACAATATTTAACTTTGCCAAATCAACAAACTAAAAGATAGATTTAGCTTTCTGTTTAGAATAATAATTTACGTATCAGTTAAAAGATCTGTCTGTCCAAAAAACACCTGCAGAATTGAAATCACCCATTATATCAACATCATAATTTAGGGCGTCAAGAACAACCAATAACAATTTAAAATAATTCTCAACAATACAATGCGGTAAAATCTGAGGAAAGTATAATACAGAGATCAGGAGACTCCTTTCACCAGGACGTGGCACTTCAACCCATACCACTTCATTGAAAAGCTCCAAGTCATGTCTTCAACAACAACTGATTCTACTGTCAACAGCGATAACAGAACCACCACCACCACCACCACAAGCCGCCGAGCCAACATAGTGGCTGTCTGCTCTAAAAATGGTTTAGATATCAGGAAAGAAATCGACATCTACATGCTGGTCTGACAACCAGGTTTTTTTAGGCCAACAACAGAAAACTCTTCAAAAGCCATTGAGGCAAACTCTTCTCATTTAGTCCGACGACCTCCTCACATTCTGATAGTATACCGAAAGGGTCATTAGCCTTAGTAGAACCATTCTCCGTAGGCATTCCAAGATACTTCTCCACAATAACTTCTCATTAAACCTTCCATAAAAAGGCGCAAGTAGTATACCACTAGGCCAAATAACTGGATTCATGACCTTGTAAAATCAACATCAAGTACATCGATATGGAACGACTTATATGATTGTATTTCATTTTAATCGTCGACACTTTACGTATGGAAGATTTAGTGATTTTGTAGACCTTGCACATCCTGTGAAGAAACTGTAGAAGCAAATCTGGATACAAAAAGGCACTTCTTTGGAGAAGCTAAATCTGTTACCGTACCACTAGAACCAACTGCGACCCAGTTGGTTCAGTCATCGACTGAACCAACTAAACCATATTGGCTTCCTAATCCGAGAGGATTGATTACCACTTACAAGTTCAAGGCGGACACTTGTTTTCTTTCTGCCAGTCACTTTAGCCCAACTATTCATATCATTATCAGGCGTTATACTCTTACCTATAGGAGAATCCTCGTCAATTGAAATTAATACAACTTTGTACATTCGGATTACATTGCCATCAACTGGAATATTGATATTACTAGTATTGTCATTTAAATATTATGAGCGGGTTTTTTGTCAACTACTGGCCCCTCCATTCAACAACGAAAGTAAGTCAACATTATCTATTTTAACCTGCAAAAAGCCTTCGACAAAGTGCCGTTTCATCTACTGCTACACAAATGATAAAATTTTGGCTTTGATATGAGTTACATTGGTTGGTTTGACTCCTATCTGCATATCAGAATATTTAGAGTATGTTCTGGTGGCTCTATCAGCCTTGTTTTATTTCTTCGGAAGTTCCTCAAGGCTCAAACCTTGGCCCTCTGTTATTCCTGTTATTTATTAATGAAATTTCTCATGTGATTGATGATAATTTTCTACTGTACGCAGGTGACTTAAAACTGTATATTGTTATTGGAAGTCATGCTGATCATTTAAAACTTCAGGATAATATCTGTACAGTGTATTCTTGGGCCCAAACCAACTTGCTGCCTATTATTATTGACAAAAAAAAAATCTTGTTGTTCTCAAGACAGACAGTCTCTTCATATTTCCAATACACTATTAATGCGGTTACAATTGCAAGTTGGTCTCGGCATAACTTTTGGGTCAAAAACTTTCTATGGTCAGGCATGTTGAGGGGATGGTCAGCAAGGCAAGACGTATTCTTGGTCTCGTTTGATGGTTGGCAAGGAATTTTAGAGGGGTATTCACCTGTCTCACTCTGTATAAATCGTTGGTACGTTGTCATCTGGAGTACCTTACAGTAGTGCGGAACTGAGGCAGAGATTTTACATCTGCAATGATCGAGGTTGTAAAAGAAAAATTTATCCGGCTCTTGTGCAAATTCCATTTTCCTGTCAATTTTACTAATGAAGTTTTGTAAATAAATTTTGAAGTCAATTTTTGAAGTTTTATCTAATGAAGTTTGCAGACAACTTGGCTATCCTTGCTTAAATGACAAAGAAATTTTTTAACTTGTTGCACTTTCATAGTTTGATGGCTGCTCTGGCTTGGTGCTGCGCGTTCCTTGTATGAAAATAAGAAATTTCAAACTTTTGTAATTGAGTGAAAATCTGATTTGTCTCCGAATGCAAGATGCACAGATATTGCTAATGAGTATAATGGGAGGGTTGACTTCTTTGTATAAAATGAATAATTATTCATTAAAAGCCTCAAGTAACTATTTGCGTAACTTGACAATTATATTGATTTGTGGTAATTTGTTATTTTTTTGTTTTGTGTTCAATGTACAATTGCAATGAGACCAAGACTTAAGTAGCTGCTCTGCTGAACAAATAAATAAATAATTATTATTTCTAATGTATACGTTACAATTTGTTCAAACAGTAAACAATAAACAATCCCTCCAATGGCCCAATGAGAAAAAATATATCTGACCTGCAATGAGAAGAGGAGTATTATGATGATATAAATGAGGTGTAGTTTTGTGCAGACTCAGGCCAAAAATTCCTGAGATGTGTGGTTAATTGAACCCCAGCCACCAAAGTACACCAGTATCCACTGTTTATTATTAATTATTTAATAATAATTATTATATAAACGAATAGATATTTGACAAAAACATTTTTGAAATTATCAAGAAAATAAAACCAAAGTTAAAATAAAGTTTAATACCACATAATAACTCAGAATAAGTTAACATTATAGCCAGTTAACATACGAGGGGCTGGCGAAGAGGAAATTCTTGTATTCTTCAGCAGCCCGATTCCTCTAAGTCTTCCTGTTAAGCCATTTTCATCTGAAAGTAATGGAAGGAAATTACTTTCCTTCTAATGAATTACTTTCATCTGAAAGTAATTTTCAGGTTCTGAAAGTAATGTGGAAGGAGCAGGATTCACAGAAGGCCCCAGGCTTTGACTTAATTACTAACAAAATGCTACTTATGTTTCCTTTCAAAGCCATCCTGTATATAACACAACTCTTTAATGGCATCCTATGTCCCAAGTGCTTCCTAACGGAGTGGAAAGTTTCATATTTCCAATGGTTATGATCCTGAAACCAGATAAACCTGATATGGGATATCTTTGTAAAGGCCAATAAGTTTGTTACCTCATTTTGTCTAAAATATTTGAGAAGCTTTATTTTATTTTTTTAATATTTTATTTATTTAATATTTCAGAGACTGTGACCTAATCTTGAACATGATCATGTTATTCCTAATCATCAGTTCGACTTCCGAGGTGGTCACTCTACTACTGAGCAAACGCATAGACTTGTTGAGTTTATCAGCAAGTCCCTTGATTAGAAGAAAATACTGATCGTCTACTTTCTTGGATGTTCAGTAGGCCTTCGACAAGGTCTGGCTGCCTGTCCTGTTATACAAGTTGAATGAGAGCCTACCTCGATAAGGCGCGCACCCATGGGGAGCTTCTGGGCCTTGAGTCCCCCAAGAATAATTCATAAAAAAATGTTTAAATATAATTGAAATCTGAAATATTATCATTACAAGATTTTGAGAAATCTTGTAATGACAAGATTTCTCAAAATCAGTCCATCACTTGGCGTACGATAGTTTTGTAGCAATGTAGGATAATATTTAATGTTTTGTATGACAGTCCTTAAACCAGATCTGACAACGCTGTAAAATACGAACTGTAGATCTCTGTTTGGTTTAAGCTATCAAGCGTCAAACAGTTTATAATTTTACCCAGAGTTAATTTTCCTTAGTACTTTTAGGAGTGTAGTTTACTTACATTGTAGTATGTACATTTAACAATTCATCAGTTTACAGTGTTACAACACAAAAACACACCACAGACATAATAACATAAAACATAAAAACGCCACAGAAATTATTGAACAATATACTATTCAAATTTCTAATATGTTTTAGGTATCCCTAATAGTGGCAGATAAAAGAAAACAAAGTTCAATTTTTAGTTTCTGCAAAAGAACGAATAAAGAGGATGATGATAATGTCGCAGCTGTAACTGTTTCTTCAGCTCCTTTAACGTCATTAACTAACGACGCCGAAATACCAAAACATTTACACGATATTGGATCATATAAAACAAAATATTTGACTTCAGACGAAAAACTGAATTTATTTTATAAGTGTTGGAAATCAAATCTTCAGTTTTAATTTCCGACAAATCCAAAAAACAAAAGAAATCCCTTTCAATATTCCTGGTTTTCAAAATTTAATTGGCTAACATATTCGACAATAGACAACAGCGTTTACTGTAAATATTATTTTTTATTTCCGTTTACTGGAGTGGGAGAAACAAAGCTACAATCTGCTGGGTGTTTAGTAGAATATGGATATTAAAATTGGAAGCATGCTCTTCAATATTTAGAAAGTCATCAAGTAACTCAGTATCATAAAAATTCTATTTTAACATTTGAAAATCTTCGAGACATCAAAAGTAAAAAAAAATAAATCTGTACTTGATCAGACTGTCACAAATAATCCTCAACAGGCTGCCGAAAATAGAAAAACGTTGGAACCAATAACAAAAATTATACTTTGTAACCGACAATGCATCCCCTTAAGAGAGCACAAAGATTATGGAGAATTTTCTTTACCTAACGCACTCAGGTTTAAAGAAGGAAATTTTAGAGCTATCTTGAGAACAGTAGAGTCAGTCTAGTGATCAAAATTTGATTAAACATTTTCAACAATGTGCTAAGACTGCAACGTATATAAGTTGGAAATTCCAAAACCAGATAATTAGTGTTTGCAATAAAATAATTGTACAAGGTGGTATTGTGCAAAACATCAATGAGTCACAATATTCCAGTTAATGGGTGATGAAACTTGCGATTTTTCTAATACTGAACAATTTTCTTTATGTGTCCGCTAGGTTGACTGTGATAGTTTAAATATATGTGAACAATTATTACAATTTGTCCCTGTGATTAATACAACAGGAAAAAATTTGGCCAAAGTTTATGGAAACTTTTGGAAACAGAATTACGGAGTTAACTTGAATTATCTTATTGGGCAAGGAAATGACGGAGTTTCACATATGAGTGGAACATTTAATGGCGTGCAGTCAGTTACAATGACCAATAATGATTTTGCTAAATGAGAGAGAATAATACAGCATTGTTCATGCTGATTTTAAATATGAAATCAGAATTCTACTATCTGGCTTAGTTTTATT
The DNA here is from genome assembly GCF_047948215.1 of Lycorma delicatula. Taxonomy (NCBI): domain Eukaryota; kingdom Metazoa; phylum Arthropoda; class Insecta; order Hemiptera; family Fulgoridae; genus Lycorma; species Lycorma delicatula. The sequence continues at coordinate 126,638,634 of NC_134457.1, forward strand.
GTAACTACCATTCCTATTTTCAGGTAGTATGATGCTTACTGAACAACGAATAATCATAAGAATTGTATTATTTCTGTAAATGTGATATGTATTATTCGTCGTTTCATAAATGAAATCGGGCCAGTAAGAGTTTTGCAACAAATTTTTATATTTTTTGCTTATTATGTAGAACGCTTAAACATTGTTTATTATTTATTATTGTATATATTTGTCTATTACATATATTTACCATGTATATTTTAAAATAAAATTCTAAATTATAACAGATTTTGATAATAGGAATATAGTGTCGTTACTTTTTTGATATCAGTATCGTTTTGTTAAAAACAGTTTTATTTATATTACAGAAATTTTTGTTCTTTGAACGGAAGAAATTGTATCTGCGAGACTCTTACCGCACGGTTTACAATTTCATTGTAATTTTTTTGGATATCACTGCGTTTTGTTAGATTATTTTTTATGAATTACTGATTGTTATCTTATGGATTTATTATTAAAATTTATTGCCTTTCTAGAACAAATTGAATTTCACGGCCAATTTGTTTTTTTGATAGTCATATCATTCACTTCATACCGTATTTTTCCCTTTTTTATAAAACTAGTATAATCTCTTGTAAACTGATACTTTTATTTTTTTTAAAGAAGTGATGGGGATTAAAAAAAATTTTTCATCTTCAGTACTTTCATTTACATAACAGCATTTATTACTAAAACATGCTGCAGTAAATTTTGTTTTAAATTTTATTATTTTCAGTACATTATTAAGTTTTTGTACGCTACCTACAAAAACTACTAGATAGCAAAAACTACCAAAGCTAGCGCTAGATAGCAGTACTATGAAGTGCTGCTACCTAGCGGAGCGATTCGTAGTCACCGTAAAAAAATGAATAAAATGACATATTCGAGTCCCGCGGTTCATCAAATGGAAAAAAAAGTTGCCTTAGAAAATTTGATGTATATTTTGAAAGTATTCTTTATTACTAACCTAACTGAACTGAAATATAATGTTTCCACGCTTATTTTTTCCCCCATTTTCATTTCACTGTTAGGTTAGGTCATGTTTAGAACTGTAAACGTAGTTCGTTGACTTCGTCGCCTCTTACCGACGAAGTTCTAACGAACTCCGTGATTAATATGTAATGTTTAAGGAACTTCGATGGAAGCCTCTCTACATGATATTGTATTGATCATGTTCATTAATGATTTTTGTAATAGTGTGACAGATTGTAAATTTTACTTTGAAAAAAAAAATAAATATATTAAGTTACAAAAATGAAAATTAATTTCAGCAGGTAATTTAATCTTTCAATATAGTTTAATTGAGCCTGAAACCTTCCGTGGGGAAGAAATGGGAATTTGGGGATTGATTCGGTATTTTGTTATTTTTGGAAGATATATCGAGTTTGAGGGAGGGGAACTTTGATTTAAAATTGGATTATCGATACATGATTACATTGATATCGTTCAAGAAATTATAAATTATAAGAAAAAAAAAAATTATTCTGAGATGCAGAGCACCAATATTGAAGATTAAGAAGGATATTTATTTTGGAAAAAGATTGTCACTTTATAAAATAAATATGAGAATGAAAAAATGGAAAAGTTATTTATTTTAAAAAGTTTCAAGTATTTTTATTTTATACGTCCAAAGATGAATTAGTATTTAAGAAAATATATTTCATTTCTTAGAAATACAATTCTTAAAGATTTAATCAGGAAATTTAGATAAAAATCAAGATACTAAGATTACAAACTTAGTTCAGAGCTGTAATAAAAATGCGAAGTGTGTAGTGTAATTTAGAACGTAAATCAGACAATACAAGTTCAGGATATGTCGTTAATTTATCAAGGAATATTTACAAATACGAATTTCATAGACAGTTAAATTTTGTAAGTTTAATTTTCATTTTTATGAGAAAAGTTTCATCGGTAATAACATTAGATAGGATAGCATTCTTGTCGCAAAAATGCGACAAGAAAATGCGACAAGAATTAACAAAAACTAGTTTAGATTAAACAAATTTTTAAATATGATTTATAAACGTCGCTTATTTTTTATATTTAAATAAAGGCGTAATAATTAATTAAATATATATTAAATTTTATTATGCATTTCCATTTGATTTTATTACTTCATTAAATTATAAGAAAACTGCCTTCTTTGATTACACTGGTCAACATTATTTTGTCTCACGAGTACCAATAGATGTACTTAATGCAGTTTTTATCTTGTTTTCAAATATGTTTTAGGAATTTCTCCATCAGCCACTATGTTTTCGTAATTTTAATCTTTTTAAATATTTTAGAACGTTTTTCGTCCATTCGTCCATTGTTAAATCAAAGCTTTTAAAGTATTGTAAATATGATGGAACCAAATGAGCTAACTTAAAAGGTAGCGTTGCTACTTTTGTGCAGGTTCAGACGTGTATAGACATGTACAAGCGTGATCTAATGTAACACACATTCATCAGAACGATTCCAGTTGTGAGATAGTAGTGAACTAGTAAACATATCATTGTGAGTGCTTTGCGTGTCTGAATTATTATATATTACATATTTACAACTTTATTTCTTTTAATTAGTCGTTAGGTACAAAATGCCTAGAGTTTTATTAAATCATCCTAGCAATTGTTTTTATGCATGTGGTGAGGGGACGCTCAAGTCCCAAAGGCGAAACCTTACTCCATTAGTAAAAAAGTGTTATGAACTTTATTTTGGGTGTAAAGTCGGATACCAAACAAGGGCCTGGGCCTCACATATCTGTTGTTTATCGTGTTGTAGGGTTCTTAATGCATGGAAAAATGGCACATGCCACATTCTATTTGCTATCCCTATGATTTGAAGGGAACCCAAAGATCATTCTTTTGACTGTTAAACAAACATTAAAGGGATTACGTCAAAAAAAAACATACAGTGGTGTACCCTAACTTGCAATCCACAATGAGACCAGTTTCACACTGCGAAGAATTGGCCATACCAAAGCCTCCAGAACATGTAACATTAGATGGAGAGAGCTCAGAGTCTGACGGAAGTAAGAAGAAAAATAAACATATTCTGGTAATACAAGATTTGAATAAAGCAGTTTATCTGAGCCTCATTTACTGACTCAAGAAAATCTTAACTAACTCATACGAGATTTAAAATTATCTAAAAAAACAGTCTGAAATGCTTACTTCCCGGCTAAAAGGATGGAATCCTCTTCAAAAAACTATTTTTCTGAAGAAAATGGCTAAGTGTTTTGTAATGAATTTCTTCTCTTATGGAGACACTTTTTAATGAAGATAATTCAACAGAATGGCGTTTGTTCATTGATTCCTCTAAAGTTAGTTTAAAAGCTGTTGTGCTTCTGCATAATGGCAATAAATTCCCATCAGTACTTGTAGCTCACTCTGCTAGTATGAAAAATACATATAAAAACTTTAAATTTATATTGGAAAAGCTTCAATATGCAGTGTATGAGTGGAATATTTGTGGTGATTTGAAGGTAATTGCACTTATTCTTGATCTGCAGCTTGGTTACACAAAGTACTGTTGTTTTTTTTTGTGCGAATGGGATAGTAGGAACAGAAAAAACCATTTCATTAGAAAACAATGGTCTAAACCCGAATAATTCATTCCTGAACAGAAAAATGTGAAACATGACCCACTGTGTAATCCTAAAAATGTGTATCTACCTCTGTTACATATCAAACTAGGATTAATGAAGAATTTCATCAAGGCCATGGACAATACTCCTGGTTTCATGTACTTAAAACAGAAGTTTTTAAAATTAGTGTTGCAAAAATTAATGAAGAAATATTCGTGGATCCACAAATACGATCACTAATGCATGATGAAAAGTTTGAGGAACTATTGAATCCACTGAAGAAAGCGCCTTGACAAGCATTCAAAAATTTTACTCGGAGTTTTTTGGGAAATCAAAAGAAGGAAAATTACCGTGATATTGTCAAGGATCTTATAACATGTTATGAAAATTTGGGTAATTATATGTCCTTAAAAGTACACTTCCTGCACTCACACCTAGATTTCTTCCTGGAAAATCTTAGCACAGTGAGCGATGAGTACGGGAAACACTTTCATCAGGTGATTTCAGCTATGGAAAAGAGGTATCAAGGCAAATGGAATCCTAATATGCTGGCCAATTATTGTTGGACCATCAAGAGGGATTTTCCACAGGCGAAATATAGCAGAAAATACTTCCTAGGTGAGTCAAATATTTGAATATTGTGTAATTAAGAATGCAGAAAATATTAAAATGTTTGAAATTATAAATGCCTGTCTCTTGGAAACCTTGCGTCATGGGAAAAAACCGATATCATATTTTAATTCAGGAGAAAACTTTCTATCAGAATCACATATTTTTCTTCCTGAGACAAAAAAAATTATTTTTTGTTTCCCAGTATTATTAATAAAAGATAGTAGTAGTATGAAAAGTAGTAGTACCGATGAAAAGGGTAGCAATAGATAAAAATGGGACAAAAATTAACAAAAACAAGTTTAGATTAAAAACATTTAAAAATATGATATGTAAACATCGCTTGTTTTTTATATTTAAATAAAGGCGTAATAGTTAATTAAATATATATTAAATTTTATTATGTATTTACATTTGTGATTTTATTATTTCATTAAATAATAAGAAAAATGCCTTCTTTGATTATATTAATAAAAGATATTCATATAAAAACGTAGTTTGATTATTGTTCACAAAGAATGGGAATACCATTATAAAGGTATTTCCAATTTTTAAAAAATACATTTTTAATATGAAATTTAATTAATTTTTTTTGTGTTTTGGTGATGAAAGTACTGGCAACAATTACTTGGAAATATTTTTTTCTGTTTTTTGATAACTTAATACTAATAATGTATTAATGAAATAGGATGAGGAAATGGTAGCGTGGTATTTATTGTGATTGTGATACTTTAGGGGAATAACAGACAATAATAAACAATGCTGGTTGGTGACGGAGGTCGCGATCTATAGTAGTCGCAGGGCGGGGAATCACTGTTTAAGCTTTTGGTTTCATATATTAATGAACTGCAATGAACACTTTACTATCATTGCATCTTTATATTTTGTGTGAACCAGTATTATTTTATACATTAATTTATCTGTATATCATCTCTAAATCTCTCTGTAAGTACCAAAATATAATTTTTTTATTTTTTGAATGGTATAAACGATAATAATTACTGATCAAATAAACAAATATTTGAATAATTAACAAATATTTGAAAAATAAAATAGAATTTAATACATCGTTTTATTACTTATTAAAACTTTAATTTTATTTATTTGTAACTAGGAATTCTAGTTAAAAGAAAAAAAAAAAAAATACTGCGAGAAACAATCAGTACTGTCTAGTTCAAGGGTACATACACGACCTTGATACGATATATTCTATCAATTCTTTTTACAATTCAATTTTTTTATTTGATTACTCAAAATTTTATCGGTTGTAGTTTTGTTAAATTTGGAATAATATAATAAAAAAAAATAATAATGATTAAAAATACGGTATATAAAGTGCATATAACTAAATCTCGAATGTCGTAGGTATATTTTAGAATTGTCTTAGTTTTCGACGTATTAACGAATGTATGATAAAGGTGTATAACAAATAAACAATACGTGATAAATATATTAAATTTAACATTACACACTATTTACTAAGATAAGCATACGAAAAACAAAATTTAGTAGAAATCTCTGCTTAAGAATCACTAATAAATTATTGTTTAAGTAATTTACTTATGGTATGCAACTCACGAATGTGTTGCATTACGTTCGTCCAGAAATGTACAGAACTGTAATAAGTGTAGTTTTACCTGTTTATTTTTCCATTTTTATGCGGTCTTAATTCGTTTTAGTATTTATATTGCAATTTACGAACAAAAATAATGTCATAAAGAAACAAATATAGTGTATTAATAAAATGAAGGAAAGCTAAATTATTTACCACATAATCTAAGTAGCCAGATATTTTATTTATTACAAGGTCGGAGTACTTACTGTTACTTCTTTGGAATTTATTCCATGTTAACAAAACAAAACTATTAATCTGTAAATTATTTGTAAGTTAAAACAAAATTAATCCAAATCAAAATTAAATGTAACATTTTCCTTGTGTAAAACTGAAGCTAAGTTGTGTGGCCGATACCTCGCTCTTTCTATGATGTGGGTATATTCACAATTCATTGTTCACAAAGGATGGGAATACCATTATAAAGAGTATTTCCAATTTTAAAAAAATACATTTTTAATATGAAATTTAATTACATTTTTTTGTAACCTACAAAAAACTATTGATCAGCTAGATTCTTAGGTAGAGTTTAAATTCTAAAATCATCTATATACTTAATACAATGCAAATCGAAGTAGATTTTGTCTTATATCTTATTTTAATTAATTATTAAATATACTATGCTTTTAACCAGGAAATGAAAGAGTTTACTGAATTTTTAAAAAGTAAAAAATATATTCGAAATCAACAGAAAATATAAGAGAATATTTAAAGATGAAAATTATTATGTGGGGGAGTATATTATTTTGGTTATATGGTTAGCGCACAGTAGGTAGGAAAATGTTTTAAACGATTGTAAGAATACCAGTAAGATTTTGTTTGACTTTTGACAAAATTCTGATAATAATATGACCAGACTGTACATGTAAAAAAGTACGAGTATTATGCAAGCAGTGGTAATAAAGAAGATTTTAATAATTTATTTCATATAATTTTTGAACGTTTAAAATATATTATTATTTAATATTTATTTAGTTGTTTAATTTAATGATGTAAAATTTTGTAAATGAACGTCTTATTATTATTTTTTTTAATCAAGGTTAAGATGAAGTTTGTAATATTCACTGCAGCATTATTAGTGTGCATCATTTCAACACTATCAGCGGCTGTACCGTTATACGAAGAACAACTGCCTTATGAAACTGAAGATACATTTGAAACTGTAAGATCTAATAAATAATATTTTATAAATAATATTACAAATTTCAGTGGATGTGTTTAATTTTATCAAGAAACTTCAAGATTACAGTATATTCTCTAATTTCTTTTATTAATTGTAATAATTGTTTTAAATTTTGACTGAAAATGATTATCTCTCTTTATTCAGATTGTGATCATTTCAAAAAAGTCTCTGAAATCTTAAAAACTGGTAGGAACGGGGTGAAATTATCAAACAAGCAATCAATAAAACGAATAGAAATGTCGCTGAGTAGTAAACAGATAAAAGCAACGAAAAAGGAGTATTTATATGAAAATAGAACAAATATTTTAAATAAATAAAAAGATTCACTGAGACTTAAAATTTTGAGTGAAAAAATATTTGAATCAGGCAGAGTGTGATTCTTAATTAAATTTCAAAATAACTTATTTTAATACATTCTTGTGTAATAAGATATTTTTAATGATTGATATATATATATTCATAAATTACAAATGAATAAAAATATTATAACTGTAGATTGCCCATCAACCGAGCGCGCGCAGCCTCTCCTCCTCAATAAAAATACATAATACAGTTTGTTAGTTTGAACAAAACGTAATTACACAACTATATTAATTTGTGATACCTAAATCCATAACTTATTTTACTACGATTTTTTTTCTCATTACAAGTAACCTGCTACAGAAATTTCCAGCTAATATGTTTCAAACAAAAATGGGTTCTATTTAACCTAGATTCTCATTAAACAAAGCTTACAATTGTTATAATAATGGAAAAATGATAGTTTATAAACTACAATCATTTTTAATTTATCCTTTAAAACATTTAATTATCAGTTTCATAATAATATAAAGTTTGGAAGAGATAGTGATGCATTGTTTATTGGTATTATTTTGCTGCAGTATAATATTTTATACGATTTTATATTTTATATGCTTTTTACAAATATAGATATTTTTTGTTGAAAAAAATCACCAAATCACGACAGCCTATTCAGATATTTTATAGATAAAGAATGTGATCATCAAATTTGGTATAAGTTAAGTAACTGAGGGCAGTATTTGTTAATAACCTAAAATACATGCCAAAATTTAGAATTTTCAGCTATTTTGCATCGCCAAAGCTTATTTAAAAATATTATATGATTAAATTATAGTAAGTGATAGGCTAACCAAATTAACTGAAATAAATATTTGTTTAACGTACAACAACCATGACAGATTGTATAATCAAACTTTATCAAAAAATAAATAAGAAAATTGAATGGTTAACTTCAATATAAAAACATTTTAAGTTTAACATTTTATAGGGCCTTAACGGCATCATAAAATTGGTAACATGTCCAGTATTTAATACTATTTTGAATACGTAATAACTAATATATTAAAAGTGAATGTTTGATTTCTGATGTTTGAAACTTTATAAATTCAAAGTTATGAAAATTTATTGTAAAATTTTTAATGTGATATTTAATATTATTGGGGTTATGGTAATTTTCTTCTTAGGAAAAATGAGGTATTTATTTTTAAGATTTTAAACAAAAATATTTGAGGGACTGTATAAACATCCAGTCTTTCACATATAATATTTAATGCATACTCATACAAGTAAATTCTATTATTATTATAATTTAATACCATTTTTGATGTTATAGGTTTTGAGAGAAAGGCGATCGCCAGAGGAGAAAGGAAGTATTGTTTTACAAGGAGGACATACACGTGGTCAAGGTAATTCTTTAAGAGGTGAATACAATTATAATTTATGGCAAGGAAGGAGTGGTGCAAAACTGGATGCTAATGCTTTCTACCAAAGAAACTGGGGCAACAACCAAGGACCTAAACATGACAGAGGAGGTGGAGTTGTGTTTTCAGTTCCTATTTGAGGCTAAAAATTAAATTCCTGCATTTTAATATTATTATTGTTATTTATTTATTTATTTATAATGAAAAATTATATATTTTTATAATAAAAGTTTATTAAAAATGACTGAGTCTTATTTCTTCATATTCTTTTTTTGATATTATTTTATATGGTGGTGTAAATTTTCACGTAGATAGAACCATTTTATGGGGAATCAGATGACGACTTGTAGTATTTGTGTCATATATTACTGTTTCATACATGGTCTAACATGTTTGAGACCATCTAATCTTACACATTATCTACAATAATTTCCTTTTTGTGATACTACTTGATCTTTCATGAAACTCTTCTTAAATTTATGTACGTCTGATGATCAACAAAATTATTAACTTAGTACAGAAATGAATTTATTGATTTTCATATGGTAATTATATAAATCTTTGGATTTGGAATCTTCATTTGGTTGGTTGGATTAAAATCTTATCTTAATTTTAAAAAAATGTTTATTTTAAAAATGTTAATCTCTTTTATGAAAGTGATGCTTCATAAACAACCAGATTCTCCTTCTGCAATTTTAAACAAAGCTTCTATTTATAATAAAAATAAAACAAATGTATCTTGTAAAAGAAATTAATTGATCTTCTTGACTTCAACTGCACAAAGAAATTAGATATTTCTTTGAAATATTTCAGTGAAGCTTCTCTGAAATGAGTTTCATAATTTTTATAAAAAGCTTTAGAATGCTTTATAAAGTATTTTCAAAATGCAGACTTGGGAAATAAGCTTTAATGGTTAGTTTTCTTTATTGATACATATATTAACATACAAAATTTACAATTTTTTGAAAATAAGTTTAACTTTGGATAATAATGTGTATTTTATTTCTTTAGTACCCATAAAATTTACTATTTTTTTGATAAAATCTTGTTCAATGATAAATTTATTTTTCAAAGTATTTTGCTTTGTAAATTTTAGATTTATCGGTGTAAGCAACTAATTATTATTAAATTCTGCTATCTGGAAAAAATGTTATTTAAATTAAAAGGCCTTCATGTCAATCTATTCAAGATAAGATTTTTATTATTAACATTTATTATTAAATAAAGTCTAAGAAGTTCATTTTTTTCTAAAATGAAAGGGTCAAGTCTAATCTCCTGGTGTATGAACTAAAAAATTAATCAGGGGAAATGACTAAAATTATATTTATCACATCTATAATCTGATGGAACGAAATGAAAAGAGCGAAATGACATCTTAAGTAGATGTTAAAATAGAGGGGGGAGGGTTATTTTATTAATATAGACAGATAATTTCCAAACTAAAAATAAATTTAATACAAAATTATATAAAAAAAAGTATTGAAAGTACTTCCTTTTAGCTTTTTTTTATTGGTATATTTATTTTTGAAATTTGTCACATATCAATAATTGTCTTTGACATACATGATCATTCATTTAACATCAAGAATCTCTTTTGTTTTATAACTGTCGTAGACTTCCTCCAACTAGATGTAATTTTTTAGTGTAATTTTTTTTTTTATCAAAACATAATAAAATATGTTTTGGATAAAGTACGAAAATGTGCAATTTATATGCCATGTGTTCTGATTCACTTCTCCATTCATTCTTACTTAGAACCAGTCTATTTCTTACATACTTACCATCAGCTATTCATTCATATACTCGTCTCTATATTTAATCTATTTTAGAACCTTATTTCTCTAGACACTAATCTTGGATTCTTTGATTCAGTACAATTTTTCATTTTATGTGCTACATCTTGCTACAAACCTTTTTCCTGCTTTAAATAAAATCTTCTTATTTTCTTTTCTAACAGATAAACTTTTTAATCAGTTGTGGTATGTAAAATAACAAATAAGAAGCTTTTAATCTTTGTTTTATAAATAAAAATGATTTTCTTTGACATACAATAACTGCAATAAACATCAAGAAGCTCTTTTGTTTTGTAACTGTCGTAGACTTCATTCAGCTAAACATAAATTTTAGTGTCATATAATTAATCAAAAGATAAAGTATGAAAATGTAAAGTTTGTTATTTGACATCCTACCAGTTTAGTTCATTACTCCATTCGTTTTTATTCAGAACCAATACATTTCTTATAAGCTGTACATCAGCATATATGTTTTACATACTTAACTAAAATTATATTTATAACATTTGCAGAATAATGAAAAGTAATGAAAAAAAAAATTGATTAACATCTTCAGTAGTTCTTATTAAAATTAGCTTATTAATATTGGCAGATAATTTCCAAATATCAATTAATTAAAACTAAAATAAATATACTACAAAATTAAAAAAAAAAAGAAACATTGAATATTTTCTTCCTCATAACTTTCTTTTATTGGTATATTTATTTTTGAAATTTGATATACTAATGATTTTCTTTGACATACAGTAGTTTTGTTTGTCAAAGAAATTCTACTTTTTTTTGTAATGTCATAGATTTCTTGCAACTAGACTTTATTTTTTACCTAATATACATTATTAAAAGATAAAGTACTTAAACGTACAATTTATCTGCCATTTTACTAATTTAATTCACTTCTGCAATGGTTCTTAGTCATAACCCATCTATCTCTTGCATGCTGTAATATCAGTTTCTGTCATTATATTCATCTAACTGTATTACCCTATTCTAAAATTACTTTCTTTTAGAACCATATTCATTAACCCTACTGGATACTTTGATTCAGTTCAATTTTTCATGGTATATACTACATCTAAGAACAGACTTTTCTTCTGTTTTGCATTGTCATTTTGTAAAACCTTTTTAAACCTTCTAATTTTGTGTTCTATCAAATAAACTTTTTAATCGGTGTTGGTGTGTTACATCCCATATAAGATATTTTATTATTTGTTTTACAATTAAAGTTTTCTTTTTATTTTCTAAATAATTTGGGTGCCGGCCTCTGGTGGCACGAGTAGTAGCATCTTGGCCTTCCATCCGTCGGTCCCTGGTTTTTTTCCGGGTCAGGCAGGGAATTTTCACATGCTATAAAACATTCATCTCATTCTCTGCAGCAATACCTAATGGTGGACCTGGAAGTTAAACAAAAAAATAAAAAATAAAAAAAAATAATTTGGGTACCAGCATATCTATTTTTAGCGAAAAGAGAACTTTGCTCTTACACCAGTCTGATTATTTCTATTATTTGTATTTTGCTACCTAAATAATAAGATTCTGCAGCTTCTGGTACATTGAATTCGTCTATCTTAACATTTATTTTCTTATTATCTTCTTTTCTGTCATAATTCATGACATTTGTTTTCCTATTATTCACTTCCAAAATAATTTGTTCTTCATAAATGAATCCATGTCATTCATTATTTCTTCGTTCTTAGTTTCAACCAAATTAATAATATAAAAAATTAATTTTAACTATTTCTTCCCCCAATATTGTTACTTCCACTAATTTTTCTTTAGTTTGTTTACTTCTTATTTACGTAAAGATTCAAAAGGAATATAGATATGATACATCTTTGTCTCACTGTGTTACTTTACAGAAGCTTTGCTCTCGTTGAGTTTCTTTATTTATTATAGCCATTTCTTGTAAAAACTACAACCTTTTTTCTCTACTGCTATTTTTTCTTATCTTTCTTCTATAAATTTTTGATTCTAACTTTACATTTGTTTCTAAAATAGTCCCTTATTTTTAGAAATATTCCTTCTGTTACATTTAAATTCCCTATTATTCAATTGTGAGGTTTGTTTCTGCATATATCAATATCAAATGTCGCTGGATTGCTCCGACGGCACGATGAACCTTATGAACGACACGGTAGCCCTGAAAAGGGCTGTTCGGGGTTCTATAGTGGTGGCCCTAAACAGGACCGTTTGTGCGTTTTATAAGGTAGCTCTGAAAAGGGCTGTCATGTCTTGTCACTGGTCTCCGGAGATTTTGGCTTGTCTCATCCGTTGGAATTGAGCTGAACTTCCCCTCAGCAGATGTATTCACTGTCGCATGGCAGTGATAGCCCCAGACTTCTGCAGTTTAGCTCGTTTTTTGTCGGCGCGGCAAAAAAACCCCGACACGAAGTGTCGGGGCTACTGCTCCGGCGGAGAAGTTGGCATCCGCAGAGCGTTCCCACGTTGGGCCGGTAAGGGGACTTCTTCCTTCTTCTTTTTGTTCTTTTCTTAGTGGTAGTCTGGGAGGCGAAATTACATCTCCTATACAGATTCTGCTTTGGCTGAAATGTCTTAGAGTTTGCAGCGCTTAACAACCGATCAGTATTACAATAACTATGCGAACTCAACAGATATAGTAGTTGTTGATACACTCCTTATTTTCTTGCCTTATACAATCCCCTCCCAATCATCGTCCTTAAGCAAAACAAGTCCTGGGAAAAATGTCCCAGAACAAATTAGAAACTGAAAACACAATAAAGTTGAAGCATTTTAAATACTTATGTGAAATTATTGGAAAATCTTTTTTTGAAAATTAGCGTTGTAAGGAAGATAGAGAAAAATAACAATGGTATTTACACTTTGCCAAAACATCTACAATAAAGAATCAATATCTGTAAACATACAGATTAAAATACATTATTACCTACCATTAACGTAATCTACATTCAATTAATTTACATTATTACCACAAAACATTATTAAACAATAATACGACTGGAATGTTTTTATTCATAGTAGAAGAAATTCGATCTAGAAAAGATTAATTTGATATTTATCTTTTTGTTAAAGTTTACTATTAATTTAATTTTTATTTTTACTATTTATCCTTCTTTTTATTTTTTTAATGGTATTTAGTAATTTTTTTGTGGTTTTTTGTTAGTGTGTTAGCAACATTAAAGTTAACAAAACTGAAACAATAGAAAGAACAATTTTAAGAAAGCTTCTCGGACTAAAACAAAAATATGGGAAATATAAATTAAATTTAAATAAGAAAATTTATCAAAACAGAAAAAATCACGGAAAAAATATATAAGAAAGAAGACATTTAATAATCTTTGATTAAAACTACTGAATGGACAATAATAGAACAATAAGAAAATATTTAAAATTTGTTTAGAAAAACATGGACAAGTAGGCGGAAAAAAGGACATTCGAAAGAATGAAATAATAAACTTTACATTATTACTGGGACTTTTACTATTCCTTTTTAAAAGGAACTTTATTACAGTGTTTAAAAATAACAGTAAAAAAGTAACTGTTTCGGGCCATTCCAACAGAATATAAACCACATAAACCACCGGATGCGCTATCTCTACCGAAAGTTTATTAACAACTACATATCTTTTTTCCTGTTTAGCCTCCGGGAATCACCGTCAGGTATTACTTTATAGAATGAATCAGAACGATATTTATGAGTGTAAGTGAAGTATAATCTTGTACAGTCTCACTCGACCATTTCTAAGATGTGTGGTTAATTGAAATCCAACCACCAAAGAACACCAATATCCACGATCTAGTAATCAAATCCGTATTTAAGTAAATGCCTTTAATAGAATTTGAACTTTGGAACTCTGAAATTCGAAATCAGCTGATTTGCGAAGACTCGTTCACCATTAGACCAACCCGGTCAACAACTACATATCTGAAAATTACTAATTTTTATTATAATTATTATTTCTTCTTTCTTGACTTATTTATTTACTTATATTCTTACAGAGTTATCTCTCTCGTTAATTTCCAAGTATTCTTAGATGATGATTGTTAACAATCATAATTGTCATCTACTTTAAATTTTAAATAATATTTTTGTAAACGGTTTTCGAAAATTTTAATTAGTTATATATATTTAAAAAAAATGGAATTCATGTTGTTTTTTTAATCATTTGATAACAGAATTGTGAGAATAGATGCATTCATTTAAAATCTTTTTTAAAACCATGCTTCTGAAGATAAGGCAAAAACTTAAACGTTAACTTAAAGCCAAAATTTAAACGTAAATCAAAATCAAATTAATGTTATATGATCGTAACTTTTTTATTCTAAACATTAAATACTGTATACTGGAAAACATCTTACCGTATTATTTGATACAGATAACCGAGTTTTCATCAAACTGTTATAGACGATATACATATTTTATATTACAAGTTAAACTGATTAATTAACGAATATTGTTATAACATACATTGACTAATAATAGTCGTGTCAAAGATCTGTGATCGGGTAATAACGATAATAAAGTAACAAAGATAAAGGCAGAGTGACAGGAGAGGGAGGCGAGTGAAAACATCACGTTAAGCGATTGTACCTGTAGATAGTGTTAACCGTCCGGTCTTAGATATTCATGTAAATAGAAATTTGATGTTAATGATAGGTAAGAGAGGTGGTTCTGACGTCATCAAAGGCATTTCTTTGAACAAGCTGCCGCTGAAGCTAATTCTATTATAAAGATTACTCATATCACCGTAGCATTCTACCATTACTGCTAGTATGCATGTTTTCTTCATTATTATACTAGGATCCATGCTAGAATTTCCAGTATCAGCTCGGTATTAAACCGTTTACAAGAACGTCAATTTGAACAGACCCACCACAATAAACCAACTACATGCCGTCTATCTGAATTTAACTACCGATTCCATTCCAGAAATATCTTTCTTCTACAACTAAATAATATTTAAATTTTATTAATAAATATAATTAGTATTAATAAATTAAAAATCATTATATTTCCTTATTACTACATTGCACAAAAGTCTGATGTGAGAACTACATGACTTCCTTGCACGCCTATTAAATTACACATACACATTTTTTTACAATCAGAGGTTAATAATTATCGATAAATAAATATATTTAAATTAAAAAAAGGTAAAAAAAAAAAATAGTTAAAAAAGTAAAAATTTCTTTACAATCAGAGGTTAATAAATCAATATATTTAAGTTAAAAAAAAAGTTTAAAAAAGGAGGAAATGAAGTCGGGTTCAAATCTATGTGCCTTCCCTTTGCACGATCCAAATATTCCATTAATTAAAATTTTATTTGGCTATAACTATGGAACCAATGAAAATAAGTACCACTTATGTTATATCGTTAATAAACTCTCAATTAGGGCTTATTACTGCAGTTAACAAAAATCCAAATTATTTGGATTTTGGGTTTTTTTGTCACTTTTGGTCCAGTCGATTGCAATCAAAAGGGGAGGTGCACAACCACCACCTTTTGACTAAAGTCAAAAACAGTCCTAAATCCAAAATTTCAACATCCTACGGCTAATCGTTTTTGAGTTATGCAAGATACATACGCACATACGTACGTACCATGCAGGTACGTTATACATACGTACAGACGTTACGCCGAAACTAGTCAAAATGGGTTCAGGGATGAAAATGGTCAAAACGGATATTTCCGTTGAAGTCTGAAAACCGAAATTTTTCGTGATCACAATACTTTACTTCGTAAAGGAAGTAGAAATCAATTTCATTTGAATATTAAACAAGATAAAAAATTGTTTTAATGATTTATTTAATGTTGCTTTTTAGTAATTTGTAGAAAATAGTACGGAATAATGAATAAAAAAATAATTACAAGATATAATGCTCGTATCACACTCACTTTTGTAGGTATACATCAGGAAGGGTATTTATCCTTAAAATCTCGTTAATCGCTAATGATTAAGCCCAGAGGAAAAAACAGATAATTAGACATATTGTTCAATAAATCGATAGATTATCTATTCGGGAACGCTTTTGTGTTACTTAGCTGGCAGTCTTCACTCATCTTCCATCTTTACTCTTAAATTACGTAATGTAAATTAAAAAAAAAGGTAAAAGAGAAAATTGTATAGATTAAAATACTTGTGCTGAAAAATAAGTTATCAGTAATAAAACGTTCGTTGGAAAGAACGATTGTCTAAGGAACCACTGAGCTTTGATTTTTTTTGTAACTGTTATTTTTAACTACTTTTTATACAAATGTTAGTTAAAAATATCATGTTTTAAATTAGTTTAAAATATTTTTTTTAAGGATAATAGCTAATTTGAATTATTTTTGCAAAATACAATTTATAATCTTGATAGTCTAGAATAAATCTGGAGTATTTTTATCCGACTACACTAAGAATAGGGTTATGTATTTAAGTGGATGTTCGTTTGTTCTCTATCGTTGCATAATGGCTGCAGTAATTTTAATGGAATAGATATAAAAATAATGATTCGTCGGAATTCAACAGTTGGTATTATTTAAATTTGTTATTATTATTATTATTATTTCTAATGTGTACGTTGCAATACGTTCAAATAGTGAACAATAAACAACCCCCTCCCTTGGCCAATGAGAAGAGAATGATATGTATGATTTGCAAATGATGTGTAATGTTGTATTCAGGTCGACCTGAAATGTGTGGTTAATTGAACCCCAACCACCAAAGTACACCGATATCCACCGTCTATTATCAATTATTTAACAACAATAATTATTTATATGAATATTTTATACAAACTTGTTTGAAATAATAAAAAAAACAGAACAGAAGTTAAAATAAAATTCAAAACCATATAATACCTCGGCCTCCACCTTCATTTCCTCCTTTGAAGGCGTTGGATGAGCCATAGAATCAGAGCAACTGAGAGAAGGCTGACCAGTTTGCTGCTTGCCTGAGTAAAGTCTTTGAGCCACTCGACATACGAGGGACAGGCGAGAAGCAAATTCTTGAATTTTTGGGTAGCCCAATTCCTCTCAGTATTCCTGTTAAGCCATTTTAATAATCAGAGGTTCTGAAAGTAATCTGGAAGGAGCAGGATCCGCAGAAGGCTTCAGGCTTTGACTTCATTACTAAAAAAATGCTACTTGTGCTTCCTTTCAACGCCATCATGTACATAATACACCTGTTTAATGGCATCCTGCGCACAATGTGCTTCCCGACGGAGTAAAATGTTTCACAAATGGTTATGCTTCCGAAACCAGGTAAACCGTACAAGAGGTTTCTTCGAAATGACAAAAACGTTTATTACCCATTTTTCTAAAATATTTGAGAGAGCTTATCTTCAGAGATGTAACCTGTTCTTGTACATAGTCATGTTATTCTTGATCGTCAGTTCACTTCCAAGGAGGTCACTCTACTACTGAGCAAACGCATAGACTTGAGGTTATCAGCAAGTGCTTTGTAGAGAAGAAATACAGTTCGGCTACTTTCTTGGATGTTCAGCTGGCTTGACATGGTCTGACTGTTTGGTCTGTTACACAAGTTGAAGGGAGCCTACTTCAACCGTATTACTTGGTTTTTCGTAGCTTCCTGGAAGGACGTTTTTCTCACGTGAAGTACAATAAGAAGTTTTCTCTATTCTTTGACGCTAAGTTGGGAGTTCCTCAAGGATCAACGATTCCAAATCCAATTACTGAGGAGCATCACAGAGGTTCTTTGGTTCGTAAGAAACAGTGAAATCCACGAATATCTGGGTTTACCGTATGTTCGAGAAGGCATACATCGATTCGGTACAAAATATAGATTATTGTTAAACAGCCACGTAAACTACTTAGCTATTAACCTTCTAGACAATAATGAAGACGTTAGATGGCTAAATCGACTACACTTGTTGGATCTAAGTGACTTTATATGATGTGAAACTATCAATTTAGTGTTACCCATCATATCATCATTTCTCTCCGTTCAATATATTTATTATTCTTTCATTATTAGTTATAGTTTAATTTTTATTTTTTCTCTAGTGTAGGAAATCTTGTGATTGTTTTTGTTTTGTGTCAAACTAACAACGGCACTGTTCTCTGACTTAACTTTATGTGTGTAATTAAATTAAACATTCCGTGTAGGAATATTAGTATGTAATTTTAAGGAGCTTCGACGGAAGCCTCTCTATATGTGATTGCATGTGATCATATTTACTTATGGTTTCTGTAATAGTGTAACCGATTTTTACTTTGAGACAAAAAAGAAAAAAATAATTATAAGTCATTAAATATGAAAATTAATTTGAACAGGTAATTTTTTCTTGTTAATGTAATGAGTTTGATTGAGCCCGAAACGTACTGTGAGGGATAAATGGAGTTGCAACTAACAAATATCCTTGCAAAGCTAAAATTTCGAGGACTGATTCAGTATTTTGGTATTATGGAAGATATATGGAATGTGAGGGAAACCTTGATTTGAGATTGGATTACCGATACGTGGTAACTTTGATATCGTTCAAGGAATTAAGATTGTAAGAAAAGAAAAGTTATTCTGAAATGCAGAGCAACAGTATCGAAGATAAAGGAAGATATTTATTTTGGAAAAAGATTGTCACTTTATAAAATAAATGTGAAAACGAAAAAATGAAAAAGTTATTTATTTTCAAAAGTTTTAAGTATTTTTATTTTATTCGTCCAAAGATGAATTAATATTTAAGAAAATATAGTTAATTTCTTAGATACACAATACTTAAAGATTAATGTTAAACATTATCAACCAATATAAATATTCAGTAAAGTTTCATAAGAATCAAAGCGTGCTTAAAAATTTAGTTCAGAGCTATAACAAAATAGTGAATCACGTAATGCAGTTTGGGTTGTAAAACAGGAAATACAAGTTCAGGATATAGAGTTAATTTATCGAGGAATATTTACAGATACAACTTCCACAGACCGTTAAATTTCGTAGTAAAAGGATTTGCTATAATTTATATTTAGTTTTTATGAGGATAGTTGCACGTGTAATAATAATACAATAGGTTTATAGTAGTTGAAAATGAGAAAATGTTTAATAAGAAAGAGTCTGTATTAAAAACGGTTTAAGATATATGATTTGAAAATGTCCCCTTATTGTTTATATTTAAATAAAGACGTAATATATTTGTATGTGTAGATTTTATTATATGTTTCTATCTGCTGTTTTTATTTTTAATTAAATAATAACGTCTGCCTTCTTTGATTATTAACAAAATATCTTTGCATAAAAACTTACTTTGATTATTCTTAAAAAATAAGGGGAATACCGCCATTCATAGAATACATTACGCATTTAAAAAGATCAACCTTATTTGTTTTTATATTTAATTTAATTTTTTTTCTGAATTTGTGTTGAAAGTGAAGACAATGAATACTTGGAAATATTTTTTTACTATGATTATTATGATAACTTACTACTGTTACTGTATTAATGAATTAGGATGAGAAGATGGTAGCATAATAATTACTGCGATTGTAACGGTTTAGGGGAATAACAGACAATATTAAACAATGCTGCATTGTGACGGAGGACGCTGATCTTTGGTTGGCACAGGGCGGGGAATCACTGTTTAAGCTTTGGTTTTGTATATTAATGGCTGCAATGAACGCTTTAATATCATTCCATCTTTGTATTTTGTGTGAATCAGTATTATTTTATTAATTGAATAATCTGTATATCATCTCTAAATCTCTTCGTAAGTAGCAAAAATACTATTTTTTATTAGTAGACAATTATTAAAAGTAACTGAAAAATTTCTGATTAAATAAACAAATATTTTGAAATAAAAAATTGTATTGATTATATCATTTTATTATTTATTAAAAATTTTATTTTATTCATTTATTAAGTAGGCTTATTAATAGGTTAAAAAGGAAATTTAAAGAAAAAAAAATACTGCGAGAAATAACCAGTTCTATCAAGTTCAAAAGTACATACGCGACCTTGACATTGTGTTATATTCTATAAATGATTTTTATTCTTCAATTTATTTATTTTTAACGTGAATATTCACGGTAGTATCGATTGCAGTTTTGTTAAATTTTTATTAATAAAATAAAAATAACAATGATTAAGAACTTCTTTGTATAAATAACTATATCGAATTAATCATATATTGTACGTATATTTTTAAATTGACTCAATCTACTTGTGTTACCATATCTGTTTGTTAAAAATATGACGATGTACAATACAAATTGTAACTTTTTTCTTACAATAATGTGGAATGTAGATGTACAACATATGATAAAGATATTAGATCTAACATTGGACACAATTTATTAAGATAAAAACACAAAAAACAAAATTTATTAGTAGTTTCTGCTTAAAAATCACTTTTAAATATTGAATAAGCTATTATCATGCTAGGTAATCCAAAGAACGTATTATGTTCTCCTAGAGCCGTACGGAACTGTATTATGTTTAGTTGTACTTATTTATTTTTGCATTAGTCTTAATTCTTTTTAGTCTCATGTTGCAATTTATGAACATTAATAATGCCGTAAAATAAACAATCATAGTGTATTAAAAAATGTAAAAAAAAATCTATATTATTTACCATATTATCTAACTAACCATATATTTTAATTATTCCATTATTAGACTACTTTACAGAGCTTCTTTGGGAATTATTCTATATTATCAAAACGTAGCTAACTGTTAATCTACAAATTAATCGTAAATTAAAACATAGTTAATCTGAAAATTGACAATTCCCTTGTGTTAACCTGAAGCTAAGTTGGTGTAACAGATTGCTCTTTTTTCTATTTTGTGTTATGCATTATTATTATAACCAAGCAAACAGTCATTGCTCATCTGGATTCTTAGCTATATTATACTTTACAAAATTATCTATATTTTATTATAATGTTAATAGAATCAAAGTAACTTGTTTTGACCTTTAGAATAATAGTATTGACTGATAACACAATATTACTACAGTGTTAAATATAATTTTTTAAATTTATTTTCTGTTTTCTTTTCAAAAATTAACATGTAAAATGTATTATTATTATTTACTTTTATTTATTTGTTTATTCGATTATGTAGAATTTTGTAAACGAAAGTCTTATTATTATTTATTTTTTTTAATCAAGGTTAAGATGAAGCTGGTAATATTCACTGCAGCATTATTAGTATGCCTCATTTCAACGTTTTCGACAGCTATACCGTTATACGAAGAACAAATGCCGTATGCGACTGAGGATACATTTGAAACAGTAAGTTCAAATATTTTACGTATAGTATTAAACATTTTAGTTGATATGTTTAATTAATCTTTCTGTGTTCAAATAAAGAATCATTACTAATCAAGAAAGTTGAAGATTAACAGCACTTAATAATTATTTTACCGCTTAATACTTGTTCTAAACTTTTCAGATTTTAACTGAAAATGATTATCATTACTTATTCAGATAGTGACCTTTTCAAAGAAGCTTCTATAGTATTAAAAAATGATAGGTGCGGGGCGAAAGTATGGAAAATAGAAATCGACCAAACGGATCCAAATATCGTTGAGTAGTAAACAGATAAAAGAAACCAAAAACGAGTATTAATATAAAATAAATCAATTATTACTTAATTAAAAATACACAAATATTTTAAATAAATAAAAAATTTACTGAGGCTATTAGAATTTTGAGTGAAAAAAATTTGATTGAGGCTAAGTGGTATTCTTAATTAAATTTCAAATTATTTATTTTTATACATTATTGTGCTATAACATATTGAACAATATATTTTTAATGACTGATATACATTAATAAATTACAACTGAATAATTTTTTATAATTGCAGATCGTTCATACATCAACCCATCCATTGTGCGCACGCAGCACCTCCCACATAAATACATACATATACATAAATTATAATTAAATACATATACATATTTTGTTAGTGTAAAGAAAAAGTGATCACATATTTTGATATGTTTTTATCAATGCACATAACCTACTACAAGAATATCCCTCCACAATTCTAATAAAAATAGGTTGTAGTTAAAATAAATTCTCATTTAAAAAAATCTGATGTGGACACCACAAGACTTCCTTGAACGCCTATTAAATTAGATATACACATTTTTTAACATGAAAAGTACATAAAATTTTATTTCATTAATAACTTGTGATATTTTTTCATACTTTTTTTATTATTGAATTATTATTTATTGAATTTTTTTTTAGTCAGACTTTAATAATAAACCAATATATTTAAATTAAAAAAAAGGATATGAAATCGGATTCGAACCGATCCCCTTCCCCTTGTAAGATTCAAATATTTCATTAATTAAAATTTTATTTGGCTATAACTCTGGAACCAATGAAAAGAATTACCACGTATATATAAGATATATCGTTGAAAATCTCTCAATGTTACGGCAGTTAAAAAAAAGTCAAAAATTCAAATGTTTTGGATTTTGGGATTTTTAGATACTTTTGGTCCAATGAAAAAGTCAATGCAATCAGTTTGGATTGCAATCAAAAGGGGAGGTGCACAACTAGTTGTTTCAACAGTTCTAAGACCAAAATTTCAACATCCTTGGCTAATCGCTTTTGAGTTACGTGAGATACATACATACATACATACTTAAATACTACGTACGTACGTAGAGCGTCACGCCGAAACTAGTCAAATTGGATTCATTGATAAAAATGGTCAAAATGGATAGTTCCGTTGAAACCTGAAAACCGAAATTTTTCACGAACACAATACTTCCTTTACTTCGTATAAGGAAATAAAAAGGCTAAAACGTTGTTATAATAATGAAAAGATTTAAAAAATTCAGAATTTAACTAAAATCTGTTTTTTCTATCTATTGAAACTCAGTTAATTTATCTGTCACATAATATATAAAGTTTAAAAGAGACAGTGTTGCTTTATTTATTAAAATAATTTAGTTGCAGTATAGTATTTTATAAGGACATACGATTTATATTAAAGCCATGTATGCTTTTTATACATCTTTGTTGAGTATGAAAATCATTACTATTTATATATTTTTAAATGTAAACGACATATTCATCAAATTTTATTATAAATTATTTAATTAATTGAGTATAGTATTTCTTAACCAGAAATACCTTTCATGTTTTAGAATTTTTGCTGTTTTGCAACTGTTTATAAAGACAGAATTGTTGGCGATCTTGGATGATTGTTGCAGTTTCATATTAAATAATATGCACGAAAGTTAGTAGTAGTGAATTTCATAAAACATCTAAAATAAACGTTTATAAAGCATACAGCAAACATAAAGCATTTTGCAAAATAAAACTTTATCAGAAAATAAATGACAAAATTTAACAGTTTACTTCAATTTAAAACCATTTAAATTTTAACATTTTACTGAGGTAAAATAACGCTGTTAAGTGGTAGATTTTGACATGCTCTATTTTTATTGTATATTTTGAATAAATAATTATTAATATATATAAAGTCAACTTCAAAGCTCTAAAATTCTATTATTAAATTTTTAATACTGTTGGAGGTAAGCTAATTTTCTCCTTATGAAAAATGTGGTGTTGTTTTTAACAGTTTTCAGCAGAAATAACTGAGTGTTTCTATAAAATACAAATTCTTTTAACTATTACATGTGATATACACTCATAAATTGAGCTGTTCTATTATTATTATATTTTAATGTTAAAGGTTTTGAGAGAAAGAAGATCGCCGGAGGAGAAAGGAAGCATCGTCGTACAAGGGGGACATACTCGAGGTCAAGGTAATTCCCTAAGAGGTGAATACAATTACAATTTATGGCACGGAAGGAATGGTGCAAAACTGGATGCTAATGCTTTCTACCAAAGAAACTGGGGTAACAGCCAAGGACCTAAACATGACAGAGGAGGTGGAGTTGTGTTTTCAGTTCCTTTCGGAGGCTAAAAATTAAGTTCCTGCATTTTAATATTATTATTGTTATTAATTTATTATTTTTTTATAATGTAAAATTATTTATTTTTATAATAAAGTTTTATTAAAAATTATTGTCTTATTTCTTCAAATTTTTCATTTGATGTTAATTTATACATTGTTTATGCACTTTTATGGGGATTAGATGTATTTATAAATACAGCATTTGTAAAGCATATTAGTTTATACATGAACAAACAATCATGAGACCCATTAATACTATAAGTAATCTACAATAGTTCACTTTTGTGATAATAAATCTGTATTTCATGTGGCTGTGATTAAAATTGAGTCATTACAGAAATGGTCTTTAATTTCTTTAAAAAAAATGTTTCATGTTGAAAACATTATTTCTTTCATGAAAGTAATGCTTCATAAACAATTGGTTTCTTCTTCAGTTTTCAACTATATTTTTGTTTAGAAATTAAAAAATAAAACAATGTACTTAATAAAAGAAATCAACTGATCTGCATTGTAATAGTGCATAATGAAAATGTCTGAAGTTTCACTGAAATGTGTTATATGCAGTCTTCTGTATTTTCTTGATTATTTTTTTATACATACACCAGATACAGAAAATTTACTTTAATTATTGTTCATGTTTGATTTTATAAATCAATTTATTTATTTATAACACAGTTATATATATTTAATGTAATAGGGTTATATTTGCATAATAACAAGTATTTTTTTATTTAGAACTCATAAAAATTGTTTTTTTTTGATAAAATAATTATCTTGTTCATTGATAAATTTAATTTTTAAAGTATTTTACAATGTTGATTTTATGTTTAAATGTTATCGGTATAAGCAACAAATTATTAAATTCTTCTATCTTGAAAAATATTTAAAGGGAAAACCGTGTGTGTCAACCTGTTCACGATAAAATTTTTGTTATGAATATATTTCTAATTAATATAAAGTGAACAAAGTTCACTACTTCTAAAATGAAAGGGCCAACTCTAATCTGCAGGTATATGAACCCAAAAAATTAGTATATAGAGAAAATGACTAAAACTGAAAGTGACTAATTTTTAACAGCTGCAGTCTAATGGAAAGTAATGAAAAAATGTGTAATGATATTTAAAGTAGATGTTAAAATAATTTATTAACAATGGCAGACAATTTCTAACGTCAATTAACTGTAATTAAGAATAAATTTAATATAAAATTATGGTAAAGAAAGTGCATAAATTTTTCTTCCTTTAAACGTTTTTATTGCTATACTTATTTTTGAAATTTGTCATGTACTGATATTTTTGACATACGGTGCACGACATCCTTCATATAAATCATATTTTTGACATCCTTCATTAAACGTCAAGAAGTTCTTTTATGTTATAGCTGTCATAATCTTCTTCCAACTAGACTTCATTTTTTTAAGTAACACACTTTATCAAAAGACTAGGTTTTATGATAAAGTATGCGTATGAAAATAAACAATTTGTTAATTGCCATTTCACAAATTTAAATTCACTTCATTCATTTTTATTCATAACCAATTTATCTCTATCATGTTACCATCAGTTATCTGACTCATATAATTATCACTCTGATTTATACTATTCTAGAACCACTTTCTTCTAGAAGCATATTCACTAACCCTCAATACTTTGATTCAATTTTCATAGTACGTACTACATCTAGCAACAAATTTTTTTCTCCTGCTTTTATTAAAACCTTCTCATTTTGTGTTCAGTTAAATAATCCTTTTTAATCAGCTGTGATATGTAACACCACCAGTTGTGATATAAGAATTTTTTGTTCTGTGTTTTATATTTAAAAATTGCTTTCTATTTTCTAAATCTTTGGTATAGCAGATCTATTTTCAGCAAAAATAGATTTTTTTGTTTGGTTTCACTGTAGAATGATAGAAGCTTTTTAATGTCAAAAAAAAACTTTATTGATAAGCTTTTTATCATCAAGATAAATTAGTGAAGATAAACACAATTCAGAAAACAATGAATTTTTTTTATAAGTATTATACAGTGTAATGTACATAATTTTTAACTTGCTGTATAATACTGGTGTAAAATAATATTAATGGTTTTAATTTTTTTCGTTATTACTTTTCTTTTAAACCATGCAATTTAATCTCAATATAGCATTAAACAAGTTTACACTTTTTGACTATTTTAAATATTACTTGACTTTATAACTATTTGTAAATATAGCATTGATGGGATATTATTGTGCACGTTAAATTATTAAAAATGACAGGAAGAAATTTAGTTGGTCACTTGTTTGTACTTGTCTTTGCTTTGTTTGGAAACTCTTTAAGATTGTACTAGCAAAGTTAAAAAAAAATTATGAAAATGGCTAACAAATATGTTTGGTCATTACTGGTAGGAATTACTAATCAAGATACACAATTTACTTTTTAACAGCCACTTACTGCTATATAATTATATATGTATTTATTTTTTAAGTAACTGCAAGTGATCAATCATTCAAATTTATAGATGGTGAAGAGAGAAAAATTTTTTACAGCATTTAAAATATTTAAAACTGAGCGAGATTCAAATTTTCTTGTGAAAAATTTGTTAAATAATTAATATCAATTATTTTTATATTTAAATTTTCAGTAAACGTGTAGTGTATTCATTCCTTCTTGATTTTTGAGCAGTTTTTTCTACTTTCTTTATCTCACTTAAAATAGTTTTATATTATTATTATTATGTCTATATCTATGATTAATTTAGGTTTTAACATAACATGTGGATCAGTGAAACAGTGTTATATCGATCAATTTTACTACTGTTTATTATTATAGACTTGTAAAGTATTAGTATGACTAATGTTTCACTATATTAATATTAATATTACTTATGTCATATCATTTTAATTAAGCTTAATCCATTGGTTTTTATGTTGCTATTAGATTATAAAGGAGTAAAAAAATAATATTAATTGAATATGAACTTATTCATATTGTTTGTCAAAAGATAATAATATTTTATGTCTATGTAGAATAACATTGCACTCTTCATTTTGTCAGTAGAATAAAGAGATAGTATAGTAGTTTTGGTATGAGTAAATAAGTTGTTTTAAATTTGCTTTACATAATTTGAATATTATAAAGTAGTATTAGTGTTTTTATATCATTAATATGTATAATAAATTTTATAACTCTGCTTCAGTGAAAAAGAGGTTAATAAAATGGATCAAACTCTGTCATATGACATAATTAATCTAATCTAACCTACCTTTTTTAATCTCTCTCACTCTTTTTCACCCTCCCTATCTGTTAGTTTAATATTTTATCACTCTTTCATTACCCTTCTATCAGTAAGTACAAATTATTTGCATCACTCCAGTTTTATTTTTTTGAATACAAATTTTTTTCTCTGGATTTAAATTTTTAATTTTATAGATTAATCATAAAGAAGTTTTATATAAAACAAAGTATCTCAATTGATAGCAGATGTAAAGAGCATGAGTTTATCAGAGTCAATTTTGAAATTATACATTAATAGTTTTATGTATTCCTAATTTATTTTATATATTTAAAATAAAATTAATAGTTGAAGAAAAATGTTTAAAACTTAAACAGAAATGTAAAAACTTATATCTATGTAACTTCTGTGTTATAATCTATTAATAATTTCACTTTTTCACTCTCCTTCCAGGACCAGAACACAGAGACTTTGTTAGCAGTTAATTTTCCTAACTACCATTCATGAAATATTATGTGAAAATAATTATCACCTGATGCCAGTTACATGTTTATTAATGCAAACATCAATGAACCTCAAAGTTTTAACTATATATAGATATATATAGATATATATATATATATATATTGTCAATCATTTAAAAAAAAATCAATACTTATAAAATCAAGGGTTATATAAACAATTTAATCTATAAATATTTAGTATAAAATTTCAGTTTATCTTATTTATTCATTGATTGATTTTCTGTAACTGTTTTAGTAATTTCATTATAATTTTTAGTAAAATATTTTTGATTTAGAATATTTATACTTATTTTTTTCTGCTTCCCTGGGTTGAATCAGCATTCAAGCAATACTCAACTCAGGGAGTGGATCTTTTATTCACCTCATTTACCTGCCTCAAATCTCTGAGTAACTAGGCCTAGCTATGCCGTTTCCAGGCCCAGCCACAGTAACTGGGACTTGGTCTTGCCTCTTGCCTGCCTCAAATCTCCAGGAAGGGAAACCAAGTCTGCCTGTTCCCAGATCCCCTCTAGTAGCTGGGTCTTGGTCTTTCTTCCTTTTTGTTTATACTTGCTGTTTCCTGCTCCAGTCATGAAACTCTATTTCTTTCCTCTGAAGAATTCCCGTGGCAAAACCACCTATAGCATTCCATTCTACCATCCTTTGCATCATATAGCTTACAGTGTTTTCAGGCATTATCCATCCAAGGCCTGTTCTCTTTTTATATCTGATCCATCTGTCACACTCATAAAATTTAAATTTCTAGGTAAGTTTTTACTAATTATTACCTTGTTTTTCACCCTTCCAACACGTTTTCGGATAGATTTTAGGTTCATACAGCCCTTGCTTTCCACCATCTTCTTTTCACAATTGAAAAAAAAACAACAAAACGCTTTAATAATCCGTTTACCAACTAAACTAAAAATAAAGGGAACGTTCCATACATGCAGAATAAAAAAAAATAAATCTTTAACCAGGGACGGCACTGCAGAAGTAACAGTGCTCTCTCTGCCTTACAGCCTCACGTGTAGCATCCGAACCCCTTCTTTCAATAAACAGACCAAAAAAAACAAAACATCTGAACAATATCAAAATATCACACTGCTGGAACTGTGGAGGGCACAGTTCCATACCAGGGTCGGCACTGCAGAAGTAACAGTGCTCTCTCTTCTTAAAGCCTCACGGGTTGCTTCCGAACCCCTTCTTTCAATAAACAGACCAAACAAAACAAAACATCTGAACAACATCAAAATATCACACTGCTGGAACTGTGGAGGGCACAGTTCCATACCAGGGACGGCACTGCAGAAGTAACAGTGCTCTCTCTCCTTACAGCCTCACGTGTTGCTTCCGAAACCCTTCTTTCAATAAACAGACAAAAAAAAAAACATGTGAACAACATCAAAATAACACACTGCTGGAACTGTGGAGGGCACAGTTCCATACAAACATTTTTATATCTTTTTCTAATAAACTAGAAGATGACTACTGTCATTAGGTTTAAGGATTGTATATTGTACAAGTATAAAGAAAGAATTAAAGAAAAAAAAAATTTGTTATTGTAAATGTTATCGATAATATCTGGTAGAAGTACGGGGTGTTTCAGTTAAACAGTGCCTTCACGTACACCGCCTGCGATTACTGAATAACTTAAAAAAACCCTATAGTGTAACAGTTCTTAATTTAAATTTCTAGGTAAGTTTTTACTAATTATTACCTTGTTTTTCACCCTTCCAACACGTTTTCGGATAGATTTTAGGTTCATACAGCCCTTGCTTTCCACAATCTTCTTTTCACAACTGAAAAAAAAAACAACAAAACGCTTTAATATTCCGTTTACCAACTAAACTAAAAATAAAGGGGACGTTCCATACATGCAGAATAAAAAAAAAAAATCTTTAACCAGGTACGGCACTGCAGAAGTAAAAGTGCTCTCTCTGCCTTACAGCCTCACGTGTAGCATCCGAACCCCTTCTTTCAATAAACAGACCAAAAAACAAAACATGTGAACAACTTCAAAATAACACACTGCTCTCCACAGTTCCAGCAGTGTGATAATTTGATATTGTGCAGATGTTTTGTTTTGTATGGTCTGTTTATTGAAAGAAGGGGTTCGGAAGCAACACGTGAGGCTTTAAGGAAAGAGAACACTGTTACTTCTGCATTGTCGTCCCTAGTTAACGATTTATTTTTTTTTATTCTGCATGTATGGAACGTTCCCTTTATTTTTAGTTTAGTTGGTAAAAGGAATATTAAAGCGTTTTATTGTTTTTTTTTCAGTTGTGAAAAGAAGATGGTGGAAAGCAAGGGCTGTATGAACCTGAAATCTATCCGAAAACGTGTTGGAAGGGTGAAAGACAAGGTAATAATTAGTAACAACAAACCTAGAAATTTAAATTAAGAACTGTTACACTATAGGGTTTCTTAAGTTATTCAGTAATCGGAGGCGGTGTACGTGAAGGCACTGTTTATCTGAAACACTCCGTACTTCTACCAGATATTATCGATAACATTTACTATAACAAATCTTTTTTTTTCTTTAATTCTTTCTTTATACTTGTACTATATACAATACTTAAGCCTAATGACAGTAGTCATCTCCTAGTTTATTAGAAAAAGATATAAAAATCTTTGTATGGAACTGTGATCTCCACAGTTCCAGCAGTGTGTTATTTTGATGTGCTTTACATGTTTTGTTTTTTTGGTCTGTTTATTGAAAGAAGAGGTTCGGAAGCAACCCGTGAGGCTATAAGAAGAGAGAGCACAGTTACTTCTGCAGTGCCGACCCTGGTGTGGAACTGTGCTCTCCACAGTTCCAGCAGTGTGATATTTTGATATTGTTCCGATGTTTTGTTTTGTAAAGTCTGTTTATTGAAAGAAGGGTTTCGGAAGCAACACGTGAGGCTGTAAGGAGAGAGAGCACTGTTACTTCTGCAGTGCCGTCCCTGGTATGGAACTGTGCCCTCCACAGTTCCAGCAGTGTGATATTTTGATGTTGTTCAGATGTTTTGTTTTTTTTGGTCTGTTTATTGAAAGAAGGTTTTCGGAAGCTACACGTGAGGCTGTAAGGAGAGGGAGCACTGTTACTTCTGCAGTGCCGACCCTGGTGCGGAACTGTACTCTCCACAGTTCCAGCAGTGTGATATTTTGATATTGTGCAGATGTTTTGTTTTGTTTAGTCTGTTTATTGAAAGAAGGGGTTTGGAAGCAACACGTGAGGCTTTAAGGAGAGAGAGCACTGTTACTTCGGCAGTGCCGACCCTGGTATGGAACTGTGCCCTCCACAGTTCCAGCAGTGTGATATTTGGATGTTGTTCAGATGTTTTTTTTTTTTTTGGTCTGTTTATTGAAAGAAGGGGTTTGCAAGCTACACGAGAGGCTGTAAGGTATTGAGAGCACTGTTACTTCTGCAGTGCCGTCCCTGGTTAACGATTTATTTTTTTTTATTCTGCATGTTTGGAACGTTCCCTTTATTTTTAGTTTAGTTGGCAAAAGGAATATTAAAGCGTTTTATTGTTTTTTTTTCAGTTGTGAAAAGAAGATGGTGGAAAGCAAGGGCGATATGAACCTGAAATATATCCGAAAACGGGTTGGAAGGGTGAAAGACAAGGTAATAATTAGTAAAAACTTACCTAGAAATTTAAATTAAGAACTGTTACACTATAGGGTTTTTTAAGTTATTCAGTAATCGGAGGCGGTGTACGTGAAGGCACTGTTTATCAGAAACACTCCGTACTTCTGCGAGATATTATCGATAACATTTACTATAACAAATCTTTTTTTTTCTTTAATTCTCTCTTTATACTTGTACAATATACAATCCTTAAGCCTAATGACAGTAGTCATCTCCTAGTTTATTAGAAAAAGATATAAAAATCTTCATATGGAACTGTGATCTCCACAGTTCCAGCAGTGTGTTATTTTGATGTTGTTTACATGTTTTGTTTTTTTGGTCTGTTTATTGAAAGAAGGGGTTCGGAAGCAACACGTGAGGTTTTAAGGAGAGAGAGCATTGTTACTTCTGCAGTGCCGACCCTGGTGCGGAACTGTATTCTCCACAGTTCCAGCGGTGTGATATTTTGATATTAATCTGATGTTTTGTTTTGTTTGGTCTGTTTATTGAAAGAAGGGGTTCGGAAGCAACCCGTGAGGCTTTAAGAAGAGAGAGTACTGTTACTTCTGCAGTGCCGACCCTGGTGCGGAACTGTGCTCTCCACAGTTCCAGCAGTGTGATAATTTGATATTGTGCAGATGTTTTGTTTTGTATGGTCTGTTTATTGAAAGAAGGGGTTCGGAAGCAACACGTGAGTCTTTAAGGAAAGAGAACACTGTTACTTCTGCATTGTCGTCCCTAGTTAACGATTTATTTTTTTTTATTCTGCATGTATGGAACGTTCCCTTTATTTTAAGTTTAGTTGGCAAAAGGAATATTAAAGCGTTTTATTGTTTTTTTTTCAGTTGTGAAAAGAAGATGTTGGAAAGCAAGGGCGATATGAACCTGAAATATATCCGAAAACGTGTTGGAAGGGTGAAAGACAAGGTAATAATTAGTAAAAACTTACCTAGAAATTTAAATTAAGAACTGTTACACTATAGGGTTTTTTAAGTTATTCAGTAATCGGAGGCGGTGTACGTGAAGTCACTGTTTATCTGAAACACTCCGTACTTCTACCAGATATTATCGATAACATTTACTATAACAAATCTTTTTTTTTCTTTAATTCTTTCTTTATACTTGTACTATATACAATACTTACGCCTAATGACAGTAGTCATCTCCTAGTTTATTAGAAAAAGATATAAAAATCTTTCTATGGAACTGTGATCTCCACAGTTCCAGCAGTGTGTTATTTTGATGTGCTTTACATGTTTTGTTTTTTTGGTCTGTTTATTGAAAGAAGAGGTTCGGAAGCAACACGTGAGGCTGTAAGGAGAGAGAGCACTGTAACTTCTGCAGTGCCGACCCTGGTGCGGAACTGTGTTCTCCACAGTTCCAGCAGTGTGATATTTTGATATTGTTCTGATGTTTTGTTTTGTTTAGTCTGTTTATTGAAAGAAGGGGTTCGGAAGCAACCCGTGAGGCTATAAGAAGAGAGAGCACTGTTACTTCTGCAGTGCCGACCCTGGTGCGGAACTGTGCTCTCCACAGTTCCAGCAGTGTGATATTTTAATATTGTGCAGATGTTTTGTTTTGTTTGGTCTGTTTATTGAAAGAAGGGGTTCGGAAGCAACACGTGAGGCTTTAAGGAGAGAGAGCACTGTTACTTCTGCAGTGCCGACCCTGGTGCGGAACTGTGCTCTCCACAGTTTCAGCAGTGTGATATTTTGTTATTGTGCAGATGTTTTGTTTGGTCTGTTTATTGAAAGAAGGGGTTTGGAAGCTACACGAGAGGCTGTAAGGTAGTGATAGAACTGTTACTTCTGCAGTGCCGTCCCTGGTTAACGATTTATTTTTTTTTATTCTGCATGTTTGGAACGTTCCCTTTATTTTTAGTTTAGTTGGCAAAAGGAATATTAAAGCGTTTTATTGTTTTTTTTTCAGTTGTGAAAAGAAGATGTTGAAAGACAAGGTAATAATTAGTAAAAACTTACCTAGAAATTTAAATTAAGAACTGTTACACTATAAGGTTTTTTAAGTTATTCAGTAATCGGAGGCGGTGTACGTGATGTCACTGTTTATCTGAAACACTCCGTACTTCTACCAGATATTATCGATAACATTTACTATAACAAATCTTTTTTTTTCTTTAATTCTTTCTTTATACTTGTACAATATACAATACTTAAGCCTAATGACAGTAGTCATCTCGTAGTTTATTAGAAAAAGATATAAAAATCTTTGTATGGAACTGTGATCTCCACAGTTCCAGCAGTGTGTTATTTTGATGTGGTTTACATGTTTTGTTTTTTTGGTCTGTTTATTGAAAGAAGGGGTTTGGAAGCTACACGAGAGGCTGTAAGGTAGTGAGAGAACTGTTACTTCTGAAGTGCCGACCCTGGTGCGGAACTGTGCTCTCCACAGTTCCAGCAGTGTGATATTTTGATATTGTGCAGATGTTTTGTTTTGTTTGGTCTGTTTATTGAAAGAAGGGGTTCGGAAGCAACCCGTGAGGCTTTAAGAAGAGAGAGTACTGTTACTTCTGCAGTGCCGACCCTGGTGCGGAACTGTGCTCTCCACAGTTCCAGCAGTGTGATAATTTGATATTGTGCAGATGTTTTGTTTTGTATGGTCTGTTTATTGAAAGAAGGGGTTCGGAAGCAACACGTGAGGCTTTAAGGAAAGAGAACACTGTTACTTCTGCATTGTCGTCCCTAGTTAACGATTTATTTTTTTTTATTCTGCATGTATGGAACGTTCCCTTTATTTTTAGTTTAGTTGGCAAAAGGAATATTAAAGCGTTTTATTGTTTTTTTTTCAGTTGTGAAAAGAAGATGTTGGAAAGCAAGGGCGATATGAACCTGAAATATATCCGAAAACGTGTTGGAAGGGTGAAAGACAAGGTAATAATTAGTAAAAACTTACCTAGAAATTTAAATTAAGAACTGTTACACTATAGGGTTTTTTAAGTTATTCAGTAATCGGAGGCGGTGTACGTGAAGTCACTGTTTATCTGAAACACTCCGTACTTCTACCAGATATTATCGATAACATTTACTATAACAAATCTTTTTTTTTCTTTAATTCTTTCTTTATACTTGTACTATATACAATACTTACGCCTAATGACAGTAGTCATCTCCTAGTTTATTAGAAAAAGATATAAAAATCTTTCTATGGAACTGTGATCTCCACAGTTCCAGCAGTGTGTTATTTTGATGTGCTTTACATGTTTTGTTTTTTTGGTCTGTTTATTGAAAGAAGAGGTTCGGAAGCAACACGTGAGGCTGTAAGGAGAGAGAGCACTGTAACTTCTGCAGTGCCGACCCTGGTGCGGAACTGTGCTCTCCACAGTTCCAGCAGTGTGATATTTTAATATTGTGCAGATGTTTTGTTTTGTTTGGTCTGTTTATTGAAAGAAGGGGTTCGGAAGCAACACGTGAGGCTTTAAGGAGAGAGAGCACTGTTACTTCTGCAGTGCCGACCCTGGTGCGGAACTGTGCTCTCCACAGTTTCAGCAGTGTGATATTTTGTTATTGTGCAGATGTTTTGTTTGGTCTGTTTATTGAAAGAAGGGGTTTGGAAGCTACACGAGAGGCTGTAAGGTAGTGATAGAACTGTTACTTCTGCAGTGCCGTCCCTGGTTAACGATTTATTTTTTTTTATTCTGCATGTTTGGAACGTTCCCTTTATTTTTAGTTTAGTTGGCAAAAGGAATATTAAAGCGTTTTATTGTTTTTTTTTCAGTTGTGAAAAGAAGATGTTGAAAGACAAGGTAATAATTAGTAAAAACTTACCTAGAAATTTAAATTAAGAACTGTTACACTATAAGGTTTTTTAAGTTATTCAGTAATCGGAGGCGGTGTACGTGATGTCACTGTTTATCTGAAACACTCCGTACTTCTACCAGATATTATCGATAACATTTACTATAACAAATCTTTTTTTTTCTTTAATTCTTTCTTTATACTTGTACAATATACAATACTTAAGCCTAATGACAGTAGTCATCTCCTAGTTTATTAGAAAAAGATATAAAAATCTTTGTATGGAACTGTGATCTCCACAGTTCCAGCAGTGTGTTATTTTGATGTGGTTTACATGTTTTGTTTTTTTGGTCTGTTTATTGAAAGAAGGGGTTTGGAAGCTACACGAGAGGCTGTAAGGTAGTGAGAGAACTGTTACTTCTGAAGTGCCGACCCTGGTGCGGAACTGTGCTCTCCACAGTTCCAGCAGTGTGATATTTTGATATTGTGCAGATGTTTTGTTTTGTTTGGTCTGTTTATTGAAAGAAGGGGTTCGGAAGCAACCCGTGAGGCTTTAAGAAGAGAGAGTACTGTTACTTCTGCAGTGCCGACCCTGGTGCGGAACTGTGCTCTCCACAGTTCCAGCAGTGTGATAATTTGATATTGTGCAGATGTTTTGTTTTGTATGGTCTGTTTATTGAAAGAAGGGGTTCGGAAGCAACACGTGAGGCTTTAAGGAAAGAGAACACTGTTACTTCTGCATTGTCGTCCCTAGTTAACGATTTATTTTTTTTTATTCTGCATGTATGGAACGTTCCCTTTATTTTTAGTTTAGTTGGCAAAAGGAATATTAAAGCGTTTTATTGTTTTTTTTTCAGTTGTGAAAAGAAGATGTTGGAAAGCAAGGGCGATATGAACCTGAAATATATCCGAAAACGTGTTGGAAGGGTGAAAGACAAGGTAATAATTAGTAAAAACTTACCTAGAAATTTAAATTAAGAACTGTTACACTATAGGGTTTTTTAAGTTATTCAGTAATCGGAGGCGGTGTACGTGAAGTCACTGTTTATCTGAAACACTCCGTACTTCTACCAGATATTATCGATAACATTTACTATAACAAATCTTTTTTTTTCTTTAATTCTTTCTTTATACTTGTACTATATACAATACTTACGCCTAATGACAGTAGTCATCTCCTAGTTTATTAGAAAAAGATATAAAAATCTTTCTATGGAACTGTGATCTCCACAGTTCCAGCAGTGTGTTATTTTGATGTGCTTTACATGTTTTGTTTTTTTGGTCTGTTTATTGAAAGAAGAGGTTCGGAAGCAACACGTGAGGCTGTAAGGAGAGAGAGCACTGTAACTTCTGCAGTGCCGACCCTGGTGCGGAACTGTGCTCTCCACAGTTCCAGCAGTGTGATATTTTGATATTGTTCTGATGTTTTGTTTTGTTTAGTCTGTTTATTGAAAGAAGGGGTTCGGAAGCAACCCGTGAGGCTATAAGAAGAGAGAGCACTGTTACTTCTGCAGTGCCGACCCTGGTGCGGAACTGTGCTCTCCACAGTTCCAGCAGTGTGATATTTTAATATTGTGCAGATGTTTTGTTTTGTTTGGTCTGTTTATTGAAAGAAGGGGTTCGGAAGCAACACGTGAGGCTTTAAGGAGAGAGAGCACTGTTACTTCTGCAGTGCCGACCCTGGTGCGGAACTGTGCTCTCCACAGTTTCAGCAGTGTGATATTTTGTTATTGTGCAGATGTTTTGTTTGGTCTGTTTATTGAAAGAAGGGTTTGGAAGCTACACGAGAGGCTGTAAGGTAGTGATAGAACTGTTACTTCTGCAGTGCCGTCCCTGGTTAACGATTTATTTTTTTTTATTCTGCATGTTTGGAACGTTCCCTTTATTTTTAGTTTAGTTGGCAAACGGAATATTAAAGCGTTTTATTGTTTTTTTTTCAGTTGTGAAAAGAAGATGTTGAAAGACAAGGTAATAATTAGTAAAAACTTACCTAGAAATTTAAATAGAGAACTGTTACACTATAAGGTTTTTTAAGTTATTCAGTAATCGGAGGCGGTGTACGTGATGTCACTGTTTTTCTGAAACACTCCGTACTTCTACCAGATATTATCGATAACATTTACTATAACAAATCTTTTTTTTTCTTTAATTCTTTCTTTATACTTGTACAATATACAATACTTAAGCCTAATGACAGTAGTCATCTCCTAGTTTATTAGAAAAAGATATAAAAATCTTTGTATGGAACTGTGATCTCCACAGTTCCAGCAGTGTGTTATTTTGATGTGGTTTACATGTTTTGTGTTTTTTGGTCTGTTTATTGAAAGAAGGGGTTTGGAAGCTACACGAGAGGCTGTAAGGTAGTGAGAGAACTGTTACTTCTGATGTGCCGACCCTGGTGCGGAACTGTGCTCTCCACAGTTCCAGCAGTGTGATATTTTGATATTGTGCAGATGTTTTGTTTTGTTTGGTCTGTTTATTGAAAGTAGGGGTTCGGAAGCAACACGTGAGGTTTTAAGGAGAGAGAGCACTGTTACTTCTGCAGTGCCGACCATGGTGCGGAACTGTGCTCTCCACAGTTCCAGCAGTGTGATATTTTGTTATTGTGCAGATGTTTTGTTTTGTTTGGTCTGTTTATTGAAAGAAGGGGTTCGGAAGCAACACGTGAGGCTTTAAGTAGAGAGAGCATTGTTACTTCTGCAGTGCCGACCCTGGTGCGGAACTGTGCTCTCCACAGTTCCAGCAGTGTGACATTTTGTTATTGTGCAGATGTTTTGTTTTGTTTGGTCTGTTTATTGAAAGAAGGGGTTTGGAAGCTACACGAGAGGCTGTAAGGTAGTGAGAGAACTGTTACTTCTGAAGTGCCGACCCTGGTGCGGAACTGTGCTCTCCACAGTTCCAGCAGTGTGATATTTCAATATTGTGCAGATGTTTTGTTTTGTTTGGTCTGTTTATTGAAAGAAGGGGTTCGGAAGCAACACGTGAGGCTTTAAGGAGAGACAGCACTGTTACTTCTGCAGTGCCGACCCTGCTGCGGAACTGTGCTCTCCACAGTTCCAGCAGTGTGATATTTTAATATTGTGCAGATGTTTTGTTTTGTTTGGTCTGTTTATTGAAAGAAGGGGTTCGGAAGCAACACGTGAGGCTGTAAGGAGAGAGAGCACTGTTACTTCTGCAGTGCCGACCCTGGTGCGGAACTGTGCTCTCCACAGTTCCAGCAGTGTGATATTTTGATATTGTTCTGATGTTTTGTTTTGTTTAGTCTGTTTATTGAAAGAAGGGGTTCGGAAGCAACCCGTGAGGCTATAAGAAGAGAGAGCACTGTTACTTCTGCAGTGCCGACCCTGGTGCGGAACTGTGCTCTCCACAGTTCCAGCAGTGTGATATTTTAATATTGTGCAGATGTTTTGTTTTGTTTGGTCTGTTTATTGAAAGAAGGGGTTCGGAAGCAACACGTGAGGCTATAAGGAGAGTGAGCACTGTTCCTTCTGCAGTGCCGACCCTGGTGCGGTACTGTGCTCTCCACAGTTTCAGCAGTGTGATATTTTGTTATTGTGCAGATGTTTTGTTTTGTTTGGTCTGTTTATTGAAAGAAGGGGTTTGGAAGCTACACGAGAGGCTGTAAGGTAGTGAGAGAACTGTTACTTCTGCAGTGCCGTCCCTGGTTAACGATTTATTTTTTTTTATTCTGCATGTTTGGAACGTTCCCTTTATTTTTAGTTTAGTTGGCAAAAGGAATATTAAAGCGTTTTATTTTTTTTTTTCAGTTGTGAAAAGAAGATGTTGGAAAGCAAGGGCGATATGAACCTGAAATATATCCGAAAACGTGTTGGAAGGGTGAAAGACAAGGTAATAATTAGTAAAAACTTACCTAGAAATTTAAATTAAGAACTGTTACACTACAGGGTTTTTTAAGTTATTCAGTAATCGGAGGCGGTGTACGTGAAGTCACTGTTTATCTGAAACACTCCGTACTTCTACCAGATATTATCGATAACATTTACTATAACAAATCTTTTTTTTTCTTTAATTCTTTCTTTATACTTGTACTATATACAATACTTAAGCCTAATGACAGTAGTCATCTCCTAGTTTATTAGAAAAATATATAAAAATCTTTGTATGGAACTGTGATCTCCACAGTTCCAGCAGTGTGTTATTTTGATGTGCTTTACATGTTTTGTTTTTTTGGTCTGTTTATTGAAAGAAGAGGTTCGGAAGCAACACGTGAGTCTGTAAGGAGAGAGAGCACTGTTACTTCTGCAGTGCCGACCCTGGTGGGGAACTGTGCTCTCCACAGTTCCAGCAGTGTGATATTTTAATATTGTGCAGATGTTTTGTTTGTTTGGTCAGTTTATTGAAAGAAGGGGTTCGGAAGCAACACGTGAGGCTTTAAGGAGAGAGAGCACTGTTACTTCTGCAGTGCCGACCCTGGTGCGGAACTGTGCTCTCCACAGTTCCAGCAGTGTGATATTTTAATATTGTGCAGATGTTTTGTTTTGTTTGGTCTGTTTATTGAAAGAAGGGGTTCGGAAGCAACACGTGAGGCTTTAAGGAGAGAGAGCACTGTTGCTTCTGCAGTGCCGACCCTGGTGCGGAACTGTGCTCTCCACAGTTTCAGCAGTGTGATATTTTGTTATTGTGCAGATGTTTTGTTTTGTTTGGTCTG
Organism: Lycorma delicatula; assembly: GCF_047948215.1. Taxonomy (NCBI): domain Eukaryota; kingdom Metazoa; phylum Arthropoda; class Insecta; order Hemiptera; family Fulgoridae; genus Lycorma; species Lycorma delicatula. Next base: position 126,678,741 of record NC_134457.1, read on the forward strand.
TTTATTGAAAGAAGGGGTTTGGAAGCTACACGAGAGGCTGTAAGGTAGTGAGAGAACTGTTACTTCTGCAGTGCCGACCCTGGTGCGGAACTGTGCTCTCCACAGTTCCAGCAGTGTGATATTTTGTTATTGTGCAGATGTTTTGTTTTGTTTGGTCTGTTTATTGAAAGAAGGGGTTTGGAAGCTACACGAGAGGCTGTAAGGTAGTGAGAGAACTGTTACTTCTGAAGTGCCGACCCTGGTGCGGAACTGTGCTCTCCACAGTTCCAGCAGTGTGATATTTCAATATTGTGCAGATGTTTTGTTTTGTTTGGTCTGTTTATTGAAAGAAGGGGTTCGGAAGCAACACGTGAGGCTTTAAGGAGAGACAGCACTGTTACTTCTGCAGTGCCGACCCTGGTGCGGAACTGTGCTCTCCACAGTTCCAGCAGTGTGATATTTTAATATTGTGCAGATGTTTTGTTTTGTTTGGTCTGTTTATTGAAAGAAGGGGTTCGGAAGCAACACGTGAGGCTGTAAGGAGAGAGAGCACTGTTACTTCTGCAGTGCCGACCCTGGTGCGGAACTGTGCTCTCCACAGTTCCAGCAGTGTGATATTTTGATATTGTTCTGATGTTTTGTTTTGTTTAGTCTGTTTATTGAAAGAAGGGGTTCGGAAGCAACCCGTGAGGTTATAAGAAGAGAGAGCACTTGTTCTTCTGCAGTGCCGACCCTGGTGCGGAACTGTGCTCTCCACAGTTCCAGCAGTGTGATATTTTAATATTGTGCAGATGTTTTGTTTTGTTTGGTCTGTTTATTGAAAGAAGGGGTTCGGAAGCAACACGTGAGGCTTTAAGGAGAGTGAGCACTGTTCCTTCTGCAGTGCCGACCCTGGTGCGGTACTGTGCTCTCCACAGTTTCAGCAGTGTGATATTTTGTTATTGTGCAGATGTTTTGTTTTGTTTGGTCTGTTTATTGAAAGAAGGGGTTTGGAAGCTACACGAGAGGCTGTAAGGTAGTGAGAGAACTGTTACTTCTGCAGTGCCGTCCCTGGTTAACGATTTATTTTTTTTTATTCTGCATGTTTGGAACGTTCCCTTTATTTTTAGTTTAGTTGGCAAAAGGAATATTAAAGCGTTTTATTGTTTTTTTTTCAGTTGTGAAATAAGATGTTGGAAAGCAAGGGCGATATGAACCTGAAATATATCCGAAAACGTGTTGGAAGGGTGAAAGACAAGGTAATAATTAGTAAAAACTTACCTAGAAATTTAAATTAAGAACTGTTACACTATAGGGTTTTTTAAGTTATTCAGTAATCGGAGGCGGTGTACGTGAAGTCACTGTTTATCTGAAACACTCCGTACTTCTACCAGATATTATCGATAACATTTACTATAACAAATCTTTTTTTTTCTTTAATTCTTTCTTTATACTTGTACTATATACAATACTTAAGCCTAATGACAGTAGTCATCTCCTAGTTTATTAGAAAAATATATAAAAATCTTTGTATGGAACTGTGATCTCCACAGTTCCAGCAGTGTGTTATTTTGATGTGCTTTACATGTTTTGTTTTTTTGGTCTGTTTATTGAAAGAATGGGTTTGGAAGCTACACGAGAGGCTGTAAGGTAGTGAGAGAACTGTTACTTCTGAAGTGCCGACCCTGGTGCGGAACTGTGCTCTCCACAGTTCCAGCAGTGTGATATTTTAATATTGTGCAGATGTTTTGTTTTGTTTGGTCAGTTTATTGAAAGAAGGGGTTCGGAAGCAACACGTGAGGCTTTAAGGAGAGAGAGCACTGTTACTTCTGCAGTGCCGACCCTGGTGCGGAACTGTGCTCTCCGCAGTTCCAGCAGTGTGATATTTTAATATTGTGCAGATGTTTTGTTTTGTTTAGTCTGTTTATTGAAAGAAGGGGTTCGGAAGCAACCCGTGAGGCTATAAGAAGAGAGAGCACTGTTACTTCTGCAGTGCCGACCCTGATGCAGAACTGTGCTCTCCACAGTTCCAGCAGTGTGATATTTTGATATTGTGCAGATGTTTTGTTTTGTTTGGTCTGTTTATTGAAAGAAGGGGTTCGGAAGCAACACGTGAGGCTTTAAGGAGAGAGAGCACTGTTACTTCTGCAGTGCCGAGCCTGGTACGGAACTGTGCTCTCCGCAGTTCCAGCAGTGTGATATTTTAATATTGTGCAGATGTTTTGTTTTGTTTAGTCTGTTTATTGAAAGAAGGGGTTCGGAAGCAACCCGTGAGGCTATAAGAAGAGAGAGCACTGTTACTTCTGCAGTGCCGACCCTGGTGCGGAACTGTGCTCTCCACAGTTCCAGCAGTGTGATATTTTAATATTGTGCAGATGTTTTGTTTTGTTTGGTCTGTTTATTGAAAGAAGGGGTTCGGAAGCAACACGTGAGGCTTTAAGGAGAGAGAGCACTGTTGCTTCTGCAGTGCCGACCCTGGTGCGGAACTGTGCTCTCCACAGTTTCAGCAGTGTGATATTTTGTTATTGTGCAGATGTTTTGTTTTGTTTGGTCTGTTTATTGAAAGAAGGGGTTTGGAAGCTACACGAGAGGCTGTAAGGTAGTGAGAGAACTGTTACTTCTGCAGTGCCGTCCCTGGTTAACGATTTATTTTTTTTTATTCTGCATGTTTGGAACGTTCCCTTTATTTTTAGTTTTGTTGGCAAAAGGAATATTAAAGCGTTTTATTGTTTTTTTTTCAGTTGTGAAAAGAAGATGTTGGAAAGCAAGGGCGATATGAACCTGAAATATATCCGAAAACGTGTTGGAAGGGTGAAAGACAAGGTAATAATTAGTAAAAATTTACCTAAAAATTAAATTAAGAACTGTTACACTATAGGGTTTTTTAAGTTATTCAGTAATCGGAGACGGTGTACGTGAAGTCACTGTTTATCTGAAACACTCCGTACTTCTACCAGATATTATCGATAACATTTACTATAACAAATCTTTTTTTTTCTTTAATTCTTTCTTTATACTTGTACAATATACAATACTTAAGCCTAATGACAGTAGTCATCTCCTAGTTTATTAGAAAAATATATAAAAATCTTTGTATGGAACTGTGATCTCCACAGTTCCAGCAGTGTGTTATTTTGATGTGCTTTACATGTGTTGTTTTTTTGGTCTGTTTATTGAAAGAAGAGGTTCGGAAGCAACACGTGAGTCTGTAAGGAGAGAGAGCACTGTTACTTCTGCAGTGCCGACCCTGGTGGGGAACTGTGCTCTCCACAGTTCCAGCAGTGTGATATTTTGTTATTGTGCAGATGTTTTGTTTTGTTTGGTCTGTTTATTGAAAGAATGGGTTTGGAAGCTACACGAGAGGCTGTAAGGTAGTGAGAGAACTGTTACTTCTGAAGTGCCGACCCTGGTGCGGAACTGTGCTCTCCACAGTTCCAGCAGTGTGATATTTTAATATTGTGCAGATGTTTTGTTTTGTTTGGTCAGTTTATTGAAAGAAGGGGTTCGGAAGCAACACGTGAGGCTTTAAGGAGAGAGAGCACTGTTACTTCTGCAGTGCCGACCCTGGTGCGGAACTGTGCTCTCCGCAGTTCCAGCAGTGTGATATTTTAATATTGTGCAGTTGTTTTGTTTTGTTTAGTCTGTTTATTGAAAGAAGGGGTTCGGAAGCAACCCGTGAGGCTATAAGAAGAGAGAGCACTGTTACTTCTGCAGTGCTGACCCTGGTGCGGAACTGTGCTCTCCACAGTTCCAGCAGTGTGATATTTTGTTATTGTGCAGATGTTTTGTTTTGTTTGGTCTGTTTATTGAAAGAATGGGTTTGGAAGCTACACGAGAGGCTGTAAGGTAGTGAGAGAACTGTTACTTCTGAAGTGCCGACCCTGGTGCGGAACTGTGCTCTCCACAGTTCCAGCAGTGTGATATTTTAATATTGTGCAGATGTTTTGTTTTGTTTGGTCAGTTTATTGAAAGAAGGGGTTCGGAAGCAACACGTGAGGCTTTAAGGAGAGAGAGCACTGTTACTTCTGCAGTGCCGACCCTGGTGCGGAACTGTGCTCTCCGCAGTTCCAGCAGTGTGATATTTTAATATTGTGCAGATGTTTTGTTTTGTTTAGTCTGTTTATTGAAAGAAGGGGTTCGGAAGCAACCCGTGAGGCTATAAGAAGAGAGAGCACTGTTACTTCTGCAGTGCTGACCCTGGTGCGGAACTGTGCTCTCCACAGTTTCAGCAGTGTGATATTTTGTTATTGTGCAGATGTTTTGTTTGGTCTGTTTATTGAAAGAAGGGGTTTGGAAGCTACACGAGAGGCCGTAAGGTAGTGAGAGAACTGTTACTTCTGAAGTGCCGACCCTGGTGCGGAACTGTGCTCTCCACAGTTCCAGCAGTGTGATATTTTAATATTGTGCAGATGTTTTGTTTTGTTTGGTCAGTTTATTGAAAGAAGGGGTTCGGAAGCAACACGTGAGGCTTTAAGGAGAGAGAGCACTGTTACTTCTGCAGTGCCGACCCTGGTGCGGAACTTTGCTCTCCACAGTTCCAGCAGTGTGATATTTTAATATTGTGCAGATGTTTTGTTTTGTTTGGTCTGTTTATTGAAAGATGGGGTTCGGAAGCAACACGTGAGGCTTTAAGGAGAGAGAGCACTGTTACTTCTGCAGTGCCGACCCTGGTGCGGAACTGTGCTCTCCACAGTTCCAGCAGTGTGATATTTTAATATTGTGCAGATGTTTTGTTTTGTTTGGTCTGTTTATTGAAAGATGGGGTTCGGAAGCAACACGTGAGGCTTTAAGGAGAGAGAGCGCTGTTACTTCTGCAGTGCCGACCCTGGTGCGGAACTGTGCTCTCCACAGTTCCAGCAGTGTGATATTTTAATATTGTGCAGATGTTTTGTTTTGTTTGGTCTGTTTATTGAAAGATGGGGTTCGGAAGCAACACGTGAGGCTTTAAGGAGAGAGAGCACTGTTACTTCTGCAGTGCCGACCCTGGTGCGGAACTGTGCTCTCCACAGTTCCAGCAGTGTGATATTTTAATATTGTGCAGATGTTTTGTTTTGTTTGGTCTGTTTTATGAAAGAAGGGGTTCGGAAGCAACACGTGAGGCTTTAAGGAGAGAGAGCACTGTTGCTTCTGCAGTGCCGACCCTGGTGCGGAACTGTGCTCTCCACAGTTTCAGCAGTGTGATATTATGTTATTGTGCAGATGTTTTGTTTTGTTTGGTCAGTTTATTGAAAGAAGGGGTTTGGAAGCTACACTAGAGGCTGTAAGGTAGTGAGAGAACTGTTACTTCTGCAGTGCCGTCCCTTGTTAACGATTTATTTTTTTTTATTCTGCATTTTTGGAACGTTCCCTTTATTTTTAGTTTAGTTGGCAAAAGGAATATTAAAGCGTTTTATTGTTTTTTTTTCAGTTGTGAAAAGAAGATGTTGGAAAGCAAGGGCGATATGAACCTGAAATATATCCGAAAACGTGTTGGAAGGGTGAAAGACAAGGTAATAATTAGTAAAAACTTACCTAGAAATTTAAATTAAGAACTGTTACACTATAGGGTTTTTTAAGTTATTCAGTAATCGGAGGCGGTGTACGTGAAGTCACTGTTTATCTGAAACACTCCGTACTTCTACCAGATATTATCGATAACATTTACTATAACAAATCTTTTTTTCTTTAATTCTTTCTTTATACTTGTACTATATACAATACTTAAGCCTAATGACAGTAGTCATCTCCTAGTTTATTAGAAAAAGATATAAAAATCTTTGTATGGAACTGTGATCTCCACAGTTCCAGAAGTGTGTTATTTTGATGTGCTTTACATGTTTTGTTTTTTTGGTCTGTTTATTGAAAGAAGAGGTTCGGAAGCAACACGTGAGGCTGTAAGGAGAGAGAGCACTGTTACTTCTGCAGTGCCGACCCTGGTGGGGAACTGTGCTCTCCGCAGTTCCAGCAGTGTGATATTTTAATATTGTGCAGATGTTTTGTTTTGTTTGGTCTGTTTATTGAAAGAAGGGGTTCGGAAGCAACACGTGAGGCTTTAAGGAGAGAGAGCACTGTTACTTCTGCAGTGCCGACACTGGTGCGGAACTGTGCTCTCCGCAGTTCCAGCAGTGTGATATTTTAAAATTGTGCAGATGTTTTGTTTTGTTTAGTCTGTTTATTGAAAGAAGGGGTTCGGAAGCAACACGTGAGGCTTTAAGGAGAGAGAGCACTGTTACTTCTGCAGTGCCGACCCTGGTGCGGAACTGTGCTCTCCACAGTTCCAGCAGTGTGATATTTTAATATTGTGCAGATGTTTTGTTTTGTTTGGTCTGTTTATTGAAAGATGGGGTTCGGAAGCAACACGTGAGGCTCTAAGGAGAGAGAGCACTGTTACTTCTGCAGTGCCGACCCTGGTGCGGAACTGTGCTCTCCACAGTTTCAGCAGTGTGATATTTTGTTATTGTGCAGATGTTTTGTTTGGTCTGTTTATTGAAAGAAGGGGTTTGGAAGCTACACGAGAGGCTGTAAGGTAGTGATAGAACTGTTACTTCTGCAGTGCCGTCCCTGGTTAACGATTTATTTTTTTTTATTCTGCATGTTTGGAACGTTCCCTTTATTTTTAGTTTAGTTGGCAAAAGGAATATTAAAGCGTTTTATTGTTTTTTTTTCAGTTGTGAAAAGAAGATGTTGGAAAGCAAGGGCGATATGAACCTGAAATATATCCGAAAACGTGTTGGAAGGGTGAAAGACAAGGTAATAATTAGTAAATACTTACCTAGAAATTTAAATTAAGAACTGTTACACTATAGGGTTTTTTAAGTTATTCAGTAATCGGAGGCGGTGTACGTGAAGTCACTGTTTATCTGAAACACTCCGTACTTCTACCAGATATTATCGATAACATTTCCTATAACAAATCTTTTTTTTTCTTTAATTCTTTCTTTATACTTGTACTATATACAATACTTAAGCCTAATGACAGTAGTCATCTCCTAGTTTATTAGAAAAAGAAATAAAAATCTTTGTATGGAACTGTGATCTCCACAGTTCCAGCAGTGTGTTATTTTGATGTGCTTTACATGTTTTGTTTTTTTGGTCTGTTTATTGAAAGAAGAGGTTCGGAAGCAACACGTGAGGCTGTAAGGAGAGAGAGCACTGTTACTTCTGCAGTGCCAACCCTGGTGGGGAACTGTGCTCTCCACAGTTCCAGCAGTGTGATATTTTGATATTGTGCAGATGTTTTGTTTTGTTTGGTCTGTTTATTGAAAGTAGGGGTTCGGAAGCAACCCGTGAGGCTATAAGAAGAGAGAGCACAGTTACTTCTGCAGTGCCGACCCTGGTGCGGAACTGTGCTCTCCACAGTTCCAGCAGTGTGATATTTTGATATTGTTCTGATGTTTTGTTTTGTAAAGTCTGTTTATTGAAAGAAGGGGTTCGGAAGCAACCCGTGACGCTATAAGAAGAGAGAGCACTGTTACTTCTGCAGTGCCGACCCTGGTGCGGAACTGTGCTCTCCACAGTTCCAGCAGTGTGATATTTTGTTATTGTGCAGATGTTTTGTTTTGTTTGGTCTGTTTATTGAAAGAAGGGGTTCGGAAGCAACACGTGTGGCTTTAAGTAGAGAGAGCCCTGTTACTTCTGCAGTGCCGACCCTGGTGCGGAACTGTGCTCTCCACAGTTCCAGCAGTGTGATATTTTGATATTGTGCAGATGTTTTGTTTTGTTTGGTCTGTTTATTGAAAGTAGGGGTTCGGAAGCAACACGTGAGGCTGTAAGGTGAGAGAGCACTGTTACTTCTGCAGTGCCAACCCTGGTGGGGAACTGTGCTCTCCACAGTTCCAGCAGTGTGATATTTTGATATTGTGCAGATGTTTTGTTTTGTTTGGTCTGTTTATTGAAAGAATGGGTTTGGAAGCTACACGAGAGGCTGTAAGGTAGTGAGAGAACTGTTACTTCTGAAGTGCCGACCCTGGTGCGGAACTGTGCTCTCCACAGTTCCAGCAGTGTGATATTTTGATATTGTGCAGATGTTTTGTTTTGTTTGGTCTGTTTATTGAAAGATGGCGTTCGGAAGCAACACGTGAGGCTTTAAGGAGAGAGAGCACTGTTACTTCTGCAGTGCCGACCCTGGTGCGGAACTGTGCTCTCCATAGTTTCAGCAGTGTGATATTTTGTTATTGTGCAGATGTTTTGTTTGGTCTGTTTATTGAAAGAAGGGGTTCGGAAGCAACCCGTGAGGCTATAAGAAGAGAGAGCACTGTTACTTCTTTAGTGCCGACCCTGGTGCGGAACTGTGCTCTCCACAGTTCCAGCGGTGTGATATTTTAATATTGTGCAGATGTTTTGTTTTGTTTGGTCTGTTTTATGAAAGAAGGGGTTCGGAAGCAACACGTGAGGCTTTAAGGAGAGAGAGCACTGTTGCTTCTGCAGTGCCGACCCTGGTGCGGAACTGTGCTCTCCACAGTTTCAGCAGTGTGATATTTTGTTATTGTGCAGATGTTTTGTTTTGTTTGGTCTGTTTATTGAAAGAAGGGGTTTGGAAGCTACACTAGAGGCTGTAAGGTAGTGAGAGAACTGTTACTTCTGCAGTGCCGTCCCTTGTTAACGATTTATTTTTTTTTATTCTGCATGTTTGGAACGTTCCCTTTATTTTTAGTTTAGTTGGCAAAAGGAATATTAAAGCGTTTTATTGTTTTTTTTTCAGTTGTGAAAAGAAGATGTTGGAAAGCAAGGGCGATATGAACCTGAAATATATCCGAAAACGTGTTGGAAGGGTGAAAGACAAGGTAATAATTAGTAAAAACTTACCTAGAAATTTAAATTAAGAACTGTTACACTATAGGGTTTTTTAAGTTATTCAGTAATCGGAGGCGGTGTACGTGAAGTCACTGTTTATCTGAAACACTCCGTACTTCTACCAGATATTATCGATAACATTTACTATAACAAATCTTTTTTTCTTTAATTCTTTCTTTATACTTGTACTATATACAATACTTAAGCCTAATGACAGTAGTCATCTCCTAGTTTATTAGAAAAAGATATAAAAATCTTTGTATGGAACTGTGATCTCCACAGTTCCAGAAGTGTGTTATTTTGATGTGCTTTACATGTTTTGTTTTTTTGGTCTGTTTATTGAAAGAAGAGGTTCGGAAGCAACACGTGAGGCTGTAAGGAGAGAGAGCACTGTTACTTCTGCAGTGCCTACCCTGGTGGGGAACTGTGCTCTCCACAGTTCCAGCAGTGTGATATTTTGATATTGTGCAGATGTTTTGTTTTGTTTGGTCTGTTTATTGAAAGTAGGGGTTCGGAAGCAACCCGTGAGGCTATAAGAAGAGAGAGCACAGTTACTTCTGCAGTGCCGACCCTGGTGCGGAACTGTGCTCTCCACAGTTCCAGCAGTGTGATATTTTGATATTGTTCTGATGTTTTGTTTTGTAAAGTCTGTTTATTGAAAGAAGGGGTTCGGAAGCAACCCGTGAGGCTATAAGAAGAGAGAGCACTGTTACCTCTGCAGTGCCGACCCTGATGCGGAACTGTGCTCTCCACAGTTTCAGCAGTGTGATATTTTGTTATTGTGCAGATGTTTTGTTTTGTTTGGTCCGTTTATTGAAAGAAGGGGTTTGGAAGCTACACGAGAGGCTGTAAGGTAGTGAGAGAACTGTTACTTCTGCAGTGCCGTCCCTGGTTTACGATTTATTTTTTTTTATTCTGCATGTTTGGAACGTTCCCTTTATTTTTAGTTTAGTTGGCAAAAGGAATATTAAAGCGTTTTATTGTTTTTTTTTCAGTTGTGAAAAGAAGATGTTGGAAAGCAAGGGCGATATGAACCTGAAATATATCCGAAAACGTGTTGGAAGGGTGAAAGACAAGGTAATAATTAGTAAAAACTTACCTAGAAATTTAAATTAAGAACTGTTACACTATAGGGTTTTTTAAGTTATTCAGTAATCGGAGGCGGTGTACGTGAAGTCACTGTTTATCTGAAACACTCCGTACTTCTACCAGATATTATCGATAACATTTACTATAACAAATCTTTTTGTTTCTTTAATTCTTTCTTTATACTTGTACTATATACAATACTTAAGCCTAATGACAGTAGTCATCTCCTAGTGTATTAGAAAAATATATAAAAATCTTTGTATGGAACTGTGATCTCCACAGTTCCAGCAGTGTGTTATTTTGATGTGCTTTACATGTTTTGTTTTTTTGGTCTGTTTATTGAAAGAAGAGGTTCGGAAGCAACACGTGAGTCTGTAAGGAGAGAGAGCACTGTTACTTCTGCAGTGCCGACCCTGGTGGGGAACTGTGCTCTCCGCAGTTCCAGCAGTGTGATATTTTAATATTGTGCAGATGTTTTGTTTTGTTTGGTCTGTTTATTGAAAGAAGGGGTTTGGAAGCAACACGTGAGGCTTTAAGGAGAGAGAGCACTGTTACTTCTGCAGTGCCGACACTGGTGCGGAACTGTGCTCTCCGCAGTTCCAGCAGTGTGATATTTTAAAATTGTGCAGATGTTTTGTTTTGTTTAGTCTGTTTATTGAAAGAAGGGGTTCGGAAGCAACACGTGAGGCTTTAAGGAGAGAGAGCACTGTTACTTCTGCAGTGCCGACCCTGGTGCGGAACTGTGCTCTCCACAGTTCCAGCAGTGTGATATTTTAATATTGTGCAGATGTTTTGTTTTGTTTGGTCTGTTTATTGAAAGATGGGGTTCGGAAGCAACACGTGAGGCTCTAAGGAGAGAGAGCACTGTTACTTCTGCAGTGCCGACCCTGGTGCGGAACTGTGCTCTCCACAGTTTCAGCAGTGTGATATTTTGTTATTGTGCAGATGTTTTGTTTGGTCTGTTTATTGAAAGAAGGGGTTTGGAAGCTACACGAGAGGCTGTAAGGTAGTGATAGAACTGTTACTTCTGCAGTGCCGTCCCTGGTTAACGATTTATTTTTTTTTATTCTGCATGTTTGGAACGTTCCCTTTATTTTTAGTTTAGTTGGCAAAAGGAATATTAAAGCGTTTTATTGTTTTTTTTTCAGTTGTGAAAAGAAGATGGTGGAAAGCAAGGGCGATATGAACCTGAAATATATCCGAAAACGGGTTGGAAGGGTGAAAGACAAGGTAATAATTAGTAAAAACTTACCTAGAAATTTAAATTAAGAACTGTTACACTATAAGGTTTTTTAAGTTATTCAGTAATCGGAGGCGGTGTACGTGATGTCACTGTTTATCTGAAACACTCCGTACTTCTACCAGATATTATCGATAACATTTACTATAACAAATCTTTTTTTTTCTTTAATTCTTTCTTTATACTTGTACAATATACAATACTTAAGCCTAATGACAGTAGTCATCTCCTAGTTTATTAGAAAAAGATGTAAAAATCTTTGTATGGAACTGTGATCTCCACAGTTCCAGCAGTGTGTTATTTTGATGTGGTTTACATGTTTTGTTTTTTTGGTCTGTTTATTGAAAGAAGGGGTTTGGAAGCTACACGAGAGGCTGTAAGGTAGTGAGAGAACTGTTACTTCTGAAGTGCCGACCCTGGTGCGGAACTGTGCACTCCACAGTTCCAGCAGTGTGATATTTTGATATTGTGCAGATGTTTTGTTTTGTTTGGTCTGTTTATTGAAAGAAGGGGTTCGGAAGCAACCCGTGAGGCTTTAAGAAGAGAGAGTACTGTTACTTCTGCAGTGCCGACCCTGGTGCGGAACTGTGCTCTCCACAGTTCCAGCAGTGTGATAATTTGATATTGTGCAGATGTTTTGTTTTGTATGGTCTGTTTATTGAAAGAAGGGGTTCGGAAGCAACACGTGAGGCTTTAAGGAAAGAGAACACTGTTACTTCTGCATTGTCGTCCCTAGTTAACGATTTATTTTTTTTTATTCTGCATGTATGGAACGTTCCCTTTATTTTTAGTTTAGTTGGCAAAAGGAATATTAAAGCGTTTTATTGTTTTTTTTTCAGTTGTGAAAAGAAGATGTTGGAAAGCAAGGGCGATATGAACCTGAAATATATCCGAAAACGTGTTGGAAGGGTGAAAGACAAGGTAATAATTAGTAAAAACTTACCTAGAAATTTAAATTAAGAACTGTTACACTATAGGGTTTTTTAAGTTATTCAGTAATCGGAGGCGGTGTACGTGAAGTCACTGTTTATCTGAAACACTCCGTACTTCTACCAGATATTATCGATAACATTTACTATAACAAATCTTTTTTTTCTTTAATTCTTTCTTTATACTTGTACTATATACAATACTTACGCCTAATGACAGTAGTCATCTCCTAGTTTATTAGAAAAAGATATAAAAATCTTTCTATGGAACTGTGATCTCCACAGTTCCAGCAGTGTGCTATTTTGATGTGCTTTACATGTTTTGTTTTTTTGGTCTGTTTATTGAAAGAAGAGGTTCGGAAGCAACACGTGAGGCTGTAAGGAGAGAGAGCACTGTAACTTCTGCAGTGCCGACCCTGGTGCGGAACTGTGCTCTCCACAGTTCCAGCAGTGTGATATTTTGATATTGTTCTGATGTTTTGTTTTGTTTAGTCTGTTTATTGAAAGAAGGGGTTCGGAAGCAACCCGTGAGGCTATAAGAAGAGAGAGCACTGTTACTTCTGCAGTGCCGACCCTGGTGCGGAACTGTGCTCTCCACAGTTCCAGCAGTGTGATATTTTAATATTGTGCAGATGTTTTGTTTTGTTTGGTCTGTTTATTGAAAGAAGGGGTTCGGAAGCAACACGTGAGGCTTTAAGGAGAGAGAGCACTGTTACTTCTGCAGTGCCGACCCTGGTGCGGAACTGTGCTCTCCACAGTTTCAGCAGTGTGATATTTTGTTATTGTGCAGATGTTTTGTTTGGTCTGTTTATTGAAAGAAGGGGTTTGGAAGCTACACGAGAGGCTGTAAGGTAGTGATAGAACTGTTACTTCTGCAGTGCCGTCCCTGGTTAACGATTTATTTTTTTTTATTCTGCATGTTTGGAACGTTCCCTTTATTTTTAGTTTAGTTGGCAAACGGAATATTAAAGCGTTTTATTGTTTTTTTTTCAGTTGTGAAAAGAAGATGTTGAAAGACAAGGTAATAATTAGTAAAAACTTACCTAGAAATTTAAATAGAGAACTGTTACACTATAAGGTTTTTTAAGTTATTCAGTAATCGGAGGCGGTGTACGTGATGTCACTGTTTATCTGAAACACTCCGTACTTCTACCAGATATTATCGATAACATTTACTATAACAAATCTTTTTTTTTCTTTAATTCTTTCTTTATACTTGTACAATATACAATACTTAAGCCTAATGACAGTAGTCATCTCCTAGTTTATTAGAAAAAGATATAAAAATCTTTGTATGGAACTGTGATCTCCACAGTTCCAGCAGTGTGTTATTTTGATGTGGTTTACATGTTTTGTTTTTTTTGGTCTGTTTATTGAAAGAAGGGGTTTGGAAGCTACACGAGAGGCTGTAAGGTAGTGAGAGAACTGTTACTTCTGATGTGCCGACCCTGGTGCGGAACTGTGCTCTCCACAGTTCCAGCAGTGTGATATTTTGTTATTGTGCAGATGTTTTGTTTTGTTTGGTCTGTTTATTGAAAGAAGGGGTTTGGAAGCTACACGAGAGGCTGTAAGGTAGTGAGAGAACTGTTACTTCTGAAGTGCCGACCCTGGTGCGGAACTGTGCTCTCCACAGTTCCAGCAGTGTGATATTTCAATATTGTGCAGATGTTTTGTTTTGTTTGGTCTGTTTATTGAAAGAAGGGGTTCGGAAGCAACACGTGAGGCTTTAAGGAGAGACAGCACTGTTACTTCTGCAGTGCCGACCCTGCTGCGGAACTGTGCTCTCCACAGTTCCAGCAGTGTGATATTTTAATATTGTGCAGATGTTTTGTTTTGTTTGGTCTGTTTATTGAAAGAAGGGGTTCGGAAGCAACACGTGAGGCTGTAAGGAGAGAGAGCACTGTTACTTCTGCAGTGCCGACCCTGGTGCGGAACTGTGCTCTCCACAGTTCCAGCAGTGTGATATTTTGATATTGTTCTGATGTTTTGTTTTGTTTAGTCTGTTTATTGAAAGAAGGGGTTCGGAAGCAACCCGTGAGGCTATAAGAAGAGAGAGCACTGTTACTTCTGCAGTGCCGACCCTGGTGCGGAACTGTGCTCTCCACAGTTCCAGCAGTGTGATATTTTAATATTGTGCAGATGTTTTGTTTTGTTTGGTCTGTTTATTGAAAGAAGGGGTTCGGAAGCAACACGTGAGGCTTTAAGGAGAGTGAGCACTGTTCCTTCTGCAGTGCCGACCCTGGTGCGGTACTGTGCTCTCCACAGTTTCAGCAGTGTGATATTTTGTTATTGTGCAGATGTTTTGTTTTGTTTGGTCTGTTTATTGAAAGAAGGGGTTTGGAAGCTACACGAGAGGCTGTAAGGTAGTGAGAGAACTGTTACTTCTGCAGTGCCGTCTCTGGTTAACGATTTATTTTTTTTTATTCTGCATGTTTGGAACGTTCCCTTTATTTTTAGTTTAGTTGGCAAAAGGAATATTAAAGCGTTTTATTGTTTTTTTTTCAGTTGTGAAAAGAAGATGTTGGAAAGCAAGGGCGATATGAACCTGAAATATATCCGAAAACGTGTTGGAAGGGTGAAAGACAAGGTAATAATTAGTAAAAACTTACCTAGAAATTTAAATTAAGAACTGTTACACTATAGGGTTTTTTAAGTTATTCAGTAATCGGAGGCGGTGTACGTGAAGTCACTGTTTATCTGAAACACTCCGTACTTCTACCAGATATTATCGATAACATTTACTATAACAAATCTTTTTTTTTCTTTAATTCTTTCTTTATACTTGTACTATATACAATACTTAAGCCTAATGACAGTAGTCATCTCCTAGTTTATTAGAAAAATATATAAAAATCTTTGTATGGAACTGTGATCTCCACAGTTCCAGCAGTGTGTTATTTTGATGTGCTTTACATGTTTTGTTTTTTTGGTCTGTTTATTGAAAGAAGAGGTTCGGAAGCAACACGTGAGTCTGTAAGGAGAGAGAGCACTGTTACTTCTGCAGTGCCGACCCTGGTGGGGAACTGTGCTCTCCACAGTTCCAGCAGTGTGATATTTTAATATTGTGCAGATGTTTTGTTTGTTTGGTCAGTTTATTGAAAGAAGGGGTTCGGAAGCAACACGTGAGGCTTTAAGGAGAGAGAGCAATGTTACTTCTGCAGTGCCGACCCTGGTGCGGAACTGTGCTCTCCGCAGTTCCAGCAGTGTGATATTTTAATATTGTGCAGATGTTTTGTTTTGTTTAGTCTGTTTATTGAAAGAAGGGGTTCGGAAGCAACACGTGAGGCTTTAAGGAGAGAGAGCACTGTTACTTCTGCAGTGCCGAGCCTGGTGCGGAACTGTGCTCTCCGCAGTTCCAGCAGTGTGATATTTTAATATTGTGCAGATGTTTTGTTTTGTTTAGTCTGTTTATTGAAAGAAGGGGTTCGGAAGCAACACGTGAGGCTTTAAGGAGAGAGAGCACTGTTGCTTCTGCAGTGCCGACCCTGGTGCGGAACTGTGCTCTCCACAGTTTCAGCAGTGTGATATTTTGTTATTGTGCAGATGTTTTGTTTTGTTTGGTCTGTTTATTGAAAGAAGGGGTTTGGAAGCTACACGAGAGGCTGTAAGGTAGTGAGAGAACTGTTACTTCTGCAGTGCCGACCCTGGTGCGGAACTGTGCTCTCCACAGTTCCAGCAGTGTGATATTTTGTTATTGTGCAGATGTTTTGTTTTGTTTGGTCTGTTTATTGAAAGAAGGGGTTTGGAAGCTACACGAGAGGCTGTAAGGTAGTGAGAGAACTGTTACTTCTGCAGTGCCGTCCCTGGTTAACGATTTATTTTTTTTTATTCTGCATGTTTGGAACGTTCCCTTTATTTTTAGTTTAGTTGGCAAAAGGAATATTAAAGCGTTTTATTGTTTTTTTTTCAGTTGTGAAATAAGATGTTGGAAAGCAAGGGCGATATGAACCTGAAATATATCCGAAAACGTGTTGGAAGGGTGAAAGACAAGGTAATAATTAGTAAAAACTTACCTAGAAATTTAAATTAAGAACTGTTACACTATAGGGTTTTTTAAGTTATTCAGTAATCGGAGGCGGTGTACGTGAAGTCACTGCTTATCTGAAACACTCCGTACTTCTACCAGATATTATCGATAACATTTACTATAACAAATCTTTTTTTTTCTTTAATTCTTTCTTTATACTTGTACTATATACAATACTTAAGCCTAATGACAGTAGTCATCTCCTAGTTTATTAGAAAAATATATAAAAATCTTTGTATGGAACTGTGATCTCCACAGTTCCAGCAGTGTGTTATTTTGATGTGCTTTACATGTTTTGTTTTTTTGGTCTGTTTATTGAAAGAATGGGTTTGGAAGCTACACGAGAGGCTGTAAGGTAGTGAGAGAACTGTTACTTCTGAAGTGCCGACCCTGGTGCGGAACTGTGCTCTCCACAGTTCCAGCAGTGTGATATTTTAATATTGTGCAGATGTTTTGTTTTGTTTGGTCAGTTTATTGAAAGAAGGGGTTCGGAAGCAACACGTGAGGCTTTAAGGTGAGAGAGCACTGTTACTTCTGCAGTGCCGACCCTGGTGCGGAACTGTGCTCTCCGCAGTTCCAGCAGTGTGATATTTTAATATTGTGCAGATGTTTTGTTTTGTTTAGTCTGTTTATTGAAAGAAGGGGTTCGGAAGCAACCCGTGAGGCTATAAGAAGAGAGAGCACTGTTACTTCTGCAGTGCCGACCCTGATGCAGAACTGTGCTCTCCACAGTTCCAGCAGTGTGATATTTTGATATTGTGCAGATGTTTTGTTTTGTTTGGTCTGTTTATTGAAAGAAGGGGTTCGGAAGCAACACGTGAGGCTATAAGGAGAGAGAGCACTGTTACTTCTGCAGTGCCGAGCCTGGTGCGGAACTGTGCTCTCCGCAGTTCCAGCAGTGTGATATTTTAATATTGTGCAGATGTTTTGTTTTGTTTAGTCTGTTTATTGAAAGAAGGGGTTCGGAAGCAACCCGTGAGGCTATAAGAAGAGAGAGCACTGTTACTTCTGCAGTGCCGACCCTGGTGCGGAACTGTGCTCTCCACAGTTCCAGCAGTGTGATATTTTAATATTGTGCAGATGTTTTGTTTTGTTTGGTCTGTTTATTGAAAGAAGGGGTTCGGAAGCAACACGTGAGGCTTTAAGGAGAGAGAGCACTGTTGCTTCTGCAGTGCCGACCCTGGTGCGGAACTGTGCTCTCCACAGTTTCAGCAGTGTGATATTTTGTTATTGTGCAGATGTTTTGTTTTGTTTGGTCTGTTTATTGAAAGAAGGGGTTTGGAAGCTACACGAGAGGCTGTAAGGTAGTGAGAGAACTGTTACTTCTGCAGTGCCGTCCCTGGTTAACGATTTATTTTTTTTTATTCTGCATGTTTGGAACGTTCCCTTTATTTTTAGTTTAGTTGGCAAAAGGAATATTAAAGCGTTTTATTGTTTTTTTTTCAGTTGTGAAAAGAAGATGTTGGAAAGCAAGGGCGATATGAACCTGAAATATATCCGAAAACGTGTTGGAAGGGTGAAAGACAAGGTAATAATTAGTAAAAACTTACCTAAAAATTAAATTAAGAACTGTTACACTATAGGGTTTTTTAAGTTATTCAGTAATCGGAGACGGTGTACGTGAAGTCACTGTTTATCTGAAACACTCCGTACTTCTACCAGATATTATCGATAACATTTACTATAACAAATCTTTTTTTTTCTTTAATTCTTTCTTTATACTTGTACAATATACAATACTTAAGCCTAATGACAGTAGTCATCTCCTAGTTTATTAGAAAAATATATAAAAATCTTTGTATGGAACTGTGATCTCCACAGTTCCAGCAGTGTGTTATTTTGATGTGCTTTACATGTGTTGTTTTTTTGGTCTGTTTATTGAAAGAAGAGGTTCGGAAGCAACACGTGAGTCTGTAAGGAGAGAGAGCACTGTTACTTCTGCAGTGCCGACCCTGGTGGGGAACTGTGCTCCCCACAGTTCCAGCAGTGTGATATTTTGTTATTGTGCAGATGTTTTGTTTTGTTTGGTCTGTTTATTGAAAGAATGGGTTTGGAAGCTACACGAGAGGCTGTAAGGTAGTGAGAGAACTGTTACTTCTGAAGTGCCGACCCTGGTGCGGAACTGTGCTCTCCACAGTTCCAGCAGTGTGATATTTTGATATTGTGCAGATGTTTTGTTTTGTTTGGTCTGTTTATTGAAAGTAGGGGTTCGGAAGCAACACGTGAGGCTTTAAGGAGAGAGAGCGCTGTTACTTCTGCAGTGCCGACCCTGGTGCGGAACTGTGCTCTCCACAGTTCCAGCAGTGTGATATTTTGTTATTGTGCAGATGTTTTGTTTTGTTTGGTCTGTTTATTGAAAGAAGGGGTTTGGAAGCTACACGAGAGGCTGTAAGGTAGTGAGAGAACTGTTACTGCTGAAGTGCCGACCCTGGTGCGGAACTGTGCTCTCCACAGTTCCAGCAGTGTGATATTTTAATATTGTCCAGATGTTTTGTTTTGTTTGGTCAGTTTATTGAAAGAAGGGGTTCGGAAGCAACACGTGAGGCTTTAAGGAGAGAGAGCACTGTTACTTCTGCAGTGCCGACCCTGGTGCGGAACTGTGCTCTCCGCAGTTCCAGCAGTGTGATATTTTAATATTGTGCAGATGTTTTGTTTTGTTTGGTCTGTTTATTGAAAGAAGGGGTTCGGAAGCAACACGTGAGGCTTTAAGGAGAGAGAGCACTGTTACTTCTGCAGTGCCGACCCTGGTGCGGAACTGTGCTCTCCGCAGTTCCAGCAGTGTGATATTTTAATATTGTGCAGATGTTTTGTTTTTTTGGTCTGTTTATTGAAAGAAGAGGTTCGGAAGCAACACGTGAGGCTGTAAGGAGAGAGAGCACTGTTACTTCTGCAGTGCCAACCCTGGTGGGGAACTGTGCTCTCCACAGTTCCAGCAGTGTGATATTTTGATATTGTGCAGATGTTTTGTTTTGTTTGGTCTGTTTATTGAAAGAATGGGTTTGGAAGCTACACGAGAGGCTGTAAGGTAGTGAGAGAACTGTTACTTCTGAAGTGCCGACCCCGGTGCGGAACTGTGCTCTCCACAGTTCCAGCAGTGTGATATTTTGATATTGTGCAGATGTTTTGTTTTGTTTGGTCTGTTTATTGAAAGTAGGGATTCGGAAGCAACACGTGAGGCTTTAAGGAGAGAGAGCACTGTTACTTCTGCAGTGCCGACCCTGGTGCGGAACTGTGCTCTCCACAGTTCCAGCAGTGTGATATTTTGTTATTGTGCAGATGTTTTGTTTTGTTTGGTCTGTTTATTGAAAGAAGGGGTTTGGAAGCTACACGAGAGGCTATAAGAAGAGAGAGCACTGTTACTTCTGCAGTGCCGACCCTGGTGCGGAACTGTGCTCTCCACAGTTCCAGCAGTGTGATATTTTAATATTGTGCAGATGTTTTGTTTTGTTTGGTCAGTTTATTGAAAGAAGGGGTTCGGAAGCAACACGTGAGGCTTTAAGGAGAGAGAGCACTGTTACTTCTACAGTGCCGACCCTGGTGCGGAACTGTGCTCTCCGCAGTTCCAGCAGTGTGATATTTTAATATTGTGCAGATGTTTTGTTTTGTTTAGTCTGTTTATTGAAAGAAGGGGTTCGGAAGCAACCCGTGAGGCTATAAGAAGAGAGAGCACTGTTACTTCTGCAGTGCCGACCCTGGTGCGGAACTGTGCTCTCCACAGTTCCAGCAGTGTGATATTTTGATATTGTGCAGATGTTTTGTTTATTCTGTTTATTGAAAGAAGGGGTCCGGAAGCAACACGTGAGGCTTTAAGGAGAGAGAGCACTGTTACTTCTGCAGTGCCGACCCTGGTGCGGAACTGTGCTCTCCACAGTTCCAGCAGTGTGATATTTTAATATTGTGCAGATGTTTTGTTTTGTTTGGTCTGTTTATTGAAAGATGGGGTTCAGAAGCAACACGTGAGGCTTTAAGGAGAGAGAGCACTGTTACTTCTGCAGTGCTGACCCTGGTGCGGAACTGTGCTCTCCACAGTTTCAGCAGTGTGATATTTTGTTATTGTGCAGATGTTTTGTTTGGTCTGTTTATTGAAAGAAGGGGTTTGGAAGCTACACGAGAGGCTGTAAGGTAGTGAGAGAACTGTTACTTCTGCAGTGCCGTCCCTGGTTAACGATTTATTTTTTTTTATTCTGCATGTTTGGAACGTTCCCTTTATTTTTAGTTTAGTTGGCAAAAGGAATATTAAAGCGTTTTATTGTTTTTTTTTCAGTTGTGAAAAGAAGATGTTGGAAAGCAAGGGCGATATGAACCTGAAATATATCCGAAAACGTGTTGGAAGGGTGAAAGACAAGGTAATAATTAGTAAAAACTTACCTAGAAATTTAAATTAAGAACTGTTACACTATAGGGTTTTTTAAGTTATTCAGTAATCGGAGGCGGTGTACGTGAAGTCACTGTTTATCTGAAACACTCCGTACTTCTACCAGATATTATCGATAACATTTACTATAACAAATCTTTTTTTTTCTTTAATTCTTTCTTTATACTTGTACTATATACAATACTTAAGCCTAATGACAGTAGTCATCTCCTAGTTTATTAGAAAAATATATAAAAATCTTTGTATGGAACTGTGATCTCCACAGTTCCAGCAGTGTGTTATTTTGATGTGCTTTACATGTTTTGTTTTTTTGGTCTGTTTATTGAAAGAAGAGGTTCGGAAGCAACGCGTGAGGCTTTAATGAGAGAGAGCACTGTTACTTCTGCAGTGCCGACCCTGGTGCGGAACTGTGCGCTCTACAGTTCCAGCAGTGTGATATTTTGTTATTGTGCAGATGTTTTGTTTTGTTTGGTCTGTTTATTGAAAGAATGGGTTTGGAAGCTACACGAGAGGCTGTAAGGTAGTGAGAGAACTGTTACTTCTGAAGTGCCGACCCTGGTGCTGAACTGTGCTCTCCACAGTTCCAGCAGTGTGATATTTTGATATTGTGCATATGTTTGTTTTGTTTGGTCTGTTTATTGAAAGTAGGGGTTCGGAAGCAACACGTGAGGCTTTAAGGAGAGAGAGCACTGTTACTTCTGCAGTGCCGACCCTGGTGCGGAACTGTGCTCTCCACAGTTCCAGCAGTGTGATATTTTGTTATTGTGCAGATGTTCTGTTTTGTTTGGTCTGTTTATTGAAAGAAGGGGTTTGGAAGCTACACGAGAGGCCGTAAGGTAGTGAGAGAACTGTTACTTCTGAAGTGCCGACCCTGGTGCGGAACTGTGCTCTCCACAGTTCCAGCAGTGTGATATTTTAATATTGTCCAGATGTTTTGTTTTGTTTGGTCAGTTTATTGAAAGAAGGGGTTCGGAAGCAACACGTGAGGCTTTAAGGAGAGAGAGCACTGTTACTTCTGCAGTGCCGACCCTGGTGCGGAACTGTGCTCTCCGCAGTTCCAGCAGTGTGATATTTTAATATTGTGCAGATGTTTTGTTTTGTTTGGTCTGTTTATTGAAAGAAGGGGTTCGGAAGCAACACGTGAGGCTTTAAGGAGAGAGAGCACTGTTACTTCTGCAGTGCCGACCCTGGTGCGGAACTGTGCTCTCCGCAGTTCCAGCAGTGTGATATTTTAATATTGTGCAGATGTTTTGTTTTTTTGGTCTGTTTATTGAAAGAAGAGGTTCGGAAGCAACACGTGAGGCTGTAAGGAGAGAGAGCACTGTTACTTCTGCAGTGCCAACCCTGGTGGGGAACTGTGCTCTCCACAGTTCCAGCAGTGTGATATTTTGATATTGTGCAGATGTTTTGTTTTGTTTGGTCTGTTTATTGAAAGAATGGGTTTGGAAGCTACACGAGAGGCTGTAAGGTAGTGAGAGAACTGTTACTTCTGAAGTGCCGACCCCGGTGCGGAACTGTGCTCTCCACAGTTCCAGCAGTGTGATATTTTGATATTGTGCAGATGTTTTGTTTTGTTTGGTCTGTTTATTGAAAGTAGGGATTCGGAAGCAACACGTGAGGCTTTAAGGAGAGAGAGCACTGTTACTTCTGCAGTGCCGACCCTGGTGCGGAACTGTGCTCTCCACAGTTCCAGCAGTGTGATATTTTGTTATTGTGCAGATGTTTTGTTTTGTTTGGTCTGTTTATTGAAAGAAGGGGTTTGGAAGCTACACGAGAGGCTATAAGAAGAGAGAGCACTGTTACTTCTGCAGTGCCGACCCTGGTGCGGAACTGTGCTCTCCACAGTTCCAGCAGTGTGATATTTTGTTATTGTGCAGATGTTTTGTTTTGTTTGGTCTGTTTATTGAAAGTAGGGGTTCGGAAGCAACACGTGAGGCTTTAAGGAGAGAGCGCACTGTTACTTCTGCAGTGCCGACCCTGGTGCGGAACTGGGCTCTCCACAGTTCCAGCAGTGTGATATTTTGTTATTGTGCAGATGTTTTGTTTTGTTTGGTCTGTTTATTGAAAGAAGGGATTTGGAAGCTACACGAGAGGCTGTAAGGTAGTGAGAGAACTGTTACTTCTGAAGTGCCGACCCTGGTGCGGAACTGTGCTCTCCGCAGTTCCAGCAGTGTGATATTTTAATATTGTGCAGATGTTTTGTTTTGTTTAGTCTGTTTATTGAAAGAAGGGGTTCGGAAGCAACCCGTGAGGCTATAAGAAGAGAGAGCACTGTTACTTCTGCAGTGCCGACCCTGGTGCGGAACTGTGCTCTCCACAGTTCCAGCAGTGTGATATTTTGATATTGTGCAGATGTTTTGTTTATTCTGTTTATTGAAAGAAGGGGTCCGGAAGCAACACGTGAGGCTTTAAGGAGAGAGAGCACTGTTACTTCTGCAGTGCCGACCCTGGTGCGGAACTGTGCTCTCCACAGTTCCAGCAGTGTGATATTTTAATATTGTGCAGATGTTTTGTTTTGTTTGGTCTGTTTATTGAAAGATGGGGTTCAGAAGCAACACGTGAGGCTTTAAGGAGAGAGAGCACTGTTACTTCTGCAGTGCTGACCCTGGTGCGGAACTGTGCTCTCCACAGTTTCAGCAGTGTGATATTTTGTTATTGTGCAGATGTTTTGTTTGGTCTGTTTATTGAAAGAAGGGGTTTGGAAGCTACACGAGAGGCTGTAAGGTAGTGAGAGAACTGTTACTTCTGCAGTGCCGTCCCTGGTTAACGATTTATTTTTTTTTATTCTGCATGTTTGGAACGTTCCCTTTATTTTTAGTTTAGTTGGCAAAAGGAATATTAAAGCGTTTTATTGTTTTTTTTTCAGTTGTGAAAAGAAGATGTTGGAAAGCAAGGGCGATATGAACCTGAAATATATCCGAAAACGTGTTGGAAGGGTGAAAGACAAGGTAATAATTAGTAAAAACTTACCTAGAAATTTAAATTAAGAACTGTTACACTATAGGGTTTTTTAAGTTATTCAGTAATCGGAGGCGGTGTACGTGAAGTCACTGTTTATCTGAAACACTCCGTACTTCTACCAGATATTATCGATAACATTTACTATAACAAATCTTTTTTTTTCTTTAATTCTTTCTTTATACTTGTACTATATACAATACTTAAGCCTAATGACAGTAGTCATCTCCTAGTTTATTAGAAAAATATATAAAAATCTTTGTATGGAACTGTGATCTCCACAGTTCCAGCAGTGTGTTATTTTGATGTGCTTTACATGTTTTGTTTTTTTGGTCTGTTTATTGAAAGAAGAGGTTCGGAAGCAACGCGTGAGGCTTTAATGAGAGAGAGCACTGTTACTTCTGCAGTGCCGACCCTGGTGCGGAACTGTGCTCTCTACAGTTCCAGCAGTGTGATATTTTGTTATTGTGCAGATGTTTTGTTTTGTTTGGTCTGTTTATTGAAAGAATGGGTTTGGAAGCTACACGAGAGGCTGTAAGGTAGTGAGAGAACTGTTACTTCTGAAGTGCCAACCCTGGTGCTGAACTGTGCTCTCCACAGTTCCAGCAGTGTGATATTTTGATATTGTGCATATGTTTGTTTTGTTTGGTCTGTTTATTGAAAGTAGGGGTTCGGAAGCAACACGTGAGGCTTTAAGGAGAGAGAGCACTGTTACTTCTGCAGTGCCGACCCTGGTGCGGAACTGTGCTCTCCACAGTTCCAGCAGTGTGATATTTTGTTATTGTGCAGATGTTCTGTTTTGTTTGGTCTGTTTATTGAAAGAAGGGGTTTGGAAGCTACACGAGAGGCCGTAAGGTAGTGAGAGAACTGTTACTTCTGAAGTGCCGACCCTGGTGCGGAACTGTGCTCTCCGCAGTTCCAGCAGTGTGATATTTTAATATTGTGCAGATGTTTTGTTTTTTTGGTCTGTTTATTGAAAGAAGAGGTTCGGAAGCAACACGAGAGGCTGTAAGGTAGTGAGAGAACTGTTACTTCTGAAGTGCCGACCCCGGTGCGGAACTGTGCTCTCCACAGTTCCAGCAGTGTGATATTTTGATATTGTGCAGATGTTTTGTTTTGTTTGGTCTGTTTATTGAAAGTAGGGATTCGGAAGCAACACGTGAGGCTTTAAGGAGAGAGAGCACTGTTACTTCTGCAGTGCCGACCCTGGTGCGGAACTGTGCTCTCCACAGTTCCAGCAGTGTGATATTTTGTTATTGTGCAGATGTTTTGTTTTGTTTGGTCTGTTTATTGAAAGAAGGGGTTTGGAAGCTACACGAGAGGCTATAAGAAGAGAGAGCACTGTTACTTCTGCAGTGCCGACCCTGGTGCGGAACTGTGCTCTCCACAGTTCCAGCAGTGTGATATTTTGATATTGTGCAGATGTTTTGTTTGGTCTGTTTATTGAAATAAGGGGTCCGGAAGCAACACGTGAGGCTTTAAGGAGAGAGAGCACTGTTACTTCTGCAGTGCCGACCCTGGTGCGGAACTGTGCTCTCCACAGTTCCAGCAGTGTGATATTTTGTTATTGTGCAGATGTTTTGTTTTGTTTGGTCTGTTTATTGAAAGTAGGGGTTCGGAAGCAACACGTGAGGCTTTAAGGAGAGAGCGCACTGTTACTTCTGCAGTGCCGACCCTGGTGCGGAACTGGGCTCTCCACAGTTCCAGCAGTGTGATATTTTGTTATTGTGCAGATGTTTTGTTTTGTTTGGTCTGTTTATTGAAAGAAGGGGTTTGGAAGCTACACGAGAGGCTATAAGAAGAGAGAGCACTGTTACTTCTGCAGTGCCGACCCTGGTGCGGAACTGTGCTCTCCACAGTTCCAGCAGTGTGATATTTTGATATTGTGCAGATGTTTTGTTTGGTCTGTTTATTGAAAGAAGGGGTCCGGAAGCAACACGTGAGGCTTTAAGGAGAGAGAGCACTGTTACTTCTGCAGTGCCGACCCTGGTGCGGAACTGTGCTCTCCACAGTTCCAGCAGTGTGATATTTTGTTATTGTGCAGATGTTTTGTTTTGTTTGGTCTGTTTATTGAAAGTAGGGGTTCGGAAGCAACACGTGAGGCTTTAAGGAGAGAGCGCACTGTTACTTCTGCAGTGCCGACCCTGGTGCGGAAGTGGGCTCTCCATAGTTCCAGCAGTGTGATATTTTGTTATTGTGCAGATGTTTTGTTTTGTTTGGTCTGTTTATTGAAAGAAGGGATTTGGAAGCTACACGAGAGGCTGTAAGGTAGTGAGAGAACTGTTACTTCTGAAGTGCCGACCCTGGTGCGGAACTGTGCTCTCCACAGTTCCAGCAGTGTGATATTTTAATATTGTGCAGATGTTTTGTTTTGTTTGGTCAGTTTATTGAAAGAAGGGGTTCGGAAGCAACACGTGAGGCTTTAAGGAGAGAGAGCACTGTTACTTCTACAGTGCCGACCCTGGTGCGGAACTGTGCTCTCCGCAGTTCCAGCATGTGATATTTTAATATTGTGCAGATGTTTTGTTTTGTTTAGTCTGTTTATTGAAAGAAGGGGTTCGGAAGCAACCCGTGAGGCTATAAGAAGAAAGAGCACTGTTACTTCTGCAGTGCCGTCCCTGGTTAACGATTTATTTTTTTTTATTCTGCATGTTTGGAACGTTCCCTTTATTTTTAGTTTAGTTGGCAAAAGGAATATTAAAGCGTTTTATTGTTTTTTTTTCAGTTGTGAAAAGAAGATGTTGGAAAGCAAGGGCGATATGAACCTGAAATATATCCGAAAACGTGTTGGAAGGGTGAAAGACAAGGTAATAATTAGTAAAAACTTACCTAGAAATTTAAATTAAGAACTGTTACACTATAGGGTTTTTTAAGTTATTAAGTAATCGGAGGCGGTGTACGTGAAGTCACTGTTTATCTGAAACACTCCGTACTTCTACCAGATATTATCGATAACATTTACTATAACAAATCTTTTTTTTTCTTTAATTCTTTCTTTATACTTGTACTATATACAATACTTAAGCCTAATGACAGTAGTCATCTCCTAGTTTATTAGAAAAATATATAAAAATCTTTGTATGGAACTGTGATCTCCACAGTTCCAGCAGTGTGTTATTTTGATGTGCTTTACATGTTTTGTTTTTTTGGTCTGTTTATTGAAAGAAGAGGTTCGGAAGCAACACGTGAGGCTTTAATGAGAGAGAGCACTGTTACTTCTGCAGTGCCGACCCTGGTGCGGAACTGTGCTCTCCACAGTTCCAGCAGTGTGATATTTTGTTATTGTGCAGATGTTTTGTTTTGTTTGGTCTGTTTATTGAAAGAATGGGTTTGGAAGCTACACGAGAGGCTGTAAGGTAGTGAGAGAACTGTTACTTCTGAAGTGCCGACCCTGGTGCTGAACTGTGCTCTCCACAGTTCCAGCAGTGTGATATTTTGATATTGTGCATATGTTTTGTTTTGTTTGGTCTGTTTATTGAAAGTAGGGGTTCGGAAGCAACACGTGAGGCTTTAAGGAGAGAGAGCACTGTTACTTCTGCAGTGCCGACCCTGGTGCGGAACTGTGCTCTCCACAGTTCCAGCAGTGTGATATTTTGTTATTGTGCAGATGTTTTGTTTTGTTTGGTCTGTTTATTGAAAGAAGGGGTTTGGAAGCTACACGAGAGGCCGTAAGGTAGTGAGAGAACTGTTACTTCTGAAGTGCCGACCCTGGTGCGGAACTGTGCTCTCCACAGTTCCAGCAGTGTGATATTTTAATATTGTGCAGATGTTTTGTTTTGTTTGGTCAGTTTATTGAAAGAAGGGGTTCGGAAGCAACACGTGAGGCTTTAAGGAGAGAGAGCACTGTTACTTCTGCAGTGCCGACCCTGGTGCGGAACTTTGCTCTCCGCAGTTCCAGCAGTGTGATATTTTAATATTGTGCAGATGTTTTGTTTTGTTTGGTCTGTTTATTGAAAGAAGGGGTTCGGAAGCAACACGTGAGGCTTTAAGGAGAGAGAGCACTGTTACTTCTGCAGTGCCGACCCTGGTGCGGAACTGTGCTCTCCACAGTTCCAGCAGTGTGATATTTTAATATTGTGCAGATGTTTTGTTTTGTTTGGTCTGTTTATTGAAAGATGGGGTTCGGAAGCAACACGTGAGGCTTTAAGGAGAGAGAGCACTGTTACTTCTGCAGTGCCGACCCTGGTGCGGAACTGTGCTCTCCACAGTTCCAGCAGTGTGATATTTTAATATTGTGCAGATGTTTTGTTTTGTTTGGTCTGTTTATTGAAAGATGGGGTTCGGAAGCAACACGTGAGGCTTTAAGGAGAGAGAGCGCTGTTACTTCTGCAGTGCCGACCCTGGTGCGGAACTGTGCTCTCCACAGATCCAGCAGTGTGATATTTTAATATTGTGCAGATGTTTTGTTTTGTTTGGTCTGTTTATTGAAAGATGGGGTTCGGAAGCAACACGTGAGGCTTTAAGGGGAGAGAGCACTGTTACTTCTGCAGTGCCGACCCTGGTGCGGAACTGTGCTCTCCACAGTTCCAGCAGTGTGATATTTTAATATTGTGCAGATGTTTTGTTTTGTTTGGTCTGTTTATTGAAAGATGGGGTTCGGAAGCAACACGTGAGGCTTTAAGGAGAGAGAGCACTGTTACTTCTGCAGTGCCGACCCTGGTGCGGAACTGTGCTCTCCATAGTTTCAGCAGTGTGATATTTTGTTATTGTGCAGATGTTTTGTTTGGTCTGTTTATTGAAAGAAGGGGTTCGGAAGCAACCCGTGAGGCTATAAGAAGAGAGAGCACTGTTACTTCTTTAGTGCCG
Source organism: Lycorma delicatula (assembly GCF_047948215.1). Lineage (NCBI taxonomy): Eukaryota > Metazoa > Arthropoda > Insecta > Hemiptera > Fulgoridae > Lycorma > Lycorma delicatula. Next base: position 126,706,895 of record NC_134457.1, read on the forward strand.
ACCCTGGTGCGGAACTGTGCTCTCCACAGTTCCAGCAGTGTGATATTTTAATATTGTGCAGATGTTTTGTTTTGTTTGGTCTGTTTTATGAAAGAAGGGGTTCGGAAGCAACACGTGAGGCTTTAAGGAGAGAGAGCACTGTTACTTCTGCAGTGCTGACCCTGGTGCGGAACTGTGCTCTCCACAGTTTCAGCAGTGTGATATTTTGTTATTGTGCAGATGTTTTGTTTGGTCTGTTTATTGAAAGAAGGGGTTTGGAAGCTACACTAGAGGCTGTAAGGTAGTGAGAGAACTGTTACTTCTGCAGTGCCGTCCCTTGTTAACGATTTATTTTTTTTTATTCTGCATGTTTGGAACGTTCCCTTTATTTTTAGTTTAGTTGGCAAAAGGAATATTAAAGCGTTTTATTGTTTTTTTTTCAGTTGTGAAAAGAAGATGTTGGAAAGCAAGGGCGATATGAACCTGAAATATATCCGAAAACGTGTTGGAAGGGTGAAAGACAAGGTAATAATTAGTAAAAACTTACCTAGAAATTTAAATTAAGAACTGTTACACTATAGGGTTTTTTAAGTTATTCAGTAATCGGAGGCGGTGTACGTGAAGTCACTGTTTATCTGAAACACTCCGTACTTCTACCAGATATTATCGATAACATTTACTATAACAAATCTTTTTTTCTTTAATTCTTTCTTTATACTTGTACTATATACAATACTTAAGCCTAATGACAGTAGTCATCTCCTAGTGTATTAGAAAAATATATAAAAATCTTTGTATGGAACTGTGATCTCCACAGTTCCAGCAGTGTGTTATTTTGATGTGCTTTACATGTTTTGTTTTTTTGGTCTGTTTATTGAAAGAAGAGGTTCGGAAGCAACACGTGAGTCTGTAAGGAGAGAGAGCACTGTTACTTCTGCAGTGCCGACCCTAGTGGGGAACTGTGCTCTCCGCAGTTCCAGCAGTGTGATATTTTAATATTGTGCAGATGTTTTGTTTTGTTTGGTCTGTTTATTGAAAGAAGGGGTTCGGAAGCAACACGTGAGGCTTTAAGGAGAGAGAGCACTGTTACTTCTGCAGTTCCGACACTGGTGCGGAACTGTGCTCTCCGCAGTTCCAGCAGTGTGATAATTTAAAATTGTGCAGATGTTTTGTTTTGTTTAGTCTGTTTATTGAAAGAAGGGGTTCGGAAGCAACACGTGAGGCTTTAAGGAGAGAGAGCACTGTTACCTCTGCAGTGCCGACCCTGGTGCGGAACTGTGCTCTCCACAGTTCCAGCAGTGTGATATTTTAACATTGTGCAGATGTTTTGTTTTGTTTGGTCTGTTTATTGAAAGATGGGGTTCGGAAGCAACACGTGAGGCTCTAAGGAGAGAGAGCACTGTTACTTCTGCAGTGCCGACCCTGGTGCGGAACTGTGCTCTCCACAGTTTCAGCAGTGTGATATTTTGTTATTGTGCAGATGTTTTGTTTGGTCTGTTTATTGAAAGAAGGGGTTCGGAAGCAACCCGTGAGGCTATAAGAAGAGAGAGCACTGTTACTTCTTTAGTGCCGACCCTGGTGCGGAACTGTGCTCTCCACAGTTCCAGCAGTGTGATATTTTAATATTGTGCAGATGTTTTGTTTTGTTTGGTCTGTTTTATGAAAGAAGGGGTTCGGAAGCAACACGTGAGGCTTTAAGGAGAGAGAGCACTGTTGCTTCTGCAGTGCCGACCCTGGTGCGGAACTGTGCTCTCCACAGTTTCAGCAGTGTGATATTTTGTTATTGTGCAGATGTTTTGTTTTGTTTGGTCTGTTTATTGAAAGAAGGGGTTTGGAAGCTACACTAGAGGCTGTAAGGTAGTGAGAGAACTGTTACTTCTGCAGTGCCGTCCCTTGTTAACGATTTATTTTTTTTTATTCTGCATGTTTGGAACGTTCCCTTTATTTTTAGTTTAGTTGGCAAAAGGAATATTAAAGCGTTTTATTGTTTTTTTTTCAGTTGTGAAAAGAAGATGTTGGAAAGCAAGGGCGATATGAACCTGAAATATATCCGAAAACGTGTTGGAAGGGTGAAAGACAAGGTAATAATTAGTAAAAACTTACCTAGAAATTTAAATTAAGAACTGTTACACTATAGGGTTTTTTAAGTTATTCAGTAATCGGAGGCGGTGTACGTGAAGTCACTGTTTATCTGAAACACTCCGTACTTCTACCAGATATTATCGATAACATTTACTATAACAAATCTTTTTTTCTTTAATTCTTTCTTTATACTTGTACTATATACAATACTTAAGCCTAATGACAGTAGTCATCTCCTAGTTTATTAGAAAAAGATATAAAAATCTTTGTATGGAACTGTGATCTCCACAGTTCCAGAAGTGTGTTATTTTGATGTGCTTTACATGTTTTGTTTTTTTGGTCTGTTTATTGAAAGAAGAGGTTCGGAAGCAACACGTGAGGCTGTAAGGAGAGAGAGCACTGTTACTTCTGCAGTGCCAACCCTGGTGGGGAACTGTGCTCTCCACAGTTCCAGCAGTGTGATATTTTGATATTGTGCAGATGTTTTGTTTTGTTTGGTCTGTTTATTGAAAGTAGGGGTTCGGAAGCAACCCGTGAGGCTATAAGAAGAGAGAGCACAGTTACTTCTGCAGTGCCGACCCTGGTGCGGAACTGTGCTCTCCACAGTTCCAGCAGTGTGATATTTTGATATTGTTCTGATGTTTTGTTTTGTAAAGTCTGTTTATTGAAAGAAGGGGTTCGGAAGCAACCCGTGAGGTTATAAGAAGAGAGAGCACTTGTTCTTCTGCAGTGCCGACCCTGGTGCGGAACTGTGCTCTCCACAGTTCCAGCAGTGTGATATTTTGATATTGTGCAGATGTTTTGTTTTGTTTGGTCTGTTTATTGAAAGTAGGGGTTCGGAAGCAACCCGTGAGGCTATAAGAAGAGAGAGCACAGTTACTTCTGCAGTGCCGACCCTGGTGCGGAACTGTGCTCTCCACAGTTCCAGCAGTGTGATATTTTGATATTGTTCTGATGTTTTGTTTTGTAAAGTCTGTTTATTGAAAGAAGGGGTTCGGAAGCAACACGTGAGGCTTTAAGGAGAGAGAGCACTGTTACTTCTGCAGTGCCGACACTGGTGCGGAACTGTGCTCTCCGCAGTTCCAGCAGTGTGATAATTTAAAATTGTGCAGATGTTTTGTTTTGTTTAGTCTGTTTATTGAAAGAAGGGGTTCGGAAGCAACACGTGAGGCTTTAAGGAGAGAGAGCACTGTTACTTCTGCAGTGCCGACCCTGGTGCGGAACTGTGCTCTCCACAGTTCCAGCAGTGTGATATTTTAATATTGTGCAGATGTTTTGTTTTGTTTGGTCTGTTTATTGAAAGATGGGGTTCGGAAGCAACACGTGAGGCTCTAAGGAGAGAGAGCACTGTTACTTCTGCAGTGCCGACCCTGGTGCGGAACTGTGCTCTCCACAGTTTCAGCAGTGTGATATTTTGTTATTGTGCAGATGTTTTGTTTGGTCTGTTTATTGAAAGAAGGGGTTTGGAAGCTACACGAGAGGCTGTAAGGTAGTGATAGAACTGTTACTTCTGCAGTGCCGTCCCTGGTTAACGATTTATTTTTTTTTATTCTGCATGTTTGGAACGTTCCCTTTATTTTTAGTTTAGTTGGCAAAAGGAATATTAAAGCGTTTTATTGTTTTTTTTTCAGTTGTGAAAAGAAGATGTTGGAAAGCAAGGGCGATATGAACCTGAAATATATCCGAAAACGTGTTGGAAGGGTGAAAGACAAGGTAATAATTAGTAAATACTTACCTAGAAATTTAAATTAAGAACTGTTACACTATAGGGTTTTTTAAGTTATTCAGTAATCGGAGGCGGTGTACGTGAAGTCACTGTTTATCTGAAACACTCCGTAATTCTACCAGATATTATCGATAACATTTCCTATAACAAATCTTTTTTTTTCTTTAATTCTTTCTTTATACTTGTACTATATACAATACTTAAGCCTAATGACAGTAGTCATCTCCTAGTTTATTAGAAAAAGAAATAAAAATCTTTGTATGGAACTGTGATCTCCACAGTTCCAGCAGTGTGTTATTTTGATGTGCTTTACATGTTTTGTTTTTTTGGTCTGTTTATTGAAAGAAGAGGTTCGGAAGCAACACGTGAGGCTGTAAGGAGAGAGAGCACTGTTACTTCTGCAGTGCCAACCCTGGTGGGGAACTGTGCTCTCCACAGTTCCAGCAGTGTGATATTTTGATATTGTGCAGATGTTTTGTTTTGTTTGGTCTGTTTATTGAAAGTAGTGGTTCGGAAGCAACCCGTGAGGCTATAAGAAGAGAGAGCACAGTTACTTCTGCAGTGCCGACCCTGGTGCGGAACTGTGCTCTCCACAGTTCCAGCAGTGTGATATTTTGTTATTGTGCAGATGTTTTGTTTTGTTTGGTCTGTTTATTGAAAGAAGGGGTTCGGAAGCAACACGTGTGGCTTTAAGTAGAGAGAGCCCTGTTACTTCTGCAGTGCCGACCCTGGTGCGGAACTGTGCTCTCCACAGTTCCAGCAGTGTGATATTTTGATATTGTGCAGATGTTTTGTTTTGTTTGGTCTGTTTATTGAAAGTAGGGGTTCGGAAGCAACACGTGAGGCTGTAAGGAGAGAGAGCACTGTTACTTCTGCAGTGCCAACCCTGGTGGGGAACTGTGCTCTCCACAGTTCCAGCAGTGTGATATTTTGATATTGTGCAGATGTTTTGTTTTGTTTGGTCTGTTTATTGAAAGAATGGGTTTGGAAGCTACACGAGAGGCTGTAAGGTAGTGAGAGAACTGTTACTTCTGAAGTGCCGACCCTGGTGCGGAACTGTGCTCTCCACAGTTCCAGCAGTGTGATATTTTGATATTGTGCAGATGTTTTGTTTTGTTTGGTCTGTTGATTGAAAGATGGGGTTCGGAAGCAACACGTGAGGCTTTAAGGAGAGAGAGCACTGTTACTTCTGCAGTGCCGACCCTGGTGCGGAACTGTGCTCTCCATAGTTTCAGCAGTGTGATATTTTGTTATTGTGCAGATGTTTTGTTTGGTCTGTTTATTGAAAGAAGGGGTTCGGAAGCAACCCGTGAGGCTATAAGAAGAGAGAGCACTGTTACTTCTTTAGTGCCGACCCTGGTGCGGAACTGTGCTCTCCACAGTTCCAGCAGTGTGATATTTTAATATTGTGCAGATGTTTTGTTTTGTTTGGTCTGTTTTATGAAAGAAGGGGTTCGGAAGCAACACGTGAGGCTTTAAGGAGAGAGAGCACTGTTGCTTCTGCAGTGCCGACCCTGGTGCGGAACTGTGCTCTCCACAGTTTCAGCAGTGTGATATTTTGTTATTGTGCAGATGTTTTGTTTTGTTTGGTCTGTTTATTGAAAGAAGGGGTTTGGAAGCTACACTAGAGGCTGTAAGGTAGTGAGAGAACTGTTACTTCTGCAGTGCCGTCCCTTGTTAACGATTTATTTTTTTTATTCTGCATGTTTGGAACGTTCCCTTTATTTTTAGTTTAGTTGGCAAAAGGAATATTAAAGCGTTTTATTGTTTTTTTTTCAGTTGTGAAAAGAAGATGTTGGAAAGCAAGGGCGATATGAACCTGAAATATATCCGAAAACGTGTTGGAAGGGTGAAAGACAAGGTAATAATTAGTAAAAACTTACCTAGAAATTTAAATTAAGAACTGTTACACTATAGGGTTTTTTAAGTTATTCAGTAATCGGAGGCGGTGTACGTGAAGTCACTGTTTATCTGAAACACTCCGTACTTCTACCAGATATTATCGATAACATTTACTATAACAAATTTTTTTTTTTCTTTAATTCTTTCTTTATACTTGTACTATATACAATACTTAAGCCTAATGACAGTAGTCATCTCCTAGTGTATTAGAAAAATATATAAAAATCTTTGTATGGAACTGTGATCTCCACAGTTCCAGCAGTGTGTTATTTTGATGTGCTTTACATGTTTTGTTTTTTTGGTCTGTTTATTGAAAGAAGAGGTTCGGAAGCAACACGTGAGTCTGTAAGGAGAGAGAGCACTGTTACTTCTGCAGTGCCGACCCTGGTGGGGAACTGTGCTCTCCGCAGTTCCAGCAGTGTGATATTTTAATATTGTGCAAATGTTTTGTTTTGTTTGGTCTGTTTATTGAAAGAAGGGGTTCGGAAGCAACACGTGAGGCTTTAAGGAGAGAGAGCACTGTTACTTCTGCAGTGCCGACACTGGTGCGGAACTGTGCTCTCCGCAGTTCCAGCAGTGTGATATTTTAAAATTGTGCAGATGTTTTGTTTTGTTTAGTCTGTTTATTGAAAGAAGGGGTTCGGAAGCAACACGTGAGGCTTTAAGGAGAGAGAGCACTGTTACTTCTGCAGTGCCGACTCTGGTGCGGAACTGTGCTCTCCACAGTTTCAGCAGTGTGATATTTTGTTATTGTGCAGATGTTTTGTTTGGTCTGTTTATTGAAAGAAGGGGTTTGGAAGCTACACGAGAGGCTGTAAGGTAGTGATAGAACTGTTACTTCTGCAGTGCCGTCCCTGGTTAACGATTTATTTTTTTTTATTCTGCATGTTTGGAACGTTCCCTTTATTTTTAGTTTAGTTGGCAAAAGGAATATTAAAGCGTTTTATTGTTTTTTTTTCAGTTGTGAAAAGAAGATGTTGGAAAGCAAGGGCGATATGAACCTGAAATATATCCGAAAACGTGTTGGAAGGGTGAAAGACAAGGTAATGATTAGTAAATACTTACCTAGAAATTTAAATTAAGAACTGTTACACTATAGGGTTTTTTAAGTTATTCAGTAATCGGAGGCGGTGTACGTGAAGTCACTGTTTATCTGAAACACTCCGTACTTCTACCAGATATTATCGATAACATTTCCTATAACAAATCTTTTTTTTTCTTTAATTCTTTCTTTATACTTGTACTATATACAATACTTAAGCCTAATGACAGTAGTCATCTCCTAGTTTATTAGAAAAAGAAATAAAAATCTTTGTATGGAACTGTGATCTCCACAGTTCCAGCAGTGTGTTATTTTGATGTGCTTTACATGTTTTGTTTTTTTGGTCTGTTTATTGAAAGAAGAGGTTCGGAAGCAACACGTGAGGCTGTAAGGAGAGAGAGCACTGTTACTTCTGCAGTGCCAACCCTGGTGGGGAACTGTGCTCTCCACAGTTCCAGCAGTGTGATATTTTGATATTGTGCAGATGTTTTGTTTTGTTTGGTCTGTTTATTGAAAGTAGGGGTTCGGAAGCAACCCGTGAGGCTATAAGAAGAGAGAGCACAGTTACTTCTGCAGTGCCGACCCTGGTGCGGAACTGTGCTCTCCACAGTTCCAGCAGTGTGATATTTTGATATTGTTCTGATGTTTTGTTTTGTAAAGTCTGTTTATTGAAAGAAGGGGTTCGGAAGCAACCCGTGACGCTATAAGAAGAGAGAGCACTGTTACTTCTGCAGTGCCGACCCTGGTGCGGAACTGTGCTCTCCACAGTTCCAGCAGTGTGATATTTTGTTATTGTGCAGATGTTTTGTTTTGTTTGGTCTGTTTATTGAAAGAAGGGGTTCGGAAGCAACACGTGTGGCTTTAAGTAGAGAGAGCCCTGTTACTTCTGCAGTGCCGACCCTGGTGCGGAACTGTGCTCTCCACAGTTCCAGCAGTGTGATATTTTGATATTGTGCAGATGTTTTGTTTGGTCTGTTTATTGAAAGTAGGGGTTCGGAAGCAACACGTGAGGCTGTAAGGAGCACCAGGGTCGGCACTTCAGAAGTAACAGTTCTCTCACTACCTTACAGCCTCTCGTGTAGCTTCCAAACCCCTTCTTTCAATAAACAGACCAAACAAAACATCTGCACAATAACAAAATATCACACTGCTGAAACTGTGGAGAGCACAGTTCCGCACCAGGGTCGGCACTGCAGAAGTAACAGTGCTCTCTCTCCTTAAAGCCTCACGTGTTGCTTCCGAACCCCTTCTTTCAATAAACAGACCAAACAAAACAAAACATCTGCACAATATTAAAATATCACACTGCTGGAACTGTGGAGAGCACATTCCGCACCAGGGTCGGCACTGCAGAAGTAACAGTGCTCTCTCTCCTTAAAGCCTCGCGTGTTGCTTCCGGACCCCTTCTTTCAATAAACAGACCAAACAAAACATCTGCACAATATCAAAATATCACACTGCTGGAACTGTGGAGAGGACAGTCCCGCAGCAGGGTCGGCACTGCAGAAGTAACAGTGCTCTCTCTTCTTATAGCCTCACGGGTTGCTTCCGAACCCCTTCTTTCAATAAACAGACTAAACAAAACAAAACATCTGCACAATATTAAAATATCACACTGCTGGAACTGCGGAGAGCACAGTTCCGCACCAGGGTCGGCACTGCAGAAGTAACAGTGCTCTCTCTCCTTAAAGCCACACGTGTTGCTTCCGAACCCCTTCTTTCAATAAACAGACCAAACAAAACAAAACATCTGCACAATATCAAAATATCACACTGCTGGAACTGTGGAGAACACAGTTCCGCACCAGGGTCGGCACTGCAGAAGTAACAGTGCTCTCTCTTCTTATAGCCTCACGGGTTGCTTCCGAACCCCTTCTTTCAATAAACAGACCAAACAAAACATCTGCACAATATCAAAATATCACACTGCTGGAACTGTGGAGAGCACAGTTCCGCACCAGGGTCGGCACTTCAGAAGTAACAGTTCTCTCACTACCTTACAGCCTCTCGTGTAGCTTCCAAACCCATTCTTTCAATAAACAGACCAAACAAAACAAAACATCTGCACAATAACAAAATATCACACTGCTGGAACTGTGGAGAGCACAGTTCCGCACCAGGGTCGGCACTGCAGAAGTAACAGTGCTCTCTCTACTTAAAACCTCACGTGTTGCTTCCGAACCCCTTCTTTCAATAAACAGACCAAACAAAACAAAACATCTGCACAATAACAAAATATCACACTGCTGGAACTGTGGAGAGCACAGTTCCGCACCAGGGTCGGCACTTCAGAAGTAACAGTTCTTTCACTACCTTACAGCCTCTCGTGTAGCTTCCAAACCCCTTCTTTCAATAAACAGACCAAACAAAACAAAACATCTGCACAATAACAAAATATCACACTGCTGGAACTGTGGAGAGCACAGTTCCGCACCAGGGTCGGCACTGCAGAAGTAACAGGGCTCTCTCTACTTAAAGCTACACGTGTTGCTTCCGAACCCCTTTTTTCAATAAACAGACCAAACAAAACAAAACATCTGCACAATAACAAAATATCACACTGCTGGAACTGTGGAGAGCACAGTTCCGCATCAGGGTCGGCACTGCAGAAGTAACAGTGCTCTCTCTTCTTATAGCGTCACGGGTTGCTTCCGAACCCCTTCTTTCAATAAACAGACCAAACAAAACAAAACATCTGCACAATATCAAAATATCACACTGCTGGAACTGTGGAGAGCACAGTTCCGCATCAGGGTCGGCACTGCAGAAGTAACAGTGCTCTCTCTCCTTACAGCCTCACGTGTTGCTTCCGAACCTCTTCTTTCAATAAACAGACCAAAAAAACAAAACATGTAAAGCACATCAAAATAACACACTGCTGGAACTGTGGAGATCACAGTTCCATACAAAGATTTTTATTTCTTTTTCTAATAAACTAGGAGATGACTACTGTCATTAGGCTTAAGTATTGTATATAGTACAAGTATAAAGAAAGAATTAAAGAAAAAAAAAGATTTGTTATAGTAAATGTTATCGATAATATCTGGTAGAAGTACGGAGTGTTTCAGATAAACAGTGACTTCACGTACACCGCCTCCGATTACTGAATAACTTAAAAAACCCTATAGTGTAACAGTTCTTAATTTAAATTTCTAGGTAAGTTTTTACTAATTATTACCTTGTCTTTCAACATCTTCTTTTCACAACTGAAAAAAAAACAATAAAACGCTTTAATATTCCTTTTGCCAACTAAACTAAAAATAAAGGGAACGTTCCAAACATGCAGAATAAAAAAAAATAAATCGTTAACCAGGGACGGCACTGCAGAAGTAACAGTTCTCTCACTACCTTACAGCCTCTCGTGTAGCTTCCAAACCCCTTCTTTCAATAAACAGACCAAAAAAACAAAACATGTAAACCACATCAAAATATCACACTGCTGGAACTGTGAAGAGCACAGTTCCGCACCAGTGTCGGCACTTCAGAAGTAACAGTTCTCTCACTACCTTACAGCCTCTCGTGTAGCTTCCAAACCCCTTCTTTCAATAAACAGACCAAACAAAACAAATCATCTGCACAATAACAAAATATCACACTGCTGGAACTGTGGAGAGCACAGTTCCGCACCAGGGTCGGCACTGCAGAAGTAACAGTGCTCTCTCTCCTTAAAGCCTCACGTGTAGCTTCCAAACCCCTTCTTTCAATAAACAGACCAAACAAAACAAATCATCTGCACAATAACAAAATATCACACTGCTGGAACTGTGGAGAGCACAGTTCCGCACCAGGGTCGGCACTGCAGAAGTAACAGTGCTCTCTCTCCTTAAAGCCTCACGTGTTGCTTCCGAACCCCTACTTTCAATAAACAGACCAAACAAAACAAAACATCTGCACAATATCAAAATATCACACTGCTGGAACTGTGGAGAGCACAGTTCCGCACCAGGGTCGGCACTGCAGAAGTAACAGTGCTCTCTCTCCTTACAGCCTCACGTGTTGCTTCCGAAACCCTACTTTCAATAAACAGACCAAACATACAAAACATCTGCACAATATCAAAATATCACACTGCTGGAACTGTGGAGAACACAGTTCCGCACCAGGGTCGGCACTGCAGAAGTAACAGTGCTCTCTCTTCTTATAGCCTCACGGGTTGCTTCCGAACCCCTTCTTTCAATAAACAGACTGAACAAAACAAAACATCAGAACAATATCAAAATATCACACTGCTGGAACTGTGGAGGGCACAGTTCCGCACCAGGGTCGGCACTTCAGAAGTAACAGTTCTCTCACTACCTTACAGCCTCTCGTGTAGCTTCCAAACCCCTTCTTTCAATAAACAGACCAAACAAAACATCTGCACAATAACAAAATATCACACTGCTGAAACTGTGGAGAGCACAGTTCCGCACCAGGGTCGGCACTGCAGAAGTAACAGTGCTCTCTCTCCTTAAAGCCTCACGTGTTGCTTCCGAACCCCTTCTTTCAATAAACAGACCAAACAAAACAAAACATCTGCACAATATTAAAATATCACACTGCTGGAACTGTGGAGAGCACATTCCGCACCAGGGTCGGCACTGCAGAAGTAACAGTGCTCTCTCTCCTTAAAGCCTCGCGTGTTGCTTCCGGACCCCTTCTTTCAATAAACAGACCAAACAAAACATCTGCACAATATCAAAATATCACACTGCTGGAACTGTGGAGAGCACAGTCCCGCACCAGGGTCGGCACTGCAGAAGTAACAGTGCTCTCTCTTCTTATAGCCTCACGGGTTGCTTCCGAACCCCTTCTTTCAATAAACAGACTAAACAAAACAAAACATCTGCACAATATTAAAATATCACACTGCTGGAACTGCGGAGAGCACAGTTCCGCACCAGGGTCGGCACTGCAGAAGTAACAGTGCTCTCTCTCGTTAAAGCCACACGTGTTGCTTCCGAACCCCTTCTTTCAATAAACAGACCAAACAAAACAAAACATCTGCACAATATCAAAATATCACACTGCTGGAACTGTGGAGAACACAGTTCCGCACCAGGGTCGGCACTGCAGAAGTAACAGTGCTCTCTCTTCTTATAGCCTCACGGGTTGCTTCCGAACCCCTTCTTTCAATAAACAGACCAAACAAAACATCTGCACAATATCAAAATATCACACTGCTGGAACTGTGGAGAGCACAGTTCCGCACCAGGGTCGGCACTTCAGAAGTAACAGTTCTCTCACTACCTTACAGCCTCTCGTGTAGCTTCCAAACCCATTCTTTCAATAAACAGACCAAACAAAACAAAACATCTGCACAATAAAAAAATATCACACTGCTGGAACTGTGGAGAGCACAGTTCCGCACCAGGGTCGGCACTGCAGAAGTAACAGTGCTCTCTCTAATTAAAACCTCACGTGTTGCTTCCGAACCCCTTCTTTCAATAAACAGACCAAACAAAACAAAACATCGGCACAATAACAAAATATCACACTGCTGGAACTGTGGAGAGCACAGTTCCGCACCAGGGTCGGCACTTCAGAAGTAACAGTTCTTTCACTACCTTACAGCCTCTCGTGTAGCTTCCAAACCCCTTCTTTCAATAAACAGACCAAACAAAACAAAACATCTGCACAATAACAAAATATCACACTGCTGGAACTGTGGAGAGCACAGTTCCGCACCAGGGTCGGCACTGCAGAAGTAACAGGGCTCTCTCTACTTAAAGCTACACGCGTTGCTTCCGAACCCCTTCTTTCAATAAACAGACCAAACAAAACAAAACATCTGCACAATAACAAAATATCACACTGCTGGAACTGTGGAGAGCACAGTTCCGCATCAGGGTCGGCACTGCAGAAGTAACAGTGCTCTCTCTTCTTATAGCGTCACGGGTTGCTTCCGAACCCCTTCTTTCAATAAACAGACCAAACAAAACAAAACATCTGCACAATATCAAAATATCACACTGCTGGAACTGTGGAGAGCACAGTTCCCCACCAGGGTTGGCACTGCAGAAGTAACAGTGCTCTCTCTCCTTACAGCCTCACGTGTTGCTTCCGAACCTCTTCTTTCAATAAACAGACCAAAAAAACAAAACATGTAAAGCACATCAAAATAACACACTGCTGGAACTGTGGAGATCACAGTTCCATACAAAGATTTTTATTTCTTTTTCTAATAAAATAGGAGATGACTACTGTCATTAGGCTTAAGTATTGTATATAGTACAAGTATAAAGAAAGAATTAAAGAAAAAAAAAGATTTGTTATAGTAAATGTTATCGATAATATCTGGTAGAAGTACGGAGTGTTTCAGATAAACAGTGACTTCACGTACACCGCCTCCGATTACTGAATAACTTAAAAAACCCTATAGTGTAACAGTTCTTAACTTAAATTTCTAGGTAAGTATTTACTAATTATTACCTTGTCTTTCACCCTTCCAACACGTTTTCGGATATATTTCAGGTTCATATCGCCCTTGCATTCCAACATCTTCTTTTCACAACTGAAAAAAAAACAATAAAACGCTTTAATATTCCTTTTGCCAACTAAACTAAAAATAAAGGGAACGTTCCAAACATGCAGAATAAAAAAAAATAAATCGTTAACCAGGGACGGCACTGCAGAAGTAACAGTTCTATCACTACCTTACAGCCTCTCGTGTAGCTTCCAAACCCCTTCTTTCAATAAACAGACCAAACAAAACATCTGCACAATAACAAAATATCACACTGCTGAAACTGTGGAGAGCACAGTTCCGCACCAGGGTCGGCACTGCAGAAGTAACAGTGCTCTCTCTCCTTAAAGCCTCACGTGTTGCTTCCGAACTTCATCTTTCAATAAACAGACCAAACAAAACAAAACATCTGCACAATATTAAAATATCACACTGCTGGAACTGTGGAGAGCACAGTTCCGCACCAGGGTCGGCACTGCAGAAGTAACAGTGCTCTCTCTCCTTACAGCCTCACGTGTTGCTTCCGGACCCCTTCTTTCAATAAACAGACCAAACAAAACATCTGCACAATATCAAAATATCACACTGCTGGAACTGTGGAGAGCACAGTTCCGCACCAGGGTCAGCACTTCAGAAGTAACAGTTCTCTCACTACCTTACAGCCTCTCGTGTAGCTTCCAAACCCCTTCTTTCAATAAACAGACCAAACAAAACAAAACATCTGCACAATAACAAAATATCACACTGCTGGAACTGTGGAGAGCACAGTTCCGCACCAGGGTCGGCACTGCAGAAGTAACAGTGCTCTCACTACCTTACAGCCTCTCGTGTAGCTTCCAAACCCCTTCTTTCAATAAACAGACCAAACAAAACAAAACATCTGCACAATATCAAAATATCACACTGCTGGAACTGTGGAAAGCACAGTTCCGCACCAGGGTCGGCACTGCAGAAGTAACAGTGCTCTCTCTCCTTAAGGCCTCACGTGTTGCTTCCGGACCCCTTCTTTCAATAAACAGAATAAACAAAACATCTGCACAATATCAAAATATCACACTGCTGGAACTGTGGAGAGCACAGTTCCGCACCAGGGTCAGCACTGCAGAAGTAACAGTGCTCTCTCTTCTTATAGCCTCACGGGTTGCTTCCGAACCCCTTCTTTCAATAAACTGACCAAACAAAACAAAACATCTGCACAATATTAAAATATCACACTGCTGGAACTGTGGAGAGCACAGTTCCGCACCAGGGTCGGCACTTCAGAAGTAACAGTTCTCTCACTACCTTACAGCCTCTCGTATAGCTTCCAAACCCCTTCTTTCAATAAACAGACCAAACAAAACAAAACATCTGCACAATAACAAAATATCACACTGCTGGAACTGTGGAGAGCACAGTTCCGCACCAGGGTCGGCACTGCAGAAGTAACAGTGCTCTCTCTTCTTATAGCCTCACGGGTTGCTTCCGAACCCCTTCTTTCAATAAACAGACTAAACAAAACAAAACATCTGCACAATATTAAAATATCACACTGCTGGAACTGCGGAGAGCACAGTTCCGCACCAGGGTCGGCACTGCAGAAGTAACAGTGCTCTCTCTCCTTAAAGCCTCACGTGTTGCTTCCGAACCCCTTCTTTCAATAAACAGACCAAACAAAACAAAACATCTGCACAATAACAAAATATCACACTGCTGGAACTGTGGAGAGCACAGTTCCGCACCAGGGTCGGCACTTCAGAAGTAACAGTTCTTTCACTACTTTACAGCCTCTCGTGTAGCTTCCAAACCCCTTCTTTCAATAAACAGACCAAACAAAACAAAACATCTGCACAATAACAAAATATCACACTGCTGGAACTGTGGTGAGCACAGTTCCGCACCAGGGTCCGCACTGCAGAAGTAACAGTGCTCTCTCTTCTTATAGCGTCACGGGTTGCTTCCGAACCCCTTCTTTCAATAAACAGACCAAACAAAACAAAACATCTGCACAATAACAAAATATCACACTGCTGGAACTGTGGAGAGCACAGTTCCGCACCAGGGTCCGCACTGCAGAAGTAACAGTGCTCTCTCTTCTTATAGCCTCACGGGTTGCTTCCGAACCCCTACTTTCAATAAACAGACCAAACAAAACAAAACATCTGCACAATATCAAAATATCACACTGCTGGAACTGTGGAGAGCACAGTTCCCCACCAGGGTTGGCACTGCAGAAGTAACAGTGCTCTCTCTCCTTACAGCCTCACGTGTTGCTTCCGAACCTCTTCTTTCAATAAACAGACCAAAAAAACAAAACATGTAAAGCACATCAAAATAACACACTGCTGGAACTGTGGAGATCACAGTTCTATACAAAGATTTTTATATCTTTTTCTAATAAACTAGGAGATGACTACTGTCATTAGGCTTAAGTATTGTATATAGTACAAGTATAAAGAAAGAATTAAAGAAAAAAAAAGATTTGTTATAGTAAATGTTATCGATAATATCTGGTAGAAGTACGGAGTGTTTCAGATAAACAGTGACTTCACATACACCGCCTCCGATTACTGAATAACTTAAAAAACCCTATAGTGTAACAGTTCTTAATTTAAATTTCTAGGTAACTATTTACTAATTATTACCTTGTCTTTCACCCTTCCAACACGTTTTCGGATATATTTCAGGTTCATATCGCCCTTGCTTTCCAACATCTTCTTTTCACAACTGAAAAAAAAACAATAAAACGCTTTAATATTCCTTTTGCCAACTAAACTAAAAATAAAGGGAACGTTCCAAACATGCAGAATAAAAAAAAATAAATCGTTAACCAGGGTCGGCACTTCAGAAGTAACAGTTCTCTCACTACCTTACAGCCTCTCGTGTAGCTTCCAAACCCCTTCTTTCAATAAACAGACCAAACAAAACATCTGCACAATAACAAAATATCACACTGCTGAAACTGTGGAGAGCACAGTTCCGCACCAGGGTCGGCACTGCAGAAGTAACAGTGCTCTCTCTCCTTAAAGCCTCACGTGTTGCTTCCGAACCCCTTCTTTCAATAAACAGACCAAGCAAAACAAAACATCTGCACAATATCAAAATATCACACTGCTGGAACTGTGGAGAGCATAGTTCCGCACCAGGGTCGGCACTGCAGAAGTAACAGTGCTCTCTCTTCTTATAGCCTCACGGTTTGCTTCTGAACCCCTTCTTTCAATAAACAGACTAAACAAAACAAAACATCTGCACAATATTAAAATATCACACCTCTGGAACTGCGGAGAGCACAGTTCCGCACCAGGGTCGGCACTGCAGAAGTAACAGTGCTCTCTCTCCTTAAAGCTTCACGTGTTGCTTCCGAACCCCTACTTTCAATAAACAGACCAAACAAAACAAAACATCTGCACAATATCAAAATATCACACTGCTGGAACTGTGGAGAGCACAGTTCCGCACCAGGGTCGGCACTGCAGAAGTAACAGTGCTCTCTCTCCTTACAGCCTCACGTGTTGCTTCCGAACCCCTTCTTTCAATAAACAGACCAAAAAAAAAAACATGTAAACCACATCATAATAACACACTGCCGGAACTGTGGAGATCACAGTTCCATACAAAGATTTTTATATCTTTTTCTAATAAACTAGGAGATGACTACTGTCATTAGGCTTAAGTATTGTATATTGTACAAGTATAAAGAAAGAATTAAAGAAAAAAAAAGATTTGTTATAGTAAATGTTATCGATAATATCTGGTAGAAGTACGGAGTGTTTCAGATAAACAGTGACATCACGTACACCGCCTCCGATTACTGAATAACTTAAAAAACCTTATAGTGAACAGTTCTTAATTTAAATTTCTAGGTAAGTTTTTACTAATTATTACCTTGTCTTTCAACATCTTCTTTTCACAACTGAAAAAAAAACAATAAAACGCTTTAATATGCCTTTTGCCAACTAAACTAAAAATAAAGGGAACGTTCCAAACATGCAGAATAAAAAAAAATAAATCGTTAACCAGCGACGACACTGCAGAAGTAACAGTTCTATCATTACCTTACAGCCTCTCGTGTAGCTTCCAAACCCCTTCTTTCAATAAACAGACCAAACAAAACATCTGCTCAATAACAAAATATCACACTGCTGAAACTGTGGAGAGCACAGTTCCGTACCAGGGTCGGCACTGCAGAAGTAACAGTGCTCTCTCTCCTTAAAGCCTCACGTGTTGCTTCCGAACCCCTTCTTTCAATAAACAGACCAAACAAAACAAAACATCTGCACAATAACAAAATATCACACTGCTGGAACTGTGGAGAGCACAGTTCCGCACCAGGGTCGGCACTGCAGAAGTAACAGTGCTCTCTCTCCTTAAAGCCTCACGTGTTGCTACCGAGCCCCTACTTTCAATAAACAGACCAAACAAAACAAAACATCTGCACAATATCAAAATATCACACTGCTGGAACTGTGGAGAGCACAGTTCCGCATCAGGGTCGGCACTGCAGAACTAACAGTGCTCTCTCTTCTTATAGCCTCACGGGTTGCTTCCGAACCCCTTCTTTCAATAAACAGACTAAACAAAACAAAACATCTGCACAATATAAAAATATCACACTGCTGGAACTGTGGAGAGCACAGTTCCGCACCAGGGTCGGCACTGCAGAAGTAACAGTGCCCTCTCTTCTTATAGCCTCACGGGTTGCTTCGGAACCCCTTCTTTCAATAAACAGACTAAACAAAACAAAACATCTGCACAATATTAAAATATCACACTGCTGGAACTGCGGAGAGCACAGTTCCGCACCAGGGTCGGCACTGCAGTAGTAACAGTGCTCTCTCTCCTTAAAGCCTCACGTGTTGCTTCCGAACCCCTTCTTTCAATAAACTGACCAAACAAAACAAAACATCTGCACAATATTAAAATATCACACTGCTGGAACTGTGGAGAGCACAGTTCCGCACCAGGGTCGGCACTTCAGAAGTAACAGTGATCTCTCTACTTAAAGCCTCACGTGTTGCTTCCGAACCCCTTCTTTCAATAAACTGACCAAACAAAACAAAACATCTGCACAATAACAAAATATCACACTGCTGGAACTGTAGAGAGCACAGTTCCGCACCAGGGTTGGCACTGCAGAAGTAACAGTGCTCTCTCTCCTTAAAGCCTCACTTGTTGCTTTCGAACCCCTACTTTCAATAAACAGACCAAACAAAATAAAACATCTGCACAATATCAAAATATCACACTGCTGGAACTGTGGAGAGCACAGTTCCGCACCAGGGTCGGCACTTCAGAAGTAACAGTTCTCTCACTACCTTACAGCCTCTCGTGTAGCTTCCAAACCCCTTCTTTCAATAAACAGACCAAACAAAACAAAACATCTGCACAATATCAAAATAACACACTGCTGGAACTGTGGAGAGCACAGTTCCGCACCAGGGTCGGCACTGCAGAAGTAACAGTGCTCTCTCTCCTTAAAGCTTCACGTGTTGCTTCCGAACCCCTACTTTCAATAAACAGACCAAACAAAACAAAATATCTGCACAATATCAAAATAACACACTGCTGGAACTGTGGAGAGCACAGTTCCGCACCAGGGTCGGCACTGCAGAAGTAACAGTGCTCTCTCTTCTTATAGCCTCAGGGGTTGCTTCCGAACCCCTTCTTTCAATAAACAGACTAAACAAAACAATACATCTGCACAATATTAAAATATCACACTGCTGGAACTGCGGAGAGCACAGTTCCGCACCAGGGTCGGCACTGCAGAAGTAACTGTGCTCTCTCTTCTTATAGCCTCACGGGTTGCTTCCGAACCCCTACTTTCAATAAACAGACCAAACAAAACAAAACATCTGCACAATATCAAAATATCACACTGCTGGAACTGTGGAGAGCACAGTTCCCCACCAGGGTTGGCACTGCAGAAGTAACAGTGCTCTCTCTCCTTACAGCCTCACGTGTTGCTTCCGAACCTCTTCTTTCAATAAACAGACCAAAAAAACAAAACATGTAAAGCACATCAAAATAACACACTGCTGGAACTGTGGAGATCACAGTTCCATACAAAGATTTTTATATCTTTTTCTAATAAACTAGGAGATGACTACTGTCATTAGGCTTAAGTATTGTATATAGTACAAGTATAAAGAAAGAATTAAAGAAAAAAAAAGATTTGTTATAGTAAATGTTATCGATAATATCTGGTAGAAGTACGGAGTGTTTCAGATAAACAGTGACTTCACGTACACCGCCTCCGATTAATGAATAACTTAAAAAACCCTATAGTGTAACAGTTCTTAATTTAAATTTATAGGTAACTATTTACTAATTATTACCTTGTCTTTCACCCTTCCAACACGTTTTCGGATATATTTCAGGTTCATATCGCCCTTGCTTTCCAACATCTTCTTTTCACAACTGAAAAAAAAACAATAAAACGCTTTAATATTCCTTTTGCCAACTAAACTAAAAATAAAGGGAACGTTCCAAACATGCAGAATAAAAAAAAATAAATCGTTAACCAGGGACGACACTGCAGAAGTAACAGTTCTATCACTACCTTACAGCCTCTCGTGTAGCTTCCAAACCCCTTCTTTCAATAAACAGACCAAACAAAACATCTGCACAATAACAAAATATCACACTGCTGGAACTGTGGAGAGCACAGTTCCGCACCAGGGTCGGCACTGCAGAAGTAACAGTGCTCTCTCTCCTTACAGCCTCACGTGTTGCTTCCGAACCCCTACTTTCAATAAACAGACCAAACAAAACAAAACATCTGCACAATATCAAAATATCACACTGCTGGAACTGTGGAGAGCACAGTTCCGCACCAGGGTCGGCACTGCAGAAGTAACAGTGCTCTCTCTCCTTACAGCCTCACGTGTTGCTTCCGAACCCCTTCTTTCAATAAACAAACCAAAAAAAAAAACATGTAAACCACATCATAATAACACACTGCCGGAACTGTGGAGATCACAGTTCCATACAAAGATTTTTATATCTTTTTCTAATAAACTAGGAGATGACTACTGTCATTAGGCTTAAGTATTGTATATTGTACAAGTATAAAGAAAGAATTAAAGAAAAAAAAAGATTTGTTGTAGTAAATGTTATCGATAATATCTGGTAGAAGTACGGAGTGTTTCAGATAAACAGGACATCACGTACACCGCCTCCGATTACTGAATAACTTAAAAAACCTTATAGTGAACAGTTCTTAATTTAAATTTCTAGGTAAGTTTTTACTAATTATTACCTTGTCTTTCAACATCTTCTTTTCACAACTGAAAAAAAAACAATAAAACGCTTTAATATGCCTTTTGCCAACTAAACTAAAAATAAAGGGAACGTTCCAAACATGCAGAATAAAAAAAAATAAATCGTTAACCAGCGACGACACTGCAGAAGTAACAGTTCTATCACTACCTTACAGCCTCTCGTGTAGCTTCCAAACCCCTTCTTTCAATAAACAGACCAAACAAAACATCTGCACAATAACAAAATATCACACTGCTGAAACTGTGGAGAGCACAGTTCCGCACCAGGGTCGGCACTGCAGAAGTAACAGTGCTCTCTCTCCTTAAAGCCTCACGTGTTGCTTCCGAACCCCTTCTTTCAATAAAAAGACCAAACAAAACAAAACATCTGCACAATAACAAAATATCACACTGCTGGAACTGTGGAGAGCACAGTTCCGCACCAGGGTCGGCACTGCAGAAGTAACAGTGCTCTCTCTCCTTAAAGCCTCACGTGTTGCTACCGAGCCCCTACTTTCAATAAACAGACCAAACAAAACAAAACATCTGCACAATATCAAAATATCACACTGCTGGAACTGTGGAGAGCACAGTTCCGCATCAGGGTCGGCACTGCAGAACTAACAGTGCTCTCTCTTCTTATAGCCTCACGGGTTGCTTCCGAACCCCTTCTTTCAATAAACAGACTAAACAAAACAAAACATCTGCACAATATTAAAATATCACACTGCTGGAACTGCGGAGAGCACAGTTCCGCACCAGGGTCGGCACTGCAGTAGTAACAGTGCCTCTCTCCTTAAAGCCTCACGTGTTGCTTCCGAACCCCTTCTTTCAATAAACTGACCAAACAAAACAAAACATCTGCACAATATTAAAATATCACACTGCTGGAACTGTGGAGAGCACAGTTCCGCACCAGGGTTGGCACTTCAGAAGTAACAGTGATCTCTCTACTTAAAGCCTCACGTGTTGCTTCCGAACCCCTTCTTTCAATAAACTGACCAAACAAAACAAAACATCTGCACAATAACAAAATATCACACTGCTGGAACTGTGGAGAGCACAGTTCCGCACCAGGGTTGGCACTGCAGAAGTAACAGTGCTCTCTCTCCTTAAAGCCTCACGTGTTGCTTCCGAACCCCTACTTTCAATAAACAGACCAAACAAAAAAAAACATCTGCACAATATCAAAATATCACACTGCTGGAACTGTGGAGAGCACAGTTCCGCACCAGGGTCGGCACTTCAGAAGTAACAGTTCTCTCACTACCTTACAGCCTCTCGTGTAGCTTCCAAACCCCTTCTTTCAATAAACAGACCAAACAAAACAAAACATCTGCACAATAACATAATATCACACTGCTGGAACTGTGGAGAGCACAGTTCCGCACCAGGGTCAGCACTGCAGAAGTAACAGTGCTCTCTCTCCTTAAAGCCTCGCGTGTTGCTTCCGGACCCCTTCTTTCAATAAACAGACCAAACAAAACATCTGCACAATATCAAAATAACGCACTGCTGGAACTGTGGAGAGCACAGTTCCGCACCAGGGTCGGCACTGCAGAAGTAACAGTGCTCTCTCTCCTTAAAGCTTCACGTGTTGCTTCCGAACCCCTACTTTCAATAAACAGACCAAACAAAACAAAATATCTGCACAATATCAAAATATCACACTGCTGGAACTGTGGAGAGCACAGTTCCGCACCAGGGTCGGCACTGCAGAAGTAACAGTGCTCTCTCTCCTTAAAGCTTCACGTGTTGCTTCCGAACCCCTACTTTCAATAAACAGACCAAACAAAACAAAACATCTGCACAATATCAAAATATCACACTGCTGGAACTGTGGAGAGCACAGTTCCGCACCAGGGTCGGCACTGCAGAAGTAACAGTGCTCTCTCTCCTTACAGCCTCACGTGTTGCTTCCGAACCCCTTCTTTCAATAAACAAACCAAAAAAAAAAACATGTAAACCACATCATAATAACACACTGCCGGAACTGTGGAGATCACAGTTCCATACAAAGATTTTTATATCTTTTTCTAATAAACTAGGAGATGACTACTGTCATTAGGCTTAAGTATTGTATATTGTACAAGTATAAAGAAAGAATTAAAGAAAAAAAAAGATTTGTTATAGTAAATGTTATCGATAATATCTGGTAGAAGTACGGAGTGTTTCAGATAAACAGTGACATCACGTACACCGCCTCCGATTACTGAATAACTTAAAAAACCTTATAGTGAACAGTTCTTAATTTAAATTTCTAGGTAAGTTTTTACTAATTATTACCTTGTCTTTCAACATCTTCTTTTCACAACTGAAAAAAAAACAATAAAACGCTTTAATATGCCTTTTGCCAACTAAACTAAAAATAAAGGGAACGTTCCAAACATGCAGAATAAAAAAAAATAAATCGTTAACCAGCGACGACACTGCAGAAGTAACAGTTCTATCACTACCTTACAGCCTCTCGTGTAGCTTCCAAACCCCTTCTTTCAATAAACAGACCAAACAAAACATCTGCACAATAACAAAATATCACACTGCTGAAACTGTGGAGAGCACAGTTCCGCACCAGGGTCGGCACTGCAGAAGTAACAGTGCTCTCTCTCCTTAAAGCCTCACGTGTTGCTACCGAGCCCCTACTTTCAATAAACAGACCAAACAAAACAAAACATCTGCACAATATCAAAATATCACACTGCTGGAACTGTGGAGAGCACAGTTCCGCATCAGGGTCGGCACTGCAGAACTAACAGTGCTCTCTCTTCTTATAGCCTCACGGGTTGCTTCCGAACCCCTTCTTTCAATAAACAGACTAAACAAAACAAAACATCTGCACAATATAAAAATATCACACTGCTGGAACTGTGGAGAGCACAGTTCCGCACCAGGGTCGGCACTGCAGAAGTAACAGTGCCCTCTCTTCTTATAGCCTCACGGGTTGCTTCGGAACCCCTTCTTTCAATAAACAGACTAAACAAAACAAAACATCTGCACAATATTAAAATATCACACTGCTGGAACTGCGGAGAGCACAGTTCCGCACCAGGGTCGGCACTGCAGTAGTAACAGTGCTCTCTCTCCTTAAAGCCTCACGTGTTGCTTCCGAACCCCTTCTTTCAATAAACTGACCAAACAAAACAAAACATCTGCACAATATTAAAATATCACACTGCTGGAACTGTGGAGAGCACAGTTCCGCACCAGGGTCGGCACTTCAGAAGTAACAGTGATCTCTCTACTTAAAGCCTCACGTGTTGCTTCCGAACCCCTTCTTTCAATAAACTGACCAAACAAAACAAAACATCTGCACAATAACAAAATATCACACTGCTGGAACTGTAGAGAGCACAGTTCCGCACCAGGGTTGGCACTGCAGAAGTAACAGTGCTCTCTCTCCTTAAAGCCTCACGTGTTGCTTTCGAACCCCTACTTTCAATAAACAGACCAAACAAAATAAAACATCTGCACAATATCAAAATATCACACTGCTGGAACTGTGGAGAGCACAGTTCCGCACCAGGGTCGGCACTTCAGAAGTAACAGTTCTCTCACTACCTTACAGCCTCTCGTGTAGCTTCCAAACCCCTTCTTTCAATAAACAGACCAAACAAAACAAAACATCTGCACAATATCAAAATAACACACTGCTGGAACTGTGGAGAGCACAGTTCCGCACCAGGGTCGGCACTGCAGAAGTAACAGTGCTCTCTCTCCTTAAAGCTTCACGTGTTGCTTCCGAACCCCTACTTTCAATAAACAGACCAAACAAAACAAAATATCTGCACAATATCAAAATAACACACTGCTGGAACTGTGGAGAGCACAGTTCCGCACCAGGGTCGGCACTGCAGAAGTAACAGTGCTCTCTCTTCTTATAGCCTCAGGGGTTGCTTCCGAACCCCTTCTTTCAATAAACAGACTAAACAAAACAATACATCTGCACAATATTAAAATATCACACTGCTGGAACTGCGGAGAGCACAGTTCCGCACCAGGGTCGGCACTGCAGAAGTAACTGTGCTCTCTCTTCTTATAGCCTCACGGGTTGCTTCCGAACCCCTACTTTCAATAAACAGACCAAACAAAACAAAACATCTGCACAATATCAAAATATCACACTGCTGGAACTGTGGAGAGCACAGTTCCCACCAGGGTTGGCACTGCAGAAGTAACAGTGCTCTCTCTCCTTATAGCCTCACGGGTTGCTTCCGAACCCCTACTTTCAATAAACAGACCAAACAAAACAAAACATCTGCACAATATCAAAATATCACACTGCTGGAACTGTGGAGAGCACAGTTCCCCACCAGGGTTGGCACTGCAGAAGTAACAGTGCTCTCTCTCCTTACAGCCTCACGTGTTGCTTCCGAACCTCTTCTTTCAATAAACAGACCAAAAAAACAAAACATGTTAAGCACATCAAAATAACACACTGCTGGAACTGTGGAGATCACAGTTCCATACAAAGATTTTTATATCTTTTTCTAATAAACTAGGAGATGACTACTGTCATTAGGCTTAAGTATTGTATATAGTACAAGTATAAAGAAAGAATTAAAGAAAAAAAAAGATTTGTTATAGTAAATGTTATCGATAATATCTGGTAGAAGTACGGAGTGTTTCAGATAAACAGTGACTTCACGTACACCGCCTCCGATTAATGAATAACTTAAAAAACCCTATAGTGTAACAGTTCTTAATTTAAATTTATAGGTAACTATTTACTAATTATTACCTTGTCTTTCACCCTTCCAACACGTTTTCGGATATATTTCAGGTTCATATCGCCCTTGCTTTCCAACATCTTCTTTTCACAACTGAAAAAAAAACAATAAAACGCTTTAATATTCCTTTTGCCAACTAAACTAAAAATAAAGGGAACGTTCCAAACATGCAGAATAAAAAAAAATAAATCGTTAACCAGGGACGACACTGCAGAAGTAACAGTTCTATCACTACCTTACAGCCTCTCGTGTAGCTTCCAAACCCCTTCTTTCAATAAACAGACCAAACAAAACATCTGCACAATAACAAAATATCACACTGCTGAAACTGCGGAGAGCACAGTTCCGCACCAGGGTAGGCACTGCAGAAGTAACAGTGCTCTCTCTCCTTAAAGCTTCACGTGTTGCTTCCGAACCCCTACTTTCAATAAACAGACCAAACAAAACAAAACATCTGCACAATATCAAAATATCACACTGCTGGAACTGTGGAGAGCACAGTTCCGCACCAGGGTCGGCACTGCAGAAGTAACAGTGCTCTCTCTCCTTACAGCCTCACGTGTTGCTTCCGAACCCCTTCTTTCAATAAACAAACCAAAAAAAAAAACATGTAAACCACATCATAATAACACACTGCCGGAACTGTGGAGATCACAGTTCCATACAAAGATTTTTATATCTTTTTCTAATAAACTAGGAGATGACTACTGTCATTAGGCTTAAGTATTGTATATTGTACAAGTATAAAGAAAGAATTAAAGAAAAAAAAAGATTTGTTATAGTAAATGTTATCGATAATATCTGGTAGAAGTACGGAGTGTTTCAGATAAACAGGACATCACGTACACCGCCTCCGATTACTGAATAACTTAAAAAACCTTATAGTGAACAGTTCTTAATTTAAATTTCTAGGTAAGTTTTTACTAATTATAACCTTGTCTTTCAACATCTTCTTTTCACAACTGAAAAAAAAACAATAAAACGCTTTAATATGCCTTTTGCCAACTAAACTAAAAATAAAGGGAACGTTCCAAACATGCAGAATAAAAAAAAATAAATCGTTAACCAGCGACGACACTGCAGAAGTAACAGTTCTATCACTACCTTACAGCCTCTCGTGTAGCTTCCAAACCCCTTCTTTCAATAAACAGACCAAACAAAACATCTGCACAATAACAAAATATCACACTGCTGAAACTGTGGAGAGCACAGTTCCGCACCAGGGTCGGCACTGCAGAAGTAACAGTGCTCTCTCTCCTTAAAGCCTCACGTGTTGCTTCCGAACCCCTTCTTTCAATAAAAAGACCAAACAAAACAAAACATCTGCACAATAACAAAATATCACACTGCTGGAACTGTGGAGAGCACAGTTCCGCACCAGGGTCGGCACTGCAGAAGTAACAGTGCTCTCTCTCCTTAAAGCCTCACGTGTTGCTACCGAGCCCCTACTTTCAATAAACAGACCAAACAAAACAAAACATCTGCACAATATCAAAATATCACACTGCTGGAACTGTGGAGAGCACAGTTCCGCATCAGGGTCGGCACTGCAGAACTAACAGTGCTCTCTCTTCTTATAGCCTCACGGGTTGCTTCCGAACCCCTTCTTTCAATAAACAGACTAAACAAAACAAAACATCTGCACAATATTAAAATATCACACTGCTGGAACTGCGGAGAGCACAGTTCCGCACCAGGGTCGGCACTGCAGTAGTAACAGTGCCTCTCTCCTTAAAGCCTCACGTGTTGCTTCCGAACCCCTTCTTTCAATAAACTGACCAAACAAAACAAAACATCTGCACAATATTAAAATATCACACTGCTTGAACTGTGGAGAGCACAGTTCCGCACCAGGGTCGGCACTTCAGAAGTAACAGTGATCTCTCTACTTAAAGCCTCACGTGTTGCTTCCGAACCCCTTCTTTCAATAAACTGACCAAACAAAACAAAACATCTGCACAATAACAAAATATCACACTGCTGGAACTGTGGAGAGCACAGTTCCGCACCAGGGTTGGCACTGCAGAAGTAACAGTGCTCTCTCTCCTTAAAGCCTCACGTGTTGCTTCCGAACCCCTACATTCAATAAACAGACCAAACAAAATAAAACATCTGCACAATATCAAAATATCACACTGCTGGAACTATGGAGAGCACAGTTCCGCACCAGGGTCGGCACTTCAGAAGTAACAGTTCTCTCACTACCTTACAGCCTCTCGTGTAGCTTCCAAACCCCTTCTTTCAATAAACAGACCAAACAAAACAAAACATCTGCACAATAACAAAATATCACACTGCTGGAACTGTGGAGAGCACAGTTCCGCACCAGGGTCAGCACTGCAGAAGTAACAGTGCTCTCTCTCCTTAAAGCCTCGCGTGTTGCTTCCGGACCCCTTCTTTCAATAAACAGACCAAACAAAACATCTGCACAATATCAAAATAACGCACTGCTGGAACTGTGGAGAGCACAGTTCCGCACCAGGGTCGGCACTGCAGAAGTAACAGTGCTCTCTCTCCTTAAAGCTTCACGTGTTGCTTCCGAACCCCTACTTTCAATAAACAGACCAAACAAAACAAAATATCTGCACAATATCAAAATATCACACTGCTGGAACTGTGGAGAGCACAGTTCCGCACCAGGGTCGGCACTGCAGAAGTAACAGTGCTCTCTCTCCTTAAAGCTTCACGTGTTGCTTCCGAACCCCTACTTTCAATAAACAGACCAAACAAAACAAAACATCTGCACAATATCAAAATATCACACTGCTGGAACTGTGGAGAGCACAGTTCCGCACCAGGGTCGGCACTGCAGAAGTAACAGTGCTCTCTCTCCTTACAGCCTCACGTGTTGCTTCCGAACCCCTTCTTTCAATAAACAAACCAAAAAAAAAAACATGTAAACCACATCATAATAACACACTGCCGGAACTGTGGAGATCACAGTTCCATACAAAGATTTTTATATCTTTTTCTAATAAACTAGGAGATGACTACTGTCATTAGGCTTAAGTATTGTATATTGTACAAGTATAAAGAAAGAATTAAAGAAAAAAAAAGATTTGTTATAGTAAATGTTATCGATAATATCTGGTAGAAGTACGGAGTGTTTCAGATAAACAGTGACATCACGTACACCGCCTCCGATTACTGAATAACTTAAAAAACCTTATAGTGAACAGTTCTTAATTTAAATTTCTAGGTAAGTTTTTACTAATTATTACCTTGTCTTTCAACATCTTCTTTTCACAACTGAAAAAAAAACAATAAAACGCTTTAATATGCCTTTTGCCAACTAAACTAAAAATAAAGGGAACGTTCCAAACATGCAGAATAAAAAAAAATAAATCGTTAACCAGCGACGACACTGCAGAAGTAACAGTTCTATCACTACCTTACAGCCTCTCGTGTAGCTTCCAAACCCCTTCTTTCAATAAACAGACCAAACAAAACATCTGCACAATAACAAAATATCACACTGCTGAAACTGTGGAGAGCACAGTTCCGCACCAGGGTCGGCACTGCAGAAGTAACAGTGCTCTCTCTCCTTAAAGCCTCACGTGTTGCTTCCGAACCCCTTCTTTCAATAAAGAGACCAAACAAAACAAAACATCTGCACAATAACAAAATATCACACTGCTGGAACTGTGGAGAGCACAGTTCCGCACCAGGGTCGGCACTGCAGAAGTAACAGTGCTCTCTCTCCTTAAAGCCTCACGTGTTGCTACCGAGCCCCTACTTTCAATAAACAGACCAAACAAAACAAAACATCTGCACAATATCAAAATATCACACTGCTGGAACTGTGGAGAGCACAGTTCCGCATCAGGGTCGGCACTGCAGAACTAACAGTGCTCTCTCTTCTTATAGCCTCACGGGTTGCTTCCGAACCCCTTCTTTCAATAAACAGACTAAACAAAACAAAACATCTGCACAATATCAAAATATCACACTGCTGGAACTGTGGAGAGCACAGTTCCGCACCAGGGTCGGCACTGCAGAAGTAACAGTGCTCTCTCTTCTTATAGCCTCACGGGTTGCTTCGGAACCCCTTCTTTCAATAAACAGACTAAACAAAACAAAACATCTGCACAATATTAAAATATCACACTGCTGGAACAGCGGAGAGCACAGTTCCGCACCAGGGTCGGCACTGCAGTAGTAACAGTGCTCTCTCTCCTTAAAGCCTCACGTGTTGCTTCCGAACCCCTTCTTTCAATAAACTGACCAAACAAAACAAAACATCTGCACAATATTAAAATATCACACTGCTGGAACTGTGGAGAGCACAGTTCCGCACCAGGGTCGGCACTTCAGAAGTAACAGTGATCTCTCTACTTAAAGCCTCACGTGTTGCTTCCGAACCCCTTCTTTCAATAAACTGACCAAACAAAACAAAACATCTGCACAATAACAAAATATCACACTGCTGGAACTGTGGAGAGCACAGTTCCGCACCAGGGTTGGCACTGCAGAAGTAACAGTGCTCTCTCTCCTTAAAGCCTCACGTGTTGCTTCCGAACCCCTACTTTCAATAAACAGACCAAACAAAATAAAACATCTGCACAATATCAAAATATTACACTGCTGGAACTGTGGAGAGCACAGTTCCGCACCAGGGTCGGCACTTCAGAAGTAACAGTTCTCTCACTACCTTACAGCCTCTCGTGTAGCTTCCAAACCCCTTCTTTCAATAAACAGACCAAACAAAACAAAACATCTGCACAATAACAAAATATCACACTGCTGGAACTGTGGAGAGCACAGTTCCGCACCAGGGTCGGCACTGCAGAAGTAACAGTGCTCTCTCTCCTTAAAGCCTCGCGTGTTGCTTCCGGACCCCTTCTTTCAATAAACAGACCAAACAAAACA
This sequence comes from Lycorma delicatula, assembly GCF_047948215.1. Taxonomy (NCBI): domain Eukaryota; kingdom Metazoa; phylum Arthropoda; class Insecta; order Hemiptera; family Fulgoridae; genus Lycorma; species Lycorma delicatula. Next base: position 126,736,908 of record NC_134457.1, read on the forward strand.
TCTGCACAATATCAAAATAACACACTGCTGGAACTGTGGAGAGCACAGTTCCGCACCAGGGTCGGCACTGCAGAAGTAACAGTGCTCTCTCTCCTTAAAGCTTCACGTGTTGCTTCCGAACCCCTACTTTCAATAAACAGACCAAACAAAACAAAATATCTGCACAATATCAAAATATCACACTGCTGGAACTGTGGAGAGCACAGTTCCGCACCAGGGTCGGCACTGCAGAAGTAACAGTGCTCTCTCTCCTTACAGCCTCACGTGTTGCTTCCGAACCCCTTCTTTCAATAAACAGACCAAAAAAAAAAACATGTAAACCACATCATAATAACACACTGCCGGAACTGTGGAGATCACAGTTCCATACAAAGATTTTTATATCTTTTTCTAATAAACTAGGAGATGACTACTGTCATTAGGCTTAAGTATTGTATATTGTACAAGTATAAAGAAAGAATTAAAGAAAAAAAAAGATTTGTTATAGTAAATGTTATCGATAATATCTGGTAGAAGTACGGAGTGTTTCAGATAAACAGTGACATCACGTACACCGCCTCCGATTACTGAATAACTTAAAAAACCTTATAGTGAACAGTTCTTAATTTAAATTTCTAGGTAAGTTTTTACTAATTATTACCTTGTCTTTCAACATCTTCTTTTCACAACTGAAAAAAAAACAATAAAACGCTTTAATATTCCTTTTGCCAACTAAACTAAAAATAAAGGGAACGTTCCAAACATGCAGAATAAAAAAAAATAAATCGTTAACCAGCGACGACACTGCAGAAGTAACAGTTCTATCACTACCTTACAGCCTCTCGTGTAGCTTCCAAACCCCTTCTTTCAATAAACAGACCAAACAAAACATCTGCACAATAACAAAATATCACACTGCTGAAACTGTGGAGAGCACAGTTCCGCACCAGGGTCGGCACTGCAGAAGTAACAGTGCTCTCTCTCCTTAAAGCCTCACGTGTTGCTTCCGAACCCCTTCTTTCAATAAACAGACCAAACAAAACAAAACATCTGCACAATAACAAAATATCACACTGCTGGAACTGTGGAGAGCACAGTTCCGCACCAGGGTCGGCACTGCAGAAGTAACAGTGCTCTCTCTCCTTAAAGCCTCACGTGTTGCTACCGAGCCCCTACTTTCAATAAACAGACCAAACAAAACAAAACATCTGCACAATATCAAAATATCACACTGCTGGAACTGTGGAGAGCACAGTTCCGCATCAGGGTCGGCACTGCAGAACTAACAGTGCTCTCTCTTCTTATAGCCTCACGGGTTGCTTCCGAACCCCTTCTTTCAATAAACAGACTAAACAAAACAAAACATCTGCACAATATCAAAATATCACACTGCTGGAACTGTGGAGAGCACAGTTCCGCACCAGGGTCGGCACTGCAGAAGTAACAGTGCTCTCTCTTCTTATAGCCTCACGGGTTGCTTCGGAACCCCTTCTTTCAATAAACAGACTAAACAAAACAAAACATCTGCACAATATTAAAATATCACACTGCTGGAACTGCGGAGAGCACAGTTCCGCACCAGGGTCGGCACTGCAGTAGTAACAGTGCTCTCTCTCCTTAAAGCCTCACGTGTTGCTTCCGAACCCCTTCTTTCAATAAACTGACCAAACAAAACAAAACATCTGCACAATATTAAAATATCACACTGCTGGAACTGTGGAGAGCACAGTTCCGCACCAGGGTCGGCACTTCAGAAGTAACAGTGATCTCTCTACTTAAAGCCTCACGTGTTGCTTCCGAACCCCTTCTTTCAATAAACTGACCAAACAAAACAAAACATCTGCACAATAACAAAATATCACACTGCTGGAACTGTGGAGAGCACAGTTCCGCACCAGGGTTGGCACTGCAGAAGTAACAGTGCTCTCTCTCCTTAAAGCCTCACGTGTTGCTTCCGAACCCCTACTTTCAATAAACAGACCAAACAAAATAAAACATCTGCACAATATCAAAATATTACACTGCTGGAACTGTGGAGAGCACAGTTCCGCACCAGGGTCGGCACTTCAGAAGTAACAGTTCTCTCACTACCTTACAGCCTCTCGTGTAGCTTCCAAACCCCTTCTTTCAATAAACAGACCAAACAAAACAAAACATCTGCACAATAACAAAATATCACACTGCTGGAACTGTGGAGAGCACAGTTCCGCACCAGGGTCGGCACTGCAGAAGTAACAGTGCTCTCTCTCCTTAAAGCCTCGCGTGTTGCTTCCGGACCCCTTCTTTCAATAAACAGACCAAACAAAACATCTGCACAATATCAAAATAACACACTGCTGGAACTGTGGAGAGCACAGTTCCGCACCAGGGTCGGCACTGCAGAAGTAACAGTGCTCTCTCTCCTTAAAGCTTCACGTGTTGCTTCCGAACCCCTACTTTCAATAAACAGACCAAACAAAACAAAATATCTGCACAATATCAAAATATCACACTGCTGGAACTGTGGAGAGCACAGTTCCGCACCAGGGTCGGCACTGCAGAAGTAACAGTGCTCTCTCTCCTTACAGCCTCACGTGTTGCTTCCGAACCCCTTCTTTCAATAAACAGACCAAAAAAAAAAACATGTAAACCACATCATAATAACACACTGCCGGAACTGTGGAGATCACAGTTCCATACAAAGATTTTTATATCTTTTTCTAATAAACTAGGAGATGACTACTGTCATTAGGCTTAAGTATTGTATATTGTACAAGTATAAAGAAAGAATTAAAGAAAAAAAAAGATTTGTTATAGTAAATGTTATCGATAATATCTGGTAGAAGTACGGAGTGTTTCAGATAAACAGTGACATCACGTACACCGCCTCCGATTACTGAATAACTTAAAAAACCTTATAGTGAACAGTTCTTAATTTAAATTTCTAGGTAAGTTTTTACTAATTATTACCTTGTCTTTCAACATCTTCTTTTCACAACTGAAAAAAAAACAATAAAACGCTTTAATATTCCTTTTGCCAACTAAACTAAAAATAAAGGGAACGTTCCAAACATGCAGAATAAAAAAAAATAAATGGTTAACCAGCGACGACACTGCAGAAGTAACAGTTCTATCACTACCTTACAGCCTCTCGTGTAGCTTCCAAACCCCTTCTTTCAATAAACAGACCAAACAAAACATCTGCACATAACAAAATATCACACTGCTGAAACTGTGGAGAGCACAGTTCCGCACCAGGGTCGGCACTGCAGAAGTAACAGTGCTCTCTCTCCTTAAAGCCTCACGTGTTGCTACCGAGCCCCTACTTTCAATAAACAGACCAAACAAAACAAAACATCTGCACAATATCAAAATATCACACTGCTGGAACTGTGGAGAGCACAGTTCCGCATCAGGGTCGGCACTGCAGAACTAACAGTGCTCTCCCTTCTTATAGCCTCACGGGTTGCTTCCGAACCCCTTCTTTCAATAAACAGACTAAACAAAACAAAACATCTGCACAATATTAAAATATCACACTGCTGGAACTGCGGAGAGCACAGTTCCGCACCAGGGTCGGCACTGCAGTAGTAACAGTGCTCTCCCTCCTTAAAGCCTCACGTGTTGCTTCCGAACCCCGTCTTTCAATAAACTGACCAAACAAAACAAAACATCTGCACAATATTAAAATATCACACTGCTGGAACTGTGGAGAGCACAGTTCCGCACCAGGGTCGGCACTTCAGAAGTAACAGTGATCTCTCTACTTAAAGCCTCACGTGTTGCTTCCGAACCCCTTCTTTCAATAAACTGACCAAACAAAACAAAACATCTGCACAATAACAAAATATCACACTGCTGGAACTGTGGAGAGCACAGTTCCTCACCAGGGTTGGCACTGCAGAAGTAACAGTGCTCTCTCTCCTTAAAGCCTCACGTGTTGCTTCCGAACCCCTACTTTCAATAAACAGACCAAACAAAATAAAACATCTGCACAATATCAAAATATCACACTGCTGGAACTGTGGAGAGCACAGTTCCGCACCAGGGTCGGCACTTCAGAAGTAACAGTTCTCTCACTACCTTACAGCCTCTCGTGTAGCTTCCAAACCCCTTCTTTCAATAAACAGACCAAACAAAACAAAACATCTGCACAATAACAAAATATCACACTGCTGGAACTGTGGAGAGCACAGTTCCGCACCAGGGTCGGCACTGCAGAAGTAACAGTGCTCTCTCTCCTTAAAGCCTCACGTGTTGCTTGCGAGCCCCTACTTTCAATAAACAGACCAAACAAAACAAAACATCTGCACAATATCAAAATATCACACTGCTGGAACTGTGGAGAGCACAATTCCCCACCAGGGTTGGCACTGCAGAAGTAACAGTGCTCTCTCTTCTTATAGCGTCACTGGTTGCTTCCGAACCCCTTCTTTCAATAAACAGACCAAACAAAACAAAACATCTGCACAATATCAAAATATCACACTGCTGGAACTGTGGAGAGCACAGTTCCGCACCAGGGTCGGCACTGCAGAAGTAACAGTGCTCTCTCTCCTTAAAGCCTCACGTGTTGCTTCCGAGCCCCTACTTTCAATAAACAGACCAAACAAAACAAAACATCTGCACAATATCAAAATATCACACTGCTGGAACTGTGGAGAGCACAGTTCCGCACCAGGGTCGGCACTGCAGAAGTAACAGTGCTCTCTCTCATTAAAGCCTCACGTGTTGCTTCCGAACCCCTACTTTCATTAAACAGACCAAACAAAACAAAACATCTGCACAATATCAAAATATCACACTGCTGGAACTGTGGAGAGCACAGTTCCGCACCAGGGTCGGCACTGCAGAAGTAACAGTGCTCTCTCTCCTTACAGAATCACGTGTTGCTTCCGAACCTCTTCTTTCAATAAACAGACCAAAAAAACAAAACACGTAAACCACATCAAAATAACACACTGCTGGAACTGTGGAGATCACAGTTCCATACAAAGATTTTTATATCTTTTTCTAATAAACTAGGAGATGACTACTGTCATTAGGCTTAAGTATTGTATATTGTACAAGTATAAAGAAAGAATTAAAGAAAAAAAAGATTTGTTATAGTAAATGTTATCGATAATATCTGGTAGAAGTACGGAGTGTTTCAGATAAACAGTGACATCACGTACACCGCCTCCGATTACTGAATAACTTAAAAAACCTTATAGTGTAACAGTTCTTAATTTAAATTTCTAGGTAAGTTTTTACTAATTATTACCTTGTCTTTCAACATCTTCTTTTCACAACTGAAAAAAAAACAATAAAACGCTTTAATATTCCTTTTGCCAGCTAAACTAAAAATAAAGGGAACGTTCCAAACATGCAGAATAAAAAAAAATAAATCGTTAACCAGGGACGGCACTGCAGAAGTAACAGTTCTCTCACTACCTTACAGCCTCTCGTGTAGCTTCCAAACCCCTTCTTTCAATAAACAGACCAAAAAAACAAAACATGTAAACCACATCAAAATATCACACTGCTGGAACTGTGGAGAGCACAGTTCCGCACCAGGGTCGGCACTGCAGAAGTAACAGTGCTCTCTCTTCTTATAGCCTCACGGGTTGCTTCCGAACCGCTTCTTTCAATAAAGAGACCAAACAAAACAAAACATCTGCACAATATCAAAATATCACACTGCTGGAACTGTGGAGAGCACAGTTCCGCATCAGGGTCGGCACTGCAGAAGTAACAGTGCTCTCTCTTCTTATAGCCTCACGGGTTGCTTCCGAACCCCTTCTTTCAATAAACAGACTTTACAAAACAAAACATCAGAACAATATCAAAATATCACACTGTGGAACTGTGGAGAGCACAGTTCCGCACCAGGGTCGGCACTTCAGAAGTAACAGTTCTCTCACTACCTTACAGATTCTCGTGTAGCTTCCAAACCCATTCTTTCAATAAACAGACCAAACAAAACAAAACATCTGCACAATAACAAAATATCACACTGCTGGAACTGTGGAGAGCACAGTTCCGCACCAGGGTCGGCACTTCAGAAGTAACAGTTCTCTCACTACCTTACAGATTCTCGTGTAGCTTCCAAACCCATTCTTTCAATAAACAGACCAAACAAAACAAAACATCTGCACAATAACAAAATATCACACTGCTGGAACTGTGGAGAGCACAGTTCCGCACCAGGGTCGGCACTGCAGAAGTAACAGTGCTCTCTCTCTTTAAAGCCTCACGTGTTGCTTCCGAACCCCTACTTTCATTAAACAGACCAAACAAAACAAAACATCTGCACAATATCAAAATATCACACTGCTGGAACTGTGGAGAGCACAGTTCCGCACCAGGGTCGGCACTGCAGAAGTAACAGTTCTCTCACTACCTTACAGCCTCTCGTGTAGCTTCCAAACCCCTTCTTTCAATAAACAGACCAAACAAAACAAAACATCTGCACAATATCAAAATATCACACTGCTGGAACTGTGGAGAGCACAGTTCCGCACCAGTGTCGGCACTTCAGAAGTAACAGTTCTCTCACTACCTTACAGCCTCTCGTGTAGCTACCAAACCCCTTCTTTCAATAAACAGACCAAACAAAACAAAACATCTGCACAATAACAAAATATCACACTGCTGGAACTGTGGAGAGCACAGTTCCGCACCAGGGTCGGCACTGCAGAAGTAACAGTGCTCTCTCTTCTTATAGCGTCACGGGTTGCTTCCGAACCCCTTCTTTCAATAAACAGACCAAACAAAACAAAACATCTGCACAATATCAAAATATCACACTGCTGGAACTGTGGAGAGCACAGTTCCGCACCAGTGTCGGCACTTCAGAAGTAACAGTTCTCTCACTACCTTACAGCCTCTCGTGTAGCTACCAAACCCCTTCTTTCAATAAACAGACCAAACAAAACAAAACATCTGCACAATAACAAAATATCACACTGCTGGAACTGTGGAGAGCACAGTTCCGCACCAGGGTCGGCACTGCAGAAGTAACAGTGCTCTCTCTCCTTAAAGCCTCACGTGTTGCTTCCGTACCCCTACTTTCAATAAACAGACCAAACAAAACAAAACATCTGCACAATATCAAAATATCACACTGCTGGAACTGTGGAGAGCACAGTTCCGCACCAGGGTCGGCACTGCAGAAGTAACAGTGCTCTCTCTCCTTAAAGCCTCGCGTGTTGCTTCCGAACCCCTTCTTTCATTAAACAGACCAAACAAAACATCTGCACAATATAAAAATAACACACTGCTGGAACTGTGGAGAGCACAGTTCCGCACCAGGGTCGGCACTGCAGAAGTAACAGTGCTCTCTCTTCTTATAGCCTCACGGGTTGCTTCCGAACCCCTTCTTTCAATAAACAGATTAAACAAAACAATACATCTGCACAATATTAAAATATCTCACTGCTGGAACTGCGGAGAGCACAGTTCCGCACCAGGGTCGGCACTGCAGAAGTAAACGTGCTCTCTCTCCTTAAAGCCACACGTGTTGCTTCCGAACCCCTTCTTTCAATAAACAGACCAAACAAAACAAAACATCTGCACAATATCAAAATATCACACTGCTGGAACTGTGGAGAGCACAGTTCCGCACCAGGGTCGGCACTGCAGAAGTAACAGTGCTCTCTCTTCTTATAGCCTCACGGGTTGCTTCCGAACCGCTTCTTTCAATAAAGAGACCAAACAAAACAAAACATCTGCACAATATCAAAATATCACACTGCTGGAACTGTGGAGAGCACAGTTCCGCATCAGGGTCGGCACTGCAGAAGTAACAGTGCTCTCTCTTCTTATAGCCTCACGGGTTGCTTTCGAACCCCTTCTTTCAATAAACAGACCAAACAAAACAAAACATCAGAACAATATCAAAATATCACACTGCTGGAACTGTGGAGAGCACAGTTCCGCACCAGGGTCGGCACTTCAGAAGTAACAGTTCTCTCACTACCTTACAGATTCTCGTGTAGCTTCCAAACCCATTCTTTCAATAAACAGACCAAACAAAACAAAACATCTGCACAATAACAAAATATCACACTGCTGGAACTGTGGAGAGCACAGTTCCGCACCAGGGTCGGCACTGCAGAAGTAACAGTGCTCTCTCTTCTTATAGCCTCACGGGTTGCTTCCGAACCCCTTCTTTCAATAAACAGATTAAACAAAACAATACATCTGCACAATATTAAAATATCTCACTGCTGGAACTGCGGAGAGCACAGTTCCGCACCAGGGTCGGCACTGCAGAAGTAAACGTGCTCTCTCTCCTTAAAGCCACACGTGTTGCTTCCGAACCCCTTCTTTCAATAAACAGACCAAACAAAACAAAACATCTGCACAATATCAAAATATCACACTGCTGGAACTGTGGAGAGCACAGTTCCGCACCAGGGTCGGCACTGCAGAAGTAACAGTGCTCTCTCTTCTTATAGCCTCACGGGTTGCTTCCGAACCGCTTCTTTCAATAAAGAGACCAAACAAAACAAAACATCTGCACAATATCAAAATATCACACTGCTGGAACTGTGGAGAGCACAGTTCCGCATCAGGGTCGGCACTGCAGAAGTAACAGTGCTCTCTCTTCTTATAGCCTCACGGGTTGCTTTCGAACCCCTTCTTTCAATAAACAGACCAAACAAAACAAAACATCAGAACAATATCAAAATATCACACTGCTGGAACTGTGGAGAGCACAGTTCCGCACCAGGGTCGGCACTTCAGAAGTAACAGTTCTCTCACTACCTTACAGATTCTCGTGTAGCTTCCAAACCCATTCTTTCAATAAACAGACCAAACAAAACAAAACATCTGCACAATAACAAAATATCACACTGCTGGAACTGTGGAGAGCACAGTTCCGCACCAGGGTCGGCACTGCAGAAGTAACAGTGCTCTCTCTCATTAAAGCCTCACGTGTTGCTTCCGAACCCCTACTTTCATTAAACAGACCAAACAAAACAAAACATCTGCACAATATCAAAATATCACACTGCTGGAACTGTGGAGAGCACAGTTCCGCACCAGGGTCGGCACTGCAGAAGTAACAGTTCTCTCACTACCTTACAGCCTCTCGTGTATCTTCCAAACCCCTTCTTTCAATAAACAGACCAAACAAAACAAAACATCTGCACAATAACAAAATATCACACTGCTGGAACTGTGGAGAGCACAGTTCCGCACCAGGGTCGGCACTGCAGAAGTAACAGTGCTCTCTCTCCTTAAAGCCTCACGTGTTGCTTCCGAGCCCCTACTTTCAATAAACAGACCAAACAAAACAAAACATCTGCACAATATCAAAATATCACACTGCTGGAACTGTGGAGAGCACAGTTCCGCACCAGGGTCGGCACTGCAGAAGTAACAGTTCTCTCACTACCTTACAGCCTCTCGTGTATCTTCCAAACCCCTTCTTTCAATAAACAGACCAAACAAAACAAAACATCTGCACAATAACAAAATATCACACTGCTGGAACTGTGGAGAGCACAGTTCCGCACCAGGGTCGGCACTGCAGAAGTAACAGTGCTCTCTCTCCTTAAAGCCTCACGTGTTGCTTCCGAGCCCCTACTTTCAATAAACAGACCAAACAAAACAAAACATCTGCACAATATCAAAATATCACACTGCTGGAACTGTGGAGAGCACAGTTCCCCACCAGGGTTGGCACTGCAGATGTAACAGTGCTCTCTCTTCTTATAGCGTCACGGGTTGCTTCCGAACCCCTTCTTTCAATAAACAGACCAAACAAAACAAAACATCTGCACAATATCAAAATATCACACTGCTGGAACTGTGGAGAGCACAGTTCCGCACCAGGGTCGGCACTTCAGAAGTAACAGTTCTCCCACTACCTTACAGCCTCTGGTGTAGCTTCAAACCCCTTCTTTCAATAAACAGACCTAACAAAACAAAACTTCTGCACAATATCAAAATATCACACTGCTGGAACTGTGGAGAGCACAGTTCCGCACCAGGGTCGGCACTGCAGAAGTAACAGTGCTGTCTCTTCTTATAGCCTCACTGGTTGCTTCCGAACCCCTTCTTTCAATAAACAGACTAAAAAAAACAAAACATCAGAACAATATCAAAATATCACACTGCTGGAACTGTGGAGAGCACAGTTCCGCACCAGGGTCGGCACTGCAGAAGTAACAGTGCTCTCTCTCCTTAAAGCCTCGCGTGTTGCTTCCGGACCCCTTCTTTCAATAAACAGACCAAACAAAACATCTGCACAATATCAAAATAACACACTGCTGGAACTGTGGGTAGCACAGTTCCGCACCAGGGTCGGCACTGCAGAAGTAACAGTGCTCTCTCTTCTTATAGCCTCACAGGTTGCTTCCGAACCCCTTCTTTCAATAAACAGATTAAACAAAACAATACATCTGCACAATATTAAAATATCTCACTGCTGGAACTGCGGAGAGCACAGTTCCGCACCAGGGTCGGCACTGCAGAAGTAAACGTGCTCTCTCTCCTTAAAGCCACACGTGTTGCTTCCGAACCCCTTCTTTCAATAAACAGACCAAACAAAACAAAACATCTGCACAATATCAAAATATCACACTGCTGGAACTGTGGAGAGCACAGTTCCGCACCAGGGTCGGCACTGCAGAAGTAACAGTGCTCTCTCTTCTTATAGCCTCACGGGTTGCTTCCGAACCGCTTCTTTCAATAAAGAGACCAAACAAAACAAAACATCTGCACAATATCAAAATATCACACTGCTGGAACTGTGGAGAGCACAGTTCCGCATCAGGGTCGGCACTGCAGAAGTAACAGTGCTCTCTCTTCTTATAGCCTCACGGGTTGCTTCCGAACCCCTTCTTTCAATAAACAGACTTTACAAAACAAAACATCAGAACAATATCAAAATATCACACTGCTGGAACTGTGGAGAGCACAGTTCCGCACCAGGGTCGGCACTTCAGAAGTAACAGTTCTCTCACTACCTTACAGATTCTCGTGTAGCTTCCAAACCCATTCTTTCAATAAACAGACCAAACAAAACAAAACATCTGCACAATAACAAAATATCACACTGCTGGAACTGTGGAGACCACAGTTCCGCACCAGGGTCGGCACTGCAGAAGTAACAGTGCTCTCTCTCCTTACAGAATCACGTGTTGCTTCCGAACCTCTTCTTTCAATAAACAGACCAAAAAAACAAAACACGTAAACCACATCAAAATAACACACTGCTGGAACTGTGGAGATCACAGTTCCATACAAAGATTTTTATATCTTTTTCTAATAAACTAGGAGATGACTACTGTCATTAGGCTTAAGTATTGTATATTGTACAAGTATAAAGAAAGAATTAAAGAAAAAAAAGATTTGTTATAGTAAATGTTATCGATAATATCTGGTAGAAGTACGGAGTGTTTCAGATAAACAGTGACATCACGTACACCGCCTCCGATTACTGAATAACTTAAAAAACCTTATAGTGTAACAGTTCTTAATTTAAATTTCTAGGTAAGTTTTTACTAATTATTACCTTGTCTTTCAACATCTTCTTTTCACAACTGAAAAAAAAACAATAAAACGCTTTAATATTCCTTTTGCCAGCTAAACTAAAAATAAAGGGAACGTTCCAAACATGCAGAATAAAAAAAAATAAATCGTTAACCAGGGACGGCACTGCAGAAGTAACAGTTCTCTCACTACCTTACAGCCTCTCGTGTAGCTTCCAAACCCCTTCTTTCAATAAACAGACCAAAAAAACAAAACATGTAAACCACATCAAAATATCACACTGCTGGAACTGTGGAGAGCACAGTTCCGCACCAGTGTCGGCACTTCAGAAGTAACAGTTCTCTCACTACCTTACAGCCTCTCGTGTAGCTTCCAAACCCCTTCTTTCAATAAACAGACCAAACAAAACAAAACATCTGCACAATATCAAAATATCACACTGCTGGAACTGTGGAGAGCACAGTTCCGCACCAGGGTCGGCACTTCAGAAGTAACAGTTCTCTCACTACCTTACAGCCTCTCGTGTAGCTTCCAAACCCCTTCTTTCAATAAACAGACCAAACAAAACAAAACATCTGCACAATAACAAAATATCACACTGCTGGAACTGTGGAGAGCACAGTTCCCCACCAGGGTTGGCACTGCAGAAGTAACAGTGCTCTCTCTTCTTATAGCGTCACGGGTTGCTTCCGAACCCCTTCTTTCAATAAACAGACCAAACAAAACAAAACATCTGCACAATATCAAAATATCACACTGCTGGAACTGTGGAGAGCACAGTTCCGCACCAGGGTCGGAACTTCAGAAGTAACAGTTCTCCCACTACCTTACAGCCTCTGGTGTAGCTTCAAACCCCTTCTTTCAATAAACAGACCTAACAAAACAAAACATCTGCACAATATCAAAATATCACACTGCTGGAACTGTGGAGAGCACAGTTCCGCACCAGGGTCGGCACTGCAGAAGTAACAGTGCTGTCTCTTCTTATAGCCTCACGGGTTGCTTCCGAACCCCTTCTTTCAATAAACAGACTAAAAAAAACAAAACATCAGAACAATATCAAAATATCACACTGCTGGAACTGTGGAGAGCACAGTTCCGCACCAGGGTCGGCACTGCAGAAGTAACAGTGCTCTCTCTCCTTAAAGCCTCGCGTGTTGCTTCCGGACCCCTTCTTTCAATAAACAGACCAAACAAAACATCTGCACAATATCAAAATAACACACTGCTGGAACTGTGGAGAGCACAGTTCCGCACCAGGGTCGGCACTGCAGAAGTAACAGTGCTCTCTCTTCTTATAGCCTCACGGGTTGCTTCCGAACCCCTTCTTTCAATAAACAGATTAAACAAAACAATACATCTGCACAATATTAAAATATCTCACTGCAGGAACTGCGGAGAGCACAGTTCCGCACCAGGGTCGGCACTGCAGAAGTAAACGTGCTCTCTCTCCTTAAAGCCACACGTGTTGCTTCCGAACCCCTTCTTTCAATAAACAGACCAAACAAAACAAAACATCTGCACAATATCAAAATATCACACTGCTGGAACTGTGGAGAGCACAGTTCCCCACCAGGGTTGGCACTGCAGAAGTAACAGTGCTCTCTCTTCTTATAGCGTCACGGGTTGCTTCCGAACCCCTTCTTTCAATAAACAGACCAAACAAAACAAAACATCTGCACAATATCAAAATATCACACTGCTGGAACTGTGGAGAGCACAGTTCCGCACCAGTGTCGGCACTTCAGAAGTAACAGTTCTCTCACTACCTTACAGCCTCTCGTGTAGCTACCAAACCCCTTCTTTCAATAAACAGACCAAACAAAACAAAACATCTGCACAATAACAAAATATCACACTGCTGGAACTGTGGAGAGCACAGTTCCGCACCAGGGTCGGCACTGCAGAAGTAACAGTGCTCTCTCTCCTTAAAGCCTCACGTGTTGCTTCCGTACCCCTACTTTCAATAAACAGACCAAACAAAACAAAACATCTGCACAATATCAAAATATCACACTGCTGGAACTGTGGAGAGCACAGTTCCGCACCAGGGTCGGCACTGCAGAAGTAACAGTGCTCTCTCTCCTTAAAGCCTCGCGTGTTGCTTCCGAACCCCTTCTTTCATTAAACAGACCAAACAAAACATCTGCACAATATAAAAATAACACACTGCTGGAACTGCGGAGAGCACAGTTCCGCACCAGGGTCGGCACTGCAGAAGTAACAGTGCTCTCTCTTCTTATAGCCTCACGGGTTGCTTCCGAACCCCTTCTTTCAATAAACAGATTAAACAAAACAATACATCTGCACAATATTAAAATATCTCACTGCTGGAACTGCGGAGAGCACAGTTCCGCACCAGGGTCGGCACTGCAGAAGTAAACGTGCTCTCTCTCCTTAAAGCCACACGTGTTGCTTCCGAACCCCTTCTTTCAATAAACAGACCAAACAAAACAAAACATCTGCACAATATCAAAATATCACACTGCTGGAACTGTGGAGAGCACAGTTCCGCACCAGGGTCGGCACTGCAGAAGTAACAGTGCTCTCTCTTCTTATAGCCTCACGGGTTGCTTCCGAACCGCTTCTTTCAATAAAGAGACCAAACAAAACAAAACATCTGCACAATATCAAAATATCACACTGCTGGAACTGTGGAGAGCACAGTTCCGCATCAGGGTCGGCACTGCAGAAGTAACAGTGCTCTCTCTTCTTATAGCCTCACGGGTTGCTTTCGAACCCCTTCTTTCAATAAACAGACTTTACAAAACAAAACATCAGAACAATATCAAAATATCACACTGCTGGAACTGTGGAGAGCACAGTTCCGCACCAGGGTCGGCACTGCAGAAGTAACAGTGCTCTCTCCTTACAGCCTCACGTGTAGCTTCCGAACCCCTTCTTTCAATAAACAGACCAAAAAAACAAAACATCTGAACAACATCATAATATCACACTGCTGAAACTGTGGAAGGCACAGTTCCATACCAGGGTCGGCACTGCAGAAGTAACAGTGCTCTCTCTCCTTAAAGCCTCACGTGTTGCTTCCGAACCCCTTCTTTCAATAAACAGACCAAACAAAACAAAAAATCCGCACAATATCAAAATATCACACTGCTGGAACTGTGGAGAGCACAGTTACGCACCAGGGTCGGCACTGCAGAAGTAACAGTGCTCTCTCTCCTTAAAGCCTCACGTGTTGCTTCCGAACCCCTACTTTCATTAAACAGACCAAACAAAACAAAACATCTGCACAATATCAAAATATCACACTGCTGGAACTGTGGAGAGCACAGTTCCGCACCAGGGTCGGCACTGCAGAAGTAACAGTGCTCTCTCTCCTTAAAGCCTCGCGTGTTGCTTCCGGACCCCTTCTTTCAATAAACAGACCAAACAAAACATCTGCACAATATCAAAATAACACACTGCTGGAACTGTGGGTAGCACAGTTCCGCACCAGGGTCGGCACTGCAGAAGTAACAGTGCTCTCTCTTCTTATAGCCTCACAGGTTGCTTCCGAACCCCTTCTTTCAATAAACAGATTAAACAAAACAATACATCTGCACAATATTAAAATATCTCACTGCTGGAACTGCGGAGAGCACAGTTCCGCACCAGGGTCGGCACTGCAGAAGTAAACGTGCTCTCTCTCCTTAAAGCCTCACGGGTTGCTTCCGAACCGCTTCTTTCAATAAAGAGACCAAACAAAACAAAACATCTGCACAATATCAAAATATCACACTGCTGGAACTGTGGAGAGCACAGTTCCGCATCAGGGTCGGCACTGCAGAAGTAACAGTGCTCTCTCTTCTTATAGCCTCACGGGTTGCTTCCGAACCCCTTCTTTCAATAAACAGACTTTACAAAACAAAACATCAGAACAATATCAAAATATCACACTGCTGGAACTGTGGAGAGCACAGTTCCGCACCAGGGTCGGCACTTCAGAAGTAACAGTTCTCTCACTACCTTACAGATTCTCGTGTAGCTTCCAAACCCATTCTTTCAATAAACAGACCAAACAAAACAAAACATCTGCACAATAACAAAATATCACACTGCTGGAACTGTGGAGAGCACAGTTCCGCACCAGGGTCGGCACTGCAGAAGTAACAGTGCTCTCTCTCCTTACAGAATCACGTGTTGCTTCCGAACCTCTTCTTTCAATAAACAGACCAAAAAAACAAAACACGTAAACCACATCAAAATAACACACTGCTGGAACTGTGGAGATCACAGTTCCATACAAAGATTTTTATATCTTTTTCTAATAAACTAGGAGATGACTACTGTCATTAGGCTTAAGTATTGTATATTGTACAAGTATAAAGAAAGAATTAAAGAAAAAAAAGATTTGTTATAGTAAATGTTATCGATAATATCTGGTAGAAGTACGGAGTGTTTCAGATAAACAGTGACATCACGTACACCGCCTCCGATTACTGAATAACTTAAAAAACCTTATAGTGTAACAGTTCTTAATTTAAATTTCTAGGTAAGTTTTTACTAATTATTACCTTGTCTTTCAACATCTTCTTTTCACAACTGAAAAAAAAACAATAAAACGCTTTAATATTCCTTTTGCCAGCTAAACTAAAAATAAAGGGAACGTTCCAAACATGCAGAATAAAAAAAAATAAATCGTTAACCAGGGACGGCACTGCAGAAGTAACAGTTCTCTCACTACCTTACAGCCTCTCGTGTAGCTTCCAAACCCCTTCTTTCAATAAACAGACCAAAAAAACAAAACATGTAAACCACATCAAAATATCACACTGCTGGAACTGTGGAGAGCACAGTTCCGCACCAGTGTCGGCACTTCAGAAGTAACAGTTCTCTCACTACCTTACAGCCTCTCGTGTAGCTTCCAAACCCCTTCTTTCAATAAACAGACCAAACAAAACAAAACATCTGCACAATATCAAAATATCACACTGCTGGAACTGTGGAGAGCACAGTTCCGCACCAGGGTCGGCACTTCAGAAGTAACAGTTCTCTCACTACCTTACAGCCTCTCGTGTAGCTTCCAAACCCCTTCTTTCAATAAACAGACCAAACAAAACAAAACATCTGCACAATAACAAAATATCACACTGCTGGAACTGTGGAGAGCACAGTTCCCCACCAGGGTTGGCACTGCAGAAGTAACAGTGCTCTCTCTTCTTATAGCGTCACGGGTTGCTTCCGAACCCCTTCTTTCAATAAACAGACCAAACAAAACAAAACATCTGCACAATATCAAAATATCACACTGCTGGAACTGTGGAGAGCACAGTTCCGCACCAGGGTCGGAACTTCAGAAGTAACAGTTCTCCCACTACCTTACAGCCTCTGGTGTAGCTTCAAACCCCTTCTTTCAATAAACAGACCTAACAAAACAAAACATCTGCACAATATCAAAATATCACACTGCTGGAACTGTGGAGAGCACAGTTCCGCACCAGGGTCGGCACTGCAGAAGTAACAGTGCTGTCTCTTCTTATAGCCTCACGGGTTGCTTCCGAACCCCTTCTTTCAATAAACAGACTAAAAAAAACAAAACATCAGAACAATATCAAAATATCACACTGCTGGAACTGTGGAGAGCACAGTTCCGCACCAGGGTCGGCACTGCAGAAGTAACAGTGCTCTCTCCTTAAAGCCTCGCGTGTTGCTTCCGGACCCCTTCTTTCAATAAACAGACCAAACAAAACATCTGCACAATATCAAAATAACACACTGCTGGAACTGTGGAGAGCACAGTTCCGCACCAGGGTCGGCACTGCAGAAGTAACAGTGCTCTCTCTTCTTATAGCCTCACGGGTTGCTTCCGAACCCCTTCTTTCAATAAACAGATTAAACAAAACAATACATCTGCACAATATTAAAATATCTCACTGCAGGAACTGCGGAGAGCACAGTTCCGCACCAGGGTCGGCACTGCAGAAGTAAACGTGCTCTCTCTCCTTAAAGCCACACGTGTTGCTTCCGAACCCCTTCTTTCAATAAACAGACCAAACAAAACAAAACATCTGCACAATATCAAAATATCACACTGCTGGAACTGTGGAGAGCACAGTTCCCCACCAGGGTTGGCACTGCAGAAGTAACAGTGCTCTCTCTTCTTATAGCGTCACGGGTTGCTTCCGAACCCCTTCTTTCAATAAACAGACCAAACAAAACAAAACATCTGCACAATATCAAAATATCACACTGCTGGAACTGTGGAGAGCACAGTTCCGCACCAGTGTCGGCACTTCAGAAGTAACAGTTCTCTCACTACCTTACAGCCTCTCGTGTAGCTACCAAACCCCTTCTTTCAATAAACAGACCAAACAAAACAAAACATCTGCACAATAACAAAATATCACACTGCTGGAACTGTGGAGAGCACAGTTCCGCACCAGGGTCGGCACTGCAGAAGTAACAGTGCTCTCTCTCCTTAAAGCCTCACGTGTTGCTTCCGTACCCCTACTTTCAATAAACAGACCAAACAAAACAAAACATCTGCACAATATCAAAATATCACACTGCTGGAACTGTGGAGAGCACAGTTCCGCACCAGGGTCGGCACTGCAGAAGTAACAGTGCTCTCTCTCCTTAAAGCCTCGCGTGTTGCTTCCGAACCCCTTCTTTCATTAAACAGACCAAACAAAACATCTGCACAATATAAAAATAACACACTGCTGGAACTGCGGAGAGCACAGTTCCGCACCAGGGTCGGCACTGCAGAAGTAACAGTGCTCTCTCTTCTTATAGCCTCACGGGTTGCTTCCGAAACCCTTCTTTCAATAAACAGATTAAACAAAACAATACATCTGCACAATATTAAAATATCTCACTGCTGGAACTGCGGAGAGCACAGTTCCGCACCAGGGTCGGCACTGCAGAAGTAAACGTGCTCTCTCTCCTTAAAGCCACACGTGTTGCTTCCGAACCCCTTCTTTCAATAAACAGACCAAACAAAACAAAACATCTGCACAATATCAAAATATCACACTGCTGGAACTGTGGAGAGCACAGTTCCGCACCAGGGTCGGCACTGCAGAAGTAACAGTGCTCTCTCTTCTTATAGCCTCACGGGTTGCTTCCGAACCGCTTCTTTCAATAAAGAGACCAAACAAAACAAAACATCTGCACAATATCAAAATATCACACTGCTGGAACTGTGGAGAGCACAGTTCCGCATCAGGGTCGGCACTGCAGAAGTAACAGTGCTCTCTCTTCTTATAGCCTCACGGGTTGCTTTCGAACCCCCTCTTTCAATAAACAGACTTTACAAAACAAAACATCAGAACAATATCAAAATATCACACTGCTGGAACTGTGGAGAGCACAGTTCCGCACCAGGGTCGGCACTGCAGAAGTAACAGTGCTCTCTCCTTACAGCCTCACGTGTAGCTTCCGAACCCCTTCTTTCAATAAACAGACCAAAAAAACAAAACATCTGAACAACATCATAATATCACACTGCTGAAACTGTGGAAGGCACAGTTCCATACCAGGGTCGGCACTGCAGAAGTAACAGTGCTCTCTCTCCTTAAAGCCTCACGTGTTGCTTCCGAACCCCTTCTTTCAATAAACAGACCAAACAAAACAAAAAATCCGCACAATATCAAAATATCACACTGCTGGAACTGTGGAGAGCACAGTTACGCACCAGGGTCGGCACTGCAGAAGTAACAGTGCTCTCTCTCCTTAAAGCCTCACGTGTTGCTTCCGAACCCCTACTTTCATTAAACAGACCAAACAAAACAAAACATCTGCACAATATCAAAATATCACACTGCTGGAACTGTGGAGAGCACAGTTCCGCACCAGGGTCGGCACTGCAGAAGTAACAGTGCTCTCTCTCCTTAAAGCCTCGCGTGTTGCTTCCGGACCCCTTCTTTCAATAAACAGACCAAACAAAACATCTGCACAATATCAAAATAACACACTGCTGGAACTGTGGGTAGCACAGTTCCGCACCAGGGTCGGCACTGCAGAAGTAACAGTGCTCTCTCTTCTTATAGCCTCACAGGTTGCTTCCGAACCCCTTCTTTCAATAAACAGATTAAACAAAACAATACATCTGCACAATATTAAAATATCTCACTGCTGGAACTGCGGAGAGCACAGTTCCGCACCAGGGTCGGCACTGCAGAAGTAAACGTGCTCTCTCTCCTTAAAGCCACACGTGTTGCTTCCGAACCCCTTCTTTCAATAAACAGACCAAACAAAACAAAACATCTGCACAATATCAAAATATCACACTGCTGGAACTGTGGAGAGCACAGTTCCGCACCAGGGTCGGCACTGCAGAAGTAACAGTGCTCTCTCTTCTTATAGCCTCACGGGTTGCTTCCGAACCGCTTCTTTCAATAAAGAGACCAAACAAAACAAAACATCTGCACAATATCAAAATATCACACTGCTGGAACTGTGGAGAGCACAGTTCCGCATCAGGGTCGGCACTGCAGAAGTAACAGTGCTCTCTCTTCTTATAGCCTCACGGGTTGCTTCCGAACCCCTTCTTTCAATAAACAGACTTTACAAAACAAAACATCAGAACAATATCAAAATATCACACTGCTGGAACTGTGGAGAGCACAGTTCCGCACCAGGGTCGGCACTTCAGAAGTAACAGTTCTCTCACTACCTTACAGATTCTCGTGTAGCTTCCAAACCCATTCTTTCAATAAACAGACCAAACAAAACAAAACATCTGCACAATAACAAAATATCACACTGCTGGAACTGTGGAGACCACAGTTCCGCACCAGGGTCGGCACTGCAGAAGTAACAGTGCTCTCTCTCCTTACAGAATCACGTGTTGCTTCCGAACCTCTTCTTTCAATAAACAGACCAAAAAAACAAAACACGTAAACCACATCAAAATAACACACTGCTGGAACTGTGGAGATCACAGTTCCATACAAAGATTTTTATATCTTTTTCTAATAAACTAGGAGATGACTACTGTCATTAGGCTTAAGTATTGTATATTGTACAAGTATAAAGAAAGAATTAAAGAAAAAAAAGATTTGTTATAGTAAATGTTATCGATAATATCTGGTAGAAGTACGGAGTGTTTCAGATAAACAGTGACATCACGTACACCGCCTCCGATTACTGAATAACTTAAAAAACCTTATAGTGTAACAGTTCTTAATTTAAATTTCTAGGTAAGTTTTTACTAATTATTACCTTGTCTTTCAACATCTTCTTTTCACAACTGAAAAAAAAACAATAAAACGCTTTAATATTCCTTTTGCCAGCTAAACTAAAAATAAAGGGAACGTTCCAAACATGCAGAATAAAAAAAAATAAATCGTTAACCAGGGACGGCACTGCAGAAGTAACAGTTCTCTCACTACCTTACAGCCTCTCGTGTAGCTTCCAAACCCCTTCTTTCAATAAACAGACCAAAAAAACAAAACATGTAAACCACATCAAAATATCACACTGCTGGAACTGTGGAGAGCACAGTTCCGCACCAGTGTCGGCACTTCAGAAGTAACAGTTCTCTCACTACCTTACAGCCTCTCGTGTAGCTTCCAAACCCCTTCTTTCAATAAACAGACCAAACAAAACAAAACATCTGCACAATATCAAAATATCACACTGCTGGAACTGTGGAGAGCACAGTTCCGCACCAGGGTCGGCACTTCAGAAGTAACAGTTCTCTCACTACCTTACAGCCTCTCGTGTAGCTTCCAAACCCCTTCTTTCAATAAACAGACCAAACAAAACAAAACATCTGCACAATAACAAAATATCACACTGCTGGAACTGTGGAGAGCACAGTTCCCCACCAGGGTTGGCACTGCAGAAGTAACAGTGCTCTCTCTTCTTATAGCGTCACGGGTTGCTTCCGAACCCCTTCTTTCAATAAACAGACCAAACAAAACAAAACATCTGCACAATATCAAAATATCACACTGCTGGAACTGTGGAGAGCACAGTTCCGCACCAGGGTCGGAACTTCAGAAGTAACAGTTCTCCCACTACCTTACAGCCTCTGGTGTAGCTTCAAACCCCTTCTTTCAATAAACAGACCTAACAAAACAAAACATCTGCACAATATCAAAATATCACACTGCTGGAACTGTGGAGAGCACAGTTCCGCACCAGGGTCGGCACTGCAGAAGTAACAGTGCTGTCTCTTCTTATAGCCTCACGGGTTGCTTCCGAACCCCTTCTTTCAATAAACAGACTAAAAAAAACAAAACATCAGAACAATATCAAAATATCACACTGCTGGAACTGTGGAGAGCACAGTTCCGCACCAGGGTCGGCACTGCAGAAGTAACAGTGCTCTCTCTCCTTAAAGCCTCGCGTGTTGCTTCCGGACCCCTTCTTTCAATAAACAGACCAAACAAAACATCTGCACAATATCAAAATAACACACTGCTGGAACTGTGGAGAGCACAGTTCCGCACCAGGGTCGGCACTGCAGAAGTAACAGTGCTCTCTCTTCTTATAGCCTCACGGGTTGCTTCCGAACCCCTTCTTTCAATAAACAGATTAAACAAAACAATACATCTGCACAATATTAAAATATCTCACTGCAGGAACTGCGGAGAGCACAGTTCCGCACCAGGGTCGGCACTGCAGAAGTAAACGTGCTCTCTCTCCTTAAAGCCACACGTGTTGCTTCCGAACCCCTTCTTTCAATAAACAGACCAAACAAAACAAAACATCTGCACAATATCAAAATATCACACTGCTGGAACTGTGGAGAGCACAGTTCCCCACCAGGGTTGGCACTGCAGAAGTAACAGTGCTCTCTCTTCTTATAGCGTCACGGGTTGCTTCCGAACCCCTTCTTTCAATAAACAGACCAAACAAAACAAAACATCTGCACAATATCAAAATATCACACTGCTGGAACTGTGGAGAGCACAGTTCCGCACCAGTGTCGGCACTTCAGAAGTAACAGTTCTCTCACTACCTTACAGCCTCTCGTGTAGCTACCAAACCCCTTCTTTCAATAAACAGACCAAACAAAACAAAACATCTGCACAATAACAAAATATCACACTGCTGGAACTGTGGAGAGCACAGTTCCGCACCCGGGTCGGCACTGCAGAAGTAACAGTGCTCTCTCTCCTTAAAGCCTCACGTGTTGCTTCCGTACCCCTACTTTCAATAAACAGACCAAACAAAACAAAACATCTGCACAATATCAAAATATCACACTGCTGGAACTGTGGAGAGCACAGTTCCGCACCAGGGTCGGCACTGCAGAAGTAACAGTGCTCTCTCTCCTTAAAGCCTCGCGTGTTGCTTCCGAACCCCTTCTTTCATTAAACAGACCAAACAAAACATCTGCACAATATAAAAATAACACACTGCTGGAACTGCGGAGAGCACAGTTCCGCACCAGGGTCGGCACTGCAGAAGTAACAGTGCTCTCTCTTCTTATAGCCTCACGGGTTGCTTCCGAACCCCTTCTTTCAATAAACAGATTAAACAAAACAATACATCTGCACAATATTAAAATATCTCACTGCTGGAACTGCGGAGAGCACAGTTCCGCACCAGGGTCGGCACTGCAGAAGTAAACGTGCTCTCTCTCCTTAAAGCCACACGTGTTGCTTCCGAACCCCTTCTTTCAATAAACAGACCAAACAAAACAAAACATCTGCACAATATCAAAATATCACACTGCTGGAACTGTGGAGAGCACAGTTCCGCACCAGGGTCGGCACTGCAGAAGTAACAGTGCTCTCTCTTCTTATAGCCTCACGGGTTGCTTCCGAACCGCTTCTTTCAATAAAGAGACCAAACAAAACAAAACATCTGCACAATATCAAAATATCACACTGCTGGAACTGTGGAGAGCACAGTTCCGCATCAGGGTCGGCACTGCAGAAGTAACAGTGCTCTCTCTTCTTATAGCCTCACGGGTTGCTTTCGAACCCCTTCTTTCAATAAACAGACTTTACAAAACAAAACATCAGAACAATATCAAAATATCACACTGCTGGAACTGTGGAGAGCACAGTTCCGCACCAGGGTCGGCACTGCAGAAGTAACAGTGCTCTCTCCTTACAGCCTCACGTGTAGCTTCCGAACCCCTTCTTTCAATAAACAGACCAAAAAAACAAAACATCTGAACAACATCATAATATCACACTGCTGGAACTGTGGAGAGCACAGTTACGCACCAGGGTCGGCACTGCAGAAGTAACAGTGCTCTCTCTCCTTAAAGCCTCACGTGTTGCTTCCGAACCCCTACTTTCATTAAACAGACCAAACAAAACAAAACATCTGCACAATATCAAAATATCACACTGCTGGAACTGTGGAGAGCACAGTTCCGCACCAGGGTCGGCACTGCAGAAGTAACAGTGCTCTCTCTCCTTAAAGCCTCGCGTGTTGCTTCCGGACCCCTTCTTTCAATAAACAGACCAAACAAAACATCTGCACAATATCAAAATAACACACTGCTGGAACTGTGGGTAGCACAGTTCCGCACCAGGGTCGGCACTGCAGAAGTAACAGTGCTCTCTCTTCTTATAGCCTCACAGGTTGCTTCCGAACCCCTTCTTTCAATAAACAGATTAAACAAAACAATACATCTGCACAATATTAAAATATCTCACTGCTGGAACTGCGGAGAGCACAGTTCCGCACCAGGGTCGGCACTGCAGAAGTAAACGTGCTCTCTCTCCTTAAAGCCACACGTGTTGCTTCCGAACCCCTTCTTTCAATAAACAGACCAAACAAAACAAAACATCTGCACAATATCAAAATATCACACTGCTGGAACTGTGGAGAGCACAGTTCCGCACCAGGGTCGGCACTGCAGAAGTAACAGTGCTCTCTCTTCTTATAGCCTCACGGGTTGCTTCCGAACCGCTTCTTTCAATAAAGAGACCAAACAAAACAAAACATCTGCACAATATCAAAATATCACACTGCTGGAACTGTGGAGAGCACAGTTCCGCATCAGGGTCGGCACTGCAGAAGTAACAGTGCTCTCTCTTCTTATAGCCTCACGGGTTGCTTCCGAACCCCTTCTTTCAATAAACAGACTTTACAAAACAAAACATCAGAACAATATCAAAATATCACACTGCTGGAACTGTGGAGAGCACAGTTCCGCACCAGGGTCGGCACTTCAGAAGTAACAGTTCTCTCACTACCTTACAGATTCTCGTGTAGCTTCCAAACCCATTCTTTCAATAAACAGACCAAACAAAACAAAACATCTGCACAATAACAAAATATCACACTGCTGGAACTGTGGAGAGCACAGTTCCGCACCAGGGTCGGCACTGCAGAAGTAACAGTGCTCTCTCTCCTTACAGAATCACGTGTTGCTTCCGAACCTCTTCTTTCAATAAACAGACCAAAAAAACAAAACACGTAAACCACATCAAAATAACACACTGCTGGAACTGTGGAGATCACAGTTCCATACAAAGATTTTTATATCTTTTTCTAATAAACTAGGAGATGACTACTGTCATTAGGCTTAAGTATTGTATATTGTACAAGTATAAAGAAAGAATTAAAGAAAAAAAAGATTTGTTATAGTAAATGTTATCGATAATATCTGGTAGAAGTACGGAGTGTTTCAGATAAACAGTGACATCACGTACACCGCCTCCGATTACTGAATAACTTAAAAAACCTTATAGTGTAACAGTTCTTAATTTAAATTTCTAGGTAAGTTTTTACTAATTATTACCTTGTCTTTCAACATCTTCTTTTCACAACTGAAAAAAAAACAATAAAACGCTTTAATATTCCTTTTGCCAGCTAAACTAAAAATAAAGGGAACGTTCCAAACATGCAGAATAAAAAAAAATAAATCGTTAACCAGGGACGGCACTGCAGAAGTAACAGTTCTCTCACTACCTTACAGCCTCTCGTGTAGCTTCCAAACCCCTTCTTTCAATAAACAGACCAAAAAAACAAAACATGTAAACCACATCAAAATATCACACTGCTGGAACTGTGGAGAGCACAGTTCCGCACCAGTGTCGGCACTTCAGAAGTAACAGTTCTCTCACTACCTTACAGCCTCTCGTGTAGCTTCCAAACCCCTTCTTTCAATAAACAGACCAAACAAAACAAAACATCTGCACAATATCAAAATATCACACTGCTGGAACTGTGGAGAGCACAGTTCCGCACCAGGGTCGGCACTTCAGAAGTAACAGTTCTCTCACTACCTTACAGCCTCTCGTGTAGCTTCCAAACCCCTTCTTTCAATAAACAGACCAAACAAAACAAAACATCTGCACAATAACAAAATATCACACTGCTGGAACTGTGGAGAGCACAGTTCCCCACCAGGGTTGGCACTGCAGAAGTAACAGTGCTCTCTCTTCTTATAGCGTCACGGGTTGCTTCCGAACCCCTTCTTTCAATAAACAGACCAAACAAAACAAAACATCTGCACAATATCAAAATATCACACTGCTGGAACTGTGGAGAGCACAGTTCCGCACCAGGGTCGGCACTTCAGAAGTAACAGTTCTCCCACTACCTTACAGCCTCTGGTGTAGCTTCAAACCCCTTCTTTCAATAAACAGACCTAACAAAACAAAACATCTGCACAATATCAAAATATCACACTGCTGGAACTGTGGAGAGCACAGTTCCGCACCAGGGTCGGCACTGCAGAAGTAACAGTGCTGTCTCTTCTTATAGCCTCACGGGTTGCTTCCGAACCCCTTCTTTCAATAAACAGACTAAAAAAAACAAAACATCAGAACAATATCAAAATATCACACTGCTGGAACTGTGGAGAGCACAGTTCCGCACCAGGGTCGGCACTGCAGAAGTAACAGTGCTCTCTCTCCTTAAAGCCTCGCGTGTTGCTTCCGGACCCCTTCTTTCAATAAACAGACCAAACAAAACATCTGCACAATATCAAAATAACACACTGCTGGAACTGTGGAGAGCACAGTTCCGCACCAGGGTCGGCACTGCAGAAGTAACAGTGCTCTCTCTTCTTATAGCCTCACGGGTTGCTTCCGAACCCCTTCTTTCAATAAATAGATTAAACAAAACAATACATCTGCACAATATTAAAATATCTCACTGCAGGAACTGCGGAGAGCACAGTTCCGCACCAGGGTCGGCACTGCAGAAGTAAACGTGCTCTCTCTCCTTAAAGCCACACGTGTTGCTTCCGAACCCCTTCTTTCAATAAACAGACCAAACAAAACAAAACATCTGCACAATATCAAAATATCACACTGCTGGAACTGTGGAGAGCACAGTTCCCCACCAGGGTTGGCACTGCAGAAGTAACAGTGCTCTCTCTTCTTATAGCGTCACGGGTTGCTTCCGAACCCCTTCTTTCAATAAACAGACCAAACAAAACAAAACATCTGCACAATATCAAAATATCACACTGCTGGAACTGTGGAGAGCACAGTTCCGCACCAGTGTCGGCACTTCAGAAGTAACAGTTCTCTCACTACCTTACAGCCTCTCGTGTAGCTACCAAACCCCTTCTTTCAATAAACAGACCAAACAAAACAAAACATCTGCACAATAACAAAATATCACACTGCTGGAACTGTGGAGAGCACAGTTCCGCACCAGGGTCGGCACTGCAGAAGTAACAGTGCTCTCTCTCCTTAAAGCCTCACGTGTTGCTTCCGTACCCCTACTTTCAATAAACAGACCAAACAAAACAAAACATCTGCACAATATCAAAATATCACACTGCTGGAACTGTGGAGAGCACAGTTCCGCACCAGGGTCGGCACTGCAGAAGTAACAGTGCTCTCTCTCCTTAAAGCCTCGCGTGTTGCTTCCGAACCCCTTCTTTCATTAAACAGACCAAACAAAACATCTGCACAATATAAAAATAACACACTGCTGGAACTGCGGAGAGCACAGTTCCGCACCAGGGTCGGCACTGCAGAAGTAACAGTGCTCTCTCTTCTTATAGCCTCACGGGTTGCTTCCGAACCCCTTCTTTCAATAAACAGATTAAACAAAACAATACATCTGCACAATATTAAAATATCTCACTGCTGGAACTGCGGAGAGCACAGTTCCGCACCAGGGTCGGCACTGCAGAAGTAAACGTGCTCTCTCTCCTTAAAGCCACACGTGTTGCTTCCGAACCCCTTCTTTCAATAAACAGACCAAACAAAACAAAACATCTGCACAATATCAAAATATCACACTGCTGGAACTGTGGAGAGCACAGTTCCGCACCAGGGTCGGCACTGCAGAAGTAACAGTGCTCTCTCTTCTTATAGCCTCACGGGTTGCTTCCGAACCGCTTCTTTCAATAAAGAGACCAAACAAAACAAAACATCTGCACAATATCAAAATATCACACTGCTGGAACTGTGGAGAGCACAGTTCCGCACCAGGGTCGGCACTTCAGAAGTAACAGTTCTCTCACTACCTTACAGATTCTCGTGTAGCTTCCAAACCCATTCTTTCAATAAACAGACCAAACAAAACAAAACATCTGCACAATAACAAAATATCACACTGCTGGAACTGTGGAGAGCACAGTTCCGCACCAGGGTCGGCACTGCAGAAGTAACAGTGCTCTCTCTCATTAAAGCCTCACGTGTTGCTTCCGAACCCCTACTTTCATTAAACAGACCAAACAAAACAAAACATCTGCACAATATCAAAATATCACACTGCTGGAACTGTGGAGAGCACAGTTCCCCACCAGGGTTGGCACTGCAGATGTAACAGTGCTCTCTCTTCTTATAGCGTCACGGGTTGCTTCCGAACCCCTTCTTTCAATAAACAGACCAAACAAAACAAAACATCTGCACAATATCAAAATATCACACTGCTGGAACTGTGGAGAGCACAGTTCCGCACCAGGGTCGGCACTTCAGAAGTAACAGTTCTCCCACTACCTTACAGCCTCTGGTGTAGCTTCAAACCCCTTCTTTCAATAAACAGACCTAACAAAACAAAACTTCTGCACAATATCAAAATATCACACTGCTGGAACTGTTGAGAGCACAGTTCCGCACCAGGGTCGGCACTGCAGAAGTAACAGTGCTGTCTCTTCTTATAGCCTCACTGGTTGCTTCCGAACCCCTTCTTTCAATAAACAGACTAAAAAAAACAAAACATCAGAACAATATCAAAATATCACACTGCTGGAACTGTGGAGAGCACAGTTCCGCACCAGGGTCGGCACTGCAGAAGTAACAGTGCTCTCTCTCCTTAAAGCCTCGCGTGTTGCTTCCGGACCCCTTCTTTCAATAAACAGACCAAACAAAACATCTGCACAATATCAAAATAACACACTGCTGGAACTGTGGAGAGCACAGTTCCGCACCAGGGTCGGCACTGCAGAAGTAACAGTGCTCTCTCTTCTTATAGCCTCACGGGTTGCTTCCGAACCCCTTCTTTCAATAAACAGATTAAACAAAACAATACATCTGCACAATATTAAAATATCTCACTGCTGGAACTGCGGAGAGCACAGTTCCGCACCAGGGTCGGCACTGCAGAAGTAAACGTGCTCTCTCTCCTTAAAGCCACACGTGTTGCTTCCGAACCCCTTCTTTCAATAAACAGACCAAACAAAACAAAACATCTGCACAATATCAAAATATCACACTGCTGGAACTGTGGAGAGCACAGTTCCGCACCAGGGTCGGCACTGCAGAAGTAACAGTGCTCTCTCTTCTTATAGCCTCACGGGTTGCTTCCGAACCGCTTCTTTCAATAAAGAGACCAAACAAAACAAAACATCTGCACAATATCAAAATATCACACTGCTGGAACTGTGGAGAGCACAGTTCCGCATCAGGGTCGGCACTGCAGAAGTAACAGTGCTCTCTCTTCTTATAGCCTCACGGGTTGCTTCCGAACCCCTTCTTTCAATAAACAGACTTTACAAAACAAAACATCAGAACAATATCAAAATATCACACTGCTGGAACTGTGGAGAGCACAGTTCCGCACCAGGGTCGGCACTTCAGAAGTAACAGTTCTCTCACTACCTTACAGATTCTCGTGTAGCTTCCAAACCCATTCTTTCAATAAACAGACCAAACAAAACAAAACATCTGCACAATAACAAAATATCACACTGCTGGAACTGTGGAGAGCACAGTTCCGCACCAGGGTCGGCACTGCAGAAGTAACAGTGCTCTCTCTCCTTACAGAATCACGTGTTGCTTCCGAACCTCTTCTTTCAATAAACAGACCAAAAAAACAAAACACGTAAACCACATCAAAATAACACACTGCTGGAACTGTGGAGATCACAGTTCCATACAAAGATTTTTATATCTTTTTCTAATAAACTAGGAGATGACTACTGTCATTAGGCTTAAGTATTGTATATTGTACAAGTATAAAGAAAGAATTAAAGAAAAAAAAGATTTGTTATAGTAAATGTTATCGATAATATCTGGTAGAAGTACGGAGTGTTTCAGATAAACAGTGACATCACGTACACCGCCTCCGATTACTGAATAACTTAAAAAACCTTATAGTGTAACAGTTCTTAATTTAAATTTCTAGGTAAGTTTTTACTAATTATTACCTTGTCTTTCAACATCTTCTTTTCACAACTGAAAAAAAAACAATAAAACGCTTTAATATTCCTTTTGCCAGCTAAACTAAAAATAAAGGGAACGTTCCAAACATGCAGAATAAAAAAAAATAAATCGTTAACCAGGGACGGCACTGCAGAAGTAACAGTTCTCTCACTACCTTACAGCCTCTCGTGTAGCTTCCAAACCCCTTCTTTCAATAAACAGACCAAAAAAACAAAACATGTAAACCACATCAAAATATCACACTGCTGGAACTGTGGAGAGCACAGTTCCGCACCAGTGTCGGCACTTCAGAAGTAACAGTTCTCTCACTACCTTACAGCCTCTCGTGTAGCTTCCAAACCCCTTCTTTCAATAAACAGACCAAACAAAACAAACCATCTGCACAATATCAAAATATCACACTGCTGGAACTGTGGAGAGCACAGTTCCGCACCAGGGTCGGCACTTCAGAAGTAACAGTTCTCTCACTACCTTACAGCCTCTCGTGTAGCTTCCAAACCCCTTCTTTCAATAAACAGACCAAACAAAACAAAACATCTGCACAATAACAAAATATCACACTGCTGGAACTGTGGAGAGCACAGTTCCCCACCAGGGTTGGCACTGCAGAAGTAACAGTGCTCTCTCTTCTTATAGCGTCACGGGTTGCTTCCGAACCCCTTCTTTCAATAAACAGACCAAACAAAACAAAACATCTGCACAATATCAAAATATCACACTGCTGGAACTGTGGAGAGCACAGTTCCGCACCAGGGTCGGCACTTCAGAAGTAACAGTTCTCCCACTACCTTACAGCCTCTGGTGTAGCTTCAAACCCCTTCTTTCAATAAACAGACCTAACAAAACAAAACATCTGCACAATATCAAAATATCACACTGCTGGAACTGTGGAGAGCACAGTTCCGCACCAGGGTCGGCACTGCAGAAGTAACAGTGCTGTCTCTTCTTATAGCCTCACGGGTTGCTTCCGAACCCCTTCTTTCAATAAACAGACTAAAAAAAACAAAACATCAGAACAATATCAAAATATCACACTGCTGGAACTGTGGAGAGCACAGTTCCGCACCAGGGTCGGCACTGCAGAAGTAACAGTGCTCTCTCTCCTTAAAGCCTCGCGTGTTGCTTCCGGACCCCTTCTTTCAATAAACAGACCAAACAAAACATCTGCACAATATCAAAATAACACACTGCTGGAACTGTGGAGAGCACAGTTCCGCACCAGGGTCGGCACTGCAGAAGTAACAGTGCTCTCTCTTCTTATAGCCTCACGGGTTGCTTCCGAACCCCTTCTTTCAATAAACAGATTAAACAAAACAATACATCTGCACAATATTAAAATATCTCACTGCAGGAACTGCGGAGAGCACAGTTCCGCACCAGGGTCGGCACTGCAGAAGTAAACGTGCTCTCTCTCCTTAAAGCCACACGTGTTGCTTCCGAACCCCTTCTTTCAATAAACAGACCAAACAAAACAAAACATCTGCACAATATCAAAATATCACACTGCTGGAACTGTGGAGAGCACAGTTCCCCACCAGGGTTGGCACTGCAGAAGTAACAGTGCTCTCTCTTCTTATAGCGTCACGGGTTGCTTCCGAACCCCTTCTTTCAATAAACAGACCAAACAAAACAAAACATCTGCACAATATCAAAATATCACACTGCTGGAACTGTGGAGAGCACAGTTCCGCACCAGTGTCGGCACTTCAGAAGTAACAGTTCTCTCACTACCTTACAGCCTCTCGTGTAGCTACCAAACCCCTTCTTTCAATAAACAGACCAAACAAAACAAAACATCTGCACAATAACAAAATATCACACTGCTGGAACTGTGGAGAGCACAGTTCCGCACCAGGGTCGGCACTGCAGAAGTAACAGTGCTCTCTCTCCTTAAAGCCTCACGTGTTGCTTCCGTACCCCTACTTTCAATAAACAGACCAAACAAAACAAAACATCTGCACAATATCAAAATATCACACTGCTGGAACTGTGGAGAGCACAGTTCCGCACCAGGGTCGGCACTGCAGAAGTAACAGTGCTCTCTCTCCTTAAAGCCTCGCGTGTTGCTTCCGAACCCCTTCTTTCATTAAACAGACCAAACAAAACATCTGCACAATATAAAAATAACACACTGCTGGAACTGCGGAGAGCACAGTTCCGCACCAGGGTCGGCACTGCAGAAGTAACAGTGCTCTCTCTTCTTATAGCCTCACGGGTTGCTTCCGAACCCCTTCTTTCAATAAACAGATTAAACAAAACAATACATCTGCACAATATTAAAATATCTCACTGCTGGAACTGCGGAGAGCACAGTTCCGCACCAGGGTCGGCACTGCAGAAGTAAACGTGCTCTCTCTCCTTAAAGCCACACGTGTTGCTTCCGAACCCCTTCTTTCAATAAACAGACCAAACAAAACAAAACATCTGCACAATATCAAAATATCACACTGCTGGAACTGTGGAGAGCACAGTTCCGCACCAGGGTCGGCACTGCAGAAGTAACAGTGCTCTCTCTTCTTATAGCCTCACGGGTTGCTTCCGAACCGCTTCTTTCAATAAAGAGACCAAACAAAACAAAACATCTGCACAATATCAAAATATCACACTGCTGGAACTGTGGAGAGCACAGTTCCGCATCAGGGTCGGCACTGCAGAAGTAACAGTGCTCTCTCTTCTTATAGCCTCACGGGTTGCTTTCGAACCCCTTCTTTCAATAAACAGACTTTACAAAACAAAACATCAGAACAATATCAAAATATCACACTGCTGGAACTGTGGAGAGCACAGTTCCGCACCAGGGTCGGCACTGCAGAAGTAACAGTGCTCTCTGCTTACAGCCTCACGTGTAGCTTCCGAACCCCTTCTTTCAATAAACAGACCAAAAAAACAAAACATCTGAACAACATCATAATATCACACTGCTGAAACTGTGGAAGGCACAGTTCCATACCAGGGTCGGCACTGCAGAAGTAACAGTGCTCTCTCTCCTTAAAGCCTCACGTGTTGCTTCCGAACCCCTTCTTTCAATAAACAGACCAAACAAAACAAAAAATCCGCACAATATCAAAATATCACACTGCTGGAACTGTGGAGAGCACAGTTACGCACCAGGGTCGGCACTGCAGAAGTAACAGTGCTCTCTCTCCTTAAAGCCTCACGTGTTGCTTCCGAACCCCTACTTTCATTAAACAGACCAAACAAAACAAAACATCTGCACAATATCAAAATATCACACTGCTGGAACTGTGGAGAGCACAGTTCCGCACCAGGGTCGGCACTGCAGAAGTAACAGTGCTCTCTCTCCTTAAAGCCTCGCGTGTTGCTTCCGGACCCCTTCTTTCAATAAACAGACCAAACAAAACATCTGCACAATATCAAAATAACACACTGCTGGAACTGTGGAGAGCACAGTTCCGCACCAGGGTCGGCACTGCAGAAGTAACAGTGCTCTCTCTTCTTATAGCCTCACGGGTTGCTTCCGAACCCCTTCTTTCAATAAACAGATTAAACAAAACAATACATCTGCACAATATTAAAATATCTCACTGCTGGAACTGCGGAGAGCACAGTTCCGCACCAGGGTCGGCACTGCAGAAGTAAACGTGCTCTCTCTCCTTAAAGCCACACGTGTTGCTTCCGAACCCCTTCTTTCAATAAACAGACCAAACAAAACAAAACATCTGCACAATATCAAAATATCACACTGCTGGAACTGTGGAGAGCACAGTTCCGCACCAGGGTCGGCACTGCAGAAGTAACAGTGCTCTCTCTTCTTATAGCCTCACGGGTTGCTTCCGAACCGCTTCTTTCAATAAAGAGACCAAACAAAACAAAACATCTGCACAATATCAAAATATCACACTGCTGGAACTGTGGAGAGCACAGTTCCGCATCAGGGTCGGCACTGCAGAAGTAACAGTGCTCTCTCTTCTTATAGCCTCACGGGTTGCTTCCGAACCCCTTCTTTCAATAAACAGACTTTACAAAACAAAACATCAGAACAATATCAAAATATCACACTGCTGGAACTGTGGAGAGCACAGTTCCGCACCAGGGTCGGCACTTCAGAAGTAACAGTTCTCTCACTACCTTACAGATTCTCGTGTAGCTTCCAAACCCATTCTTTCAATAAACAGACCAAACAAAACAAAACATCTGCACAATAACAAAATATCACACTGCTGGAACTGTGGAGAGCACAGTTCCGCACCAGGGTCGGCACTGCAGAAGTAACAGTGCTCTCTCTCCTTACAGAATCACGTGTTGCTTCCGAACCTCTTCTTTCAATAAACAGACCAAAAAAACAAAACACGTAAACCACATCAAAATAACACACTGCTGGAACTGTGGAGATCACAGTTCCATACAAAGATTTTTATATCTTTTTCTAATAAACTAGGAGATGACTACTGTCATTAGGCTTAAGTATTGTATATTGTACAAGTATAAAGAAAGAATTAAAGAAAAAAAAGATTTGTTATAGTAAATGTTATCGATAATATCTGGTAGAAGTACGGAGTGTTTCAGATAAACAGTGACATCACGTACACCGCCTCCGATTACTGAATAACTTAAAAAACCTTATAGTGTAACAGTTCTTAATTTAAATTTCTAGGTAAGTTTTTACTAATTATTACCTTGTCTTTCAACATCTTCTTTTCACAACTGAAAAAAAAACAATAAAACGCTTTAATATTCCTTTTGCCAGCTAAACTAAAAATAAAGGGAACGTTCCAAACATGCAGAATAAAAAAAAATAAATCGTTAACCAGGGACGGCACTGCAGAAGTAACAGTTCTCTCACTACCTTACAGCCTCTCGTGTAGCTTCCAAACCCCTTCTTTCAATAAACAGACCAAAAAAACAAAACATGTAAACCACATCAAAATATCACACTGCTGGAACTGTGGAGAGCACAGTTCCGCACCAGTGTCGGCACTTCAGAAGTAACAGTTCTCTCACTACCTTACAGCCTCTCGTGTAGCTTCCAAACCCCTTCTTTCAATAAACAGACCAAACAAAACAAAACATCTGCACAATATCAAAATATCACACTGCTGGAACTGTGGAGAGCACAGTTCCGCACCAGGGTCGGCACTTCAGAAGTAACAGTTCTCTCACTACCTTACAGCCTCTCGTGTAGCTTCCAAACCCCTTCTTTCAATAAACAGACCAAACAAAACAAAACATCTGCACAATAACAAAATATCACACTGCTGGAACTGTGGAGAGCACAGTTCCCCACCAGGGTTGGCACTGCAGAAGTAACAGTGCTCTCTCTTCTTATAGCGTCACGGGTTGCTTCCGAACCCCTTCTTTCAATAAACAGACCAAACAAAACAAAACATCTGCACAATATCAAAATATCACACTGCTGGAACTGTGGAGAGCACAGTTCCGCACCAGGGTCGGCACTTCAGAAGTAACAGTTCTCCCACTACCTTACAGCCTCTGGTGTAGCTTCAAACCCCTTCTTTCAATAAACAGACCTAACAAAACAAAACATCTGCACAATATCAAAATATCACACTGCTGGAACTGTGGAGAGCACAGTTCCGCACCAGGGTCGGCACTGCAGAAGTAACAGTGCTGTCTCTTCTTATAGCCTCACGGGTTGCTTCCGAACCCCTTCTTTCAATAAACAGACTAAAAAAAACAAAACATCAGAACAATATCAAAATATCACACTGCTGGAACTGTGGAGAGCACAGTTCCGCACCAGGGTCGGCACTGCAGAAGTAACAGTGCTCTCTCTCCTTAAAGCCTCGCGTGTTGCTTCCGGACCCCTTCTTTCAATAAACAGACCAAACAAAACATCTGCACAATATCAAAATAACACACTGCTGGAACTGTGGAGAGCACAGTTCCGCACCAGGGTCGGCACTGCAGAAGTAACAGTGCTCTCTCTTCTTATAGCCTCACGGGTTGCTTCCGAACCCCTTCTTTCAATAAACAGATTAAACAAAACAATACATCTGCACAATATTAAAATATCTCACTGCAGGAACTGCGGAGAGCACAGTTCCGCACCAGGGTCGGCACTGCAGAAGTAAACGTGCTCTCTCTCCTTAAAGCCACACGTGTTGCTTCCGAACCCCTTCTTTCAATAAACAGACCAAACAAAACAAAACATCTGCACAATATCAAAATATCACACTGCTGGAACTGTGGAGAGCACAGTTCCCCACCAGGGTTGGCACTGCAGAAGTAACAGTGCTCTCTCTTCTTATAGCGTCACGGGTTGCTTCCGAACCCCTTCTTTCAATAAACAGACCAAACAAAACAAAACATCTGCACAATATCAAAATATCACACTGCTGGAACTGTGGAGAGCACAGTTCCGCACCAGTGTCGGCACTTCAGAAGTAACAGTTCTCTCACTACCTTACAGCCTCTCGTGTAGCTACCAAACCCCTTCTTTCAATAAACAGACCAAACAAAACAAAACATCTGCACAATAACAAAATATCACACTGCTGGAACTGTGGAGAGCACAGTTCCGCACCAGGGTCGGCACTGCAGAAGTAACAGTGCTCTCTCTCCTTAAAGCCTCACGTGTTGCTTCCGTACCCCTACTTTCAATAAACAGACCAAACAAAACAAAACATCTGCACAATATCAAAATATCACACTGCTGGAACTGTGGAGAGCACAGTTCCGCACCAGGGTCGGCACTGCAGAAGTAACAGTGCTCTCTCTCCTTAAAGCCTCGCGTGTTGCTTCCGAACCCCTTCTTTCATTAAACAGACCAAACAAAACATCTGCACAATATAAAAATAACACACTGCTGGAACTGCGGAGAGCACAGTTCCGCACCAGGGTCGGCACTGCAGAAGTAACAGTGCTCTATCTTCTTATAGCCTCACGGGTTGCTTCCGAACCCCTTCTTTCAATAAACAGATTAAACAAAACAATACATCTGCACAATATTAAAATATCTCACTGCTGGAACTGCGGAGAGCACAGTTCCGCACCAGGGTCGGCACTGCAGAAGTAAACGTGCTCTCTCTCCTTAAAGCCACACGTGTTGCTTCCGAACCCCTTCTTTCAATAAACAGACCAAACAAAACAAAACATCTGCACAATATCAAAATATCACACTGCTGGAACTGTGGAGAGCACAGTTCCGCACCAGGGTCGGCACTGCAGAAGTAACAGTGCTCTCTCTTCTTATAGCCTCACGGGTTGCTTCCGAACCGCTTCTTTCAATAAAGAGACCAAACAAAACAAAACATCTGCACAATATCAAAATATCACACTGCTGGAACTGTGGAGAGCACAGTTCCGCACCAGGGTCGGCACTTCAGAAGTAACAGTTCTCTCACTACCTTACAGATTCTCGTGTAGCTTCCAAACCCATTCTTTCAATAAACAGACCAAACAAAACAAAACATCTGCACAATAACAAAATATCACACTGCTGGAACTGTGGAGAGCACAGTTCCGCACCAGGGTCGGCACTGCAGAAGTAACAGTGCTCTCTCTCATTAAAGCCTCACGTGTTGCTTCCGAACCCCTACTTTCATTAAACAGACCAAACAAAACAAAACATCTGCACAATATCAAAATATCACACTGCTGGAACTGTGGAGAGCACAGTTCCGCACCAGGGTCGGCACTGCAGAAGTAACAGTTCTCTCACTACCTTACAGCCTCTCGTGTATCTTCCAAACCCCTTCTTTCAATAAACAGACCAAACAAAACAAAACATCTGCACAATAACAAAATATCACACTGCTGGAACTGTGGAGAGCACAGTTCCGCACCAGGGTCGGCACTGCAGAAGTAACAGTGCTCTCTCTCCTTAAAGCCTCACGTGTTGCTTCCGAGCCCCTACTTTCAATAAACAGACCAAACAAAACAAAACATCTGCACAATATCAAAATATCACACTGCTGGAACTGTGGAGAGCACAGTTCCCCACCAGGGTTGGCACTGCAGATGTAACAGTGCTCTCTCTTCTTATAGCGTCACGGGTTGCTTCCGAACCCCTTCTTTCAATAAACAGACCAAACAAAACAAAACATCTGCACAATATCAAAATATCACACTGCTGGAACTGTGGAGAGCACAGTTCCGCACCAGGGTCGGCACTTCAGAAGTAACAGTTCTCCCACTACCTTACAGCCTCTGGTGTAGCTTCAAACCCCTTCTTTCAATAAACAGACCTAACAAAACAAAACTTCTGCACAATATCAAAATATCACACTGCTGGAACTGTTGAGAGCACAGTTCCGCACCAGGGTCGGCACTGCAGAAGTAACAGTGCTGTCTCTTCTTATAGCCTCACTGGTTGCTTCCGAACCCCTTCTTTCAATAAACAGACTAAAAAAAACAAAACATCAGAACAATATCAAAATATCACACTGCTGGAACTGTGGAGAGCACAGTTCCGCACCAGGGTCGGCACTGCAGAAGTAACAGTGCTCTCTCTCCTTAAAGCCTCGCGTGTTGCTTCCGGACCCCTTCTTTCAATAAACAGACCAAACAAAACATCTGCACAATATCAAAATAACACACTGCTGGAACTGTGGAGAGCACAGTTCCGCACCAGGGTCGGCACTGCAGAAGTAACAGTGCTCTCTCTTCTTATAGCCTCACGGGTTGCTTCCGAACTCCTTCTTTCAATAAACAGATTAAACAAAACAATACATCTGCACAATATTAAAATATCTCACTGCTGGAACTGCGGAGAGCACAGTTCCGCACCAGGGTCGGCACTGCAGAAGTAAACGTGCTCTCTCTCCTTAAAGCCACACGTGTTGCTTCCGAACCCCTTCTTTCAATAAACAGACCAAACAAAACAAAACATCTGCACAATATCAAAATATCACACTGCTGGAACTGTGGAGAGCACAGTTCCGCACCAGGGTCGGCACTGCACAAGTAACAGTGCTCTCTCTTCTTATAGCCTCACGGGTTGCTTCCGAACCGCTTCTTTCAATAAAGAGACCAAACAAAACAAAACATCTGCACAATATCAAAATATCACACTGCTGGAACTGTGGAGAGCACAGTTCCGCATCAGGGTCGGCACTGCAGAAGTAACAGTGCTCTCTCTTCTTATAGCCTCACGGGTTGCTTCCGAACCCCTTCTTTCAATAAACAGACTTTACAAAACAAAACATCAGAACAATATCAAAATATCACACTGCTGGAACTGTGGAGAGCACAGTTCCGCACCAGGGTCGGCACTTCAGAAGTAACAGTTCTCTCACTACCTTACAGATTCTCGTGTAGCTTCCAAACCCATTCTTTCAATAAACAGACCAAACAAAACAAAACATCTGCACAATAACAAAATATCACACTGCTGGAACTGTGGAGAGCACAGTTCCGCACCAGGGTCGGCACTGCAGAAGTAACAGTGCTCTCTCTCCTTACAGAATCACGTGTTGCTTCCGAACCTCTTCTTTCAATAAACAGACCAAAAAAACAAAACACGTAAACCACATCAAAATAACACACTGCTGGAACTGTGGAGATCACAGTTCCATACAAAGATTTTTATATCTTTTTCTAATAAACTAGGAGATGACTACTGTCATTAGGCTTAAGTATTGTATATTGTACAAGTATAAAGAAAGAATTAAAGAAAAAAAAGATTTGTTATAGTAAATGTTATCGATAATATCTGGTAGAAGTACGGAGTGTTTCAGATAAACAGTGACATCACGTACACCGCCTCCGATTACTGAATAACTTAAAAAACCTTATAGTGTAACAGTTCTTAATTTAAATTTCTAGGTAAGTTTTTACTAATTATTACCTTGTCTTTCAACATCTTCTTTTCACAACTGAAAAAAAAACAATAAAACGCTTTAATATTCCTTTTGCCAGCTAAACTAAAAATAAAGGGAACGTTCCAAACATGCAGAATAAAAAAAAATAAATCGTTAACCAGGGACGGCACTGCAGAAGTAACAGTTCTCTCACTACCTTACAGCCTCTCGTGTAGCTTCCAAACCCCTTCTTTCAATAAACAGACCAAAAAAACAAAACATGTAAACCACATCAAAATATCACACTGCTGGAACTGTGGAGAGCACAGTTCCGCACCAGTGTCGGCACTTCAGAAGTAACAGTTCTCTCACTACCTTACAGCCTCTCGTGTAGCTTCCAAACCCCTTCTTTCAATAAACAGACCAAACAAAACAAAACATCTGCACAATATCAAAATATCACACTGCTGGAACTGTGGAGAGCACAGTTCCGCACCAGGGTCGGCACTTCAGAAGTAACAGTTCTCTCACTACCTTACAGCCTCTCGTGTAGCTTCCAAACCCCTTCTTTCAATAAACAGACCAAACAAAACAAAACATCTGCACAATAACAAAATATCACACTGCTGGAACTGTGGAGAGCACAGTTCCCCACCAGGGTTGGCACTGCAGAAGTAACAGTGCTCTCTCTTCTTATAGCGTCACGGGTTGCTTCCGAACCCCTTCTTTCAATAAACAGACCAAACAAAACAAAACATCTGCACAATATCAAAATATCACACTGCTGGAACTGTGGAGAGCACAGTTCCGCACCAGGGTCGGCACTTCAGAAGTAACAGTTCTCCCACTACCTTACAGCCTCTGGTGTAGCTTCAAACCCCTTCTTTCAATAAACAGACCTAACAAAACAAAACATCTGCACAATATCAAAATATCACACTGCTGGAACTGTGGAGAGCACAGTTCCGCACCAGGGTCGGCACTGCAGAAGTAACAGTGCTGTCTCTTCTTATAGCCTCACGGGTTGCTTCCGAACCCCTTCTTTCAATAAACAGACTAAAAAAAACAAAACATCAGAACAATATCAAAATATCACACTGCTGGAACTGTGGAGAGCACAGTTCCGCACCAGGGTCGGCACTGCAGAAGTAACAGTGCTGTCTCTTCTTATAGCCTCACGGGTTGCTTCCGGACCCCTTCTTTCAATAAACAGACCAAACAAAACATCTGCATAATATCAAAATAACACACTGCTGGAACTGTGGAGAGCACAGTTCCGCACCAGGGTCGGCACTGCAGAAGTAACAGTGCTCTCTCTTCTTATAGCCTCACGGGTTGCTTCCGAACCCCTTCTTTCAATAAACAGATTAAACAAAACAATACATCTGCACAATATTAAAATATCTCACTGCAGGAACTGCGGAGAGCACAGTTCCGCACCAGGGTCGGCACTGCAGAAGTAAACGTGCTCTCTCTCCTTAAAGCCACACGTGTTGCTTCCGAACCCCTTCTTTCAATAAACAGACCAAACAAAACAAAACATCAGAACAATATCAAAATATCACACTGCTGGAACTGTGGAGAGCACAGTTCCGCACCAGGGTCGGCACTTCAGAAGTAACAGTTCTCTCACTACCTTACAGATTCTCGTGTAGCTTCCAAACCCATTCTTTCAATAAACAGACCAAACAAAACAAAACATCTGCACAATAACAAAATATCACACTGCTGGAACTGTGGAGAGCACAGTTCCGCACCAGGGTCGGCACTGCAGAAGTAACAGTGCTCTCTCTCATTAAAGCCTCACGTGTTGCTTCCGAACCCCTACTTTCATTAAACAGACCAAACAAAACAAAACATCTGCACAATATCAAAATATCACACTGCTGGAACTGTGGAGAGCACAGTTCCGCACCAGGGTCGGCACTGCAGAAGTAACAGTGCTCTCTCTCCTTACAGAATCACGTGTTGCTTCCGAACCTCTTCTTTCAATAAACAGACCAAAAAAACAAAACACGTAAACCACATCAAAATAACACACTGCTGGAACTGTGGAGATCACAGTTCCATACAAAGATTTTTATATCTTTTTCTAATAAACTAGGAGATGACTACTGTCATTAGGCTTAAGTATTGTATATTGTACAAGTATAAAGAAAGAATTAAAGAAAAAAAAAGATTTGTTATAGTAAATGTTATCGATAATATCTGGTAGAAGTACGGAGTGTTTCAGATAAACAGTGACATCACGTACACCGCCTCCGATTACTGAATAACTTAAAAAACCTTATAGTGTAACAGTTCTTAATTTAAATTTCTAGGTAAGTTTTTACTAATTATTACCTTGTCTTTCAACATCTTCTTTTCACAACTGAAAAAAAAACAATAAAACGCTTTAATATTCCTTTTGCCAGCTAAACTAAAAATAAAGGGAACGTTCCAAACATGCAGAATAAAAAAAAATAAATCGTTAACCAGGGACGGCACTGCAGAAGTAACAGTTCTCTCACTACCTTACAGCCTCTCGTGTAGCTTCCAAACCCCTTCTTTCAATAAACAGACCAAAAAAACAAAACATGTAAACCACATCAAAATATCACACTGCTGGAACTGTGGAGAGCACAGTTCCGCGCCAGTGTCGGCACTTCAGAAGTAACAGTTCTCTCACTACCTTACAGCCTCTCGTGTAGCTTCCAAACCCCTTCTTTCAATAAACAGACCAAACAAAACAAAACATCTGCACAATATCAAAATATCACACTGCTGGAACTGTGGAGAGCACAGTTCCGCACCAGGGTCGGCACTGCAGAAGTAACAGTGCTCTCTCTCCTTAAAGCTTCACGTGTTGCTTCCGAACCCCTACTTTCAATAAACAGACCAAACAAAACAAAACATCTGCACAATAACAAAATATCACACTGCTGGAACTGTGGAGAGCACAGTTCCCCACCAGGGTTGGCACTGCAGAAGTAACAGTGCTCTCTCTTCTTATAGCGTCACGGGTTGCTTCCGAACCCCTTCTTTCAATAAACAGACCAAACAAAACAAAACATCTGCACAATATCAAAATATCACACTGCTGGAACTGTGGAGAGCACAGTTCCGCACCAGGGTCGGCACTTCAGAAGTAACAGTTCTCCCACTACCTTACAGCCTCTGGTGTAGCTTCAAACCCCTTCTTTCAATAAACAGACCTAACAAAACAAAACATCTGCACAATATCAAAATATCACACTGCTGGAACTGTGGAGAGCACAGTTCCGCACCAGGGTCGGCACTGCAGAAGTAACAGTGCTGTCTCTTCTTATAGCCTCACGGGTTGCTTCCGAACCCCTTCTTTCAATAAACAGACTAAAAAAAACAAAACATCAGAACAATATCAAAATATCACACTGCTGGAACTGTGGAGAGCACAGTTCCGCACCAGGGTCGGCACTGCAGAAGTAACAGTGCTCTCTCTCCTTAAAGCCTCGCGTGTTGCTTCCGGACCCCTTCTTTCAATAAACAGACCAAACAAAACATCTGCATAATATCAAAATAACACACTGCTGGAACTGTGGAGAGCACAGTTCCGCACCAGGGTCGGCACTGCAGAAGTAACAGTGCTCTCTCTTCTTATAGCCTCACGGGTTGCTTCCGAACCCCTTCTTTCAATAAACAGATTAAACAAAACAATACATCTGCACAATATTAAAATATCTCACTGCAGGAACTGCGGAGAGCACAGTTCCGCACCAGGGTCGGCACTGCAGAAGTAAACGTGCTCTCTCTCCTTAAAGCCACACGTGTTGCTTCCGAACCCCTTCTTTCAATAAACAGACCAAACAAAACAAAACATCAGAACAATATCAAAATATCACACTGCTGGAACTGTGGAGAGCACAGTTCCGCACCAGGGTCGGCACTTCAGAAGTAACAGTTCTCTCACTACCTTACAGATTCTCGTGTAGCTTCCAAACCCATTCTTTCAATAAACAGACCAAACAAAACAAAACATCTGCACAATAACAAAATATCACACTGCTGGAACTGTGGAGAGCACAGTTCCGCACCAGGGTCGGCACTGCAGAAGTAACAGTGCTCTCTCTCATTAAAGCCTCACGTGTTGCTTCCGAACCCCTACTTTCATTAAACAGACCAAACAAAACAAAACATCTGCACAATATCAAAATATCACACTGCTGGAACTGTGGAGAGCACAGTTCCGCACCAGGGTCGGCACTGCAGAAGTAACAGTGCTCTCTCTCCTTACAGCCTCACGTGTTGCTTCCGAACCCCTTCTTTCAATAAACAAACCAAAAAAAAAAACATGTAAACCACATCATAATAACACACTGCCGGAACTGTGGAGATCACAGTTCCATACAAAGATTTTTATATCTTTTTCTAATAAACTAGGAGATGACTACTGTCATTAGGCTTAAGTATTGTATATTGTACAAGTATAAAGAAAGAATTAAAGAAAAAAAAAGATTTGTTATAGTAAATGTTATCGATAATATCTGGTAGAAGTACGGAGTGTTTCAGATAAACAGT
This sequence comes from Lycorma delicatula, assembly GCF_047948215.1. Taxonomy (NCBI): domain Eukaryota; kingdom Metazoa; phylum Arthropoda; class Insecta; order Hemiptera; family Fulgoridae; genus Lycorma; species Lycorma delicatula. Next base: position 126,781,105 of record NC_134457.1, read on the forward strand.
GACATCACGTACACCGCCTCCGATTACTGAATAACTTAAAAAACCTTATAGTGAACAGTTCTTAATTTAAATTTCTAGGTAAGTTTTTACTAATTATTACCTTGTCTTTCAACATCTTCTTTTCACAACTGAAAAAAAAACAATAAAACGCTTTAATATGCCTTTTGCCAACTAAACTAAAAATAAAGGGAACGTTCCAAACATGCAGAATAAAAAAAAATAAATCGTTAACCAGCGACGACACTGCAGAAGTAACAGTTCTATCACTACCTTACAGCCTCTCGTGTAGCTTCCAAACCCCTTCTTTCAATAAACAGACCAAACAAAACATCTGCACAATAACAAAATATCACACTGCTGAAACTGTGGAGAGCACAGTTCCGCACCAGGGTCGGCACTGCAGAAGTAACAGTGCTCTCTCTCCTTAAAGCCTCACGTGTTGCTACCGAGCCCCTACTTTCAATAAACAGACCAAACAAAACAAAACATCTGCACAATATCAAAATATCACACTGCTGGAACTGTGGAGAGCACAGTTCCGCATCAGGGTCGGCACTGCAGAACTAACAGTGCTCTCTCTTCTTATAGCCTCACGGGTTGCTTCCGAACCCCTTCTTTCAATAAACAGACTAAACAAAACAAAACATCTGCACAATATAAAAATATCACACTGCTGGAACTGTGGAGAGCACAGTTCCGCACCAGGGTCGGCACTGCAGAAGTAACAGTGCCCTCTCTTCTTATAGCCTCACGGGTTGCTTCGGAACCCCTTCTTTCAATAAACAGACTAAACAAAACAAAACATCTGCACAATATTAAAATATCACACTGCTGGAACTGCGGAGAGCACAGTTCCGCACCAGGGTCGGCACTGCAGTAGTAACAGTGCTCTCTCTCCTTAAAGCCTCACGTGTTGCTTCCGAACCCCTTCTTTCAATAAACTGACCAAACAAAACAAAACATCTGCACAATATTAAAATATCACACTGCTGGAACTGTGGAGAGCACAGTTCCGCACCAGGGTCGGCACTTCAGAAGTAACAGTGATCTCTCTACTTAAAGCCTCACGTGTTGCTTCCGAACCCCTTCTTTCAATAAACTGACCAAACAAAACAAAACATCTGCACAATAACAAAATATCACACTGCTGGAACTGTAGAGAGCACAGTTCCGCACCAGGGTTGGCACTGCAGAAGTAACAGTGCTCTCTCTCCTTAAAGCCTCACGTGTTGCTTTCGAACCCCTACTTTCAATAAACAGACCAAACAAAATAAAACATCTGCACAATATCAAAATATCACACTGCTGGAACTGTGGAGAGCACAGTTCCGCACCAGAGTCGGCACTTCAGAAGTAACAGTTCTCTAACTACCTTACAGCCTCTCGTGTAGCTTCCAAACCCCTTCTTTCAATAAACAGACCAAACAAAACAAAACATCTGCACAATATCAAAATAACACACTGCTGGAACTGTGGAGAGCACAGTTCCGCACCAGGGTCGGCACTGCAGAAGTAACAGTGCTCTCTCTCCTTAAAGCTTCACGTGTTGCTTCCGAACCCCTACTTTCAATAAACAGACCAAACAAAACAAAATATCTGCACAATATCAAAATAACACACTGCTGGAACTGTGGAGAGCACAGTTCCGCACCAGGGTCGGCACTGCAGAAGTAACAGTGCTCTCTCTTCTTATAGCCTCAGGGGTTGCTTCCGAACCCCTTCTTTCAATAAACAGACTAAACAAAACAATACATCTGCACAATATTAAAATATCACACTGCTGGAACTGCGGAGAGCACAGTTCCGCACCAGGGTCGGCACTGCAGAAGTAACTGTGCTCTCTCTTCTTATAGCCTCACGGGTTGCTTCCGAACCCCTACTTTCAATAAACAGACCAAACAAAACAAAACATCTGCACAATATCAAAATATCACACTGCTGGAACTGTGGAGAGCACAGTTCCCCACCAGGGTTGGCACTGCAGAAGTAACAGTGCTCTCTCTCCTTATAGCCTCACGGGTTGCTTCCGAACCCCTACTTTCAATAAACAGACCAAACAAAACAAAACATCTGCACAATATCAAAATATCACACTGCTGGAACTGTGGAGAGCACAGTTCCCCACCAGGGTTGGCACTGCAGAAGTAACAGTGCTCTCTCTCCTTACAGCCTCACGTGTTGCTTCCGAACCTCTTCTTTCAATAAACAGACCAAAAAAACAAAACATGTAAAGCACATCAAAATAACACACTGCTGGAACTGTGGAGATCACAGTTCCATACAAAGATTTTTATATCTTTTTCTAATAAACTAGGAGATGACTACTGTCATTAGGCTTAAGTATTGTATATAGTACAAGTATAAAGAAAGAATTAAAGAAAAAAAAAGATTTGTTATAGTAAATGTTATCGATAATATCTGGTAGAAGTACGGAGTGTTTCAGATAAACAGTGACTTCACGTACACCGCCTCCGATTAATGAATAACTTAAAAAACCCTATAGTGTAACAGTTCTTAATTTAAATTTATAGGTAACTATTTACTAATTATTACCTTGTCTTTCACCCTTCCAACACGTTTTCGGATATATTTCAGGTTCATATCGCCCTTGCTTTCCAACATCTTCTTTTCACAACTGAAAAAAAAACAATAAAACGCTTTAATATTCCTTTTGCCAACTAAACTAAAAATAAAGGGAACGTTCCAAACATGCAGAATAAAAAAAAATAAATCGTTAACCAGGGACGACACTGCAGAAGTAACAGTTCTATCACTACCTTACAGCCTCTCGTGTAGCTTCCAAACCCCTTCTTTCAATAAACAGACCAAACAAAACATCTGCACAATAACAAAATATCACACTGCTGAAACTGCGGAGAGCACAGTTCCGCACCAGGGTAGGCACTGCAGAAGTAACAGTGCTCTCTCTCCTTAAAGCTTCACGTGTTGCTTCCGAACCCCTACTTTCAATAAACAGACCAAACAAAACAAAACATCTGCACAATATCAAAATATCACACTGCTGGAACTGTGGAGAGCACAGTTCCGCACCAGGGTCGGCACTGCAGAAGTAACAGTGCTCTCTCTCCTTACAGCCTCACGTGTTGCTTCCGAACCCCTTCTTTCAATAAACAAACCAAAAAAAAAAACATGTAAACCACATCATAATAACACACTGCCGGAACTGTGGAGATCACAGTTCCATACAAAGATTTTTATATCTTTTTCTAATAAACTAGGAGATGACTACTGTCATTAGGCTTAAGTATTGTATATTGTACAAGTATAAAGAAAGAATTAAAGAAAAAAAAAGATTTGTTATAGTAAATGTTATCGATAATATCTGGTAGAAGTACGGAGTGTTTCAGATAAACAGGACATCACGTACACCGCCTCCGATTACTGAATAACTTAAAAAACCTTATAGTGAACAGTTCTTAATTTAAATTTCTAGGTAAGTTTTTACTAATTATTACCTTGTCTTTCAACATCTTCTTTTCACAACTGAAAAAAAAACAATAAAACGCTTTAATATGCCTTTTGCCAACTAAACTAAAAATAAAGGGAACGTTCCAAACATGCAGAATAAAAAAAAATAAATCGTTAACCAGCGACGACACTGCAGAAGTAACAGTTCTATCACTACCTTACAGCCTCTCGTGTAGCTTCGAAACCCCTTCTTTCAATAAACAGACCAAACAAAACATCTGCACAATAACAAAATATCACACTGCTGAAACTGTGGAGAGCACAGTTCCGCACCAGGGTCGGCACTGCAGAAGTAACAGTGCTCTCTCTCCTTAAAGCCTCACGTGTTGCTTCCGAACCCCTTCTTTCAATAAAAAGACCAAACAAAACAAAACATCTGCACAATAACAAAATATCACACTGCTGGAACTGTGGAGAGCACAGTTCCGCACCAGGGTCGGCACTGCAGAAGTAACAGTGCTCTCTCTCCTTAAAGCCTCACGTGTTGCTACCGAGCCCCTACTTTCAATAAACAGACCAAACAAAACAAAACATCTGCACAATATCAAAATATCACACTGCTGGAACTGTGGAGAGCACAGTTCCGCATCAGGGTCGGCACTGCAGAACTAACAGTGCTCTCTCTTCTTATAGCCTCACGGGTTGCTTCCGAACCCCTTCTTTCAATAAACAGACTAAACAAAACAAAACATCTGCACAATATTAAAATATCACACTGCTGGAACTGCGGAGAGCACAGTTCCGCACCAGGGTCGGCACTGCAGTAGTAACAGTGCCTCTCTCCTTAAAGCCTCACGTGTTGCTTCCGAACCCCTTCTTTCAATAAACTGACCAAACAAAACAAAACATCTGCACAATATTAAAATATCACACTGCTGGAACTGTGGAGAGCACAGTTCCGCACCAGGGTCGGCACTTCAGAAGTAACAGTGATCTCTCTACTTAAAGCCTCACGTGTTGCTTCCGAACCCCTTCTTTCAATAAACTGACGAAACAAAACAAAACATCTGCACAATAACAAAATATCACACTGCTGGAACTGTGGAGAGCACAGTTCCGCACCAGGGTTGGCACTGCAGAAGTAACAGTGCTCTCTCTCCTTAAAGCCTCACGTGTTGCTTCCGAACCCCTACTTTCAATAAACAGACCAAACAAAATAAAACATCTGCACAATATCAAAATATCACACTGCTGGAACTGTGGAGAGCACAGTTCCGCACCAGGGTCGGCACTTCAGAAGTAACAGTTCTCTCACTACCTTACAGCCTCTCGTGTAGCTTCCAAACCCCTTCTTTCAATAAACAGACCAAACAAAACAAAACATCTGCACAATAACAAAATATCACACTGCTGGAACTGTGGAGAGCACAGTTCCGCACCAGGGTCAGCACTGCAGAAGTAACAGTGCTCTCTCTCCTTAAAGCCTCGCGTGTTGCTTCCGGACCCCTTCTTTCAATAAACAGACCAAACAAAACATCTGCACAATATCAAAATAACGCACTGCTGGAACTGTGGAGAGCACAGTTCCGCACCAGGGTCGGCACTGCAGAAGTAACAGTGCTCTCTCTCCTTAAAGCTTCACGTGTTGCTTCCGAACCCCTACTTTCAATAAACAGACCAAACAAAACAAAATATCTGCACAATATCAAAATATCACACTGCTGGAACTGTGGAGAGCACAGTTCCGCACCAGGGTCGGCACTGCAGAAGTAACAGTGCTCTCTCTCCTTAAAGCTTCACGTGTTGCTTCCGAACCCCTACTTTCAATAAACAGACCAAACAAAACAAAACATCTGCACAATATCAAAATATCACACTGCTGGAACTGTGGAGAGCACAGTTCCGCACCAGGGTCGGCACTGCAGAAGTAACAGTGCTCTCTCTCCTTACAGCCTCACGTGTTGCTTCCGAACCCCTTCTTTCAATAAACAAACCAAAAAAAAAAACATGTAAACCACATCATAATAACACACTGCCGGAACTGTGGAGATCACAGTTCCATACAAAGATTTTTATATCTTTTTCTAATAAACTAGGAGATGACTACTGTCATTAGGCTTAAGTATTGTATATTGTACAAGTATAAAGAAAGAATTAAAGAAAAAAAAAGATTTGTTATAGTAAATGTTATCGATAATATCTGGTAGAAGTACGCAGTGTTTCAGATAAACAGTGACATCACGTACACCGCCTCCGATTACTGAATAACTTAAAAAACCTTATAGTGAACAGTTCTTAATTTAAATTTCTAGGTAAGTTTTTACTAATTATTACCTTGTCTTTCAACATCTTCTTTTCACAACTGAAAAAAAAACAATAAAACGCTTTAATATGCCTTTTGCCAACTAAACTAAAAATAAAGGGAACGTTCCAAACATGCAGAATAAAAAAAAATAAATCGTTAACCAGCGACGACACTGCAGAAGTAACAGTTCTATCACTACCTTACAGCCTCTCGTGTAGCTTCCAAACCCCTTCTTTCAATAAACAGACCAAACAAAACATCTGCACAATAACAAAATATCACACTGCTGAAACTGTGGAGAGCACAGTTCCGCACCAGGGTCGGCACTGCAGAAGTAACAGTGCTCTCTCTCCTTAAAGCCTCACGTGTTGCTTCCGAACCCCTTCTTTCAATAAACAGACCAAACAAAACAAAACATCTGCACAATAACAAAATATCACACTGCTGGAACTGTGGAGAGCACAGTTCCGCACCAGGGTCGGCACTGCAGAAGTAACAGTGCTCTCTCTCCTTAAAGCCTCACGTGTTGCTACCGAGCCCCTACTTTCAATAAACAGACCAAACAAAACAAAACATCTGCACAATATCAAAATATCACACTGCTGGAACTGTGGAGAGCACAGTTCCGCATCAGGGTCGGCACTGCAGAACTAACAGTGCTCTCTCTTCTTATAGCCTCACGGGTTGCTTCCGAACCCCTTCTTTCAATAAACAGACTAAACAAAACAAAACATCTGCACAATATCAAAATATCACACTGCTGGAACTGTGGAGAGCACAGTTCCGCACCAGGGTCGGCACTGCAGAAGTAACAGTGCTCTCTCTTCTTATAGCCTCACGGGTTGCTTCGGAACCCCTTCTTTCAATAAACTGACCAAACAAAACAAAACATCTGCACAATATTAAAATATCACACTGCTGGAACTGTGGAGAGCACAGTTCCGCACCAGGGTCGGCACTTCAGAAGTAACAGTGATCTCTCTACTTAAAGCCTCACGTGTTGCTTCCGAACCCCTTCTTTCAATAAACTGACCAAACAAAACAAAACATCTGCACAATAACAAAATATCACACTGCTGGAACTGTGGAGAGCACAGTTCCGCACCAGGGTTGGCACTGCAGAAGTAACAGTGCTCTCTCTCCTTAAAGCCTCACGTGTTGCTTCCGAACCCCTACTTTCAATAAACAGACCAAACAAAATAAAACATCTGCACAATATCAAAATATTACACTGCTGGAACTGTGGAGAGCACAGTTCCGCACCAGGGTCGGCACTTCAGAAGTAACAGTTCTCTCACTACCTTACAGCCTCTCGTGTAGCTTCCAAACCCCTTCTTTCAATAAACAGACCAAACAAAACAAAACATCTGCACAATAACAAAATATCACACTGCTGGAACTGTGGAGAGCACAGTTCCGCACCAGGGTCGGCACTGCAGAAGTAACAGTGCTCTCTCTCCTTAAAGCCTCGCGTGTTGCTTCCGGACCCCTTCTTTCAATAAACAGACCAAACAAAACATCTGCACAATATCAAAATAACACACTGCTGGAACTGTGGAGAGCACAGTTCCGCACCAGGGTCGGCACTGCAGAAGTAACAGTGCTCTCTCTCCTTAAAGCTTCACGTGTTGCTTCCGAACCCCTACTTTCAATAAACAGACCAAACAAAACAAAATATCTGCACAATATCAAAATATCACACTGCTGGAACTGTGGAGAGCACAGTTCCGCACCAGGGTCGGCACTGCAGAAGTAACAGTGCTCTCTCTCCTTACAGCCTCACGTGTTGCTTCCGAACCCCTTCTTTCAATAAACAGACCAAAAAAAAAAACATGTAAACCACATCATAATAACACACTGCCGGAACTGTGGAGATCACAGTTCCATACAAAGATTTTTATATCTTTTTCTAATAAACTAGGAGATGACTACTGTCATTAGGCTTAAGTATTGTATATTGTACAAGTATAAAGAAAGAATTAAAGAAAAAAAAAGATTTGTTATAGTAAATGTTATCGATAATATCTGGTAGAAGTACGGAGTGTTTCAGATAAACAGTGACATCACGTACACCGCCTCCGATTACTGAATAACTTAAAAAACCTTATAGTGAACAGTTCTTAATTTAAATTTCTAGGTAAGTTTTTACTAATTATTACCTTGTCTTTCAACATCTTCTTTTCACAACTGAAAAAAAAACAATAAAACGCTTTAATATGCCTTTTGCCAACTAAACTAAAAATAAAGGGAACGTTCCAAACATGCAGAATAAAAAAAAATAAATCGTTAACCAGCGACGACACTGCAGAAGTAACAGTTCTATCACTACCTTACAGCCTCTCGTGTAGCTTCGAAACCCCTTCTTTCAATAAACAGACCAAACAAAACATCTGCACAATAACAAAATATCACACTGCTGAAACTGTGGAGAGCACAGTTCCGCACCAGGGTCGGCACTGCAGAAGTAACAGTGCTCTCTCTCCTTAAAGCCTCACGTGTTGCTTCCGAACCCCTTCTTTCAATAAAAAGACCAAACAAAACAAAACATCTGCACAATAACAAAATATCACACTGCTGGAACTGTGGAGAGCACAGTTCCGCACCAGGGTCGGCACTGCAGAAGTAACAGTGCTCTCTCTCCTTAAAGCCTCACGTGTTGCTACCGAGCCCCTACTTTCAATAAACAGACCAAACAAAACAAAACATCTGCACAATATCAAAATATCACACTGCTGGAACTGTGGAGAGCACAGTTCCGCATCAGGGTCGGCACTGCAGAACTAACAGTGCTCTCTCTTCTTATAGCCTCACGGGTTGCTTCCGAACCCCTTCTTTCAATAAACAGACTAAACAAAACAAAACATCTGCACAATATTAAAATATCACACTGCTGGAACTGCGGAGAGCACAGTTCCGCACCAGGGTCGGCACTGCAGTAGTAACAGTGCCTCTCTCCTTAAAGCCTCACGTGTTGCTTCCGAACCCCTTCTTTCAATAAACTGACCAAACAAAACAAAACATCTGCACAATATTAAAATATCACACTGCTGGAACTGTGGAGAGCACAGTTCCGCACCAGGGTCGGCACTTCAGAAGTAACAGTGATCTCTCTACTTAAAGCCTCACGTGTTGCTTCCGAACCCCTTCTTTCAATAAACTGACGAAACAAAACAAAACATCTGCACAATAACAAAATATCACACTGCTGGAACTGTGGAGAGCACAGTTCCGCACCAGGGTTGGCACTGCAGAAGTAACAGTGCTCTCTCTCCTTAAAGCCTCACGTGTTGCTTCCGAACCCCTACTTTCAATAAACAGACCAAACAAAATAAAACATCTGCACAATATCAAAATATCACACTGCTGGAACTGTGGAGAGCACAGTTCCGCACCAGGGTCGGCACTTCAGAAGTAACAGTTCTCTCACTACCTTACAGCCTCTCGTGTAGCTTCCAAACCCCTTCTTTCAATAAACAGACCAAACAAAACAAAACATCTGCACAATAACAAAATATCACACTGCTGGAACTGTGGAGAGCACAGTTCCGCACCAGGGTCAGCACTGCAGAAGTAACAGTGCTCTCTCTCCTTAAAGCCTCGCGTGTTGCTTCCGGACCCCTTCTTTCAATAAACAGACCAAACAAAACATCTGCACAATATCAAAATAACGCACTGCTGGAACTGTGGAGAGCACAGTTCCGCACCAGGGTCGGCACTGCAGAAGTAACAGTGCTCTCTCTCCTTAAAGCTTCACGTGTTGCTTCCGAACCCCTACTTTCAATAAACAGACCAAACAAAACAAAATATCTGCACAATATCAAAATATCACACTGCTGGAACTGTGGAGAGCACAGTTCCGCACCAGGGTCGGCACTGCAGAAGTAACAGTGCTCTCTCTCCTTAAAGCTTCACGTGTTGCTTCCGAACCCCTACTTTCAATAAACAGACCAAACAAAACAAAACATCTGCACAATATCAAAATATCACACTGCTGGAACTGTGGAGAGCACAGTTCCGCACCAGGGTCGGCACTGCAGAAGTAACAGTGCTCTCTCTCCTTACAGCCTCACGTGTTGCTTCCGAACCCCTTCTTTCAATAAACAAACCAAAAAAAAAAACATGTAAACCACATCATAATAACACACTGCCGGAACTGTGGAGATCACAGTTCCATACAAAGATTTTTATATCTTTTTCTAATAAACTAGGAGATGACTACTGTCATTAGGCTTAAGTATTGTATATTGTACAAGTATAAAGAAAGAATTAAAGAAAAAAAAAGATTTGTTATAGTAAATGTTATCGATAATATCTGGTAGAAGTACGCAGTGTTTCAGATAAACAGTGACATCACGTACACCGCCTCCGATTACTGAATAACTTAAAAAACCTTATAGTGAACAGTTCTTAATTTAAATTTCTAGGTAAGTTTTTACTAATTATTACCTTGTCTTTCAACATCTTCTTTTCACAACTGAAAAAAAAACAATAAAACGCTTTAATATGCCTTTTGCCAACTAAACTAAAAATAAAGGGAACGTTCCAAACATGCAGAATAAAAAAAAATAAATCGTTAACCAGCGACGACACTGCAGAAGTAACAGTTCTATCACTACCTTACAGCCTCTCGTGTAGCTTCCAAACCCCTTCTTTCAATAAACAGACCAAACAAAACATCTGCACAATAACAAAATATCACACTGCTGAAACTGTGGAGAGCACAGTTCCGCACCAGGGTCGGCACTGCAGAAGTAACAGTGCTCTCTCTCCTTAAAGCCTCACGTGTTGCTTCCGAACCCCTTCTTTCAATAAACAGACCAAACAAAACAAAACATCTGCACAATAACAAAATATCACACTGCTGGAACTGTGGAGAGCACAGTTCCGCACCAGGGTCGGCACTGCAGAAGTAACAGTGCTCTCTCTCCTTAAAGCCTCACGTGTTGCTACCGAGCCCCTACTTTCAATAAACAGACCAAACAAAACAAAACATCTGCACAATATCAAAATATCACACTGCTGGAACTGTGGAGAGCACAGTTCCGCATCAGGGTCGGCACTGCAGAACTAACAGTGCTCTCTCTTCTTATAGCCTCACGGGTTGCTTCCGAACCCCTTCTTTCAATAAACAGACTAAACAAAACAAAACATCTGCACAATATCAAAATATCACACTGCTGGAACTGTGGAGAGCACAGTTCCGCACCAGGGTCGGCACTGCAGAAGTAACAGTGCTCTCTCTTCTTATAGCCTCACGGGTTGCTTCGGAACCCCTTCTTTCAATAAACTGACCAAACAAAACAAAACATCTGCACAATATTAAAATATCACACTGCTGGAACTGTGGAGAGCACAGTTCCGCACCAGGGTCGGCACTTCAGAAGTAACAGTGATCTCTCTACTTAAAGCCTCACGTGTTGCTTCCGAACCCCTTCTTTCAATAAACTGACCAAACAAAACAAAACATCTGCACAATAACAAAATATCACACTGCTGGAACTGTGGAGAGCACAGTTCCGCACCAGGGTTGGCACTGCAGAAGTAACAGTGCTCTCTCTCCTTAAAGCCTCACGTGTTGCTTCCGAACCCCTACTTTCAATAAACAGACCAAACAAAATAAAACATCTGCACAATATCAAAATATTACACTGCTGGAACTGTGGAGAGCACAGTTCCGCACCAGGGTCGGCACTTCAGAAGTAACAGTTCTCTCACTACCTTACAGCCTCTCGTGTAGCTTCCAAACCCCTTCTTTCAATAAACAGACCAAACAAAACAAAACATCTGCACAATAACAAAATATCACACTGCTGGAACTGTGGAGAGCACAGTTCCGCACCAGGGTCGGCACTGCAGAAGTAACAGTGCTCTCTCTCCTTAAAGCCTCGCGTGTTGCTTCCGGACCCCTTCTTTCAATAAACAGACCAAACAAAACATCTGCACAATATCAAAATAACACACTGCTGGAACTGTGGAGAGCACAGTTCCGCACCAGGGTCGGCACTGCAGAAGTAACAGTGCTCTCTCTCCTTAAAGCTTCACGTGTTGCTTCCGAACCCCTACTTTCAATAAACAGACCAAACAAAACAAAATATCTGCACAATATCAAAATATCACACTGCTGGAACTGTGGAGAGCACAGTTCCGCACCAGGGTCGGCACTGCAGAAGTAACAGTGCTCTCTCTCCTTACAGCCTCACGTGTTGCTTCCGAACCCCTTCTTTCAATAAACAGACCAAAAAAAAAAACATGTAAACCACATCATAATAACACACTGCCGGAACTGTGGAGATCACAGTTCCATACAAAGATTTTTATATCTTTTTCTAATAAACTAGGAGATGACTACTGTCATTAGGCTTAAGTATTGTATATTGTACAAGTATAAAGAAAGAATTAAAGAAAAAAAAAGATTTGTTATAGTAAATGTTATCGATAATATCTGGTAGAAGTACGGAGTGTTTCAGATAAACAGTGACATCACGTACACCGCCTCCGATTACTGAATAACTTAAAAAACCTTATAGTGAACAGTTCTTAATTTAAATTTCTAGGTAAGTTTTTACTAATTATTACCTTGTCTTTCAACATCTTCTTTTCACAACTGAAAAAAAAACAATAAAACGCTTTAATATTCCTTTTGCCAACTAAACTAAAAATAAAGGGAACGTTCCAAACATGCAGAATAAAAAAAAATAAATCGTTAACCAGCGACGACACTGCAGAAGTAACAGTTCTATCACTACCTTACAGCCTCTCGTGTAGCTTCCAAACCCCTTCTTTCAATAAACAGACCAAACAAAACATCTGCACAATAACAAAATATCACACTGCTGAAACTGTGGAGAGCACAGTTCCGCACCAGGGTCGGCACTGCAGAAGTAACAGTGCTCTCTCTCCTTAAAGCCTCACGTGTTGCTTCCGAACCCCTTCTTTCAATAAACAGACCAAACAAAACAAAACATCTGCACAATAACAAAATATCACACTGCTGGAACTGTGGAGAGCACAGTTCCGCACCAGGGTCGGCACTGCAGAAGTAACAGTGCTCTCTCTCCTTAAAGCCTCACGTGTTGCTACCGAGCCCCTACTTTCAATAAACAGACCAAACAAAACAAAACATCTGCACAATATCAAAATATCACACTGCTGGAACTGTGGAGAGCACAGTTCCGCATCAGGGTCGGCACTGCAGAACTAACAGTGCTCTCCCTTCTTATAGCCTCACGGGTTGCTTCCGAACCCCTTCTTTCAATAAACAGACTAAACAAAACAAAACATCTGCACAATATTAAAATATCACACTGCTGGAACTGCGGAGAGCACAGTTCCGCACCAGGGTCGGCACTGCAGTAGTAACAGTGCTCTCCCTCCTTAAAGCCTCACGTGTTGCTTCCGAACCCCGTCTTTCAATAAACTGACCAAACAAAACAAAACATCTGCACAATATTAAAATATCACACTGCTGGAACTGTGGAGAGCACAGTTCCGCACCAGGGTCGGCACTTCAGAAGTAACAGTGATCTCTCTACTTAAAGCCTCACGTGTTGCTTCCGAACCCCTTCTTTCAATAAACTGACCAAACAAAACAAAACATCTGCACAATAACAAAATATCACACTGCTGGAACTGTGGAGAGCACAGTTCCTCACCAGGGTTGGCACTGCAGAAGTAACAGTGCTCTCTCTCCTTAAAGCCTCACGTGTTGCTTCCGAACCCCTACTTTCAATAAACAGACCAAACAAAATAAAACATCTGCACAATATCAAAATATCACACTGCTGGAACTGTGGAGAGCACAGTTCCGCACCAGGGTCGGCACTTCAGAAGTAACAGTTCTCTCACTACCTTACAGCCTCTCGTGTAGCTTCCAAACCCCTTCTTTCAATAAACAGACCAAACAAAACAAAACATCTGCACAATAACAAAATATCACACTGCTGGAACTGTGGAGAGCACAGTTCCGCACCAGGGTCGGCACTGCAGAAGTAACAGTGCTCTCTCTCCTTAAAGCCTCACGTGTTGCTTCCGAGCCCCTACTTTCAATAAACAGACCAAACAAAACAAAACATCTGCACAATATCAAAATATCACACTGCTGGAACTGTGGAGAGCACAATTCCCCACCAGGGTTGGCACTGCAGAAGTAACAGTGCTCTCTCTTCTTATAGCGTCACTGGTTGCTTCCGAACCCCTTCTTTCAATAAACAGACCAAACAAAACAAAACATCTGCACAATATCAAAATATCACACTGCTGGAACTGTGGAGAGCACAGTTCCGCACCAGGGTCGGCACTGCAGAAGTAACAGTGCTCTCTCTCCTTAAAGCCTCACGTGTTGCTTCCGAGCCCCTACTTTCAATAAACAGACCAAACAAAACAAAACATCTGCACAATATCAAAATATCACACTGCTGGAACTGTGGAGAGCACAGTTCCGCACCAGGGTCGGCACTGCAGAAGTAACAGTGCTCTCTCTCATTAAAGCCTCACGTGTTGCTTCCGAACCCCTACTTTCATTAAACAGACCAAACAAAACAAAACATCTGCACAATCTCAAAATATCACACTGCTGGAACTGTGGAGAGCACAGTTCCGCACCAGGGTCGGCACTGCAGAAGTAACAGTGCTCTCTCTCCTTACAGAATCACGTGTTGCTTCCGAACCTCTTCTTTCAATAAACAGACCAAAAAAACAAAACACGTAAACCACATCAAAATAACACACTGCTGGAACTGTGGAGATCACAGTTCCATACAAAGATTTTTATATCTTTTTCTAATAAACTAGGAGATGACTACTGTCATTAGGCTTAAGTATTGTATATTGTACAAGTATAAATAAAGAATTAAAGAAAAAAAAAGATTTGTTATAGTAAATGTTATCGATAATATCTGGTAGAAGTACGGAGTGTTTCAGATAAACAGTGACATCACGTACACCGCCTCCGATTACTGAATAACTTAAAAAACCTTATAGTGTAACAGTTCTTAATTTAAATTTCTAGGTAAGTTTTTACTAATTATTACCTTGTCTTTCAACATCTTCTTTTCACAACTGAAAAAAAAACAATAAAACGCTTTAATATTCCTTTTGCCAGCTAAACTAAAAATAAAGGGAACGTTCCAAACATGCAGAATAAAAAAAAATAAATCGTTAACCAGGGACGGCACTGCAGAAGTAACAGTTCTCTCACTACCTTACAGCCTCTCGTGTAGCTTCCAAACCCCTTCTTTCAATAAACAGACCAAAAAAACAAAACATGTAAACCACATCAAAATATCACACTGCTGGAACTGTGGAGAGCACAGTTCCGCACCAGGGTCGGCACTGCAGAAGTAACAGTGCTCTCTCTTCTTATAGCCTCACGGGTTGCTTCCGAACCGCTTCTTTCAATAAAGAGACCAAACAAAACAAAACATCTGCACAATATCAAAATATCACACTGCTGGAACTGTGGAGAGCACAGTTCCGCATCAGGGTCGGCACTGCAGAAGTAACAGTGCTCTCTCTTCTTATAGCCTCACGGGTTGCTTCCGAACCCCTTCTTTCAATAAACAGACTTTACAAAACAAAACATCAGAACAATATCAAAATATCACACTGCTGGAACTGTGGAGAGCACAGTTCCGCACCAGGGTCGGCACTTCAGAAGTAACAGTTCTCTCACTACCTTACAGATTCTCGTGTAGCTTCCAAACCCATTCTTTCAATAAACAGACCAAACAAAACAAAACATCTGCACAATAACAAAATATCACAGTGCTGGAACTGTGGAGAGCACAGTTCCGCACCAGGGTCGGCACTGCAGAAGTAACAGTGCTCTCTCTCATTAAAGCCTCACGTGTTGCTTCCGAACCCCTACTTTCATTAAGCAGACCAAACAAAACAAAACATCTGCACAATATCAAAATATCACACTGCTGGAACTGTGGAGAGCACAGTTCCGCACCAGGGTCGGCACTGCAGAAGTAACAGTTCTCTCACTACCTTACAGCCTCTCGTGTAGCTTCCAAACCCCTTCTTTCAATAAACAGACCAAACAAAACAAAACATCTGCACAATAACAAAATATCACACTGCTGGAACTGTGGAGAGCACAGTTCCGCACCAGGGTCGGCACTGCAGAAGTAACAGTGCTCTCTCTCCTTAAAGCCTCACGTGTTGCTTCCGAGCCCCTACTTTCAATAAACAGACCAAACAAAACAAAACATCTGCACAATATCAAAATATCACACTGCTGGAACTGTGGAGAGCACAGTTCCCCACCAGGGTTGGCACTGCAGAAGTAACAGTGCTCTCTCTTCTTATAGCGTCACGGGTTGCTTCCGAACCCCTTCTTTCAATAAACAGACCAAACAAAACAAAACATCTGCACAATATCAAAATATCACACTGCTGGAACTGTGGAGAGCACAGTTCCGCACCAGTGTCGGCACTTCAGAAGTAACAGTTCTCTCACTACCTTACAGCCTCTCGTGTAGCTACCAAACCCCTTCTTTCAATAAACAGACCAAACAAAACAAAACATCTGCACAATAACAAAATATCACACTGCTGGAACTGTGGAGAGCACAGTTCCGCACCAGGGTCGGCACTGCAGAAGTAACAGTGCTCTCTCTCCTTAAAGCCTCACGTGTTGCTTCCGTACCCCTACTTTCAATAAACAGACCAAACAAAACAAAACATCTGCACAATATCAAAATATCACACTGCTGGAACTGTGGAGAGCACAGTTCCGCACCAGGGTCGGCACTGCAGAAGTAACAGTGCTCTCTCTCCTTAAAGCCTCGCGTGTTGCTTCCGAACCCCTTCTTTCATTAAACAGACCAAACAAAGCATCTGCACAATATCAAAATAACACACTGCTGGAACTGTGGAGAGCACAGTTCCGCACCAGGGTCGGCACTGCAGAAGTAACAGTGCTCTCTCTTCTTATAGCCTCACGGGTTGCTTCCGAACCCCTTCTTTCAATAAACAGATTAAACAAAACAATACATCTGCACAATATTAAAATATCTCACTGCTGGAACTGCGGAGAGCACAGTTCCGCACCAGGGTCGGCACTGCAGAAGTAAACGTGCTCTCTCTCCTTAAAGCCACACGTGTTGCTTCCGAACCCCTTCTTTCAATAAACAGACCAAACAAAACAAAACATCTGCACAATATCAAAATATCACACTGCTGGAACTGTGGAGAGCACAGTTCCGCACCAGGGTCGGCACTGCAGAAGTAACAGTGCTCTCTCTTCTTATAGCCTCACGGGTTGCTTCCGAACCCCTTCTTTCAATAAACAGACTTTACAAAACAAAACATCAGAACAATATCAAAATATCACACTGCTGGAACTGTGGAGAGCACAGTTCCGCACCAGGGTCGGCACTTCAGAAGTAACAGTTCTCTCACTACCTTACAGATTCTCGTGTAGCTTCCAAACCCATTCTTTCAATAAACAGACCAAACAAAACAAAACATCTGCACAATAACAAAATATCACACTGCTGGAACTGTGGAGAGCACAGTTCCGCACCAGGGTCGGCACTGCAGAAGTAACAGTGCTCTCTCTCATTAAAGCCTCACGTGTTGCTTCCGAACCCCTACTTTCATTAAACAGACCAAACAAAACAAAACATCTGCACAATATCAAAATATCACACTGCTGGAACTGTGGAGAGCACAGTTCCGCACCAGGGTCGGCACTGCAGAAGTAACAGTGCTCTCTCTCCTTACAGAATCACGTGTTGCTTCCGAACCTCTTCTTTCAATAAACAGACCAAAAAAACAAAACACGTAAACCACATCAAAATAACACACTGCTGGAACTGTGGAGATCACAGTTCCATACAAAGATTTTTATATCTTTTTCTAATAAACTAGGAGATGACTACTGTCATTAGGCTTAAGTATTGTATATTGTACAAGTATAAAGAAAGAATTAAAGAAAAAAAAAGATTTGTTATAGTAAATGTTATCGATAATATCTGGTAGAAGTACGGAGTGTTTCAGATAAACAGTGACATCACGTACACCGCCTCCGATTACTGAATAACTTAAAAAACCTTATAGTGTAACAGTTCTTAATTTAAATTTCTAGGTAAGTTTTTACTAATTATTACCTTGTCTTTCAACATCTTCTTTTCACAACTGAAAAAAAAACAATAAAACGCTTTAATATTCCTTTTGCCAGCTAAACTAAAAATAAAGGGAACGTTCCAAACATGCAGAATAAAAAAAAATAAATCGTTAACCAGGGACGGCACTGCAGAAGTAACAGTTCTCTCACTACCTTACAGCCTCTCGTGTAGCTTCCAAACCCCTTCTTTCAATAAACAGACCAAAAAAACAAAACATGTAAACCACATCAAAATATCACACTGCTGGAACTGTGGAGAGCACAGTTCCGCGCCAGTGTCGGCACTTCAGAAGTAACAGTTCTCTCACTACCTTACAGCCTCTCGTGTAGCTTCCAAACCCCTTCTTTCAATAAACAGACCAAACAAAACAAAACATCTGCACAATAACAAAATATCACACTGCTGGAACTGTGGAGAGCACAGTTCCGCACCAGGGTCGGCACTGCAGAAGTAACAGTGCTCTCTCTCCTTAAAGCCTCACGTGTTGCTTCCGTACCCCTACTTTCAATAAACAGACCAAACAAAACATCTGCACAATATCAAAATAACACACTGCTGGAACTGTGGAGAGCACAGTTCCGCACCAGGGTCGGCACTGCAGAAGTAACAGTGCTCTCTCTTCTTATAGCCTCACGAGTTGCTTCCGAACCCCTTCTTTCAATAAACAGATTAAACAAAACAATACATCTGCACAATATTAAAATATCTCACTGCTGGAACTGCGGAGAGCACAGTTCCGCACCAGGGTCGGCACTGCAGAAGTAAACGTGCTCTCTCTCCTTAAAGCCACACGTGTTGCTTCCGAACCCCTTCTTTCAATAAACAGACCAAACAAAACAAAACATCTGCACAATATCAAAATATCACACTGCTGGAACTGTGGAGAGCACAGTTCCGCACCAGGGTCGGCACTGCAGAAGTAACAGTGCTCTCTCTCCTTACAGCCTCACGTGTTGCTTCCGAACCCCTTCTTTCAATAAACAGACCAAAAAAACAAAACATGTAAACCACATCAAAATAACACACTGCTGGAACTGTGGAGATCACAGTTCCATACAAAGATTTTTATATCTTTTTCTAATAAACTAGGAGGTGACTACTGTCATTAGGCTTAAGGATTGTATATTGTACAAGTATAAAGAAGGAATTAATGAAAAAAAAAGATTTGTTATAGTAAATGTTATCGATAATATCTGGTAGAAGTACGGAGTGTTTCAGATAAACAGTGACTTCACGTACACCGCCTCCGATTACTTTTCGGAAGGTTTTCGAAAGCAGCACGTGAGGCTTTAAGGAGAGAGAGCACTGTTACTCCTGCAGTACCGTCCCTGGTTAACGTTTTATTTTTTTTTATTCTGCATGTATGGAACGTTCCCTTTATTTTTAGTTTAGTTGGTAAAAGGAATATTAAAGCGTTTTAATGTTTTTTTTCAGTTGTGAAAAGAAGATGGGGGAAAGCAAGGGCGATATGAACCTGAAATATATCCGAAAACGTGTTGGAAGGGTGAAGGACAAGGTAATAATTAGTAAAAACTTACCTAGAAGTTTAAATTAAGAACTGTTACACTATAGGGTTTTTTAAGTTATTCAGTAATCGGAGGCGGTGTACGTGAAGGCACTGTTTATCTGAATCACTCCGTACTTCTACCAGATATTATCGATAACATTTACTATAACAAATCTTTTTTTTTCATTAATTCCTTCTTTATACTTGTACAATATACAATCCTTAAGCCTAATGACAGTAGTCATCTCCTAGTTTATTAGAAAAAGATATAAAAATCTTTGTATGGAACTGTGATCTCCACAGTTCCAGCAGTGTGTTATTTTGATGTTGTTTACATGTTTTGTTTTTTTGGTCTGTTTATTGAAAGAAGGGGTTCGGAAGCAACACGTGAGGATGTAAGGAGAGAGAGCACTGTTACTTCTGCAGTGCGGAACTGTGCTCTCCACTGTTCCAGCAGTGTGATATTTTGATGTTGTTCAGATGTGTTGTTTTTTTTGGTCTGTTTATTGAAAGAAGGGGTTCGGAAGCAACACTAGAAGGTTTAAGGAGAGCGAGCACTGTTACTTCTGCGGTGCCGACCCTGGTATGGAACTGTGCTCTCCACAGTTCCAGCAGTGTGATATTTTGTTATTGTGCAGATGTTTTGTTTTGTATGGTCTGTTTATTGAAAGAAGGGGTTTGGAAGCTACACGAGACTGTAAGGTAGAGAGAGAACTGTTACTTCTGCAGTGCCGTCCCTAGTTATCGATTTATTTTTTTTTATTCTGCATTTTTGGAACGTTCCCTTTATTTTTAGTTTAGTTGGCAAAAGGAATATTAAAGCGTTTTATTGTTTTTTTTTCAGTTGTGAAAAGAAGATGTTGGAAAGCAAGGGCGATATGAACCTGAAAAATATCCGAAAACGTGTTGGAAGGGTGAAAGACAAGGTAATAATTAGTAAAAACTTACCTAGAAATTTAAATTAAGAACTGTTACACTATAGGGTTTTTTAAGTTATTCAGTAATCGGAGGCGGTGTACGTGAAGTCACTGTTTATCTGAAACACTCCGTACTTCTACCAGATATTATCGATAACATTTACTATAACAAATCTTTTTTTTTCATTAATTCCTTCTTTATACTTGTACAATATACAATCCTTAAGCCTAATGACAGTAGTCATCTCCTAGTTTATTAGAAAAAGATATAAAAATCTTTGTATGGAACTGTGATCTCCACAGTTCCAGCAGTGTGTTATTTTGATGTGGTTTACATGTTTTGTTTTTTTGGTCTGTTTATTGAAAGAAGGGGTTCGGAAGCAACACGTGAGGCTGTAAGGAGAGAGAGCACTGTTACTTCTGCAGTGCCGACCCTGGTGCGGAACTGTGCTCTCCACAGTTCCAGCAGTGTGATATTTTGATATTGTTCTGATGTTTTGTTTTGTTCAGTCTGTTTATTGAAAGAAGGGGTTCAGAAGCAACACGTAAGGATGTAAGGAGAGAGAGCACTGTTACTTCTGCAGTGCCGACACTGGTGCGGAACTGTGCTCTCCACAGTTCCAGCAGTGTGATATTTTAATATTGTGCAAATGTTTTGTTTTGTTTGGTCTGTTTATTGAAAGAAGGAGTTCGGAAGCAACACGTGAGGATGTAAGGAGAGAGAGCACTGTTACTTTGCAGTGCCGACCCTGGTGCGGAACTGTGCTCTCCACAGTTCCAGCAGTGTGATATTTTGATATTGTGCAGATTTTTTGTTTTGTTTGGTCTGTTTATTGAAAGTAGGGGTTCGGAACGAACACGTGAGGCTTTAAGGAGAGAGAGAACTGTTACTTCTGCAGTGCCGACTCTGGTATGGAACTGTGCCCTCCACAGTTTCAGCAGTGTGATATTTTGATGTTGTTCAGATGTGTTGTTTTTTTTGGTCTGTTTATTGAAAGAAGGGGTTCGGAAGCTACACGTGAGGCTGTAAGGAGAGAGCACTGTTACTTCTGCAGTGCCGGCCCTAGTGCGGAACTGTGCTCTCCACAGTTCCAGCAGTGTGATATTTTGTATTGTGCAGATGTTTTGTTTGGTCTGATTATTGAAAGTAGGGGTTCGGAAGCAACACGTGAGGCTGTAAGGAGAGAGAGCACTGTTACTTCTGCAGTGCCGACCCTGGTGCGGAACTGTGATCTTCACAGTTCCAGCAGTGTGATATTTTGATATTTTCTGATGTTTTGTTTTGTTTAGTCTGTTTATAGAAAGAAGGGGTTCGGAAGCAACCCGTGAGGCTATAAGAAGAGAGAGCACTGTTACTTCTGCAGTGCCGACCCTTGTTCGGAACTGTGCTCTCCGCAGTTCCAGCAGTGTGATATTTTGATATTGTGCAAATGTTTTGTTTTGTTTGGTCTGTTTATTGAAAGAAGGAGTTCGGAAGCAACCGTGAGGCTATAAGAAGAGAGAGCACTGTTACTTCTGCAGTGCCGACCCTGGTGTGGAACTGTGCTCTCCACAGTTCCAGCAGTGTGATATTTTGATATTGTGCAGATGTTTTGTTTGGTCTGTTTATTGAAAGAAGGGGTCCGGAAGCAACACGTGAGGCTTTAAGGAGAGTGAGCACTGTTACTTCTGCAGTGCCGACCCTGGTGCGGAACTGTGCTCTAAACAGTTCCAGCAGTGTGCTATTTTGATATTGTGCAGATGTTTTGTTTTGTTTGGTCTGTTTATTGAAAGTAGGGGTTCGGAAGCAACACGTGAGGCTTTAAGGAGAGAGACTGTTACTTCTGCAGTGCCGACCCTGGTATGGAACTGTGCCCTCCACAGTTTTAGCAGTGTGATATTTTGATGTTGTTCAGATGTTTTTTTTTTTGGTCTGTTTTTTGAAAGAAGGTTTTCGGAAGATACACGTGAGGCTGTAAGGAGAGAGAGCACTGTTACTTCTGCAGAGCCGAACCTGGTGCGGAACTGTGCTCTCCACAGCTCCAGCAGTGTGATATTTTGTTATTGTGCAGATGTTTTGTTTTGTTTGGTCTGTTTATTGAAAGAAGGTTTTCGGAAGCAGCACGTGAGGCTTTAAGGAGAGAGAGCACTGTTACTCCTGCAGTACCGTCCCTGGTTAACGTTTTATTTTTTTTTATTCTGCATGTATGGAACGTTCCCTTTATTTTTAGTTTAGTTGGTAAAAGGAATATTAAAGCGTTTTAATGTTTTTTTTCAGTTGTGAAAAGAAGATGGGGGAAAGCAAGGGCGATATGAACCTGAAATATATCCGAAAACGTGTTGGAAGGGTGAAGGACAAGGTAATAATTAGTAAAAACTTACCTAGAAGTTTAAATTAAGAACTGTTACACTATAGGGTTTTTTAAGTTATTCAGTAATCGGAGGCGGTGTACGTGAAGGCACTGTTTATCTGAAACACTCCGTACTTCTACCAGATATTATCGATAACATTTACTATAACAAATCTTTTTTTTTCATTAATTCCTTCTTTATACTTGTACAATATACAATCCTTAAGCCTAATGACAGTAGTCATCTCCTAGTTTATTAGAAAAAGATATAAAAATCTTTGTATGGAACTGTGATCTCCACAGTTCCAGCAGTGTGTTATTTTGATGTTGTTTACATGTTTTGTTTTTTTGGTCTGTTTATTGAAAGAAGGGGTTCGGAAGCAACACGTGAGGATGTAAGGAGAGAGAGCACTGTTACTTCTGTAGTGCCGACCCTGGTGCGGAACTGTGCTCTCCACAGTTCCAGCAGTGTGATATTTTGATATTGTGCAGATGTTTTGTTTTGTTTGGTCTGTTTAAAGAAAGAAGGGGTTCGGAAGCAACACGTGAGGCTGTAAGGAGAGAGAGCACTGTTACTTCTGCAGTGCCGACCCTGGTGCGGAACTGTGATCTTCACAGTTCCAGCAGTGTGATATTTTGATATTTTCTGATGTTTTCTTTTGTTTAGTCTGTTTATAGAAAGAAGGGGTTCGGAAGCAACCCGTGAGGCTATAAGAAGAGAGAGCACTGTTACTTCTGCAGTGCCGACCCTGGTGCGGAACTGTGCTCTCCACAGTTCCAGCAGTGTGATATTTTGATATTGTGCAGATGTTTTGTTTTGTTTGGTCTGTTTATTGAAAGAAGGTTTTCGGAAGATACACGTGAGGCTGTAAGGAGAGAGAGCACTGTTACTCCTGCAGTACCGTCCCTGGTTAACGTTTTATTTTTTTTTATTCTGCATGTATGGAACGTTCCCTTTATTTTTAGTTTAGTTGGTAAAAGGAATATTAAAGCGTTTTAATGTTTTTTTTCAGTTGTGAATAGAAGATGGGGGAAAGCAAGGGCGATATGAACCTGAAATATATCCGAAAACGTGTTGGAAGGGTGAAGGACAAGGTAATAATTAGTAAAAACTTACCTAGAAGTTTAAATTAAGAACTGTTACACTATAGGGTTTTTTAAGTTATTCAGTAATCGGAGGCGGTGTACGTGAAGGCACTGTTTATCTGAAACACTCCGTACTTCTACCAGATATTATCGATAACATTTACTATAACAAATCTTTTTTTTTCATTAATTCCTTCTTTATACTTGTACAATATACAATCCTTAAGCCTAATGACAGTAGTCATCTCCTAGTTTATTAGAAAAATATATAAAAATCTTTGTATGGAACTGTGATCTCCACAGTTCCAGCAGTGTGTTATTTTGATGTTGTTTACATGTTTTGTTTTTTTGGTCTGTTTATTGAAAGAAGGGGTTCGGAAGTAACACGTGAGGATGTAAGGAGAGAGAGC